>NC_138580.1:13422450-14022450 GCF_964289735.1 Phaethon aethereus
AGCCAAAGGATCAGGCCCAGCCAGCATGGGTTCATGAAAGGCAGGTCCTGCTTGACCAACCTGATCTCCTTCTATGACCAGGTGACCCGCCTAGTGGATGAGGGAAAGGCAGTGGACGTTGTCTACCTGGACTTTAGTAAAGCCTTTGACAGCGTCTCCCACAGCATTCTCCTGGAGAAACTGGCGGCTCGTGGCTTAGACGGGTTTACTCTTCGCTGGGTGAGGAACTGGCTGGATGGCCGAGCCCAGAGAGTTGTGGTGAATGGCGTTAAATCCGGCTGGCGGCCGGTCACGAGTGGTGTTCCCCAGGGCTCGGTTCTGGGACCAGTCTTGTTCAATATCTTTATAGATGATCTGGATGAGGGGATCGAGTGCTCCCTCAGTAAGTTTGCAGATGACACCAAGCTGAGTGGGAGTGTTGATCTGCTGGAGGGTAGGAGGGCTCTGCAGAGGGATCTGGACAGGTTGGATCGATGGGCAGAGGCCAACTGTATGAGGTTTAATAAGGCCAAGTGCAGGGTCTTGCACTTTGGCCACAACAACCCCATGCAATGTTACAGGCTTGGGGAGGAGTGGCTGGAGAGCAGCCCGGCGGAAAGGGACCTGGGGGTGCTGGTTGACAGCCGGCTGAATATGAGCCGGCAGTGTGCCCAGGTGGCCAAGAAGGCCAACAGCGTCCTGGCCTGTATCAGGAATAGTGTGGCCAGCAGGAGTAGGGAAGTGATTGTGCCCCTGTACTCGGCACTGGTGAGGCCGCACCTTGAATACTGTGTTCAGTTTTGGGCCCCTCACTACAAGAAGGATGTTGAGGTGCTGGAGCGTGTCCAGAGAAGGGCAACGAAGCTGGTGAGGGGTCTGGAGCACATGTCTTATGAGGAGCGGCTGAGGGAACTGGGGTTGTTTAGTCTGGAGAAGAGGAGGCTGAGGGGAGACCTTATCGCTCTCTACAACTACCTGAAAGGGGGTTGTGGCGACGAGGGTGTTGGTCTCTTCTCCCAAGTAACTAGTGATAGGACGAGAGGAAATGGCCTCAAGTTGCGCCAGGGGAGGTTTAGATTGGATATTAGGAAAAATTTCTTCACTGAGAGGGTGGTCAGGCATTGGAACAGGCTGCCCAGGGAGGTGGTGGAGTCGCCATCCCTGGAAGTGTTCAAAAAACGTGTGGATGTGGCGCTTCAGGACATGGTTTAGGGGACATGGTGGTTCTAGATTAATGGTTGGACTTGATGATCTTAAAGGTCCTTTCCAACCTAGTGATTCTGTGATTCTGTGATTCTGTGATACTGTCCTCCCAGACCCTTTTTCACCTTAAAGCCATGAGCTGCCTGAAGGAGGATCAACATTTTTTCTACTGCATTTCTGCTGTTTATTCCTTTCTGCTTTCCCCCATAACCTCCTCTAAACTGTTGTGACTTCCTTTCAGAGAGGCATCTCCTCTGCAGGTGAAAGCCCAAGATATTTTCTGCAGATACAGAAACGGCTCACAGTGAAATTCTGTATGTTCAGCAGTAGAGCAAGATGGGTTCTCCATCATCACATGTCCTGTGCACATGGCTCTGAAGCCACCTGCATCCTTCCCCTCTTCATTGCACTGAAATCCCAGTCCCACCTGCTTCATGGCCCCATATCTCTTATCATCACCTCAATATACAAAATACAGTCAACGCTACAAACAGGCAGCTCCTAATGAACTCTGCTATTAGCTGAACAAAGACTGACCCAGTGGAACTGGGCAGGAGGACTAGAAAGATGCACTAGGGAAACACTGAGAGACATCCGAATTTTACAGTGAAGAGAAACATGCAGCAATAGCTACTTATACGTGTAATAGCAAGTGGCCTAAGCCGATTGCAGATCAAATTCCAATATGAAATCAGGAATAAATTCCTACAAGTGTTGAGTCATTTGATGGAGCAACAAGGGATGCACAGGCTGAAGTGAAAGGAAGAACAACAGCGCAAACAACTCATAAAAAGATGATGGTAAATTTTAAGTGGCTTGTGAAAGGAGGATTGAAGCAAAACTTTAATTATGGCTACAAAAGAGCAGGCTATTCACACAAGATATATTAAAGTAAAGATAGATGGTAAGAAGGATTTAAATCCAGAACGTAGCATGCCTGGCCAGGATCCAGGGAACATTAGTCATATTATAAGAAGATGTACCATAGATAAGTACAAAGCACAGCATGGCAAAACTAGCAGTATGAGACCCTGGGCAAGCAGAAAAGAAGTATGAGCACTATAGGCCAGACAATGCCATAGAGAAGAAAAGCTGGAGGGAGAATAGTTGTTGGGAAGAAAAAAAAGCTTTACTTGGTAATGCTTGTGACTTCTGTTAGAAGATTAGGGGGGGGGAAAAAAACACAGCAGGAAAGAGCTTTTTTTTCTGAACAACTTCTTAAGAGACTATCATGGCATGGAAAAATTGGGATTTTTCTCTTCACTGGAGGGAATGTCCAAGCAAAACACAGGAAAAGACAGAACTTAGCAGCTGAGGCGGGAAACAAAAAAAACCCAGCAGAAACAAAATACAACAACAAACTTAAATTCCTTTCTAGGCTGTCAAGATGGAGTATCACAAAACCACTGCAAAAAAATTGGAAGTCAGCTCCAGAATGAAATGTGTGCTTTTTTGGAACTGATCACTGATTAGCAGTAAGCAAGTATCACCGAAACTATATTTTGCATAGAAAACAAGGAATAATTTAACTATTCAGGCTATCAGTAAGGAGATGGGCTAACTGACCTCTTGAATTTCCTTCCAGCTATTTTCCCCTCCAGTTCTCAGTTGTACTTGATGCTATGGGATTAGGTACCGTGCCCTGACTCAGAGCTGACTGGTAGCACTGGTTTCAGTAAATTCAACAGATAGAGAAAATACACACCTAGGTGCCCCAGGCAATCTGAACCTATGGGAACACATCCAGTCCCTGGGATGCTTCTAATGTTCTGGCCTTCTTGCCTGGCCTTTGTTTCCTCTTTATACTGATTTAAAACATTTTAGGAATGCTGCCCTCTTCTTAGAGACAGTCCCTAGTTAAAAAAAAAAAACAAACTAATTTTACCGTTCACATAGGCATGTAAAGTCAGCTCTGAAAAAACAAATCAAGAAAAGGAGAGCCAAGATCGGTGTACAAGGGAACATGAGCTCAGTTTCTAACACAGTAGTCAGTGCTCTTTGACTCACAAGGGTGTAAGTAATCAATTCTGAATGTCTTTTTTATGCCCCTAACAAACAAGGTGTGCTAGTCCCTCAGACACTCAGTGCCACAGCTGTCTCAGGCAAAACTCAGGCTCTCTGTTCAAAACCTCTGAATAACAGAGAGAGCCTAGAAAGATAAAAATCTGAAGCTTTATCCAGTCCACTTGCCTGGGGCTGAGGCTGGGCTGTCCCCTTCGTGGAGCGAGAAGGTGGGAGGTCCCTGCAGCCAGATGAAAGGTGAATGTGGTGTGGCAGGACTTTGGAAAAGCACTTAAGGACTGTTTGGTGTCCCAAGAACATATTCTTCCTGGTGGTATGACAAGCAGGTCTTAGTGCTTTTCAGCAGCAGGTCTCAGGGCATTTCACTGAGCAGATATCAGTACCTCCATTTCAGAGACAAGCAAAAGAGGGAAAAACCATCCTGACGAAGGCAGACTCTGCTGAAACCTCTTGCATGGCAGCCCAACAGTCTATCCATTAAGCTTCCCTGCCTGTAATATTATCACAGCAAAGAAAAAACAGCTACTTATTTGTTCTGCCACAGGCTCCGAGGGATAGCTCAGCTACCGAAGACATCGCAGTTTGCAGCAGCCTTGGGTCTGGAGGAACACCGCAAGACAGTCGCATCCAGTGTCTCAGTCATCCCTTTGGTACATTGCCCTCCTCTCTGTGCTCACTTCCAGCCTCTCGGAGAGACACTGCCTTAGGAATTTCCCTTTTTGCACTGACCCCTCAGCTGGCCAGTAACTCCCTTCTGGTGGCGAGTCCTGCACCCTTCTCCCACCCAGCCCCAGAGTAAAAAGCTTCTACTCACTGCTAACCTCTCCTTCAGCGAGAGGCTGCTGGTAATGAAAAAGCAGGAATCCTGTAACTACTCTATTCTTCGCAGGCAGCTTGGAGGGGTGCCTGGCACCCGGGGGGTCTGTTGGGCAGAGAAGGAGCGGGCACAGCTACAGGATGTGGCAGCACGACCCCGGGGTTCAGTTCTGACTACGCTACTTGTCAGGCACCTTAAGCACGTATTTCAAGTTTCCTAACCTTAACTCCACTGGCCTTAAAGCAAGAGTCAAGCAGCACTAATCTCCTGTACATCTGGGGCAAATGGTTTCATTCATTAATCCAGCTACAGGACTAGGAGAATCTCAGAGAAGGCATTAATTTCAACTTTTCCAATTTTTTCCATGCACCCACAGTAAAGAGGCTGATTGTTTTATTCTTTGCAAGCTTCTCTGCATCAGGAGACACAATGCACTGCACAATTTCAAATCTTTACCATCACAGAGAGGGTATTCTCACCATATCCCAGCACACAGATGATTTTTTGACTACAGTTTAAGTCAGATTGCAATTCTGTAATCGGTATTTCATCAGGGCAAGCTGCCAGGGACAGAGAACATGTAAATCCTCAAAATACCTCTGTTTTGATAAAAAAAAAACCCTCAGATCTAACCCAGAGAGTGGATAACAGTGACCTCTCCCAGATGCCAAGCATAGCCAGATATGATATGACCTTCTGCATTCTAGGGACTGTCATTTCCACTGAGATCTTAATCATACCCTCCCCAACCAGCTCCCTCCACTGCCACACCATGGGCCAGGCGGATCAGGGGCTCATCCAAGATTCATTAACTCTGGTTCCCTGCATTTTCATAACGAGCTTGCAGTGCCATCCATTCTTTTCAGCCTCCCCCCGCAGCAACTGTGGGGATCAATTTGCTAAAACGGTGAGTGCAAGTAGCTCAGTCATGTGGGTTTTCCCAGCACCAGGTCCCAGAAGGACTGGCAGAAAATTAGAGACTTTTTTTTTTTTAAAAAACGTTGATCTAAACATACAGCTTTTGGGTCTTGGGGGTGCTGACACTTTGCAGCACAATTCATTTTGTCTTGGCCATCCTGTGCCTAGGGCAAGCTGCTCTCCACTGGCACTCGTGGAAAAACCCCTCTGAGTTTGGCAGGGAGAAAGGCGAAGGAAGAATTCATCTGTGCCTCTTCCTCCTTATGCTAGCTCCCCCCAAAAGGTGCACTTTTCCTAGGAGCTGAGTGGCATCTGATCCACCTGACATCAGTGGGACCAGGGGTGCTCAGACCTTCCCAGACACCACCCCCCAGCACACGCTAACTTCCCTCTGCTCAACATGCGTTCCTCCCAGAAATAACCTTTCCTGTCTCAGTAGCTTAACTGGAGCGCATCTTCTGGCTATGATCAAATACTGAATCAGGCACTTGCTCTAACGCTCCTCTTCCATCCCTAGCCTGCCTCCTTCCTCCTGGGATCTTGCATGGCGTTGTGCCCATCACACAACAGCCGAGTCCTGCATCACGTATCTGCAAACGCTCTGCATGCTTCACTTGTGCAAACAGCAGCTCTGAACACAGAAAAACCACCTCTAGTGTTTTCCAGCTTGTGGCCACCCAGGAGCCACAGAGCAGTGCTGAACGTGCAGGGCAGCAGCAAGGCACATGCCCAAGCAGCCGACAATGGTGTAGGTTGCTCTTACTGCACATGCAGGCCACCAGAGCCTTGCTGCCTTCAGCAGGAGCACAGCCAGCCCCATGCGTTTGGAGCGACTGCAAACACGGGCTCAGAGCACAAGTCCTCCACAACAGCACGAGGTTTAATGAAACCAAATTAAGCCACATTCACTCTATGAGCAGCTACTATGCTCACCTCCAGCCCTTCTGCTTTCCTAATCTATTTCTAAGCAGTTCCTCATACACTATGAGGATACAAACCCTCAGCAGATTTCCAGTATCTTCCTGTGGTGAGCTATCAGCTATTGATCTGGTGCTTCTTTACTCACCAGCAGCCAATCCCATCTGTGTCTGAGCAAAGTGAAATGCCCAGACCTAGCAGAGGTTCCACTAGTCCCAGTGCTTGCTCTCTTAAACCTATTTCCTGGCATCTGCCAGGCAAACTGCAGCTCACCAGCTGCAATAGCAAGATGGGAATGGTACACATGGGTTGTGAGGTAGCACAGGCATGTACCAGCTACAGCAAGAGTTGCTGGATGATGAAGATGTGCCCGTTCATGTCAGTTAATATAACCACTGCTGTCTCATCTGTGGTGCATGACAAGGGGAGAGAGCATTTCAACCCCGGTTGATGAGCAGAGGTGTTGGGAATATGCTGGTATAGGCTTTCCACCACCCCTTCCATCTCCTGTGCCCACAGCTGACATGTCTTTTGCTGTTTGGCATTCAGCCTTTAGATCTCTCCAAGTGCCCCCATATAGACCTCAGTAAACAGAGGAGAGCACACTGGTACTCACTGACAGAGAAATCCATTAGTGCCAACATTTATTATCTTTAATAAATTCATGCAAAAAAACCACAATCACCTTTTCCATGACCTCCAGCTATGCCTAGGCTACATGAGAAGATCTAGCCATGTCAGTCCTTTAAGATGCAGAGGGCCACTCAAGAAGTATATATTCAATTGACTTCAAAGAACCTTTGAGAGCTTGGCAACTTGCAAGAGATTTCTTTATAGAAATAATCACTTTCAGAAGCAAAGCATACATGGCACTTTTTCTCCAGCTCCCATTCAGTTTCACCTCCAACAATAAATCACTAAAGAGACTCAACATGGAATGCCTTAGCATTGTACTCATCTAGAAATATTTCTTTGCTGTATAAACTCGGATTAATATTCATTCTCTCCAAGATAAAGACAGCTAGAAATAATTTGAGGGAATAAAACCAGTTTTCAGCATTCCTGACACTTCCCATTGTTAACAAACAGACGATCTTATAATGGTAAAGTCAGAGGAATAATTCCTCTCTTTTACTAGATCTGATTGACTAGACATGACAGATGGTGTTTTTATTACTTTCTGTCTTTATGCCATTCTAAAAAAGGCCTCATCTAATGCAGCTCAGGCTGTGTTCTGAGTCTTAACCTCTCAGATAAGCAAACCCTGTTTCATCAGGTTAATGGATCCTTACTTGATTCAGGAAGGCAATTTTCCTTAAAGTTATTCTAATCAAGTACTCAGACCCCAAATTGTCCTGGCTGATTGACTGCCAGCAACGGGTAAATTTTTATACTAAGGACCGTATTTATTTTCAAAGAGGGAAAAAACATTATTATTATTATTATTATAGAACCAATTCTATCCTGTATTCAGTGACTTCTTAAATACTGGCTTTTACTGCAGTCACAGAATTAAAGATAAGAGTAAAGTTAATGCAGCCTTCTTCTCAGTAGTTTTATTAAACAACAGGCAGGAAAGAAAAATTAGAGGGAGAGATGGCCTATTGTCTATTGATACCCCTTCAATTAACTGCCCCTATGGTAATAGCATCTGACCCTAATCAGCACAGACCCCATCAAACACAGGTTCACTCCAACCTGTCTCCAAATTGAAGGCTGTCAGCCCAAGTAGCTTTGCCACCAGGCTGGGAAGAAGTGACAGAGGACCATCCACCTTCAAAAAGAAAAGCTGCGACGGAAAACCAGTGCCTCGGGATGGACTCTGCAAGTCCCATCTCCAGCATGGCAGCCGGCTCAGTTGGCTCAGCACAAGCACAGTTTGGTGCTACAGCTGCTCAGGAGTGCCGTGACAGCCCACAGGGAGATAGGGATCATACTGCCCTGCTGCCTTGGCTTTTGGTTGACTCAAGTCACACCAGGCAGAAACCCTGCCAAGCTGTGGGGTTGTCCAGACTGCTTGAAGAAGTGGATGGAAGGTCCGACCTCTCCTACTCTCTCCCACCTACCGCCAAGACTGGTCCAGCAATTGAGCCGAAGTAAAGACAAGGAGAAAAAGCAACCATCCCAAGGTTGTGCAGAAAATCAGCCACAGAAACTGAGAACAGGGCCCACAACTCCTGAATGATCAATCAGTCAGTGCTTTTACTCTGCAACATACATACCAGCTTTTCACAGAGCCTCACAAGCAGGATGGGTAGCCCTGATGCCCCATCAGACATTCAATACTGGATTTCCACCTCCAGAAAATCTGACCCCCAGGAACCTCAACTAGAGTTTGCAGGTCAAGCAAAGTGAGCTACTTAACACACAGAAAAATTTTCCTTGCCATTTTCTGAGCAGCTGAGCTGTTGTCCTAACACCTCTGCTGAAGTTATTGATGCCTCAAATGAAACGATCATTCTCAATGATTTTTATCTACCAGCCACCAGATTTTTAGGGTTTAGTCAGAGTATTACATTGTAACATCAAGGCAGGCATCTTTAAAATGGTGATTATTCTGCAGGAGCAATAAAGATGCTGGAGAATACATTAACCCTTTCATTCCTCAGAAGGACTACAAGGCAAAGAGACGTTGTCAAGCTGTGATACAAGGGGAACCTAGAAACCTATACTCTCTCCCTCTTTATGATACAAACTAGTCCTTCAAACATGCTCCAGTTGTGCTCATAAGTCAAAAATCCACCAAAGACCTCAGGATTTTCTGTCTAGGGAGAACTCACAGTATTGGTATTGAAGGGCCACAGGGTAATAAAAAAGCAGCTAGAAAGCAAGCAGTTCTTATGGATGTTGCAATCACACTACAACAGCACTATTATGCTATATACAAACCTGGGAAACAACTAACTAACCCCTAGACCATAAAGCTGAAAAGCTGACACATCATCCTTGAGGGGCATTCAGCATATACAACTACCACAGTAACACTGCCCAAATAGATCAGTGGGACATGCTGCTTTTTAAACTGCCTTTTACCATCACCACCCAAGTACAGTCAGCTGGGTCCACAGATGTATCTCATTAAATTAATTATCCCATAATTACTTGGTGAAGACCCAAACCTTATTAACTCACACTCTTCCTCATCTTAAATTGAGTTCTTCTCATGCTTGGTTCTGTAGATTTTACCTTATATTTTTGAAATATCCTTAAGCTACAGAGGGGTTGGAAAGGTTTTATCTGTATCTTGAAGCAGTAGCTGCAACTTTCTGCTTAGCTTAGACTGAGGCTTGGATTTGGGTGCACAGGAGGAACCCAAGCACAGGGGAGGCCATTTCAAAGCAAGGTGGGGGACAGTCTCACAAGATTAGTCATTCTCACCACGTTAGAGAATTCATTTTGAGGCAAAATATTCTGATATAATTTGATTTTTTCAGACTTCTGGGCTTCTCTGGATTGCGGAAGGGACATGGTCTGTGCCAGGTGAGAAGAATGTGTTTGGATCAGAGGCTCCCAAACCAATCTCAGAAAGTATGGCTGGGCTCAGGCTCAAGGAGTAAAAGTTCCCAAGCTTTCTCAGATGCCTGTTTCAGGTCCTCTCATGTAGTCTGTCACATTTAAAACACACAACATGCTTCAGGAGAGGCAGCCTTTTAAAATAGTGCTCTCCTCAAATATCCTTATGGGGTTGATTGCAGACACCTTTGGGCTCAGAGCAAGCACCACTAGAAACTGTTCAGACAAGGGATCAATAGAGGGGCATAATTTAAAAATCATGTTACTTGTGGGGACAGCCCTGAAACTGTCCCCACAGTTAAACAATCCCAGAAAAAGTAGGCATCTGTCCCTGTTAATTACTGCTGGGAAACAAGGCATCAGAGCAGCAGGAGGAAAAGATGAGTTTGATTCTTACTAGGTCTCATCTGCTACACCATTTTTTTAAGCAAGCAGCGTACACTGGAGAGAACTTGTCCCTGGGCCTGATGTGAACCCCCATAAACTGGGTGAATGGACCACAAGCAAATTTCACCCCCATCCAGTTTCCAGTGTCTGGGAATAGCTGAATCCAGCTGCTTTGGAGAGAACTGCAGAGAGGCTCCACAGCTATCAGATAAGCTGCCCCAGTAGGTTTCTCATTGCCTTTATTGAGTGTTGGGTCAGACCCCATGCCCAGAAGTGTCTGTGATCAATGAACCCATGATTTGCTAGTTCTGCCCAAGGGCTTATTCACAGTTAATCCAAACCAAATTGATTCATGAAACTGGCTGGAAATCTCATCAGAGCAGGCTTTGCAGAGAGATTTCTGCCACTTTTGCTTCCAGTACTGGTTGAAAATAGAGCAAAAAAAGACTCCAGCCTCTCAATTATTTTGTCAGATCTGGAGATGGGGGATTAATTCACAAAAAATAGTAGTAGCTTGCTCATTTTCTGCCTTTTTCTTTTTTCCCACTATGAACAGAGGTGTTTTTTTCTTAGGTGTATTTGTTTTTCAGAACTATTTGTCAAGTAGTTTCTGCAAACAATTTCAGGTACTTCAACAGCATTAGTGATCTGCAAAATAAGCAGGCACAATGGGACACAGGTTACATCGTACACTTCAGAGTTTTTCACCTGGATGAGCACACATCTTAGAGAAAGGTTTGCAGTGCAGATTTGCACAACTCCCATTCTGAAGGTCTTTCATGGATATTTTGGATGATTGCCTCAAAACAGCCCACTCCCACAAACATTCCTCACACGACATCTGTCTGCTCAAGCACTCCCAGCCAGGGAATGTGGAAAGAACAGGAACACAATCAAAGCACGTTACTTACGGAAATATCTGCAGCTAGTCTCAAAGAAAGGTGTCGGTGGAGTGTCCCCAGGTGGAGGCATTTCCATGGAGGAAGCAGTGAAGTGGTCCAAGACAAAAAAAGAGTGCTATGAACTGTTTAAACTTTAAGGTGTGTCTGAGATGAATGTAGGGAATGAATATAAGGTTATTTCTTATTGTACCCTCAGCAGCACTTGTATCCCATGGTCATGTAAAGAGAACAAATGGTGAAACAAGCTCTTGTCTTCACAGTAACATTGCTCTGTTTGTTGTCCCTGTAGGCTTTCAGTTAATCTTCATCTGTGGGTTTGGCCAGAGAAATGTACTGATGAACCTCCCCTCTCTGATTTCTGTAAGCAAACTTAAAGCTTCTTGAGGATTCATTAACTCTTTAATTCATCATTCGTTTATTTCAGGGGAGTCTCTCATATTTTCTGTACGGCTCAGTGCCTTTGTAAGTGTAGAGTTATTGGTGGGGTCTCTTCCAAACTTGCATGTGCTCCAGAGCAGAACTCCTGTAGAAACAGCTGGTTCTACAGGAAGGACAGACAGCTGAAACAGGAACTGTGTTGGAGCTAGCTTGGTCAGACATGGTCTCTCTCAGCCCTAGAGCTTCCTCCTTTTTTCACATTCCCTGTTGGGGAATGGAAAGCAACTCAAAGGATTTGGCAGTATCAAGCCAACGTACCAAAAGTGATCAGCAATCAGAATTGATGCCATATGTTTTCAAGAGTTCATATTCAGCTTAATGCCTAAAATTAGATTTAGGCTCTGGTGATTGGCAAGCAGGAGGGAAACTCGCTGTACTGACTATGCAGCTTCTCCAAAAGGTCAGTCCTCCTGTGAGTGCTGAACACTTCTCAGGCACCCCCACTTCCTACACATGCAAGAATCACTTTGCCATTCAAGTGTGTCTTGCAGTGAAGTAGGAGCAAGCCAGGCAGGTAGAGCTGTAGAGAGGTAAAATAACCTGGGTTCTTTAATTGCCCATGAGACAGAAGTTTTCACTTTCTTCAGCCTTGCCTTCATAATCCACTGTAAAACTGAAATTTGCTGTTCCTGAGATTTGGTAAGCTGCAGAAGGAGAGAGCCTGATACAGGTGGCCCGCTGGCCATCCACCCAGGCACCCCATACCCCCACCCACCCCCACAGCACCCAAGCATCTCCAAGGCACCAGCAGCTCCCTCCTGGTTCAGGCATGGGGCTCCAGACAATGCAATTATTTCAGCCCAAATGCTCAGGTTGCTAAACCACCTGCGGCATGTTAGTTGTTAAATACGGCTGATTGATGAGCAGTGTACTGATCATTTTAGAGGAGATAAACCAGACATTCAAGGTGCTTGTGACAGAATAATTCAGAGGACATGATAAGATGCTATTGGATCCCTTGAGATTAAAAGCCTGATTCTCCTCTCACCTATTTTGGTGAGAAGCAGAAGGAGCTGCCTTGTCTATGGAGCTAAACCTGTAGTAAAATGGTTTGACAGGAAGAATGTCCTCCTTGGGTGTTGGCAGGACTGCACTGGAGCAGGGACATCTGGGTCCCCAGACCTCAGTACCATCTGGCTGACCAGGGAACCCAGCTCATTTCCACAGTGAGGACCCCACAAACTCTTGGGGTCTGGGGTTTCCAGGCTCCCTGGCATGGAGGCAGGAGCCTGAAAGCCCCACAACAAGCCTGAAGTTCCCATTGCTGCTCCTGGCAGGGAATCCTAGACTTCTGGGGTCTTCTACACACCTAGATAGGCCTGAGCATGCTCAAGCCATGTGATCTGCCCTTCAGACCCCAGTAACTAGCATCAAAGCCACATACGCTGGGTCATGGATATGGAGCCCTCCTCAGAGACAGCAAAGAAAGAAAATGAGGTACATAAAGGCAGGAATTCAGGCACTGATGACTGCGAGGTCACCAAGGACAGGAAGGAAGAGAAGCAATACAACATGAGGGGAGTTTAATTTGCCATAAAAATCACAAATAGAGATATAAAAAGCTTTATAAAATATTCATTCTGCCTCAGAGTTCATGCATGGGAAGAAATCTGTGAAGGCAAACATGCCCCAAGCGAACATCACCTGGGAAATGCTGAGGCAGTTCTCCCGCCCAGTACCCTCAGCACATTAATACATCAGGTCAGTGAAAACCTGGCATATTAATGTGCTGGACAGTACTTCCATTTATAAAAAGGTCAAGGCTATTTTCAGCCAGCTGCACTTGGTATGTGGAGCAGCCCCAGCTCATCACATCTGTCTGCCCCGATGCCCCATCCCTATGGGATTTCAGAACAGCTACTTTGACTGGAGTCAGTAAAATCAAATAAATCTGTGTTTTTAAAAAGGGTTGTGTAAGAAACTTGCGGTGTGCAAGTCCAGAATAAACAGGAGACTGTATTATGTCTGGTCATTGCCACACAGAAATAAACCCTGGGGAGGAAGCACATGGGGCGACCAAGGAAGGAAGAAATTATCATAACTGAGGCTGAAGAGAGGAGACCTTGCTGAGACACTGCGGTGGGAATGAGGGTGAGAGCATCTAGTTACAAGCTTGTACATTGAGCGTGAGGCTGAGGACACTGCCTCTTGACTTGGTTGGAGGTAGCACTGCTGCCAGATGCTTTCATGTCTTTCTGTTGTACCCCAGTGCTTCCTACAGCCAGGGAGACAAGCAGGAACCAGCTCACCCAGCCTGTCCCCATGCCAGTGAAGACACAGGGATTCAGGGTGGGAAGTTGACACTTAGGCAAAGTCACCTTCCTCAGGCCCCTCACATCACCAGGGTGGAAGATGGATCATTACTAATAAAAACAGTATGTTTTGGTTTCAAAATGATCTCAGGGAGTCAATGGCTGCTGGAGCAAACAGCCTATTTCATGAGAATTTAGCAGGGGAATAATTTAATGGAGCTCAGATAAAAGGCAGTCACCTGGAACTCAGATTTAGAAGAAATTGCTTTTTTTCTGAATTACTAGTTCGGAGTTTAAATAAGGACTATTCATCTGACTGCACTTTCCCTTCACACTTTCCCTCATCAGTGCACTAATGAACTCCAAACCATATGGGGGAGTGCTTTCAGTCCCTCCCCCCACCTCCCAAGGAGTAAGTTCTTTATTAAAAACTAATGATTGAGTCTCTCTTTCAAAATTAGCATCAGCAAATTTGGGGGCAACTTCAACCCTGGAATAAATAGGAGCAATTCCCTTTGCTCTGATTAGGAGTTCCTCCTTCTCAAAAAATCCCAAGGGCCTCTTAAATTGACTGTCTTGATTAAAGATGGGTTTAGCTTTAATTGAGTAATTGGTGTGATTTATTATCATTGGTTATGGCAGAGATCTCCTCTGCTGTGTCATGGCCAGACAGGGTTGCTTCCTTTGCACCTCAATTCAACCCTTCAGGCTGGTGTTCAAACAATTGCAGGTATCTTATATGATTAAAATACATACAAATATTTATCTATACAGACATTTTAATACGCCCGCATTGGAGGAGGCATCATCCTGCCCAATGGCAGGTCACACACCAGGCTGAAGGTGTTGCATGGCATACGCAGCTGCAGAAGACCAAGAGGAGCCTGTAGGACCAGACCCACAGATCTGAGTGTAACTCCACTGATCTCAGTGGGTCGTCGCCAAGAAGGCAGTTCCATGTGCTAGGGACACAGAGCTGGAGCAAAGCCTAGCTGAAAACCAATACATGCTGCAAGGAGTGAGTAGATCTACTGTGGTGCAGTTAGGTGGCTTGTACCCTCGTGCCTCACATTATTAGTCAAGTAGCTACAAGACCTAGCATGAGGAGAGACTTAGCTGAGGGTACAACTCAAGAACACACATTTTCTTAAAGCCCTTTATAGGGATTTGGAATCAGCTGCCAGTGAATGAGTAGTTAATGTTTTCACTTCTAGTTAGGACTATAAAACATGCGGATGCGCATCTCTGTTTGGCATCTCACTATCAAATAATTTCCAGGTGCTTTATGAGGCTTCTTAGTGTGATTTCCTGACTCAACCCAAAGACAGAATTACCAGCATTTAAAGCTGAGCTAGAAGCTAGGAAAAACTAGGTCTGGGGTTAAATTTATGTCCAGTGGTGACCTCTGCCACTATTTAGCATTTGAGAGATAAAATCCCTGACTTTCCAGCTCTGCAAAAGCTCTTTCTAATTGAATCAAGCAGATTTAGATTATACCAACTGATTTTTGGGTTGTTTTTTTTTTTTTAAGCAGGAAGTAGGGATCCACTTAGACCAGTGAAAAATGTGGGCTTGGAGGGGAAAGGAATTGCGAAGATTGTCTTTATATGAGAAATGAGAAAGAGAATAAAGTTTCAACATTTTTCAAACATGTAATTTCAAAGATTTTAGATTTTGTGGTTAAAAAATCTGCAAACACATAGTAAAAGCTCACAATTGAAATAAAACATACCAAAAACATCTCAACTGACTCAAGCCATCTATTTCATGTTTTCATTCATTTCAAAATGCAGGCAGCTTGTTCTGCTTCAGGATAGGAATATTTTCTAAATCTCAGACATTCTGGTGGGGTGGAAATCTGCATCTCTGAGTCTCTAAGATATTCTCAGATCTTCTAGAGCCAGAGGCAACTGCACTGCCAGTGCAGTCTCCTGCCACTTGCCCACCTTGCTCAGTGCACTGGCACAGACATAGCACATGCAATAAGGCAGGCTATTGCCAATGAGCAGTAATACAGGTTTACGCTGCCTCGGCTGCCTCTTCAGTTAACATGGCTCATTTACCAGCCAGCCAAGGAGGACAAACTCTGGGGTCGCGTTTGCTGTTAGGGAAGGGCAGAGCAAAAAGGATGGCTAATTGCCACCTACACAGGCCAGATCTGCCCCACCTATCCACCCCATCCAGTCCTCCCTTGCTGGGGCAGACTCTCAGGTACCTCAGCTATGTGCTGGCTGTCAGAGCAAACATCTCCACGGAGAGAGCACCCACCGCTGAAACTGAAGCCATGGGCATGCAAAAAACTGCCTGTGTGACAGATATTGTGACGCTGCCAGATACTGTGGATCCCGGTGGTTCTAAATATGGAAGGAGTCTGACTCATTCTAGCTCAAAGCTCAAAGGCAACCACATTAGGGCAGAGCCATTGCTTACAGTGACTAAATCCCACACTATAGTCATGCTATTGGAGTACTCGGTCTCTCGCTCTTTACAACAGGTCCCAGCGGTGCCAGATGCTGGTCAGCCCCACTCATGCAGAACAGATTACTCTGGCCATGCCAATGAAAGCTGCAGCTGCTTTGGAAAGCTGTGGCAGACGTATTGGGTGGTTGCCTGAGGCAGTTGGTATCGATGTGCAAGCCAGCGAAGGGCAGCAGGTCTGCCCAAATACCAGGATGGCCAAACACAGCTTAGCACAGTGAGCAGCTCCTCTTCTCCATCAGAGGCTGGATGAATGGCCTGGAGAGGGGCAAGTCTGAATCACTTAACACCTTGCTGTAGGACAAGTCACAAAGTGCTTACTTAGGCAAAATAGCCATTGCAGGCAACAGGCTCCCTGCCTGCTCACAGGCTAAGGAAAGAGTTTTGCGACCACAGGCTTGGACTGCACCACTGTATCTGGCCAGTGAAAGCTGGATATGTGGTACCTTCTGCTTTACTATATTTTTGGCCTATGCCCCATGCTGGTAGGCATCAAGGATGAAAGTAATTTGACATATGATGAACCAAGGTGAGCCAGAAATGGGAAGGCAAAGGAAAGCCAAAACCAAGGTGAAGGACTGGCTTACACAGAGCACCAGAGCCAAGCACCTGCCCCAAAGGATATGATTTGAAAGGTCACTGCTAGCACTGGGTTGTTCCTGAAATAATGTTCTTTGGCTTCAGGGCACACAACTTCATTGAACCTTCTGCTTCCAGCATGCAGCTGGAGAGTGCTTGTCCTCCAAGTCACTCCAGAACCATGGTGATGGGCTATCACTATCGGCTGACAGATGGATTTACCTCTCTGTTCTTCAATATGTGGAAGGCCATTGATCGACAGACTCTTCATCCCTGGTTTTTTCCCTTTCCATCAGCTGTGGAAGTCTCCATGCTCATTCTAGCCCTGATGGGTAAGGTAATCAGCCCTGGATTTCCCCACTGGTATCAAAATACAACTACACTGCCATTCAGAAGCTCTCTAGCAGCCCACCTAAAATGAGCTACTGAGTCCCCAAGGAAAGAGCAAGCCAGCCCCATCTGCCATTGACTGCAGAAAAGATGACCTAAAGTCCCTGGAGACACAGCTCTCCAGGACAAAGCAAGCCAGGCTGCTATACCCATCCTACCATTGCTAAGTGAACCAAATTGACTAAGCAACTCAAGAAGGTGCAGCCTAATCCTGCCCAGGGAAACGGATTATTCTGCAAACTTGATCAGGCCTGAAAACAGGCCATGACTCAGCCCATCCCTGTTGGTTGCAAAGGAGGCTGTTTCTACCACAGGATCTGAACTTGCACTGATAAGACCTGCTTTAATGAGGAACCTTCCAGACTGGCGAACATACAAGGTTTAACATTCAAATTGTCTGAAGGCCATCACATAGCCATCGCTTCATACACTGGCATAGCCCTTCAGGCAAGAAGCGGTCAACCTAAGCTAACTTATTGTCATCTTGCTACTCATAAAAAAGAGGACCAGAGAGAAAAAGGCCAACGATAATGTAATGCATGTCACTGCCTTCAGTTATACTGCCCTGAATCTGCCACCACCATTTTTCTCCTTTTGCTTGAGAATTGCAATGATAGCACTTCACAACCAACTTTCATGAGATTTTACAAAACAGCAGTCAGACGGGAGGGTGGATTGAAAGATTACAGAAAGGAAAACACAGGGCAGTGACTCGTACTTGAGATGGGTCAGCCTCAGGACCTCAGCATTTTCCAGTGTGCAGCCATGCACACAGAACAGCTGTCCCTAGTCAGGTGGGAGCAACACACTGCATGTAGCGTTCAAACTGATTCAAGGGTGGTCTTGTTTTGGAAGAAGATGGCAAGGGACTATCCAGACATTAACAGAGCAAAAAGGATAATAATTAACATGTCTGTCTAGATGTTCAGCTGAACAGGTTCTCCTCAGTGCCAACAGGAATTCCACTCTTGACATAAGTAAAGTGGTGATCCTCAAAGCAACCACAAGCATAAATCCATCTAGAGTTTCCAGAAAGGCATGATAGGCATCCTGTGACTGACCTAGGCTTCTTTGGTTGGACCTAGAAAACAGGAAAAACAGAAGCTCCACCCTTGGAAGCGATGCAAGTGTGAGCTGCCACCACGTTGCTTGTCTGAGCCAGTGCAGCTTGGGAATACAGTCATGTGCGGCAACAAGCTTTTCCATGCCATGAGCATTCATGAAACTTTAGCCCAGCAATATCTCAGTGATTTCTTTCAACTTTTTAAAGCAACATTGTCAAGAGAATGGGAAAATAATACTGGCTGCTGTATGTTTTTGGTACTGCTTGAGAGCATCAAACACAGATCTTTCCAGAGTTGCTCTTCTCCCTGCACAGTGTTTGTCACTGTATCACACAAAGGTACAAAGCCACTTCCCTGGCTCTCCCTCACTTCTCCTATACCTGGTCACAGCTGAGGATTGAGGCATAAGGACAAGGCACAGCTGAGGGAGCCCAAGTCTGTCACAGATGGTTCCTCTTTCAGACACCATTCACCCACCAGCTCTGCCTCATACCACAGAAATTTTTCCCCACCATTCTCCCTCTCCCCTCCCAAATTCCCTAACACACATCCACACAGAAAACACCCTGACACACTTCAAAGGCCCCTGAGTCAAGCTTTTCTTTTTCAGCTGCCTGCCAGCCAGCCCCAGCATAGCAGGGCTGCCCATTTGCAGAACTCAGCACTCTAATCTATTGACCTTTTACACGTTGTATGGGATTGTCTATTTCTTATTACCATAGCCTATTTTAAGTAATTTTCTAGAAGTTCAGTTCATTCTTCTGCTTGCCTAAGGAAATATAAAAATTTACACCTATTGTAAAAGCATGAATAAAAGCTGATTGCAGAAAGTAAAGACAATAATGTGCCCATAATACTAACTAGCTCACTTGCACTGCATTTCTCTTTAAAGGAAGATTTGTCTGATCATCAACAGGGTGTTGATTTAGATTGCTGCTAAAATTACCACTGTAAAAGTAAACTCACTTTTATTGCATTAGTACAGAGAACAGTTTATGTACAGTTTAAACTTTTATGCCTCTTCTTGCCGGTTGTGATCAATCTCTTAATTATTAAGCCAAACGGGTTCTGTGGCAGGAGATAACATATTTAGTACACTTACGACATTTTTTGAAGAGGTTAAAATTTACAAAATAAAAATCAACAAAACCTTTTCAAAAAAGAAATCAGCAAAGTCGGTAACAGAATCAGTTACAGAATTTGTGACATTCTCAGATCAGGCTGTTTGAGAAAGCAAATTGAGGACAATGCTCTACAATTTAAAAGATTCATATTAACTTTTAAGTTCTGTACAGACTTCTGGTGTGACTGAAGCTAGTCTTTTGGGTTTGGGGAATAGTTTTTGCACTGATAGTGTGCAATTTGGCCAAATATAACAGAAAGCGAAAGAACTACATTACCTACTAAAAGGCAGTCACCTTCAGTGTGCATTTTGATTACTCCTTACACAGTTGTCTGGTAATCTGATACTTGAGATGCAGGACACAAGTTTTCTTTGGCAGCACCCTCATCACACTCATGCATTTCTAATCTCAATTCTGTAATGGATAATCACTAACAGCGAAGAAGTAGCTCACGTGTGGATTCACAGGAGGGAGAAGCTTGTGTGCATTCTGTGTGTGATTTGCTGTGTAAACACTATCCCAAGAAATAAAACAGGAAGGAAACATTTTATGTGAACAAGCAGATAGTTGCTTGGCTCTCCCCGTGTCCAGGTGCCATCACTTTCTGATAAGTGGAGAACTTTAAAACTGGAAATGCATCTAGAGGCATCCTTCCTTTGGTTTCAGCACACTCAGTATCGATTCACCCTTTCCTCAGTGTTCAAACTGCTTTGCAAGGAGAGCAAGATCTGCTCTGGCCATTGTGAACACTGTGACTTTGGGACTGTTTCTCTCTCATTCAGCTAACACAAGAGTGGCTGTGCTATAGCCTTTTAAGCACCATACAACTCACAGGCAGCTCAGCTGCAGCTCCTCTCCAGGGCTACACGGTGTGGTCAGCAAGGGGTGTGTATTGGCAGCAGGGCTACCAGTCAACCTGAAAAATACCAGTTGGAATAACTTCTATGAATCATTTACAGAAAACACATTTACAGATGAAAAGTGCATTTAGCTGAAGAGCATTTTGTCAGTCAGAAGTCACTGGAATGCACTGATGGGGAGAGCTTTGGAGAACACTCAGGATCCAGTTCTTTTCAGTACAGATTTGTTATGAGATTTGCATAGACTGCTTTCCAGTTGGGCGATACTGCCATTTAGGACTGTTGGTTTGACTGACAGATAACCCTGCTGGTGCAGACTGGATGGGAAGGCTGCATGCATGGAATGGGTATCACAGGGACTGCCTTTCAGACTGCCATTAAGGACCAATTTGATTGGCTCTGAGGGAAACTCATTGGCTAGAACATTTCAAAAAAAGTGAGATCATGCAGATTTAATGACTGATCAGAGAGATTTCAAAGATAGCTCCCCCACCAAAGTAACAGAACGACCAGCTGACAGACTATATGAAAGAGAGAAAATCCTGTAATTCAGCCTATTTCAGTGTATGAGAGATGGCACACAAGAGGAGAATCAGGTTGTTAAGGTACCAAAGCAGCACCTTGGTTTCAATTCTCAGCTCTGTCTCATCTTCCTGTCATGATCTTGGGCAAATTACTTGACCTCCCATAGCTTCAGTGCCTTAGCTTTGAAATGGGGAAGATTCTGCTGCCTTGATTACTTGGCTTTTAAACAACTTCAGTGAGCACCTCTTTGTGGGGGTTTGTACAGTACCTAACATGCTCTCTGTGGCTGTTTTGAGGGAGGGAAGCTCCATCCTTTATGTACCATTGTAAACACCACTAATTAATAATCATTGGGAATTTTTCACCGCATCTATACAGTTCAAGAGGGGTGTTCTCATTCCCAGGCTACAGAAATGAGCAGGACAGACTGAATTCCTCATGCCTTCATCAAAGGACTCCAGATGGGACATTGGCTGTCTGGGGGTTAAAGGTTTTCAGCAGTCCTTCGAAGGCACTGGCATTGCATGTGGAGTCTGCAGCCCAAACAAAAGAGCAAAGACCCTCCAGGTCTTTTGGGACTAAGAGCAAAAGAAATTTTCCTTTGAATTGAGGAAATCTTTACAGAAGGGACTTCAGACCTCCAATGATAAAGGAAACAAAAAGCATCTGCACTGACAGCTCCAGTTAGGAGCAAAAAGGCACAAAGGGCTTTGAAAAACAACCTGCCTTTCATCTTCTATAGCAAGCTCAACAGCTCTGCACCAGCTGCTCTGTAAACAGTATAGCAAGGGAAAGCAAATCATTGGCACCAAATGCATTAAACATGGCAGTGTCTTCAGAAGACATATTTTGTAAACTTCCTCCTTACAACTTATGCCATTTCTTAATTTTAAAGAATTACCTGCTGTATAGCAGCAGAGTCATTCTTCCAGGCAGCTGGGCAGCTTCATTACCCATGTTTCTTGCTGAGTTTCCCATAATGCAGGCAGGTAGTTTGGTTGAGAGAGCATCAAATGGGATGTCAGGTGACCTGCCTTTGCTTTACATTCTGAGGGGCCTTCAGCAAATCATTTCATCTTTGGGACAAGTTTTTACCTGGAAAAGGAAAGGAACTATTCTTTTGTCTTAAAGCAGTCAGCCCTTTATAACAATCATTTGCAACCTTCTACTGACTGTGGAACCATACGAACTTTTTCATGAGACAGGTAGACACTGCCTGGCAAACTAAAACCTCCTAATAACAGAGTGACTTTTCTCGTCTCCAGACCACACAGGAATAGCCCAGGAGCACCCAAAAACATGCACATCACTGCTGAACTTATTCCAAAGTGTAAGCTCCTAAACACCAAGTAAGGAAAACTTCAGCCTAGATTCCGTGTGGTTTAATTTAATTCAGTCATCTCATGTGAAATATAAAACACTATAAGCAAGGGGCTAAAAGAAAGTACTGAGAAACCCCCTACAGTATTTAAGGCACTGAAGCAGTTAAACACGGCCAGCATCTGGGTACATCTACTGGGAGGGATTTTATCCTCTGAGCGACTTGGTTCTTGTGATCTATTAACACCGAAGTGACATTTTCTCTAATTTTCAATTTCCTTTCTATTATGAAAACTATGTTAGAAACAAAGAATCACAGTTAAGAACATCTGATCATCACTTCTAATGCCAGTGGTAAAGCATGACAACAACCCCACCTTTCCATTTTCTCTTCATGCAGAAATCTATTGGGATTCTGGTCACTTAAACTTCCTAAACCTCATTTTGCTAACAGAAGAAGAATGCCAGACATTTCCAGAGTGCACCAAGGCTTAACAGTAACATGATATACTTAATATGTCTGTACTGCTTAAAAACCACTACAGGCTCTTTAAGTAGTTGCCTGCCTTTGCAGGGAAGCAGCTGAAGAGCATTCCTGCAACCCAGTTCCCCAGGCTCACTCTGCCAATAATAACTCAGAGTCACAACCAACAGTGAACAAATCCTGCTGAACACCTGCCACTGAGCCCTAAAAAGCCCCATTGCGCAGGTCACAGCCCCTTCTCACCTGGCACATGATGGTCCCATGAAAGGCGCCTGACACTGCTTAGTGAGGAGCGTTCGGGGCTTGCACCTGCCCCTCGGTCTTTGCCAAGCTGTCATCCAAAGATTTCCTCAACAGCAAGCACTAGCCAGCCCTTCCACTTTTGGCTAACTGGCTGTTGCTAGGCCAGATGCTTTCCCCTCCATCAAGCATGGATAGGTGGCTTCTCAGGAACTGCCTTGAGAAGAGCACAGCTGTCTCACTGTGCTAAAATAGTCACTTTAATTTATTCTCCCCACTTTGACCAGTGAGATAGCATATGGGCTTCTGCTCTCCTTCAATTTGCTGCAAAGCAGCCCCAGGGTTTCAGGAGACAGCATTTGGTTTTTGCACTTGTAATAACCCTGAACACAGGTCCAGCTGGTATTTGCACACTCACTAACCATTGCAGTATGGGGAACAGCAACACTACATCCCACATGTCGTCAGGTCTGCATCTCATGTCTTCAGAGCAGGTAGCACTGGTGGCTCAACCCTATGTACTGCACTGCAGAGAAATTTTGCTGGCAAAGTCCTTTAGCAGCTTAGTTGCTGTTAAATACCTGGGAGTATTTATGAGGCAAGGGCAGGCTTTGCTCCCACTCAGTAGAGATCTGCCTTCCTGTTTTAAGGAAATGGCATGAAGAGATGTTATCATGTGGCCAGAGCCAGCCACTAGTTTAACGGCAAAGGCAAGTATGCTTCTGCCTTAGTCTTTCACCAACCTCCTTTCACTTTCTGGGAGCAGCAGCCCTTCAGGCAGGCACAGCCGTAATGGCACAAGCATCCTTCCTCACCTCCTCCCTCCCCTTGGTAGATCTTCATTATTATCCTGTTACAAAAAAGGGGAAACTGAGGCACAAAGCAAGGTGGCAACTTGGCCATGGCTGCTCAGGGTGTCACAGACAGTCATGAGGTTACATGAATGCTGGTCTGTGGGTAGCATCTGTTTGCCTACAGCAGCCTCAGAAAGCCAAGCTCTGTGGCTGGAAGGATGTTTTTGGGGGCATCTCCATGAGCCCTGAAGAAGACCAGGGTGACCAGACCCTGATCTGCAGAAGGATTAAGGACCCCTGCCAGAGCCTGCCTTTCCCAGGGACGGTCAGCGGGAGCAGGTTCTCTCCCCTTGCCCCTTCCCCCAGCCAGGCAGAGGAGGGGAAGGTCTTTTCCCTGCTCCCCCAGTTCGTCCTGCTTCTCTTCACGGCACAACTGACCCCAATTCAAGCTGCTGACACTTTTGCTCAGGGTGTTTCAGAGCTTCGTTATTTGTGAATGCCTTTTTGTGTAGTGCCATTGGCACCAGCACAGCCTGTTCCCAGCCTGTTCCAGCAGCTCCCCCATGACTGAGGTGACAGACTCGAAACAAGGCATGGGCTCCGAGCAGGTCCTCAATGGGGTCAGGGAGAGACAGCAAGCATCCTGATGGATCTTCCTCCCTTTTCCAGCTTCCCCTGCCTTGCACACCTCCATGCACACAGCCTTCAGTTGCTGCTCTCTCCAAGAGCTCAGTGCAGACAGATGCTTGCTTAAAAATACACATATAAATTTTCTAATCCCCAGCAGCAGACTGGGTATTGACAAACTGCACGGCATTGGGAGAAAGGCAGCAGAAATGGCTGAGAAGCTTCTGCGATTGATTTGTGAAGAACAGATTAAAACAGACTAAACATCTATATCCTGACTAAGCAGTGGCCAGACCCAGGGCAGGGACCTGGCTGCACGCATCAGGGAGGTAAAGTGCTGTGAGGGACAAGCCAGCATATCTGCAGTTACTGTGAGAATCCTATATTTAAGAAAGGGAAGCTTCTCCTGATGGGTTGCTGCATAAACTGGCAGCCAGGGACCTGTACCTGAATTGCTCATTGCTCTCTCCACATCCAGCCTGTAGATGATGCCAGGCTCAAGTTAGGGAAGAGGCCAAGGTATGTCCTCAATCAACTTCTCAGCACAGAGATCAGGCGGCGAAGCAGTGGGAGACAAAAATGAGAATAACTAAAAAAGAACAGCATTGACAGGATAGATGTGTGTCCACCTTGGTCAGGAGCCTGCCTCCAACTGTGGCCAAAGATGCTCAGGGAAAATTGAAGGGATGGGGCAAGTGGCACATTCTCAAATTCTCCTCCAGCATCTGAGTTTGCAGATGAGGCACTTCTGTTCTAGAGGAAATTAATGACAAAGAGAAGCCCAGGTGGGAGATCAGAGCAGAGAAAAATCTTCTGAGAGCTGAAAACCTCCAAAAGCATGCCAGATGAGTGGACAACCTTTGAAAGAACATCAGTCTCTATATACAAGTAATATCATCTGTTCAAAGGAAAACAGCCATGACCTTTGTAACAAGCCTTGGTAGGCATCTCAGTATCTACAATATAGCCAGTGTAAGATACTTTTCTTAAAGGTATTTCACATTTGAAATTATGTCAAATGAAGCTGTTAGGCATGTTTTTCCAGTCCGACATAATTTGGAGAAATCCCCCTTAGTAAGCATGGCTGGGAATTATGGTACATGAGCCATTTTGCACAGTATCTGCTTTCTGCAGGGTCTCATACAGGGCAGTGGCTCCAGCAAGCAGAGTCTGCATTTTGACAGGGCTATTCTGCTCCTGTACACCAACACATACGTAATCCAGCTCTGCTGTGTTTCTGTCAAACCCTCGCTGTATCTGCAGCTACAGCACCGCTCCCAGACTTATGCTTACAAATCACATCTTCTTCACTGCCAGAAGGGGAATTACTTTTTTCCAACAACAATAAACACCGTTTATTGAACACTGAACACAGTTATCAATGTTGGCTAGCCCTGGCCGCTCAGGAATAAAGACAAGGAGTTTTCACACACCCAAGTAGGAGGTCTAGTCCTGACTATGCTGTTGAGAGGGGACAAAGCTAAACAGCATCCTTAGAAACATCCACAATCTGCTGAGCTTGTTCTTGCTGTCAAAGACTAAATTTCCCTATTTATGAGACTCAACAAGAATGTCTTATTTTTCTATAGAGTGCAACATTTGAATTTCTCTATTACAGTTTTGCAAGTAGCCTCCTGTGTCAGTCAACAGAAAACTAGAAACAAGCGCTTCAAAATCAGGCCAAAATAATACAGGCCAAAGCCCAAGAAAACAGCCTGTATCATTGCTACAATAAAAATCAGACTCCTGTTGCAAAATACCCCATGTTTTTTCTTTTCCCCTGACAGCATTAACACATCTATGCAGTTGTCCTGCTGGTAAGTATCTGGAAGGGAATGCAGCTAAGCAGGCACTTACAAAATCTGCTGCCATGGGACCTGCGTGATGGGACACAGAAGTACCCAAAAGCAGCCCACAGCTTAAGCTTCTAAAGCAGCGTAAATCCAAACAAAAAACTGCTGCCTTCATTATTCTCAAACAGTTGAGGGAGAAGAGCATTCAAACTACTGCAGAGGCTGCAAAATTTAGCCTTGAATATTACCAACAAAGCCTATCTCATCCCCTCCCCATACAGGCAGCCCCTCTAACAGATGTGCACCCCAGTAAGCACTAAGTGGCAGACTCTGGTGTAAAAACATACATGGAGTCAGACACAAACCTGGGAACAACTCGTGTCCCAGGACTGTCCCCCACCTTTTGCCACCACAAGTTCCTGCACAGAGAAACCCGGTCTCCAACACAATGAGTGGTGAAAAGCAACCTGATGGGCATTACCTCAGACAGAACATTGAGGGAATGAGGGACACTTTTTTTCTGATCCCAGATGGGTGCTGAGTGACCTTCCAAATCAAGCCAGAGCAGGGTAAAGGAACTGAGCCCCATAACCAGATGGACATATGGGACCAGATGGCCCCATAACCATGGACAGATGGATTCCTGCTGCCAGTGTTGATTTGTCTTTTTTACACCTGAGAAACCCCTTGTTTTCCTTTTCCTTCCCCATTTTTCCTTGTTTTCCTTTGCTTTCCTCTTCCTATGGCTGTTACATAGGATCTCACTACTTCCCAGTTTAATTGTTTTCAAGGCATTTCTTGTCCTGCTCTCATGTACCTATGTGTACAACCAGGAGTGGGAAAGGAAAAACCACAAGTCATGGCCATATCATTGCTGTGCTGTCACTCTCCATGGGACGACATTAGGCATTAGAGGCATTTCTGAATTAAAGCTAGAGTTTTAAGACCATACGAGGCCTACACAACTCCATTTTATGGATGGAAAAAACACAACCCATAATGCCAAGAGAAAGAAATATGTTGTTTTTTTTCTCCAGGGTGATATTTCCTTGTTACTTCAGTTGCTTACTGTTGTTTTTCATTTTCTTTACCACTGAACGTGTACACTCTGCACTAGACTGAGCAGACCCATCCTGCAGTCAATCACAGTAAGTCACTCAACTCAAAGGGTAAAGGGTTAGGCCCACATTGGAGGTCAGACATGAGTAAATACTGCTATGAAGGGTTTTGCATTTGGGCACAGGTAAGTGTTTACTAGAAAGCTGCTTTAATTCATTGTTTTCAGCTAAATAAACTCAAGGGCACAAGCAAGCCACTGACATGCCAAAGTGCAGGAAATCTCTAGCACATAACAAAGTGGCCAGCACAAAAAAGCATGGTAACTCATTCAAGTGCTTAGACATTGACAGCTGAAAATTACTATATCATTACACTTTATTATTAAGAGGTCGAGAGCTCTATCTCAGAACACAACCCTTTTAATCTGATCACGACTCATGGGTAAAGCTTAATGCCCAGGTTCTGGACCAAGATGACAGCCTTCGTGACAACGGAAGAGTTTTATACCCTCCTCCATAAAACACCATGTAGAGCACAGATACAAATATCTTTCTCCAACACATGGGTTACAGGCTACAGTGTTGATGGACCCATGAAATGAGATGAGCAAATCACCCCCAGCCAGATCAGATCTCCTCAATCCAAAGGGCAACTGGCAGAGCTCAGTCAAGAGGGAGCTAAAGACACCAGGGATTACCTTGCATTGAAAGCTCTTTCCTGCCTCTCCCTCTGAGGCTAATCATCTCAGCTCCTTGGAAGGGCTAAGCACCAGGTATGGTGTTAGCATCTTGCACCAATCACCTCTGCCAAGGGATGGTGAGAAATCAGCCATATCACATCCACTCCGCAGGGTGTACAGAGGATACCGAACATGAGCAGCCCTCCAAGGTGGCAGTAGGCATTGTCTCATGTCTGACAACAGAGCACTGATCAGCAGGAGATGTAATGGGTTGGTGTTAACAGCAAAACTCTTCGGGCAGAACGACAGCCAATGCAGTGATACCAAGCAGCTGGCAAGCATCAGGGCTAATTCCAGCTAGTGGGCCCTTATAGAAGAAGTGCCAACACAGGTTTTTTTCTGGCAATCAGGCCTTTAGGAGGATGATTTCTGGCCCTGACAGCGATTTAATACGAAGCCACACAGTTTTATAAGAGGACTTGGAGCTCATCACAGGAGCAGGCCGGAATCTGCTGTGGGATTACAGGTCCCAGCAGCTGTAAACCAGATATGCATTCTGCATTCAAAGCACCGCAAACATTAGTAGGAAAGCAGGGGTCCATTAAAAAGAACTAAGAAGTGGTTTTGACTGTGTTTTTCCCAGACATAAGTAAATCAATGTAGTCTCTGTCCAGGAAGAACAGGAAAATGCTACCTTGTCTGGATTGCAGGAAAGAAGTTACCAGCTTTGTCCCTGAAATGAAAGGCCATGTCTGGGATCATCCAGCCTCATCCAGACATGAGCTGAATGAGCAGGGATGCTCTCCCATAACACCCATTCAATCAGGCTCTTCCCAGGTGAGAGTCTGGGTTAATTACAGGGGTCAACACCTGAGCTGGGGGCAGTAAACTGCCCAGGGCAGCTTCCACGAACACTCTCCTGTGGCAGAGGACCAGATCTCACTGGTTTTCCCAGGCAACACCCAAGGCAACCTGAACAAAGTCACATTCCAAGGCTGTGCCTGTCTGTTGGGCTGCATGTCAGGGCGTGGTGGTGACACTTGGCTGCACGTGGGCACCAGCTGCTCCAAACACTGGGTCTCGCAGGGAGGCAAATGCGCCTCCTGTCTGTGGCTCAGACCAGGATCTCCCCATCCCTTGAGGCCACCAGATAACACTGGTCCCTTGCTGGTTGCCTGGGACAAGCACACAAGGCTCTCCCACCAGGTGGGCGCTAGCAAAGAAGCAAGCACTGTAGGTCTGCCGCTGAGAGAGAAAGGTAGACTAACCCTGGCTACCCTCCAAATGCAACACCCGCCAGAAAGTGAGGATCTTCCTCCAGGAATACATTCATTATCAGGAGATTTGCATTTCAGGGCAGATCAGAGCCCTTAACCATCTCCCCAGCGACACTTGACCCAACTCTCACCTCCCAGCAGCCCTGAAAGTAGATGATCCAACCACCCTGAGGACCAGCCAGGGAGGAGAAGCAGCCAGGCCATGAATTACTGTCCAGCTTTGCCTCTCCCCACAGGTGCTTGCAGACCTGCAGGAATGAGGGACAGGCACACTTAACCTTCCCAGAGCTAGGCAGCAAAATTGTCATCTTTCCAATGTGGGTAAGTAACTTCCAACTGGGTTATTAAGTTATTACATTGTATTGTTATATTAATGTCATTGCCATTTTCAGGAGAAGATAAAGCTAATTTTAATCTGCTCTTAATTGAAAGCTTATCAAGAGACTGGCTCCATCCCTATGCAGTGAGACTTTTTTCTTCTTCCCTTCCCCCTCTCCATACGCTCTACTCTTTACACTGATGAAAAGAAACATCTCTATTCGTTAGAGAAAAAGCAGCTTGGAGTCAATCAGGCCTGTTAACCTACAGCCTGGGCTGTTATCACAGATCAGACCTTTCCTAACAACAAAAAAAATGTTGGGGTCTGTGGTTTGGCGGCCTGTTGCAGCGGTTTAGTTAGTTGTTCGTTTTTATGTTGGGGTACTTGACAGTTTCCATTAGAGGAAGTGAGAATATTAAAGATACTTGAGCAGCTCTGGGAGAAAGTTAAGTGTATAATGCAAGGCGACTGTGCAGATTTTAATTACAGATTCCCCCAAAAATCCATAGAAACTCTGATTAAACTCCTAATTACTTTTAAAGAAGTGAATAAGCAGTCAATAAGATGAACAGCAGTCTCTCTCCTTCTTTCTTCTTCTTGTGAGCAAGCTCCACACTGATAGCATGCTGCAGATGTATTATCACAGGGAAGTTAACAGGAGACCAAGGGCGAAACATTTCTCTAAAGACTCCTTCAAAAGAACTTTTTGCGACATCTTCAATACCAAGGCTGGCCCTGAAATCAATCAGGTTGTGGTGATTTACACCAGTAAAGGATGTGCCTGTTGCCTCCAGCTGTGACTTCATTTTGCAGAATTACATTGGCTTTTCTGTTGGAGCTCTGCCTCCCCACAGAAGCAGTGTCAGTCTTCAGGGAGCTGTGGTGGGGTTTCAGGCCTTGTCTAGCGCAGGGAGGTGATGCTCACGGAAATGTAGGCCTTGTCCCAGGGGACTGGAGTCAGTCCTCCTGGCTGTGTTTTACTAACAGCCTTCACAAACATGTCACATAACAATGCTGAGCAATTTCACTTATCCCCTCTCTGTCAGACCATGGAGCTGGCAGCAAGTCTCCCCTGAGAGCCCTGGTCCAAGGTAATGGCTTGGCCACTATTAATACCTCCACAGCTGAAGATGTGGGCACCTCTGTGCTAAGCAGAGCACCAGCCCCTGGCACAGAGAAATACTCCTATTCCAAGGGGACCTCTCACAAGATGGGGAGAAACTTCTCAGTCCCAGACCTGTGGGCCATGTTTCAGCCCCTCCACCCGGGCCCAGCCCTGCAACATGGATGCACCTGGTTATCCACACTCATCCTGAAAAACAAAATGGTTTCCCAGTGAGGCATTTTCATTGCCTCCTCAGAACTTGCTCAAACATGCTGATTTGCAAAGAAACTTCTTTCTTCTGAGCTTAGCGGGGACCCACAGTAAACTACAACCCATGCTCCTCACGCCGGTGAGCATCACCCCTCTCTTCCATGCCAGCCTCTGGCTCTCATTTAGCCAGTTTTGCTACAGCTGTGACAGAGCAGGACAAGCCCTGCTTGCTCTCTCTGGGCACAACAGTTCTAAGAACAGTAAAAAAGAGATACCTCTCCTAAAATAATTCAAAGTCTGAATGTGAGACCCACTCTGAGCTAGTGTACAGCAGCAAGACATGCTGAGCAAGCAGTGACTGTTCCCAGGATGCAGCCATGCTTCATCCTCCTGTCTTGTCTTCAAGCCATTATTGTTTATTTTGCAGTCTCCAATGCCCATAACTTTAACCCTTTCATCTCCCCATCTCAGGAAGGAGAATGGGAATGCTTCTAGGGGGTCAGCTGTGCCTATGTTTGAGGACTCTCATTCTCCATCTGCAGGTATCACCACTCTCTGCTTCTTGCCTGTTTTTCACACTTTTCCCACAGAGAAGACGCACAGCTGCCAAAACCCTTCTCCTATACCATTGCCAGTGATTTTCTAGCTAAAGCACAGGACTGGGAAGCAACCCCCCAACTGCTGAGGGGCAGCAACCACCCATCTCCCCCATCCCTGCCTGTAGTGCCAATGCAGTTTATATTCCACGATGTGGCCAGAACCGTCCTCACTTTATCTGACCACCCAGGTCCCACAACTTTATCTTTCACAAACCTTTCAGACGAGTCCCCAGATATGGAGAGACCTTAAACAGAAGATGCAGACGACCTCTGGTAAAACTGTTGGTTCAAGGTGCCTAAAGCCCTTTTGTGCTCTGGGTATAGTAGCTGACAGAATGGGGCTCAGTGCTGGCTGGGACCTCTCAAGGTTTATGCCATAGAAATAATTTTGACAGAGAAAACACAGCTAAAATAGTAAGGCTATAGGACATGGACATTCAAAGCCTGATTTGTTTTCTTTGGAAGAAGGCTGAAGTAGGGTCTTCAAGGGGATTAAAAAATTCCAAAAAGACACTTTTGTATCAGGAAGGGAAGGAGATTTTGTGTGCGTTGGAGAGGTTGGTTAATTCCTAAGCCTTGACCCAAGGGGACGGGAGGAGAGAGAAAGAGGCTTGGAAAGGGAAGGAGGGAAGGAGTTTGCTCTGCAACCAAAGCTGGGTATAGGGCATACGTGGCTTCCAGTGACAGTGCGTGAATTTACAGTATAATAAAGATATATACGGCCATTTGGAACAAGCTATTTCTAACATAAAATGACTCTGTATATTAATTGCCCAAGAAATTTGTACAGAACCTTATTTCCAGACATATAACTGAGCATATTATTTACTCACCATAAAAGCTGGATAAATGGCCAGGCTCCAGGAGGGTGTGAGGCAATGGTAGTTGTTCACTGACAGATGAATGGAAGGAGGTTTGAGCGTGATGGAGAATGCCACGATACTGGGACCTATGCCACCCAGCCAGCAGCTTCCACAAGTCACTGCAATGTATAGATCAGGTGTATCTGCTTGCTCTTCAAAAAGGTGATGCCACTTCAAGGGCCTCTTGAGAAGGCAGGAACCAAACATATAGGAAAAACAGGATTTCTCCTCTGGAGCAGCACTGAGAAATGAGGAGTCTGAGGCCAGCAAGTCCAGAAAGCAGAAGGGTCTGAAGCAGAGCAGGCTCTTATACAGCAGCATATGAGCAATCACTTGAGGCCCCCAACCATGGGTACCCAGCTAGACCCCACATCAGTCACGTAATGGTGAGGGAGAGATGGCAGCCGTAGTTCCACCTCTGCCTTGTTTCCCACGAACCGAAGGCCAGCCTGGCCTGAGGCAAGTCCCTGGCAGTACTGAGCTACCGGCTCATTTCCAGCTGAGTGGAAGTGCCTGAATGGCATCCTACAGACTTCAGAGAGCTGACACTTCCAGATCCCTGTTCCTCTTCCCAAGAGACCCCTAGACATCCCAGTGTCCAAAAGGAAAGGGCTTTGCAGGCTTCCTTGTCTCACAAGCAGACCATAAACTTCAAAGCATTTCTCAGGGAATGTGATGGACACACCAGCTGGGAATTTCCTTCCAAAGCAAACAAGACTTGAAGGAAGAGAGAGTCTGGAAATGAGGGGAAGAATAGAGAAATATCTTTTGGCCTCCCAGCAGATAAGCAAGCAGTAGGGCCATCCCAGAGGTGGGGAATTCTGGAAAATTTAGCAGCTCTGCTGCACTTGCATTTAGACTATTGATAGTTTTGCCTCAATTCGTAAAACAGGTGAATAAGCAACACAGTAATCTTGAGCTCATCCCCAATCTCCTCATCTCCCATCTCCTTGCCTTTCACACTCCATCACAATATTACGCGTAGGCGATACTGAGTCCAGACTTAGATCCCCTAGGCAGACGGTCATACAGTCATACAGTTACAAACCCAAAGGACTGGCCAGACAGGTGAGGGAGTCTGGACTTCAGCTCATCAGCAAGTTGCTCTAATAATGAAAATAAAATCTCACATGTGTTAGGTCATGAAAGGGTTGTAAAAGTGGGTTTATGTGCAGCAGGAAGCCATGCCACTGCAGCAGGCCAGACTATCAAAGAGAGTGAATATACTTGTACTCCTGCTGCCACCTAAAGGAAATTTCTCAAAAATGTTCTGAAATATCCTGGAATATACACATTTGTTTCCAGGCTGGGGTGGGCTTTTAGCTGAAGAAGGATCCATTTGTAAAAAGGAATATTACAAGTAGGATATTTCTGTCTCCAGAAATCAGCTCCAGTGTTCTGGCACATTTTCAGTACAACCATGATTGCAAATGGATGGGGTCAGGGGACTTCTGCTGCCAGCACTGCGAGGACTCCAACCGTGACAGTCTTGATGGCCATGGTCTACGGCTACAGATGAGAGAAGGTTTGTAGACAGGAGCAGTATATTTCATTACGTGAGCTGACCTAAATAGAAAACCAGCTTTAGAGTCATAAAAATAGCTTCTTCAAATCGTTTAGGGCTCAACACAAATACCACCAGTTCTTGTTCAATGGCACTGTCTGAAACAGTTTTCCTCAAGGCACCTGATTCTTATGTTTGAATTCTCCCCATTTTTCAGGGGAGGCACCATGTCTTTTGGTGCTTTTGAAGAGATGGTGACCAGGTCAGGCCAGCTTTAGACATCTGGCACCATGTCCTGTTTGTGCCAGGTGTTCCTGATGTTGGCTGCCCACGCAGCTCACTTGGATTAATCCAGTCCTTTTGGATTTGTTTGCCAGAATTGGGCGTAACAATGGCAGTGGTGGTAGCTGGGTAAAGGGGAGATTTCTAAAAGGAAATGTTCCCATATTGTACATAAAATAGCAGTAACTTTGTTCAAGCTTCTATGCTGAATAAATGCCCAACACCAGAAGTTCCGTGCAGTCAGCACTAGTGAGCCCAGGGAAATATTAAATTGCCTCATAAACTGGAAGCCAAGTGGAAGTATTACTTAAATGCTCAAAAACTATAATTGCTACTGCAGATCAACGAATTGCCTTATTAAATAGAGGGAACATTACTACATGAGTTATGAAATTGGCTTTACAACTTTAACTATGGAGTTCACATCTTAATAACCTTCTGCTTAAGGGGTAAGAGAATGTAGCCTATTTAGTTTTCCACCATGTATGCACATAAGTGCATGCATGGAAAAATGTGCACATGACATTCAGAGTGCTCAAGCACAGAAATTTCGTTGACATGTATCAGACGGTAGGAGCAGTTCTTACAAACGGGACAGTACCTCCCACTCAGGACACTGGTGAAACCTCTCCAATCCAGGATGATTAAGTAGATGCTTCCAGATATCCCCATATGAAATTGTATGTTTGTCAAGAACAGGCAGCAGTGCCTAAGCTTCAGTGCACAGTACACTCTGATGTATCATTCCATGACATGAATATCTAGCGAACTTATTACCTTCCCTACGTATTTACTTTTTGGGATGAGTGAACACTGTGTTGTCCTTATTTCACAGCAAGTTAAGCTGAGATGCATATGCATTAAGCAATTTGCCCCAAAGTATCATATTGCGATGTGTCATTTGATGATAGCTGCTGTTTCCTGGTGTTATTCAGGAAGCCATCTAACTCCCAGCCTGTGACTAATGTTTTGCCTGAGCAGTCTTGTCAGGAGATGTGATTTCTACATATGCTTTCCTTCTCCCTGTGTTCCACATAAACTGTATCCACCCAATTTTGTCTAATACTTTCCCCATTCATCCTCACTAGGGAATTTTAGCTTCTCTTGAAAGTGAAAGCAGAAACTATCTAGGGCACCAGGCATAGATAAATATGACCTTTTAATTAAGTGTTCTGAAACTGTGAGGAATTAGGAACGGAAGACAATATGGATGATTTTGAAAAAGAGAAGGAAATAAAGGATCCTTTCAAAAAGGATCATCTGCTTGTGATGCCTTTCCCTGCTTTCCCTCCCAGACCGCACCTCAGGTCCAGCTAATATTCCTAGGAATCCTCAAAACAGAGGCAGCACAGTAACGCTGGTATGCTCTGCTCCAAGGCACTGTGCAGCATTTAACTCCACAGCCAGCAGTTCTCATGACTGACGTCAGACCATACTTGATATGAGAAGATGGAAACCAACAGGGAAATCAGAATGATGGGGTTTTATCTTACCATTTTACATCCCAAATGCTCAAATTGGAAAGTATTTTTTAATCCAGTACTCAGGAGCATGTACTTTCAGCTACTTGCAACAGGTGGCATTCACATCTATCACCAGCTGCCCTCAAATGTTGTCGAAAGATTACAAGAATTCCCAGAGCCTTTAAGTATTGAGGCAGTCAGGTAACTCCCACTAAATATCTCTGAAAGTGTGACCACAGATGTGGGACACCTCTCACCTACCTTCAGCTATCCAGAACTGACACCTGTAGTCTAACCTACTCATTGAAGATCACAGAATCACAGAATAACTAAGTTTGGAAAGGACCTTCAAGATCATCAAGTCCAACCATTAATCCAGCATCACCATGACCCCTAAACCATGTCCTGAAGCGCCACATCCACACATTTTTGAACACTTCCAGAGATGGCGACTCCACCACCTCCCTGGGCAGCCGGTTCCAAAGCTTGACCACCCTCTCGGTGAAGAAATTTATCCAATCTAAACATCCCCTGGCACAACTTGAGGCCATTTCCTCTTGTCCTATCACTAGTTACTTGGGAGAAGAGACCAACACCCACCTCACCACAACCCCCTTTCAGGCAGTTGTAGAGAGCGATAAGGTCTCCCCTCAGCCTCCTCTTCTCCAGACTGAACAAGCCCAGCTCCCTCAACCGCTCCTCATGAGACTTGTGCTCCAGACCCCTCACCAGCTTTGTGGCCCTTCTTTGGACATGGTCCAGCACCTCAGCATCCTTCTTGTAGTGAGGGGCTCAAAACTGAACACAGTATGCGAGCTGCGGCCTCACCAGTCCTGAGTACAGGGGCACGATCACTTCCCTACTCCTGCTGGACACACTATTTCCGATACAGGCCAGGACGCTGTTGGCCTTCTTGGCCACCTGGGCACACTGCTGGCTCATGTTCAGCCGGCTGTCAACCAGCACCCCCAGGTCCCTTTCCCCCGGGCAGCTCTCCAGCCACTCTTCCCCAAGCCTGTAGCGTTGCATGGGGTTGTTGTGGCCCAAGTGCAGGACCCGGCACTTGGCCTTATTAAACCTCATACAGTTGACCTCAGCCTGTCCAGATTCCTCTGCAGAGCCCTCCCACCCTCCAGCAGATCAACACTCCCACCCAACTTGGTGTCATCTGCAAACTTACTGATCCCCTCATCCAGATCATCAATAAAGATATTGAACAAGACCGGCCCCAGAACCAAGCCCTGGGGAACACTGCTTGTGACCGGCCGCCAGCCGGATTTAACGCCGTTCACCACAACTCTCTGGGCTCAGCCGTCCAGCCAGTTCTTTACACAGCCAAGAGTAAACCTGTCTAAGCCACGAGCCGTCAGCTTCTCCAGGAGAATGCTGTGGGAGTCGCTGTCAAAGGCTTTACTAAAGTCCAGGTAGACAACATCCACAGCCTTTCCCTCATCCACTAGGCGGGTCACCTAGTCATAGAAGGAAATCAGGTTGGTCAAGCAGGACCTGCCTTTCATGAACCCATGCTGGCTGGCCCTGATCCCTTGGTTGTACTGCACATGCCCTGTGAGCACTCTGAAGATGAACCGCTCCATGATCTTCCCTGGTACGGAGGTCAGGCTGTCAGGCCTGTAGTTCCCAGGATCCTCCTTCTGGCCTTTCTTGTGGATGGGCGTCACATTGGCAAGCCTCCAGTCATCTGGGACCTCCCCTGTTAACCACGACTGCTGATAAATGATGGAGGGTGGCTTGGCAAGCTCCTCCGCCAGCTCTCTCAGTAGTCTTGGGTGGATCCCATCAGGTTGGGTGTCCAGGTGGCTTAACAGGTCCTTAACTGCTTCCTCCTGGATTATGGGGGGGTTATGGTGCTCTCCATCCCCGTCTTCCAGCTCAGGGGGCTGAATACCCTGTGGATACCTGGACTGGCTATTAAAGACTGAGGCAAAGAAGGCATTAAGTACCTCAACCTTGTCCTCATCCTTGGAGACAATGTTCCTCACCATATCCAGTAAGGGATGGAGATTCTCCTTGCCTCTCTTTTTGTTGTTAATATATTTGTAGAAGTATTTTTTATTATCCTTTACGACTGTGGCCAGACTGAGCTCTAGCTGGGCTTTTGCCTTTCTAATTTTTTTCCTGCTTGACCTAACGAGATCCTTGTACTCTTGGTACAAGAGATGGTCCCTCTAGTCACTGGAAGGAGACCAACTCTTCCAGGAGGCAATTCATCTGCCCATCTTCAACCCTTTCCTTAAAGGAGATGAAGTCTTCTCAGCCTACATTTAGATGGCCTGCAGGCACAGGAGAGGACCCCTGCCCCAGAAGATTCGGGAGGCTGTGTGACAAGGTCCTGCTGAAACAGGGGCTTTGGGAACTACTCAGAATAGCCCCCACCTCGGTTTTTGTCTCTTCCAGCAAGACAAAGTAAATATACACATTAATAATCAAGCATAAACAACCACACACACCCCCCACTCTGAGACAGGAGTATGCATTTCATATTCTAGCCATTCAAAATGTGTCTCACAAGCCCTGTAACATTTACGTCACAGCCAACTGAAATTAATTTTGCTTGTAACATCTCATGAAACAGTGCCTCTAATACTTTACTCTATTCCACACACCATGTTCTTACCTACATCTATTAATTTTACCTACATCATTAATTTTTTTAGATCTATTAATTAATATCTATTAAGTTCGTAAAGATCTTTTCTTCTCTGAATAACCTCACAATATTTCAGCTATCTGGCCTTTCTTGCGTCTTCAATGGAATGCCATCCTGCTGGATCACTTATTGTCACTATTGCCACAGACAAAAAGGCAAGACAGGAACTCGGGTGACAGGTCAGGGACATGGACAGCACTTCATTTTATCTTGGCAATGTGAAGGAGAAACGATTTTTATTTTCACTCTGTTAAGTTGTTGCCTGTAGAGATGTTCCCTCCCTGTTAGCAGTCCTGTGTCCATATGAAGAATTTCTGCATTGCATGTGGAAATAAACCAATGTATTGATCAGAGGAGAGATTCTCTATCTGGGATTAGAAGAAAGTTCATCTGTGGTCTTTATTCTCTTTTTAGCACAGCTTGCTGTGACGAGCCTGAAGTATCAGTATCAGTCCCACTGATACTGGATGAGGGCCTCTTTGCCATTTACCAGCTGTTCGTGTCCCTAGGCCACACTGCATGGAGCAGGCCCCCAGTGCCTACCGGTGAAGCAGAGCTGTGGTTCACAGGGAGTAACTGAATCAGTTCTGACATGGGTACAGACTGAAGACTGGGATATGGGATGAAACCTTGCTTGGATTTGCTCCTGATACCGGAGCAAAAGAAACTGTGCACATATGTTACCTTGCTTCACATGCTTACCCAACTGCGGACTAGTTACATCTATCTAACACCAATTTTTCACATATAATCAATGACATCAACTAAAAGAGAGATTCACGAAGCAGAACAGACTATCATGAGGATTCATGCTTGCTTTGAGAGAGCCTGATTTACAGAACACCCTAGTATCCTCCACTATCCACTTCCATCAGTCATTAATTTCCTGAGTTCTTCCCAGCTTTAGTGCAATACTGGGATATCCTCAGATTTTTTCTAGCCTAAACATTTAAGGTTTGAAAAGTGCCCGTGTAGAGAAACCAGTGTTAATTTCCACATGCCTTAGAGAATGCAGTCAAATCCACACCTCTGCTTCCACTGAGCTGGCATTGGACTCTTTGCAGATATAAACCCCAAAATTACAGATAACAGCCCTACTAGTACTACCAGGGGGACAAGTTTCTTATCTGCAAGTGGGAGACACCTGCATGCCCAGACCCACTGTGGTAAATGCCAAACAGGCCTGATAAGAGATAAAGTTAGTACCTGAAATAACAACAGGCAACAACAGAAAAGGAAAGGAACAGCACCATCTAAGAGGGGCCTTTAGAGCATCAGGGGCAGAGACAATTTGGGGAGCAGAGAAACCCAGCTCTGCCCCTGGATACTCTCTCACATGCATGGGTCCATGGGCAACTCTGTAAAATTACAGTTTCACCTGCTGTAAGTGCAGTAGTAATTGCAGGAGTCTAGACTAGGAGCAAAACCCAAGGCATTAGAGGCCAATGTGTTTAGGCCAGAAGGTAGAAGAGTACAAGCAATAAAGAGAATTGTATTAAAGATATGAACTCCCTAGCAAGGGGACTAGAAGACCTGTAAAAACAAGGTGAATGAGTTAGGAGGATTATTAAGGAACCAGAAAGAGATATTGAGTATCAGAGTTACAGAGAGGTTCCCAGGAAGCATAATGCACTGTGGACAAGTCTGTACCAGACAGAAAGTAAACAAGATGATTACTCCAGTAAATATGATAGGGGTGAACTGGAGTCAGCAGGTGATGAAATGGGGAAATTTATGAAGTGATTTTTTTTCCTTCTGCATCTTTGCAGGGAAGGGAGGACCCAATGCCGTGACAGGGACTGTATCTCTGGGAGGGAGAGGGATAGATAATGTGCAGATCACAACAAAAGTGATTCTGGAAAATATAGGGCATTCAACATTGCCAGATACATGAAACACCCAGTTAAAAGAGAAAACACACCTAACAGCTGTGTGGAAAATGAAGATAACAGGCAGAGAGCATCGGGTCTAAGGAAGTTATTTTAAAACATCCGGCAGTGCTAGAAAAGGATCACAACAGAAGACATATTTAGATTAATATTGAAATATTGCTACTGTATTAGCACAGCACTGAGATACCCAAGCAGGACTGGGGGAACAGGCAGGTGAGCAGATGCCCGGACAGCCCCATGACTACAAGACTGGTGCAGTTATCCCGTGAAGACCCATTTCATCAGGCACTGCAGAGCTCCCAAGCATGGTTGATCCATGCACACCCAGGAAGAAAGGCAGATCTAAAGCACAGAGGAATTTGGCAATCTGCTCGTAATATTACCTTGAGGTAGCCCTGGAAAATAGCTAAAGTCTCTTCCCCCTATTTCATTATAATATCCAAATAGAAAAAAATAATGTGCTTTAGATATGTGTGGCAGCCTTACAGCAGGACAGCAAGAAGACTCATGCTATAGCCTCTGGTCAGGACTCTGAGGATCTGCTGTTAGCTCTGCCCATGTGCCAGAGCAGGCACTGGAGATTCACTGTACTTGTTGCTTTCCACTCACAGCAAGAAACAAGATCATGAAGGTGGGACAGGAGAAACTGGGGCACAAAGTATTACAGACACTTGGCCTCTTCCTTCAGATAAGGAGTCCATGGCAAAACTGGCAATTCCTTCTTGTAGATCAGTAACTCCAGTCAAGCCAGTGCAATTACTAGAATTAAAAGGGAATTCAGTCAATTTAACTAGATCTATTGACTTCCACATTAGCCCTCAAAAATCCATATCGCAGGCTGAAAGCAGATTTGCAGGGAAAACAGACAAAATACAGAAAATAGCTATATTTAATCTATTCCTTAAACTCAGGATGCTGGGTGGTAAGCAAAAGGCACTGGGGGATGATGATACTATGGACAATTACACTGGACTATTTGCAAAGGCAAAGAACAGTCCCTCACCACCCCTGCTCTTACAAATGCCTCTGCATGGGGTGAGTCCCACTGAACAACACTGCCCTCATAGCAGTGTCCAGAAAGGAATAAATGCAAATATTCTAAGGCCTGATCCTTCCCGTCACATTGTACCTTATCTCACATAATGGCTTTATTCCCACAGATACAAACACAGGATTTTTCCTTAGAAAAAAGGCAGAATTGTTTTCCAGATCAATTCTAAAATGTCCGTAGTCGCATACCTACTAAAAGCAGAGGGTGCACTTTCAGGTCTGTATTGATCAGTTAGGGGAAAAATGCCCAATGCTGTCACGCCTATTTGGTAGCAAGTTCACTTCTCATGACCCACAGTTAGCCCTCAATTAGTCCTTAACTAGTCACTAGTGGCAGTGATTAATAAGGTGAATTGCTACTCAGGAGACCTAATTTCCCTCCTGCTTCTTCTTTTGTGTCTATACGGACAGTAAATTCCTTATACTAAGGACTGTGTGCAGTATCTTCAGGTTTTGTACCGATTTCCATGGCCATGCTGTTCAGCCTCGGTTCTCCAGGACAAATTAATGTTTTAAATTACATCTCCCATAAGCATTAGCTCAAGGGACTGTATATGGAAAATTTACAACTCTTTCAATTTGTCTACAGGAAGATGAGGAACATGACTTCTTGTAAATAACAGGTTTGAGGATATAAATCATCCCTCTGCTTCCATCTGTCTGTCCCAGAGACTCTGAAGCTAAAAATGCACAGTTCATTACCACATAGTTGTTAGCCAAGTTTCAAATAGCGTTAATATGCATCTTCATGTATCGGCGACAGATGGGGTCGATCAGCTCAGCCCTGTGCTGTGCATGGCAGAAGCAGTAACGGTGGCTGCTAGAGAGCCTTTGCAGGTCCTGCATGTGCTCAGGACAGCCTCCTCTGCGCAGCTGCTCCCTCAGCTCAAGAGCTCTGCACATGAGGGGAAGAGACACTCGGTTTAAGCCAAAGCCAGTATGGGAGTCAGAATGAAGTTACTGTCCTGTTTTTTTCTTCTGAGCCCTCCAAAGACAGTATCTTGCCTGATGGGTAAGACAAAGCCCTTGGACAGAGATCACTGGCACCACAGGTCAGAGGGTTCCAAAACAACCTGTGTCTAGCTGTACCACAAGTTTCTATCTGATCACAGACATGCACTTCCCCTCCGCTCCCCTTTTTGTGGTGATGGCTGTGCAACTTCTACCTGCTTCCTAAATGTGCTGAGGCTTAGCACATTGATTTGTGTCAGGAAGAGGGCAGAGCAGACACCGCTAGAAGCGCAAAGCAGCACCTAGCAAGTGCAGGTAACCAGCTGAATGATGGGTGCTACAGGAACGCTTGCAAGTAAATAATAAATCTGTCTCGTCTGTGATGCATGTTGCACAGCAACTAATTCCTTCCCCTCTGCAGAGATGCTGCTGAAGTATGGAGGCTGGCTATGTGCTCAGTGATGGCCTGCCCCTGAACACGGGATAGCAATGCAGAGCCCCACCGCACTATCTTGACTTTGAAGAATATTATAGTAGCTTTAAAGCTCTCAGACATTAAGAGACCATTACTCACTGTCTCCTCGGAGCTGATGGAGTCCTTGCCCTACGTGTTCTCCATTTAACAAATGTCACTGATTGTTTTACAACACACTCTGCCGAGGAACAGAGGAATCTTTCAATTCAAACAGAACTGTGATAGATTTAAACAGCCACAAGCGCTTCGCACTTGCTTGGGAGCAAAGTGGTTCTGCAGGCTCAGGTCAGGGTAACAAGCCCTGAGAGAAACTGCCCTGAACAGAAGGACCTTCTGCTGGCAAACCCATCCCGTCCCTTGCAGCTAGTTACAGGTGCCTGCAACACAGACGCAGCAGTAAGGTTGGGATGTGTCCAACAGCACGCAGTAGGTCTGTAGCAGGATTAGGGCTCATGTGCTTCAGCTCCTGCCCAGCTGAGCAGCACCATACATGATGAGCTCTGGATATTTCAGTCAGGCCTCCAAGGTATCCCCGGCAGGAGGAGAGGCCACCATGAAGCTGAGAGGGAACTTCCCATGTGAGCAGCACCGGCTCAACCATGCTGTTGTTTCAACTTCCATGCCGTGGGAGCTGACATCAAATCATCATCATTTCAAGCAAATATGAACATTTCCCCTATGCTAACCCAGGAGATAATGTGGACGTCTACAAATTTAGTCAATGGTAATCATGAACCTACATCCCAGTAATGTTGCAAAGGACAATTCATAATTGTACTCCTCCTAATACAGAGAAAATGCTATATCATAGTTAAGTATTTTTTTTAAATCTGAACTCAACAAGGATAACAGCACAGCAAATCTACAGTATCATAAAAACTTCCATTCCCAGTGCACAATGGATTTAATATCATTATGTAGAGATAGTATGTGTTCCTATTCTTCTGAAATCATCCATTCCTTGTCTATGGTTAATTACTTTATATGAGAGATGCTTGAAAATTATTTCCCCCATGTGGAAAACTTGGATGAAAATGAGAATTCTCATTTGGAATCAAAATTCTCAGTAGAAAACTGTTGTGTTTTTTTTTTCTCAACTATTATTAACTTTATTAAAAGTTTTGAGTTTTGGTTTTCTATGGAAAAGTATCAGGTCTCAGTTTTTTTCAAAGAAAGCAGATGCCCTCCATGAGTTGCTTTTTGTTATGTCAAAACTAAAACTTTCTTGACATACAGGCCTAACCACGCACTGCACCAGTCTCACTGCTGCCGCAGCTGGCAAATATCCAAAAGGACTCAATATTGCTGACAGACATGTTTTTTTTATAATGTTCTAACACTGTGCCTTGCACCAATACCCTGGGTTGTGCTCATCGGAACAAGCTCTGTGGAGGGGAGATGAATTTGCAGAATCAAACCCAGGGGCAAGGGTACACAATATTTTTGAACCCACTTCCTTGTTCCTTCAGAATTGTGCCAGAGGCAGTTTGGCAGTTCTCAGCACTTGTTTCTAGAGGCAGAGTGATTCTCTGCAACCACAGCTGGAACAGACTTTTTCACCTTTTACCCTAGGACCAAACAACCTTCCCCCAGGCCTCGTCAGAGCCATCCATTTGTGAAATGTCTATGCAAAAGGGGCGCAAAAGGCAGTAGGAACTTGGATGCTATTCCAGCCTTAATGTAATAACAGAGGTGCTGCTGGGGAGCGATGTACTCTGTGTCCCTCAGTCCCTCCAAGATCCCAATTAATACGATTCCATTAACTTCAAAAGGTGTGCTAAGCAGTAATGCTCTGGGCCATTAATTCCAACAACGTCAGCATGCTCTTGCTATGACATTTGCCTTAATTAGTGCTATAACCCACCACTTGACTGCAAGCTTTGCAGGTAATAATTCATATGCAAATCCCCCACAAACAGGACTTTGGGTGTTCTCTGCTAGAAACAGCACATATTGGTACATGCTAAAAAATGGCACAAGGGCACAGCATTTAAAATGCTCTAAGAGATAAGAAAGGGGTTTAAAAAGATGTCGCTGGAGTTCCTGTAAGTCTTTGAGCCTCAGGTACCCCCTAGGGGTCTGTTGTTAGGCTTCAAAACTGATGGTTTATAATGTTCTTCAGAGATCCACCAAAAAGCAATAGACTGGAGAGAGTATCTCTGGATGGCATTAGTCTGTAGCAAGCTCTAGGCATCTTGTAAAATCTTTATATGGGATAGGGACAGCTGAAAAGGATTTGGTCCTTTGAAAATGAGAAGCAAGGTCCTCACCACCCCGAAAACAGCCCATGAACTACTCAAGACTGTCTGCTGCTAGAAATCAATATGACATGTAGCTTTGTTTCCGTCTCAGGGTTGGCAAGGTGGTCCTTGGGGAGACAACCCTTCGGGAGTATTTGCAATTTACAACGGGACAAGTACATATACCCTAGGAGGACACATATCTGAAAAGAGGAAAAATATAAACAGCCCAAACTTTCCCATAACCTCTTAGTTTCTTCTGTAATTTGTAAGAAAGTCTTACGGAAGTGAAGAGGGGATAAACAGGACCCAAGAAAATCACTGTAATAAGAAATAGGTGAGAACCACTGATACATGGAAACAAGCAGCCCAGACCTGTCCAGCCACCAGGCACCCATGTACAGGGTCTTCCAACTCATCTCCTGCAGCAGCAGCAGCCAGAACACTCATCTTCCCAAACCACAAACAACCTTCACAAGCCAAAGGATAGGGACACCTAACTTCATGTTAGGATCCCTTACAGATCTGAGCTTAGTTCACTTTCCCCCACACCTTCTAAAACTTGACAAGTACTAAGTACTGAAAACAGTCAGCAAAGCAAACATCAATCTATGCAATGTTTTCTGAATGAGACAACCACAAGTAACTTGGGATAGAAAGAGCCAATGATGCCCTGTAACATCCAAACTCCTAGGATCTGCACATTTTGGCCAGAAGTCTCCCAAAAACATGCAGTTTTGCTAAAGGGCCAGATCTCCAGCAAAGCATGCTAGAAAGGTATCAGCACAAGAGGGCAATGATGCTAGTGGGTATGGGCCAAACAGTCATGCAGAAAGATGCAGGTTGATGGAAGGACACTGGATATTGAGTAAAGACAAGAAATGTAACCAATGAGGTCATCTGCCTCAAAGATGGTCTGTTTGGCATTGGCTCTAGAAAGCGACAGAGATTCGGATGCATAGTGTGTCTTCTAAATATTATCTCATTCTCCACCTAGACACTACAAACAGATGTTCCTGGTAACAACCCCTCTTGTAGCTAAATGAGATAACACAGATGGCTGAGAGATGCCAAAAATGTTGTTCCCAGACCACTCATTCCTTGTTTTTCCAGCTGAAACTGCCAAGAAGAGAGACACTGAATGCCAGTTTGAGTTTCTGAAGGCAACACTGCTCCAGAAAGAATTCAGATGAGACCAAAACATACATTTTCCTCAGGACTTCATTTTCATCAGCAGGGAAGAAAAATGTAATACATCCCTGAAGGCCTTTGACACTGAAGTCTGAGGACCTCAGTCTGATCTCTATTATAGTCATGTAAATCAAGGCCTGCTTATGCTATAGAGTTGGTGACATTTCATCGCTGCATTATTAATAAGGACCCAGATATCTACCACCTTCCCTGACATGCATTCTGAAAGGAGATGGAATATGCCTCAATTATAATTCACTGCCCCTTCCCTTATATATGTGACTTGGCCAATTGCTAAAAGAAGGGAAGAAAAAGTCCTGAGGTCAAAGGAGAGGCCTGTGGTGGTACAGTAGCTGGAGCAGGTCTTCCCCATACCAGAGCAGTGCAAATTCACTGGGGGAAGAGGTTAACTGACATGAGAAAGGACATCAGTCCCCATCTCCCACCTCCTTGCCACAAGCACTTGGATTTCACACTTTACCAGCGCAGTCTCCTGCCTTCCCTCCCTCTTCACAATCCATTGAATGACATGAAGGGAACCTAGCAATGCCTGGTATCTGTGTCAGCAATCCTGCACTCACCCATCCATAGCACACAACCCCAATGCACAAGCTCATTGCCCATGGGGTGTTTGGACAGGGGCAGCATCTTCCCCACCAGACTGACACCCTCTCCACACCAGCATTCTTCCTCTTTCCCACCAGGACTTCAAGAGCCTCTGTGATTCTGGTCATTCTCCAGCTTTCTGCTAGAAGCAGACTGAGGAACAGCCCAGAAAAAAATACCTGTTTGAGCCAAGCTGAGTGTGATGTTTTGGTGGAGCGTGATGGGTTTTGCAGCCACCAAGGGATCAGTCATAAGCATCCATTCCCATTAATGTAGTCACGAGCAGTTGCTCTCAGTAGATCTGAAAAGCAATACAAGACAACAGCCATCAGCAGGCTAAATGAAAAATAAGAAAAAGACATGGGCATAATCCAAATTATTGCTCCAGTCCCAGTGTGTTCAGTACTAGAAATAGCTCAGACTGAGGTTCAAGCCACAGGGTTTCCAAACAGCTCCGTGACCCTTCACACTTCAGGAAGGCTGAGACCGGCTTTTGTGGCTTGACTGTTACTGCCGAAGACTTTTTTTCTCAGGGGCTGGTCCAAGTCTGTGGATTGTGCAGCCTGCAAGATCTAAAATCTGCTACAGACTGCCCTACCTCTCCTCCCAAATGGGAGGCCCATTTCCCAGCGAGGCAGGCCATTCAATGCCACTCATGCTTAAGGTTGTGCAGGGTTTTTTTAAGTTCTCCTTCTACTGTCTTCTGCTGGGGAGAGGAGAAAAGTAGAAGCACGTGAGGAGCTGTTGGCTCTCCTATATAATGGGGGACTGAAAGGCAGACAGGCACCTCAGCACCATCAGTGGGTCAGATCTCTAATGGCTGGTTAGAAGAACCTGCAGCAAATCTCTATCCAAGCTCAGTGACAGCTCCTGGTCAAAACCACCCATAAGCATCAGGAAATTCAGCCTGGATCCTTATGGGGGTGGCAATGGCCCAACTATATAATTTTCCACATCCCACTGGAAACACCCTCTCTGCTGAGAAGAGAGTCACTAAACAGAAGTGCCATTTGTTTCAGGCATACATAGTTGGCTCTGGAAGATGTCAGCTCTCATATAAATTAGCCACTATAAAATAGAGAACCCAACACTGGGCAAAAAAAAGGGAGGAAATAATATGAGAGGCTTTTCTTGGTTCATGACTGGAACAGCTACTGTCATTTAAATTTTATTAAGAAAGATTAAAAGGAGCCTTGGAGTGAAGCTGCTGTGATGAAGTGGTCCCAGGGTCTCTATAACTGTGATTGGCACCATACTGATGTGTCAGGCTGACAAAGTTATGATAGTTATTACGCTGGCCCTAGAACAGACCCTTCAGCCTGAGGCAAAATAATAAAAAATGGGGACGAAATCTTCAGAATGCAAGAAAACTCAATCCCACTGGGCACAGAGATAAACATCTACCTCAGCATTTGTTTTTTTGGTGGTTATGTGGAGTAGACAGTCAATACCAACAAATCTGTACATGGATGACTTTTCTCATAGATGTCTTTGTAGTCTGGCCTGTAGGTGAGGCTTGGTGCATGACTGGTCCATGCCTCCCCTCCCCTATGGAAGTGGGGCCCTTGGGACACAGAAGGGAGCAGGCTGAGAAGTCTCCCATCAGTTCAAGACAATGCCTGCCTTGTGTTGTTTCTATTCTGAAACTGGCAGTTTCTGTCCCCAAAAAACAGCACTGCAACAGATTCCATGAGTCAGGTTTAGCACTCACTAAGCAGAGCCTGTGGTTTTTTACCCATCTTCATCCTCAGCCATAGATAAGGAAGCAACAAAGGGTCCTTGGGCTGGTGCCACCACTCTGAACCGCTCTGGAGAGAGCTGTCATCTGGAAGTCACAAATGCCCGTCCCCATGCTGCCAGCCCTCATGGTGCAGTTGTAAAAATCTCAATTTCTGCAGGCTGCTGCCTTTGAAATCTCTGTCTGCCCTCAAGATACCTTTTGACGCTTGCAACCTACCCACTGACCGCATTACACCACACATCCGAGCATTATCTCTGGCCCCAAGAGACACTGCCTGCAGAAGCACAGCTAACAAACAGAAGCATAATGAGCCCTTCTCACCACTCCGAAGTTGAAGGTGAGATCCTTTTTTAATAACAGGGTATTTGGAAGGATTTATAGGCTCTGGTTGTCTCAATACACAAATGACAGCATCAATCAGAGCCAGACAGCAGAGGAGGAAAGCAATATACCTGCTAGGTGAGCGGAATGCTGATGTAAGGCACAGGCAGCAGGGGTTGTGACCGGCAGGAGCTGAGGTTTGTGCCTGTACCTTGCTGCCCAGCAAGAGGTGTGGTAGCTAGCAGTAAATATGAAAGAAACACTGCATTCCGCATCTCACGCATGTTTGGCATGTATTTTAGGACAGATTAAGCCCCTTTGGCTCCATCCCCTGCCTCAGGGACTCTCTACCTGCTGCTTACATAAAACCACAGGACCTCACAGGCCAAAGAAGAGGCTTCTCCCAGGTCTGTTTGCACCCCACAGTCCCTCGCTGCTGCAGAGGTGGTAGATGCAGAGTGTAGGTGCTCATTGCTAACTGAAAGCCCTATGATTCCTCCACCAATTTAAAGGCCAAACACATCAGGCAAAATTGATCTATTTTCTTGTTCTGAGGTTGGAAAAACAGAGGGAGTCAAGTTGCAACAGCTGCATTCTTTAAAGATTCCTTAAGGAAAGAACAGTATTTTGAGGCAACCAAAGATACACGAGCAGATGATAATCCCATGTTGCAGTAAGCACATCCTGAACAATATTGTATATGAACTCAGACAGTCTGGGGCACGAGGCTATCTGCCAGCAGAGTGAACTGGCAACCCACAGTACATCTGTGCTGGTCCACCACCCTTTCTGTCCCTCACATGGGAGGAAAATAGCTGTAATATCAGCACAGGAGATCTTGTACAAGAACAAGGCAGGTAATGCTCTGAAAAGGGGCACAGGGCTGGAGAGATTGTTTTCACAGTGTTTGATCTGCAGAGCCAAAGCAGAAAGGGAGCCTTCCCATTCAGTGGGATTATTTTAATTCAGATTCACCCAGAGAGAACTGTTTAATCTGAGCAGGTCAGGGATTCAGCTTGCTCTGTGCTTGCCTAGTTATTTAACAGGTAATACCTAATACAGGCAATTCCTGAAAGGAAAGTTATGCTCATGTATTTTCAAAAATTTCCAGCAAGCCTTCTGGGAAATGCTCTCAATTTAGAACTTATCTTAAAACTAGAGAAACCTGCTGAGTTGGGGTTTAATTGTCCTATTCCATTAGCTACTGCATGCATGTGAACACACTGTATGGTAAATCCTGCATTTCACTCCTGTGGCTGCTCTACTGAAACAAGTACTGGGTAGGAAATGGGTTCCCAACCCACAGAGATTTTTGCAACTTTGAAAAAAAAAATGTTTTAGAATAAAACCAAGGCCTCTCAAATCCTTTCTGAAAAGAAATGGATGTGTACCACAGTGGATAGGGGCTATCAGATGAGACAGGGTGAGACTCTTCAAGTCCAGTCTGACTATTCAGCAGGTCTCCTGCAAGCAGACTACTGGGCATGCCACCATCTCTGTTGCTGGAGCTTCTTTGCACTCCATAAATATCACATAAAACCAAACAACGACTTGAACCCAGCTTTCTCAGGGCTAATGAATATAACTTTTCTACAAAGTGGAACAGTTTCCATGGGATGAGTTGATAAAAACCTGCCCCAAAATAACCATGAACCTGGTGCATGAAGTTGGGATACATTCATCCAAGCTCACTGAATTCAGCAGTCTTTCACAGCTCCTGCCATACCGATGAGTGTTGCAACGCCCATGCTATGCACTGTAATAGAGCATGCAGTCGTTTCTCTTTATGTCCTTGATCCAAGCAGAGTTTAATAAAAACCAGTTCCCTTTCAAGAAGTATATTCTGAGCAAAACTATTTCATTCAAAAATATTTTCAGCCACTTCAAGTACAACAGCTCAAACCCATTTGTGGCATTGTGCATACTCTGCAATTTATCAGAGCAATAGGCAATATTTGCCTTTGTCGTTAGCTACGGTAAGAACCTTTGCTGCTGCAGACACTCCCTTCTTTCCGTATGCTTTTAACACCACCTCTGCCTCCAGCTTCTCTTTGCTTCCACGCACTTTGCAGATACACTCATGAGCAAAGTCAGCATCTCATTCATGGGACAGACAAGGCAGAACAAAAAGAGGGCTGAAAATACACCTCTCTTGCAGAAGGGAAAGCTGAAGTCTGTCATTCTGCAGGGCAAATCAAGCAAGCAATAAAGACCCTCACTTTCCTTTGGTAACAGCCTCAGTGAAATCCAGACCCAGAAAGCCAGCCAGGAGCACAGAAGCATATTGTGAGCAATAGAGCAAACTCCCAAATGGCACAGGACTGAGCATGTCCCCCTGTGCTCTGCAAACTGCAGCTGATTAATTCCTTCCACAGCCCTTCTCCATCCTCCCAGCACAGGAGAGCTTGCCCAGCACCTCCCTTCTAACCAGCACACACCTTGCCAGAGCTGACATCTGGGATTTAGCTTTGCTTTCAGTGCCACTGCATGGCCAGCCCGGGGACTGGCATGGGCTCCACTAACCTCACAGCTGCCCACTACAGCAGTGCTGTACAGGTGTGCTGTCCAACTCGCAGAGCTCATGGAGAGTCACAGCTGCAACAGGGACATACAGGAGCGCAATCCAGCAGGCAGGAGAGACTCCTTCTTCATGGACATCCACAATTTGATGGATAAGCCAGGCTTTGAAGATGATGTTATACATGTTTTCCAAACATTTTATCACTCTGGACACTTACTGACCAAGTCCTTACAGAAGGATACCTCAGTTTCCCCATCAGCACACTCAAACACAAATGGGTATAGTCACCTAGCACTTTTCCTCAGTTTCAAGAAAAAAAACCAACAGCATTTCCAGACATAAAGACCTCACAGTCACCACCAGATCTTGGGAAAGAGCTGCAGAGGTTTCTCCCTCTTCCTTAAGGGCTCATTACCAAACTAACACATAGTCAGGGTTTGCTCTTAGGTGCTTTTTCGTAAGACAATCTATCTGCAATTCAAACAGTTTAGAACACAGTATGAACGCAACACAATTTATCTTAACTGAAAACAGCTTCAATCTGGCACTATTTGTCTTAGAAAGCGGGTCTCCCTCCCAAGGTTATTCGAGTTACACAACGCTCTGTGTCACGGTAGGTATGTAGAGGATGATGAGATAATGCTGAGCACATGGAAAGCAAGGCAGGCAGACCTGGAACGTCACTCAGTATCATACAGCCCATCCAGCTGAGAAGCCACAGGATACAGGCATCAGTTTCAAGCAGTTCTTTGACTGGAAATTGCTATTACTCCTCTGCATTCCTCACACCGAGATGCAAGCCAAACTATTCCTGCAGGTGAGAGCAGCAGCAAACCATAACCCTGAGATTAAAAAAGTGTCAGGAGTCCTGGCATCAGCCCAGGTTTATCACAATGAGGACCTGGAGCTTTGGATGATGGCTGAGCCAAAAAAAAAGAACATAAACCATAAAACAAACAGGCTGACCTTTAACAGTTTGAGGCTGTTTTCAGTGAACTCCGAGCCTTTTTCTCCTCCAGGTCACACTAAATGTCTCATTTTCCTCCCTAGAAATTGCAATGATTTAAATAAACATCAGTTTCAGCAAAATGTGTCACATTTTATTCTGAGGCTGTCAGAGCAAAACCTTACTTGGAAAAGTTCTCCCTCTTCATTTTTGGCCCAAATAATTCACTGAACTCAGCTCCGACTCCCAAAAATTTCAGTCCTCAAAACTGTATTTTTCAATGAATTAAGTATTCCTCAAGAGGCATTTCACCCTATGCTGATGACCTCTACCATTTTCTTCTTTGATGTTGCAAGTAATAAAAGACAACTAAGCGAGAACAAGACACTCCTTTACTTTACCATTACACAAGCGATTCTGCTCCTGACCACTTTTTCAGGTTAGATACAGGCTCCTCAGACTTTCAGAGATGTGAAGTTCCTTCAGAGAAAGGAAATGACTTGCCTACAGTCACACCAATTCAATGGCAAGGCAAAAGAGATCTCTTGCATTGCAACTCTCTGCTTGAACCACACAACACCCTTGAGAGGAAGAGATTTATTTCTACAGTTTCATGGTTTGCAACAGAAGCACCACCACAAGGGTTATTGTGAGGAATAATCACTAACAGAAATACCAGAGTCATGTCTAAAAGCACCAGATATGACAATTGCATTGTGTGAGATGTCATCCCCACACCTAGTGAGAGACAGGCCTTGGAGTGCAGGGCTTGCAGTCTGTGAAGACAGCTGAAGGATATGATGAGAAGTGTTAGTTCCTTTCAAATGCAGAGAGAGGCAGTGACTCCACAGCATTCAGTCTGCATTCCCAGAGCACCAGACGGGCAGCTTATCTTGGACAGACTTTCTTCCCTAATGTGTATTAGCCAAGAAACCACAATTCATTTCTGCAAATCTCCCATTTCTCACTGGTTGCTACTGAGACGTTCTTTGTTGCCTCACTCAGTGCTGGCTGCCTCCTCCCATGCAGAGCAGCAGCGATCAGGGCGAGGATGTGTCGATGAGATTCTTTTTTGGATAAAAACCATAGAAAGCTCTTGAGGCTGACCCTGCATGAACTGAGGGAACAAGGATGCAGTGCACCTTGCCTATTTCTAACTCCTACTGCTCTGTGCAATCTCAGCATGATTGCTCAGTTGTGTTCCCCAGAAACCCACCTGCAGTCAATGCTTAGCAATGACTGAGCGTTATGCCATCCTCCGTGGGGGCCACCAAATTCAGGAGGCTGTTAAGTGCAAATAGGAAGACCTATATTTAACACCTCCCCAGACTCCATGGGCACACGTGCATAGACAGGCACAGGTCAACACTCCCAAGCTCCGACCTGCCTGGCGCAAGCCAAATCCTGCCTGGGAATAAGTGGCAGAGTTAGTGCAGCACTGCCCACTCTTGCTCACACTCGGGCAGTGTCAAAGTACCTACCCACACCCCAAAACGTGTGTCTGACAGGGGCAGCACACGAGGACAGCACGCGTCCTTCACTCAGGACGAGGAGCCCCAAGGACACAGGGACCCCATGGCACCATACTGCACGGCGTCAAGCCTCGCCACACAAGCACTGAGCGATCGGCAGGCAGCGCATTTTTCGGTAGCTGGCGAGCACCGGGTACCACACTGGTTTCTTTGTTCCTGAACTGAGACGTTTGAGAAACACAAGTCTGTAAAGGATAAAAGCCTACGTTACCAGGTCAGGAAAGAGAGGGGAGGACAAATCAAACCACAGCATACCAAGTGCTTTTTTGGCTGTCAGCAGCTGCCTGCTGGCAGCGAGGAGGGTTTCCCTGGCAGAGAAGACCTTCTTGCTCCAGCTGCTCTTGAGCCCCAAGAGCTCATCTGGGCTCTACCCACACCACCAACTGCACTTTGAATTTTCCCTCCCAGCCCTAGTGCAGGTGTTTCATCCTAAGGCGGAGGTCGGGCCTGGGAGTGCTCCGGGGCAGCCGCGGCTCTCCTCGGCGGCAGCGGCCGTAAGGGCGGGAAGAGGCGCGAGAGCTCCGACAGCTCTCGCAGCTCCTCACCGGCGCTCACTGCGCCCCCAGCCCCCGGGGCCAGCTGCCCTCCAGGCCCCTCTGAGCTCCCCTTTGCTCCCCATCTCCACCGCTCCCTCAGCTGCATTTCCCTGCCGCTCCCCAGCCCGCCCTTCAGCCCCCTCCGCCGTGCGGCGCAGCCCAGAAGATGGCGCCGGCCCCTCAGCCATTGCCGCCTTCCGTGCTGGGGAAGGCGCGGGGCTGGAGTGGGCGGCACCTGCGGGGCGCTGAGATAAAGCACGATGGAGGAAACCTGCTTGTCCCCCGGGACAGCGGTTAAAATAAAACAGCCCCTTGCCATGCCCGCAGGGGAACAGGAGCCGGCGCCCACGCGGCTTTGACTGCAGCTCGCGATGTGAAAGCTGCCCGCAAGCAACCGCCGCCAGCGGGTATTGAACCCGCCGGTGCTGGCTGGCACTCTGGGCGCTGCTGTGGCCCCTTCCCGCCTCTCCTCGCCTGCCTCCAGAGCCCGGCCAGAGCTGGAGACCCCCGGGGAGCGCTTCAGGCCACCGCCGGCCCCTTCCCGGGGTGGCTGCCTCCAGCCCAGCCTGGCCCCAGCAGAGCTCCCTGGCCCCAGGGACTCAGTGCTAGGGGAAACGGGAACATAGGAGATCACCCCAGGGAGGGAAAAGACCATTTTTTGTTATGGCAGCTTTCAGCAGGCAGGATTGAACCATGACTTGCAGAGACCAGGACATCTGCTGCCTACAGAACAAGTTTTCCGGCACCAAATGGAGCAGTCCAGGGAACCAGTGGGTGAGGCGGCCTGTGGACGCTAGGCCTGGACCTACAGCCAGGAGCACGGCTCTTTCCTCTAGAGCGGGCTGCAGAGGAGCAACACGCTCTCCCTGGCGCTCTCCTCAGTCATCACTACCTTTAAACCTTTAAATCGCTGCGGATCGATTGCCAAACAGCTTGGGTGCCTGCTTGGTGCTTTCAGGCTGCAGCAGGAATTTTGTCAGGGGAGGTTTGACTTGACAGCTGGGACTCGGTGCTTGCAACAGACCTCAGGAAACGCAGGAGGCAATATCCACTTATAACAACAAAAATGCAGCTTAAAGTTGGTTTTAACATGGCTGGTTCTTTGGAAATGTTTTTCTTTCACGGCTGCTTGGGAAGGCAGTCCTTGGGACGTATGGCAGTTGCTGGTGGAACTGGGGAAGGAAATAGTTCCCTTCAGAAGTTATTCTCCTCTCACCTATATGTGGATGTACACATATAAAGCAACAGTGAAGCCTCATTTCTCAGCAGTGGCAAACACCTTCAAAAGACAAACTGAAACATCAAGAGTGCTTTTAAAAAGGGAGTCAGAGATCCCAAACACCAGTGTTCTTCAAAGACAGCAAAACTCTGGGCAACTGCCTGGTCTGGCACCTGGCCTGAGCACCAAGGCACATTATCCCCACTGGAGGAGTGAGGCAGGGGAAGGTCCTTGAGTGGGAGCTGGGGAGACGCAGGTAGCAAAGCTCACGGGTATGGCCATGTGTGACCTGACAGGGAACCAAGCCCACTGGACACAGAGGACACACAGCTGCCATTTGGGTGTTTGTACAACTGTTGTCACAGGTCCCTTGGGGGAAAGACCTTCATCTGGGGGAGATGTTTCAAAAAGCTTCACTCTATTTGTCTTTCTTCTCTTTTCTTTTTTTCTATTCCTGCTAGTAGTCAGTTGCATCTTCTAGATGCCCAATTCCCAGTGTCCTGGTTAGAAGATCTGGTGGCACTCAGGCAATCCGTTAATAAAAGGTCCTGCTCTGGACTGCTCCGTGGAATGACCTTGAGAAGCTCTGTGAGCTCTGTGTGTCCTAATCCATACCAACACCAGCTCTCATGGGGCTGGTTCCTGTGCCCAGCCTCAGGATCTCTTCACTCTCAATCTTAGGTTATGGAAAAATGGTCTGCCTTCCTTGGCAAACTGTGGTTGCACAAGAAGGAAAGCATGCAGCATGCAAAAATAACAGATTTAAGACTAGAACACTGTGGGAAGAGGCCCCAAACCAAATTGCTTCAGATTTCCTTGCAAAGCAAGAGTCCACGGAATCAAACTATTCCCGATCCTCTCTCGCACACAAATCCCCCAGAGCTGAGTGCTGAAACACCAGTTTTAAATAGTGTTGTTTATGTGCTTCACCAGCATGCAAATGTAAGTCTTTGGGGTTAGACAAGCTCCTGGAAAAAGGTGTGTATCTGCAGGAACCAAAACTTAAGTAAAGATTTGCCCAGAGAGAATACAAACTATACTTGGCGTCAGTCTGGTCAAATTTGTTGAACAATTTGGGATGCCAAGTTTAGGCTTTTGGAAACCTGCAAGCACATGAAACACAAGTACTTTCATCAGCTGGGGTGTCTTTTAATTGCAGTTGTTTTATTTAAAAAAAAAACAAACAACCTTGCTGGATTTAAACTTCCTCTTTGTTGGGGAGCAGCACAGGCCGGCTGCTCCTCAAGGCATGGGGAGCCAGGATCCAAATGTGATAACACAGCCAGCAGAGATGGTGGCCTTGTCAGTGAATTCCCGCAGCGCTGTCTGGAAGCATCTCCCCATGGTCACCAAAGGAAGGGGGCTGCCCTGGGCTGCACTGGCTCTAGCTCAGCCTAAGCCCAGGTACCAAAAGCCCCAGGAGAGGGGATACTTTCAGGATCTCTACACTCTTCCCACTGGCAGCCCAGCTACGCTAGTGCATAGGGATGAACAGTCCTGCTGGCAATCATTGGAAGAGTCAAGTACAGAAAGATCAACCAAACTACACCAGTCATACAAAATGAGCTGGGGAAGGTGACACTAGGAGTTGTGCATGTATCTAATCCCTGTGGAAATTCCTTTTCCATGCCGTGAAGAATGCCGCTTGGATATTTGCAAATTCAAGATGTCATTTTGGTCACACTGAAGTCAGAATTTTGCAATTAATTTAAATGATTGTCAGAATTTAAAATCCATGTTACTACCCTGAGGCATTTAAAGCTGTTATAAATGAAAAATGAAATTTATCAACCATTTCTCCCTCACACTGAAAAGTGCCTTTCAGCGAACAATTACTGCTAACAGTTCTCTTCATCCTGTTGAAGTCGAGTCCAGAATCTACAGCACCAAATGCTCTTTCTTCAGAGCTCTCTGTATCTCAGCACACATACACAAAAGAGAGTTAACAGCAGGCCTTGCAGACACACAGTTTTATCTTAACACAGCTAATACATTACCAGCTAATTCCTGGAAATTCAAAGCAGACAGGTCTAGGACCCCACTCACACATGTTGCTTGTGATAAGAAGCCACACTTTTGTATTTATGCATCTGTTTGTCAGCATGACTGAACAGGTAAGCTGTTTTACTGCTAAATACGTCCTGACCGTCTCGTTTCCTCCCAGCCCACTGTCAGCCAGCTGTAAACCTGCCTCTCCAAAGAGTTATTTTGGCACTGCCGGTCTCTAACAAACAGCCATCACACTAAAGATTAAAGTCTGAGGGAGGCTGCACTGTGGCTGGGGATGGGTAAATTTTATGCTGTCCATAGAGGGCCTCACAATAAAATGCTCAATTGTACCATCCCCTGAAAACCTCAGATAAAGCCATTTGAGAAAGCAGTGTTCTAATTTCCAGTTGTTTTGTTGTTCAAGAACTAGAAATGTTAAAAGCAGGAACAATATTCTAGTCAGAAAAATGTCTCTCTGCAAATTTCCAGAGATACACAATTAATACTAAACTGTCGTTACCCCTGCATACAGCTTTACAAAGCAGACTATAAAATAATCTGAAATTGCGTCCTTGCCAAATTCATCAGGACATGCCTTTTCAATACAAAGATGCTGATTGTTTGAAACAGCTCTTAATGAGTCACTTTGGACCACAGATAAATTGTTTCTGCCTCAAGGGATTCAACCCTCCTTTGTCAGATGCAACAGTAGCAGCAATATATCTCCGGTTTGCCTTTTATCATCGATTTTGTGATGTCTATGTGTAAATCCAGCTAGACCCAGGCCCAGGATCCCATTTTGGCAGAGTTCAGACATTTCTGCACCAACAGCTCCTTCCAACACCACCTTGAGCTTCAGCACAGCCAGATCCATCTCCTTCAGGACAAATTAGGAGCAATACTTACCTGTTGCTGGGGTGGGTTAGTCAGCACAGCCTCACCTAATCCTACTCACTCACCCTCTGTTTATGACTCAAACATTTGCATTTTATGCTTTTTCTTTCCTCATGGATGGTAGCACTGGAGGCTGGGAGACCATGCAGCTGGGTGGGTTATGCCCTGACAGAAGGGTGAGCTTGGATGTGTGACTAACTTAGACACAGAGGGAAAAGGACTACCTGGTGTGGTTCCCATGGCTTGTCTCCCTTCTGAGATGCTCTTTCTTTGTGCTTTGAAAGTGGCCCCTTTAGGAAGACCGCGTCTCATTCCCTTTTGTCAGAAAGGACACAGCAACAATGTAAAAAACTATTGCATCAACTGGACCAGCATAGAATAACTGCATGAAGAGTAGGGTGAGAGAGTCATGCCCACTGGTTATGGACACAGGACCTGCCACCCATCACAGCTGCATATCTGCAAGGAAGCAATGTGGCACTGCTACAGAGCTGCCCCAGACCAAGTCAAGTAGATAGAGGAGACCAGAAGAAGGGCACACAGATGTCCCATTTCTCTTTTCACCCAATGGGCCACCCAACCACACACCACCATGCAAAGTGACCCAGATGTTCCCTTGTGACTCCAGCTTGACTTCAGCATAGTCATGCTTCAGCCATCAGAGAAGGTACCTGATGTGGTCCTTGCCACTGAGGCTGAGGGACATGGGAGTTGTCTCTACCTCCCCCAGTCAGAGGGAGTGGAGCAGCTGTACATATTGCAAAGGTGCTTTTAATTCCCTCCCCTGATGCAGCGGGAGGGTGGAGGGAAGGAACTTCAGTGGCTTACACCATGAGACCAGGCTAAGCAGGCCTCAGCAAAGCCAGGAAGGAGTGGGGGCATATTATCACTTCCCCACACCAGATGCAGTTAACGCAATGCTAAATACTCTCTCCCATGAGAAGAGAGGAGGGACGGGGAAAAGAAGCCTGTGAGACCAAGCGGCCTGATTTCACTGGATCTGTGTTGTGTGGCAGTCTGGGAAGGCTGTAGTAGTGCAGAAAGCTGGCGGGGTGTTAAATTGTGTGGTTTGTCACCTAAGCAGAGTCCGGCAGCGAAGAGTCCTGCTGCTGAGTCACTGTGCTACCTTGAAGAGTCACCTCACCTTATTGTGGGATGACCAAAATATTTCCCTCCCTACCGAGCACCCTGCCACTATCCCTGTAAACTGGAAAGATATGAGAGGTGCCAAGGCAAGCAAACTTGAAATTACAGTTTTCATTTAGCTTGGAAAACAAATTTACCATTTGTACAGCCCTTCTTCCTTGTCAAAGAAGTACAAGGTGAAGAAAACACAGCTGCGAGGCAGCCTCTCGCAGCTGAGCTTCTATATCAGGCAGGAGGTCTCTGTGTGGTGTGAGCTGCTGATAAGACCCAGGAGGTTCACAAACTACCACACAGCAGGGAGCAGTTTGCAGTCGCCACACTTCCAGCAACCAACGCACCTGCCTGGGGGTTGCTCTCAAGGTCCCAGGAAGCCTCAGATCAATCCACCAGCACCGTCAAGCACATCCCACAGACACTGGCTGTTTGCCAGCTTCCGTTCAGAGAGCTGCTCCCATTTAACAGCGGCTGAAATTACCTGACAGTGATCATTCTCTAGTACAGCCCAGACAATCTCACACATATTTTTGTTGGGTTTAGAGAGATCTGTGCAGCATAAGCACTTTTCATTTCCAGAACAGAGATCATTTAGATCAAAGGCTCTGATGTAACATGGTAGCTTCTTTGGCTCGCTCAGCTTAGAGTCTCTCAACAGAATTATAAATATAGCCGAGACATTATTAAAATTTTAACAAGTTTCTCTCTTGGGGACCTCAGTTATTCACCTGTGAGTAGCTGTTTTTTCATCACCAGGAGGGAGTCAAATGGAAAGTACAAAAGCAGGGATCGGTTCTAAGCTTTCAGCAGTTGTTTTGTTTTACAAATTAACGGGGATAAAAAGTCCCCACTAAGCTCAACACACTCCTTCCAGGTGGTACTTTCTAAAACATACTCATTGCGGCAAAAACTTCTTAAATAGCTTAACGGTCTTGCATCCTTGGCTAAACATAGTCACAGACACTGATCATCAGTATCCTTGACAAATACCATAGCCTGGTGAAGGTTACTGGGCAAAGCCTGGCTTCTAAGGGTGGAAGTAGCTCAAATAAGGGAGAAGCCACTAATCTACATGCAGTTTTCCCCACCTACGTTCAGGTCACATTTGGCAAACATTTTTGATGATCAGTGTTTATAAATAAAGCATTTATGAAATGTTAGCTAACTGTTTCTATTGGTGACTTTCGCACAGGGGATAAAAAAACCCCAACCAACCCCAGGTTGTCATTCAGTGCGGAAGTGGAAGTTGTTCTACACTGTGGGGGGAGAGGATTGTAAAGCACACAAGCCTTTGCAGAAGCATTGCTGAAGGACAGCTAATTCCAAAATACTTTGTCTGACCCTAATGCTCCGAGTGGCCCATTAGCTTGCGCTGCCTCTGTTGTGCCCTTGTTATTCCAGCAAAATCAGACACTGGCACAAAACCTGCTTTTATTTGAAGGGGGAATCTCAATCGGACATTGGCCTTTAAAACGGCCTTAACTTTTAGGAATGCTCGGTGGTGGGAGATTTGTTAAAACTACCATAAGCACTTGGATCAAAACTCCAGTAAAAGCCTAGATCTTTTCATAAATTGTCAATGTGGAGAGAGTCAGGTGTAAAATGGAAATTGGTTAAGGGATGAGTTGGCATTTCAGGCTGCAGTCAGGTCTCATGTCTCTCTGAGAGCTGTGTATGAGGATGTCCATGAGGATTTATTCCAAAAGTCGTGGCAACGAAAGGGTGCAGGAAAAAGGAGGGGCTGCAGAGTTTATTGGAAACTCAATACATTGAGGATCTTAGAAAAGGTACAGCCAATTAGGTGAGCTCAAGTTTAATTCTGCTGGCTGCTAAGAGGAAGTCATTGCGCAACTGTTTTGCAAGACCATTGAAACTGGTAGAACAAGATACACAGCATATGGAAGTGAAACTAAAGAGATTAAAGAACAGTTTGGGTTGTTGTTGGGTCTTCTTTAATTACCTTTTTAAGACATTCCACTTTTCTTTAAATAACAGCATGAAGAAGGCCTCATCTCTTAGAGGGAGCAAATAATCTTCTGTCATGCGTAAGCACATTTATGGGAACAAGCCAGGTATGAATTTTCAGGAGACAAACCAAGCCACACAGAAAAGACAGCATATGGGAGATGAGAGATGGAGAACAGGTTCTTTAACAAGGGCCTCTGTTCAAAGCAAGTCAAGAGAGGTCTCAGCGGCTAACTCACCAGGTATGTGTTGTACATCAACAAAGCCTTCTCTGTTGAATGAAAGGCTCCTTCATCATTGCCTCTAACCTCCATTCCTTCCTTACCACAGCAGAGGGATTTGCTTTTCAGAGAAGGAAAATCTGAGAACACACTCATTTCTTCTATGGATTCAGAAAACCGCAGAAACAACTCAAGCCCAAGCCCTAGCTGTTCCCAGCAGGCCGGACCCTTCACTACAGCAGGCGTAGCATGGGTTTTATGAAAACCGTGTATGAACTTGGTATGTCTGCTTAGGAGCTGAATGGTTCTTCCTGCTGACACAAACTCTGAGCTCTGAGTCAGCCCTTCAGGAGCTTTTCTCCAACACCAGAATCTGCAAGCAGTGAAATAAACCCCACACTAACAGATTCTTTAGAGCCTTCCACTAATTCAGCCCATTTCTGTGCATATTCCTGGTAAGCAAGGAGCTGCTGTCTGCAAATATCCAAGCTATCATGAATTATTCTTATGCAGGGGGACACCAAGATCACTTGGGACAGAATTGCTAACCATTTAAAATCCAGGAGAAGCTGTCACCACAGTTTCATTGAACTGGGCAGAGTAATAGCTGAGACACATAAGTCTTTCAATCCTCCCCTCAGATGTGGATGACTACTCCTATCAAGTTTTAGGTCTAAACTGTGAAGGAAATTTTCATTTCACACTTTTTTCTCCTCATTTCAGTACATCTTTACCTTCTTTTCACATTTCCCCTGCCTCCCCCAAAACAGCAGGATTTTAACAAAATGAAAACACCCTTATTCAAAACTTCTCTTTTCCTCATTCTTCTTTTCACATCTCCTCAGAAAGATGGTCTGAACTCTGTATCTACTTAGACTGTCCTCAGCACCTTACATGGTTAGCTGAAGGACCGCAAAAAGTGGTGAGAGGAGGAATTCAGATATACTGCAAGCATTCAGCCAGGAACCATCATGAGCGAAGTCATATTCTCTTTCCTCCTCTGGGCTTCTTCATTTCTGTCCAGACTAGGCATCCTCATGTCTTCTGTTTAAGCAGGACTCACCAGTCTGCTTGGCTGTTCTCAGAAACCTTTCCTGTAGAAAAAAAGAAAATAAAAACTGTTGGCCAGAAATGATACACTTTTTGTGGGCCAAAATCTTGAGAACCAAAGCAACTAATACCTGACATGATCTGTTCATGTTTGGTTCCCCAGAAATCAGTCAAGAAAGACCCAACAAATAATTCTTCTAGACATATTGTTGCTCTGTTCTCAAGATGATTCACTGTCTGTTAGCACAGAAGTGACTTATAAAAGTCCTTTAATCTGAAAAATGGCTATCTCCCACCTTCCTCCAAAATAAAAAACAAAGCTCACACAATGACACTAATCATATCAGGTGCCTTGACAATAAACTCCGCAATGAGCTGTGCTCCAGCTGATGCTGATATCATGATTTTAATGAGCAGCTGTTTGCAGTAATCCATGCCTAGGCATCAAAATAATTTTCAGAGATTGTGTGGAAAATAAGATTATTATTTACCAAACAAATTCATAACGCACAGACATTATATCGAGTTTGCTGTTTATAAATTAGAACTTCCCTAAAGGCCCATTACAGCATTAGGGGCAAGGATCTCAAGAGGAATTTACAGATAGACAGAAAACCCCAAGGAAGTGGCAATCCCAGTGTTAGCTGTGGAATACCATGGTGCCAGGGCTGCCCTGAAGAGATCACCTCAGCCTCCCCACATGCCCCAAGGCAGGGCTTGTGAAAAAAAGCGGGTAGGACAGAGATCTCACAAAAACTGGAAGCTGCCAGGCAAGGTAGTTAAAATTGGTAAGCACACAGTATCACCATTTCGGGACTTAACAAGGGTTGAATACTGCAACTGTGAAGAGGTAGTTACTAGACAAATAGTGCACGTCTCAGTTGCCATGCAGGGAGAAGGGCTTCGGCTGCAACGCTCCTTAGCATTGCAGTAGTTAGAAGACTAAAAAATTTTGAAGTTTCCAGTTATATTTGGAAGATATATTTGACTCATCAATGTAAGTGATATGCAGATGTTCCTCAAATCCAAACCATACACAATAGCTTAATTATAATGTCACAATAATATATTCTTCAAATGTCTGCTGCTTAGAGATACATACACACACACGCTTTAAATCTCTGGATGTAAAGACAAAAGAGCTGAAAGCAACGAGGTAGAACCAGATATATTTCAGAAGACTCTTTTGAAAGAGGTACTCAGAGGTCACAGCAACAGTGATCACAGGAACCTGCTGATTGTATTCATTGCTAGTTAAGTTGGTATAACAGGAATAAAACTGTTTTTAAAGGTGAGGAAAAGAATTTTCAAATTTCGGGGCACACAAACCAAGCCTTAGGGGAGGAAATATCTGCAGCAACTCACAAATGAGATCCAAGCCAATCCCCTCTACATGATGACAGGCCCCTTAGCTCACTTGCCTGTTTGGCACTTACATGGAGGAGGGGAGTCAGATCACATACGTTTGGGCTGGAACCAGGATACAGAGCTTTTTTCCTTCACAAATTTAAGATCTGCTATCTTTTTCCCCTTGTCTCTATAAGAACTCTGTTCCAGAATCATATCTCCTGTCTTGATATTTAAAGAGAGACTGTTTCCTCTATTATCAGGGCTGTGCATTTGACAGAAAATATCCATCTAGGTCACATATTTCTACTGGCTAGTGTCTGACTGGCCACTAATCACTTTGTACTACATGCTATACAAAAGCTTAACTGACTCTTCCCATCTTTCAACCCAAAGATCAAATCCTAAAGATAGCACAGGCTCAGTTACAGTCCTGAGACTCAGGGACTTTGAAATCTGCTTTACTCCCAGAGCTATATTTAAGCACCTGTACACATGCGAGTGCAATTATATACAGATACAGGTAGAATGTACTTGCTGGTTTTATTGCTGAAGAATTGTAATCCATGAGTAATGAGTAATTGTAATCCACACACACTCTCCGTGATTTAGACCCTGGCCTGGTCAGTGTTTCCACACATCCGCTGACTCCCAGACACCCCGAATGCACTGTGATTTGGAAAAAACAGCAGCACTGTGGCTAGAATTAGAATTTAGTGTTGGCCTAAGGGAAGACTTTGATGCAAATAAAACACTGGTGACGGAGGAAGGCAAAAAGAGAACATTTCAGCTCGGGACACTGCATTGCTGTGCACCCCTTTATTTAGCACACAAGGCTGCTCCTTAGTCCTCAGGTTACTTGCAACATCTCAGCTCCTCACATCACCCTAGCAGATGTCAGCAGCAGGTGCCAAGAACCAAGTATTCTGCTAGAGTTCCAATACCAACAGCTATGATCCATCAGAGAACTCAATACCCTTTCCCTTGAGAAAGTTCCAAGTATCTTACAGTGGTGATTACATAACATCCTTCCTCAAGGTTGCTCATTAGCCCTTTTCTTCTCAAAGACCTGTTCGCCCATGGTTATTAACTTGAGCTTTTTCCTTTGAGTATAAAAAAGAAAATGTTTTTCTTCTTACATTACCTACTTTAGTCAGCTGGAAGACTAGAATGCTGTTACCTGGTGCAGAGCACGGACCAGTGCCATAGTTTGGGGTACAGAGCGTGAGGTGGGAAGCATTAGAAAGTGGAATTTCCAATATTCATTTCTGCCTGGTGGTACAAATAAATGTTCCTTTGTGAGGGTTAGACATGGTTTTCGCCTCTTCATCTGTCTAGAGGTAAGTACAGGCTGATACTCACAGCGTAGTTGAGAGAATACGCTAGTCTAGTACCATCCATTGTATACATTTACTGAGCATGCATTTTTTCATGTCTGCACATCCAGGCTTACATATAGGATTCAGTCCTCACAGTTTAGACACAGAGATGCAATTCAGTCACTGCAATCTAGCAAAGGAGACTTCTGTGCAAGACTGAGCAGATTTATCTCATCGGAATTCATCCTACAGACATTTACAATGGTTAGGTACAACTCTTCAGTAGTAAACTACAGGATGAAGTTTGGACTCCTACCTGCAGTCCTTCAGATCTTGACGTATAATTTAAAATGAGGAAAAAATAAGACTAGGCAAACACCTTTTCTTGTCTAACACAGTAACCTTTACCAATGGCATTTGGATATAATCTGTAATAAACATTCATCAGCACACTAGCACCGCCATAAGCTTCTGGCAAGCTCTTTAATAGTTGTCTTAACGTAGGCAAAGGCAATAAACACCAGAATCCTGCAGACAGCATGGAGAGTCCGTATGAGCTACCGTTTCACTGCTTTCTATTTCTTTGCATGACTCTTTCATTGGCATGACTACTATAGGTACAAAGTGGAATTCTTAACCAGTAAAAACAGAATCAGACGCATGAAAAATGATAAATATTGCTTTATTAAATTACTTTTATACTCCTACAAAGAAATTTTCTGATTTCCGTTACAGAATTAAATGAAGAAAATTCATTGCTGTCTCTGCAGTTATCTAAATTTAGATACAAAAAGGTTGTAAAAAGACCAGCCTATTCAAGTTACATAAAAAAAGGCAGAGAATAGACAAGTTCCCTTAGGAATCTTGAGGCTCAGAATTATAAGTCCTATAATACAATGAAATTAAGAATTCAGCAATGTATTGAAGAATTGTAAACTGTAACTGCACTAGTGGACCACATTATTCAGCAGTTTCCTTAAAGTTATGAACTGTGAACTGAACAAAAAGTGTAGCTGACACTGCAGACCTCATTTAGTTGTTCTCCCTTTCACTCCCTCCAAGTAAAAGTTGTGAGATCAGCATTCAGCATTTAAATGATAGGAAGGAAACTTGCCTCCATAAATATCAGAAATTTCTCCACTCCGTAACTATTTATATAAAGTAACTAGCTGTTACAAATGAGTTTCAAGTAAAACAGGTGGCTGAGGCAAAAATAATCAAAATCAGATCATACACAATTTTACTGTAAATACAGTAATTTGAAAGATAAACACATAACCATAGCACTGACAGGATATCAATGCCGCTGTATTATAGACATGATGTGTCAGTAGAAAATTAGGATGTCTATTATCAAAATCGAGGACATTCATTCCAGTCTCTGGTAATCTAATCTTAGTGCAAAACAGATGCTAAGACACATTTAGCAAAAAAGGTGATACGTTTAAGGCCAAAAATTTGTTCAGTCATCACTATCGCTTCCAGATTCACTCAGCTGCAAGTCATTTCCTAGAAGAGAGAGAGTCATCGTATTAGTCATTTTCAAGGAAATACTTTTCTTCTTTCAAGATATTCCCTTTTCCAATGAGCAGCTTACAAAAAGTAATACCAAACAGGTCAGCGTGGTTGGACTAGACTTCTAACCCAAACTATTCTATGATAAGAAAATAAATAGGTGTAGAATCAAACTTCAGTGACAGAACCTTAGAGAGATCTTTTCTATGATTTTAAAATCTTGGCAAGGAAACCATTAGCTTATTAGCCACAAGTGCATTTATTTAATATCACCAGATCACAAAAGACAACACCTAGCTATCTTTGCCACCCACATTTTCATGCTTCGTAAGTGGGAAAACTGCTGGTGAGTGCAGTTCTGTGAAAAACGAGTTGGTTTTTTTGAAACACATCTGAATGCTACTCAGCTGTGCTTGGAAACAAAGTGGTGTCTCAATCAAGAAGAGCAGCTCTTTGATGTACCATTTAACGATGTATCAGTGACCTACTATTTCAAACAGGTTTTGGAACAAGTGAACAAACAAAACATCAAAAGAAATTTTACACAGCACTTCAATTTGGTGGCTATATATATTTCAAAAGGGGGAAGTAAGGAGAAAGACAACATTGTGCTTGCAGTGGATGCCCATAAGCTCAGGGGGTGGGAGGGAATCTTTCCAGGATGACAGATAACTAATAAAAAATACAGCAACATGCTACACAGAATCTGCATCATATCTAGCAGCTTCCCCACATTTTTAAAAAATTGTTCCAACTATAATGCTCTTATTCACACCTTCCTTGCCCAACAGCTATTAAAAAAAAAAGAATGCATCTCAGACTGTTTTGTGCAGAAATGGCCTGAAAAGCAAAGCGGGAGGGGGGGCGGAACCACTGAAACGGAGTAGGCACACTATTTCCACATGCCTTTTCCTCAGCTGCAGCACCCGTCACAGATCACTTTTGCAGATGGGTAAAAAAGTAACCTCAAGAGGGTGAACCCAACAAGACACTCAGATTGGATCTTTTGTTATCAGGCATATTATTTCTGACAGAACACTAAAGTCTTTAACACGGGTGCATTTAGACTTCTTTTGTTTTCCACTATGTCATCACTAAAGCTTAGAAAGTGGTACATGATTCTCTGCAACAAAACAGAAAACACTTTGTATAAGACAAGAATAGTGAAGATGGCTGTTTCTAGCAATCTGTAAAGTACTACTGTAGACAATTTTTTTCCTAATTCTCTCTATATTAAAATAACACGGCTGTAAATGTTGTCTCTGTAAAGTTAAAAAGCAATTTTGAAAGAAAAAAAAAAATCAGGTAATTTGTCAGTCATTATTCAGGACAATACATTATCCTGAGAAATAATACTTCATGGCAGAGAATGGCATTAGTAAATTAAACTCATGCATTTATCACTCAAAGGAAAACTTACAGTGAATTCTTAGAAATCCCAGCCCTGTTATGCACTACCTACTTTAGGAGAGAACTGGGAGTACGAACAAGAAGATAACCTTCCAAATAGTGATTCTGCAGCCTTCAAAAGTTATTTCAACATAGTTAACAGAAATTACACAAACCCTGTAACACCAGCCAAAAATACCAATGCTTGTGAAAACCAGCAGATGGGAAAAGCAAGAACTCCAAGTTCCAGAGTCAGAAATAATGCATTAGGATTTACTTCAGGGAAAACTTTCTGCCCTATTTTTATAACCCTACCTCCGAAAAACAGCTTCAGAGAGAAGGCAAAATAACACAGACTAGTGTTGTTTTTTTTCAGATGGGTTTGGTGCAAGAATGGAAAGTCCATCTGAAGAAACACCTAGACTCTATTGTACTTATGAGGCAGCAATAAAGTGGGGAAAACTGTTGAATTCAGTTTTCACAGTGCCAACTGCGTATTAGCAGTATTAACTGGGGAAATACTGCACTCCAAATTATGACATTTCCTAAACTTTTAACTCCGTGACTGTAATACATTCGATTGAATTCTTGTGAGTTATAGGGGATGGGGAAACTCATAGGAGTGACCTGTGTTTCACAGATCTTAGTAGTCACACCAACACCAAACTAATACAAGGGAAAATTATTTCATGACTAGCTGCTTGTACCAGCACCAAGAATCAAAAGAAGTGAAGTGCTGAATACTATGTACATAACGCAAGGCCCCAGAATAGCCAATCTATGCTGCGTTTTCTTTGGAAAATTACTTTATTTAACATAACTCTTGTCTAAACAAAAAGTAGACATAAAGCAACAGATGATCAAATATTTATTAAGAGATTCATTAGTGCCACCATTTCCAAACTTTGTTATAAGGCAAGTTGTGAGCCTATGCAATCAAGATTCTGAAAGGGAAGAAGCAGTATTTTGGTGGTGAGGAGCAGTCTTGAGTGCTGGATTCCTGAAGAGGTAGATCATGTATTTCTGACAGAAATACTTGGTTACCATGCTCTAGACACCACCTCCTGGGTTTTCCAAGTTCCACAAAACCTCAGCCATATGATTTCTACATGCAAGATGAAACTCTGCTCTCTAACCCTTCCCCCAGCCTTCTGCCTGCACGCAGCAAGCCAAAGGAAAACTTCGCTAATTACCCAGTATGGCCCCGCTTCTATAGAGATGCACAAAACTAGTCACACACATAAGCCAAACCTCCAAACAGGATTAGACAAGCAAACAGCTTGTGCTGACATTTGTTGATTCAATATTTTATTTTTGTAAAACATTATTTGAGATGGAAGAAATGACTGTGCAGGACCCTGACTAAGAACTCTTGTCATTCAAGCTAGAACCATGTGCAATTCATTTCGTTTCTCCAGGTTTCACTCTCCTGCCAAATTCCCTCAGCAAGGGAGCTAGAGAAACATATTCTCTTTGAAAGTAACACTTTTGATCTTTGTCTAGTTGAAGTGTATTTTAAGCGTTAGTCATACCAAAAGTTGGGGACACAATCATTTTAAGCAGTAACTAGATCTGTAACCATAACAGAAGTAAATGGGATTAAGCTAAAGATCTAGGCAAGCTCAGGTAGTCAAGCCCAAGGCTTGATGCTACAGACAGAGGTTCCATCTGTCAACATGCAGCCTTTCAGTATCTAAAGGGGGCTTATAAGAAAGATGGGGACAGGCTTTTTAGCAGGGCCTGTTGTGATGGTTTTAAACTAAAAGAGGGCAGATTTCGACTAGATAAGGAAGAAATTTTTCACAATGAGTAGTGAAACACTGGCACAGGTTGCCCAGAGAGGTGGTAGATGCTCCATCCCTGGAAACATTCAAGGTCAGGTTGGACGGGGCTTTGAGCAACCTGATCTAGTTGAAGATGTCCCTGCTCACTGCAGGGGGCTTGGACTAGCTGACCTTAAAAGCTCCCTTCCAACCCAAAGATTCTACGGTTCTCGAGCACCACCAAGCCACCAACTTCCCTTGTAACAGTTTTGATGTTATAATGTCATGTCATGTTTTAAGCAGCGTTTTCTCACTATGACTGTTGGAACTGGCCACCTGTACTTGTAAGAATATTAAGTATTAGCTACAAAAATACCCAAAACCCTGCTCATGTTATCCATTAAGTACTGAAATAAAAGTAGATCTGTCAGAGTCTAAAATTTCAGTATAACAAGTTTACGTATAAATAATGAACCTTAAAGATCTTAGGCTGCAAACCAGGGTTGATGGGAATCTCTAGGTGCTTAGCTGCAGGCTCCTGTAATTAAAAACGTAATAATTTTCAAAGAGTCACCATAGCTGAATACTCACTTTGTTGCTATTTAGGTAGTGAACTTAAAACTCTCTACCTAGTGAGATTTTTTTTCCTGTTCAAACGCTCCTTTTTTGAATACACTGAGCATTCAATTCCAGGCTGCGCAGCAACCATGTCTTGAAGAACATCATACCTACTCTTCAAATTACATTTTTAGTTGCCTGAATGGGTGGAATAAGATAGTATCACCTGAAAGCAAACAGTCTCCTTCCTTACATGCAAAGGACAGTTTTGCCGTGCCATCCAGTGGAACAGTACCATGCATAATAGTAACTGAAGTAGCTAAGAATACACCGTCTCTTCTGTAATTCAGAGTATTGCTAGTATAGTATCCTTCCCATAGTTCTACCCAAGAAATTATAAGCATGTGTTTTGGGAGTGCCCTGTTAGTTCAAGTATTTTCAATACAAAATTACTGTTCTCCAGTCCCAATGTATATAACTGAGAGGAAGCCAGTAGAGCTTAGGAAATATTTTCAACTGCATCAGCTTTAATTTAACATTTCTGGGGACCAAGAACCTTGTAGCCTAGTGTCTAATTCAGACCGCTGCTGAACAATCAAACCCTAGCATCACTTCCCACAGTTTTAATTATAACAGTGACATACTTAAAAACAATATGGTTTCCTTTCAGAATCTTGATGTCTGGAATTGTGCACTAAGAAAAGAACAGCCTTTGTACTTACGTAGTGTATTCATCATATGACCACCGCTCTCTTGGGATCTGTTATGACTGGCATCTTTGTCAGGGACAGCCTGTTGTGGTATGGCAGACACAGTAGGCTGTGGCTGTAAATACGGCATTGACATAGGAAGAGAAGGCTTCATTTCCTCGTCTTCAGAATCACTAGAACTATTCTCACTACTTGATGAAGATGACGAAGAACTTTTAGAGTCAGATGAACTATCAGAGCTACTCAGCTGGTCCATGATACTAGCTTCTGCTTTTAGCTCTGCAAACAACATGATTTGTTTCTCAGTTAACATTCATCATAATTGAAATATAAGAAGAGAAAAAAAATAATAAAAAAGAAAAATCAACAATAGAAGTCAGGTACATGCATCATGGCAACTAAAAAACCCAAACCAAAACGCACCAAAACTCTCCAAAACAAAGAAAAGGGCACATGCAAGCATCCAGCCTGTCATGTGGTTTTCTTTTCATGGCTTGGGCACTTTCTCCCTTTCAAGCCAAGCATTAGAACAAGGGTGACTGTGAACCCAAATGCTAACCCCACATTCCACAGGGTAGTGCATCCCACATAGCCTTTAGTTTCTGCAACGAGCAAGTCTTCTCTGTTTTCCTTAGCACCCCCACAGATGTCTTTCACTGACTAAAAACTGCAGTTACAATCACACAGATAAGTTAGCTGTAAGATGTCTGCAGCTGCACCCAAAATGCATCCCAGCAGTTCAGCATTACAATCAATACACTTGTTTAGACTATGTGACATTTTGCTCAAAATCAAGTTAAGCACGAATAATACCCACAGGAACCATTCACAGTTTACTATTAGGAAGATTTCACCAAATCCTTGCTCTCTTTATAGTTTTGGGGGTGGAGGGGGGAAAGCTAGAACAACATGAGGTAGACAAGAAATACTGGAAATTAACAGATCAAACTAACTCAACCAACTTTGCATTCTTGATGAAGTAACTCACCTGACTACAATAATATTTAGGAGAGTATGACTGCATAGATCATGCTACACAATATGCATTTTTCATATATACTAGCCAACGTACAGAGGAAGTTAAGTTTTGCAGAAAGGTTACACACAATAATTGTGTACAATAGGGGAGCTGCTGAAGTGAGAAGTCTGAAATAGACCACTGAATCGTGATGGATGAAGATTTTATACAACGACAAGTTACCCAGAGTGCAGAAGTTCATCATTATACAAGACACTAACTACCCAGACATTTGTTAAGGTGGTCTTGCAAGCACTCGGAACAGCTTTGATACAGCAGACAAAAAGCAAGCAGGAGAGTGCCTCATCTCACTTCAAATTTACCCGATACATTAAGACCATATTGAAGATGAAAGGCACCAAGATGCAAGACAGCTCAGACCTTAATCAAGAGAAGAAGGGAGACAAAAGAATGAGCTTCCACGCAAACTTCATGAAGACTTCAAATTCTGAGTTATCAAAGGCGACTCTAAAGGAAAGGTACATAGGCCAGTTAGACTTATCAGAGGCCAATCTAAAGGAAAATGGTGTTCAGGAAAAATGGTACCTGAAACAGCGTGGCTATGGGTACAAGGACAAACTAACTCAATGCCAAGGAAGAACAGAAAGTACAATAAAAGGCCATACTGGCTGACTCAAACATAAGGAAAGAGGAGGAGGGGGCAGAGCATCCTCGTGTTACTAACGACAGAACAGATGTATAAGAGAACAGCTTAAGGACAAAAAAGACGACAGAAGAGCTACGGCAAAAATTAGGATGCAGCTAGCAGAAGTCATTTCAAAATTAATTCTAGAGAGGAAGGGCCAAAGAAACAACTGTTCTACCACACATCTGGAGCTGTAAGCTAATTGAAAGATACCACTCAAGTCCTATGCACATAATTCCACTGCCTCCCTGCTCTCACCAATGTCTAGTAAGAGAAAAATTTCAAGTGAAAGGCTAACAGTTAATACCAAAAACTGAGAAGCAAGATCTCTGCCTTGAATTTTGATGTAATTTAATCTGGCAGAATTTAAGCATTTTCAAACAACGAAGGAAGGGTTGTACATATACCAGAGGACAGAGGTAGAATGATCTTTCCTCCACCCGAGAAAACAAAGTTAGTAACAGGTTTAAGGTAGAGTACTTAAGCAGGAATAGTCAGTTACACAACCATGGGATGAAGAACGATTAAGTAGGCAACACTTCTGAAGAGTTTGTGAGTTATAGTGGATCACTGCGCACAGTCCTACCTCACTGTGCTGTTGTGGAAATGACAAGTGTTACACTAGGACATGATACTATTTGGTCTTTGTACACAGAGACCCACAGTGTCTGTAAGAAAGCCTTCTTGCTCAACTCAGCACTGCTAAAACTGTAGCTGAAACAGTAAATGTATTTAGGCATTATACTTCAGGAAGTTTTTGGACTTTAAGACAGCTAAAGGAGAGTGACAATGAATCAGGCATCTAGAAAACCTAACTTCTAAGGAAAGATTGAACCAGCTGGCATAATTTTGCATAAAGAATGGGAAAGACATAACAGCTTCTGAGTACATGAAGGACTACTCAAAAGCAGCAATCTGGTCTATACTTGCATGATCAACATAAAAATAGTAATGGGCTTACTGTCAGATTATTTATTAGGAAGAACCTGAACAGTAAGGAGAGTAAAGCCCTGGAATGGATTGTCAGAGGGAACACAGGACCTGTCACTGGAAGGCTTTAAGAACCGTTTAAAAAATTATGTCAGAAATCTGACCTTAGGACATTAGAATAGACTAGATGACTTCAGAAGGTCCCTACCATCCCTATATTTGTCAATTATTCTGCATTCTTTAGTAGTACTCAAAACTGGACTGGCACTACACAGGAGTTTGATACATGTGGGCAGGCACGTTGGTGACTTGCAATAGTCTGACACCACTGCTCCCCCGAGAACAACAGACCACCAAGAAAAATTATAATTTTATTCTATGCGCTCAAGTACTCCTTCCTCTTTGCAAACCTCAGGTGTATTCTAGTACTGTTCTGTAGTATAGATTTCTGGTCAGAGTTTAAAACCAAAATGGAAAAAAACCCAAACCCTTCATAATGACTCATCTAAAAGAATCTGTTTAAAGGAATTCAGAACATCTTGGCAGGCAGATGTCAATTCCAGTCAATGAAACTGCCACCTGTCAGCATTTGTGCAGCAAGTAATTACCACCTGCCATCCTCCTTGTCCTCCAAAAGGAAATAAGGCCTCCTATTAAATGAAACACGAGTGTGGCACCAAACCAGAGTCTCTCAGGGATACAGTACACAGCACTGTTCAAGGGTTGATTTATGCAGGTTTTGTAGCTGTCTTTTTCATTGGAACCTCATCTTTCACAAGGTCTTATCTGATAATTTAAAATGTATTTTGAGTTGTAAAGCACTGTAACCTATACGTTACAACCTCTGAGTGCAGAGAAAGAACGAGCAGCAATGTCAAAATGGAATTGACTCAGTTGGTTCCAGTGCCTCAATACAATCAACTATATACTTGATTAAACTATCAGCGGAAGACAGAATCAGGGAGAGAGTGTAGTGGGACTCCTTGGCATTATTAAGGCTAATAGTTGATCTGATTTTTTACCTTAGCAAGTTCAAACACTGCTGGGTTACCGCTTGAGCCAGAGTGGTCATTTCCATATCAGGGTAACATGCTTATATAATTAGCTTCTAGCATGAATCTCAAATTAAAAAAAAAAAACCACACAAAAACAAAAACACCTTGACTCTTAAAAGAATAATTGCTAGTTAAGAGCAGAGTTTCTGAAACTTACGGCCAGCAGCACTTACCTCGTTCAATATCATCCATAGGAGAAGACGGAAACATCTTTTCTTTTGGTGGAGAATTTTTAACGTTGTTTGGAACCTTAGTTGCATTTCGCATTTGTTGCTGTTGCTGCTCTATGCGAGACTGGACTTTACTGCTTCCTTCAGCTCTGTGTGTAAAAGAAAAAGAATATTTTTAATTCCTAGAAGACAAGATGCAAGGAAAAAGGCAAGAATACAGGGGATACAGTACCTCAAGTAATGGAATTATTTGTCATGTCATTCTAAATAGCATCATTAGATTTCTAGGTATGTTATTATACTGGCATATAATTAAACATAGATGTATTAAAAATTGTTTTTTAATACAGTGCTAATAACTTTTTAACCCATTGTCAGTTGATTTGTTTTTATACCCAGCTACTCAGGATGACTTCATAATAATTCCGTTGGAAATTATTTATATGGACTCAGCATCAGAAAAAAAAAATATTCAAAAACTTGGTATGAGAAAAACAAGCCATTAATATTACTGAAACATGTCACAGAATTTATCTTTTTTTATTTTCTCATTTAGAAGTCAGAAGACAGTAGGCAAGCTCCTTTCCAAACATATTTTTCCCCCCTCTAAACTCAGCAGAAAATAGTTACCATCTTTTTCAATAATGTGACAGTCTTTAATTAAAAAACCAACCAATCAACCAAAAACATTCCCATTTCTCCTGCCAGTCAAGACTCAAAAGCTGTGAAGTCAGTGCGCTGAGAAAGCAGGCTTTTCAGTCTACTGAACAAGGCCAGGTACTTTCTAAAAATTATGTTTTGATAAAAATAGTAACGGGTAGTCCTGCATCTCCATTTTGACTCATTAACAAATTGATTTTCAAAATGAGTAAAGCACAGTTGTTTCTCCTGTAAACCACCCACCTGGTTTTTTTCACAGTGATGTTGCTACTAAGTTTCTCTAGGCGACATTCTCCAGTGTCATGGTTGATAATTAAGATACATTCTTTTAGGTAAGGCTTCTTTGAGCCCTTGAACACAGTCACTGGTGGAGTTGAGCCCTATAAAATCAGAAGTCCTGTAAATGTTACTACTGTAGTGTTTTTTTTTTTTCTTCTGAGAAACAGCAATCCATCACAGTGATGACAAGTTCACTATAAGTGATCATTTCTAGCCTTTAAAAATGTTGTCTGTTAATTCAAATTAGATTCACAGTAGCCATGACCAAAAGTAGCTGGTGACTGACTGGAACAGGATTTCACCCAGCTTAGCTTAGTTTGAAACTGATTAAATGCTTATTTCCCAATGAGAGCATGGAGAGCATGCTTCCTGGGGTTCCAGTTACCATATCAGCAGAGCAGTAAAGCATGGCAGGCAGTAAATTTTCCCTTTCCAGTCTTTCCTGCTTTAGAACTGCACTGCAGCAGTAAATACCAAGGGAAAACTTGCACTGCCAACATCCACATGAAGCTTTTCTGTGTACGCAACACTTCTGGGTCATCCTACAGTGTATTTCCAATGCAGGGAATACACTTAAAGTTACAGCGCAGCTGTTTAACCTTTAGGTCTTTTGTAATTTTACATTGGTAGAGCAACTGTTTTTCTACTCTTAAAAAAAAAAAAAAAAAAAATCACACAACCAGCTCTGAAACAGCACTGAAACTTCATATCCTTCTATAGTCAGTACACACTTACGGCAACAAAATTAATCATTCCCTTAGACCCACCACTCTCCAGCCACCCCACTCACCTCAATATTTGGCAGTGTTATTGTCACCTGTTCCCCTTTGCCAACTTCAAGGTCTCCTTCACAGGACATATCAATAGATGCAGGCTTAAAGTCATCTAAAGATAAAACTAAACTGGATTATTTACGGGCTTTTCAGGAATCTTATAAACGTAGACACCTTTTAATTGCAGTTGGAGGCTATTACGTTAAAGCCAATTCTTTTAACATTCCTCTGAGCAGATCATTCCGTATGTCACTAGAATTCAAAGTGAAGATGGTTTTCTCAAGATTCAGTATAACTGTTAACACCTTTCGGCTAAAATTAGAAAAATGCTTTTAGGTTTAATGGTTAGAGAGACTGAACAAGCTGTTGTATTTCAAAAGATAAATTGTCACATAACTACTTTCAGAAAAATCAACAAATAGTTCTTGAAAATGTTGATCCAAAACATGGAAGATGTAGACAAGTGACTGAAGATGCAAAGAACATCAATCCTCGATATCCACTTCTGCATCCATTTCTGATTTTACTGTCAGATTCATGTCAAAAGCTGGCCAAAAAACTTGGGCTTCAGTATATTTGTTTTTGTTAAAAGTGAATTACTTTCCAATTAAATGTTAATTTCCTTTTTGTCCTTTTCAACATCTAAAGTATTGATTAAAGTAAGTTTTAAACAAAAGATGGTATCAATTTCTGGTCCTTTTCAAAAATCTAAGACACTGAAAATGAGCATGCATTCAGACATCAGCACTGCACCTATGTAACATACCATTACCTATGAAGTATGATTTCCACCACAAACGAATTAGGAAAGGCTACAGCTAAAAGACCTGCCTGCACAGATCTAGAGAGAGATAGGACAGCACCAAGAGGCTCTGCATGGCACATGGTAACGTATGTGGGTTTGAACCCGTGGTTCCAGCGAACTCAGGCACAGGGCCAGTCTCACACCCGGGGGATGTTCGGCACCCTGCCTCGCACGCTGGGGTGCAGCACCCCGTCACAGTTGAAGAGAGGCACGGAGGGAACAGGCGTGTAAGGGGGACCCATTAGACGGCACGCTCCCTGACCGCAGCATGGCACGTGCGCCTTGCCCCGCAACCGGACACGTCACAGGCAGCACCTGGGGAGCTTCCCAGTTCAGTAACGCTGCCTGCAACCCACTGACCACAGCTGGGAACCCTGCCTCCAGCTTGCACACCAACCGGGCAAGAAAACCAAGCTTCAAGAGCTGGTGGGCAGGACTATGCAGACAGCAGAAGGCTTTGAGCTAAGATACAGGTAACAGCCCCTGCTAATCTTGTTTACGGCAAAAACCCCACACATCGTCTTACAGGGCTAAGTGTAAAACAAATCCTAAGTTTTTCATTGAATTAGAGAATGTTTGCTTTAATATACGGCCACTGGGTGGTTAACACTTCAGAAAATTAAGATACTGATTCCAGTGTCCATAAACACACTTCTGATTTTAACTTTTAACCAGTCTTCCCCTTTACTCGTTTGTTAACAAAAACTTCAGGTATCAGAGAATGATATTTTTCATGTGCATTTGACAGAACTGATGAAATTGCCAGTTTCTAGGTCTCATTTGTTGGGAAGGAAGAGAGATTTCAAAACAGATTCCAGAATAAATCATCGAATTACAGGAGTCAGCAAGAAATCGTAAGGGTAAGAAGTACCAGACGTGGTTTTTAGTCCTCTTTAAAATTAGGGTAAATTTCAAGTTACAGCATTTGTTTAAATCCATTTATAGCTTTTTCCCTCCCCTCTCCTCCCCTCCCACAGTTGCAGACAATCCTACTAAGTGCCGTTCCATTTGCTCACAGAAAGCACATTACCCATCTCGCTGCACTGAGTGAAAGCAGAGGGGACGTTCTCCAGAGAATGTACGTGAGACTGAATCTTGGGGATCAGTCTATAAATAATGAAACATCAAAAACCAGAAGCAGCAGTCCGAAATTAGCAGAACTATAATCCTGAGAGCATTTGTTTCCTAGCTACCCTCAGAATCTTTGAGCACACACCTCTCTAGATAGTAATTATGTACTCAGGGAGGGTACACTAGCTTTGTGATTAATAGTGCCTTTAACCTTTGATTGCTGAATTGTACTTAACTTCTAAAAACTAAGCACTAGGAAAGAGGGCAAAGCCAGGGGTTCAGCCTAGTTCGGTTTTCAACAGAACTTCATCGAGACGCTATTCTGGATGCAAAAGGTGTAAAAAGTGAACCCAGCGCCCAGAAAGTAGCGAGGGGCAGCACTGGGATACAATGGCCGTACCCCTCCCCAGCAACACGCTCTCAGGAGCGGCTGAAACTTCATCGCTGCCTGCCCAAGCCAGGAGGTCCCCAAGCCCGACCACGACGCAAACACACCCCGCCGTCATTTTGCTACGCTGCCCTTCTCCTCCTCCTCCCCCCTAAACACCCGGCCGCGCCATACTCTCCCTCACACCGACGACCCGTCCGGGCCTGCTCCCACCCACCACCACACGCTCCCGGCCGCCGGGCCTGCGGGGAAGGGCAAACCGGGCCGCGGCACCTGCCCGGTCACCATTCCCGCCCCCTCAGGGGGAACGGAGGGTCCGGGGGTGAGGGGGTGCCGCCGGGCGGCGACACGCGGCGCCCCCTCCCCGGGCCCCCCGTTCCCCCTACGGAGGTCCGTCCCCATCCCCACGCTCACAGCGGACGGTGTGGAAGGCGCAGCGTGGCTGTTTCTCGAAACTCTCCCCCAGCTTCAACACCCGCTCCTTAGGGTCGAAAAGCGACGGGACCGCTCCGTTCATCGCGGCGCCTCAGACCATGGCGAGCCCGAGCAGCCACCGCCGTTGCTGCCGCTGCTGCCACCACCGCCGCCGCCACCACCACCACCACCACCACCGTCGTCGTCGTCGTCGCCGCCGCCGAACATCCCTCGTACCGCCCGGACACGCCCACGCGCCCCCACGGACGGTGGACGCGCCCCACCCTCCCCCTCCCGACCGAGGGTAGGCCCTACCCACCCGAGCTCCCACAGCTCCTCCCCTTCAAGCCCCGCGTCACGGGTAGCGTGGGCTTGGATTGGGCGGCGAGGCGGCTCCCTCCGTAGACTTCCACGAGTGGAACTGTCGGGGACGCCCGCCCGCACGCGGATATGTAAATGATACCCGCCTCCTTCAGGGGAGAGCTCTGGTTGGTGGGGAGCGGCCGCGACCACACAGCTGGGAGGGGGGGGGGGGTGAGGGAGTGCTCGGGTTAGAGCCGGCGGGTTTGGTTTTCCAATGCCCCCCCCCCCCCCGAAGTCGGGGAGCCCCCGCGCGGCTGTGAGACGGGCTGTGGGGGGGGGGGTAAGGGCCTTCCCCGAGGGCGTACCTGACGGCCCCGCTCGTGAGGACTCTGGTCTTGGGGCCTCCGTGGCATCGGGACCGCTACTAGCAGAGGCCGTGGGGGCACTGAGGTGACTCTGGGACTCTGGTGGGAGAGGGCACCTCTCCCTCGCCGCCCTGCTGGTGGGCAGCGCCCTCCCCTCCCCCCACCCCCGTGGCTGAGGTGATGCTGGCGGCCCTCAGGGAGGCCTCCCACGCTGCCCGCCCCGTGGGCCCTCTCTCGGGCTGCCCTGCTGCAGCCTTGCGCTGCCGGCAGAGCCAGTCCCGCTGCCCGCGGCCTCGAGAGGTGACGTGGGGGAGCGTGGATGGGGTTTCCTCCATGTTTGTTTCCTTCCTCAGGGGGAGACCTGCAGCCCCAGGCGCAGAGCGGAGCCTCGGCTTCCACCTGATGGCACAGGAGCGGGAGGTTGGATGGAAGTAGTGGCTTAAGGACCCCACGCCTGCACCGAAACAGTTAAAAGGGGAAGGAGGCTCGGATCGATGGTATTGTAGGCCTCTCTGCTTCCTATGGCCAACGCACCCAGCGCAGGGCTGGCAGCTGCGGACCCCCGGGTACTGGCCTTAGCTGCTCAGGTCACTGAGAGCAGAGAACAGGACATCCCCCTGCTACTTCTGAAGTTAAAGGGTAATTAATGCCGTTTCTAAAATAAAAGGATGAGGCAGTGCAATATGGGCAGTCCTTCTTCCTTCTGCCTCCTTAAATACAGAAGGTTTTTCTGAGTATTTCTGGCAGGGCTGGAAACGCTGTAAAGTTGATAATATGGCTGTTCCTGCGAGTGGTATTGAGTGGCATTCGGCTTGGCAACAATAAGGAGGAGGAGCTGGGGAGCAAATGGGGGGGAAGTCTTTTCTCCTTCTCAGCTGTCACCGTGTTTCTAAGACCCATGCTGACGTGGGCAAGGATCTTGCACTTGGGCAAACCATTTCTCCCAGTGCTTTTGGGTAGAGAGCCAGCATGGTCATCAGTGTTCAATTTTTAAATCTTCACACAGACGCAAGCGCGAGCTCCTGTGAGACTCCCCCTGTCTTTCCTTTTGCCACATAGCCACTGCTTGTAGAAACGGTAGGAACAAGTTATGTCCTGTTCTAAATTGGGATGTAATTATAAGGAAGCTATATGTTTCACAGTGGTTGTGGTTTTATCTGGCCTAGGAAATTTATACAAATGGGCTATATCCCAGGTAATGTATGTTTTACTACTAAATGTGTAATGAGAAGATGGAAACTTAAATTTAGCTATCCTTCCCAATTGTCATATAATCTAACAAATGGATTGCAGCTGTAGGACTGAAAAATGCTGACAAAATATTTTATGCCATTGTTAGCACTTTTAGAATTACCTTAATCCTGGGTTGCCCTGTGTACACATACTCCTCTTAGGTTTTGGAAAAAGAAAAAAAAATCTTGCACATCAGAATCTTATGCTCCTCTTTTTTTCTCTCCTGCTTTCTTCCCACAGGAATTTTAAATAGTGCTTCCTTGGGGTGTGAAGAATCAAAAAAAATTAAGCAAGATATATACAGTTACGATCTTACTCAGTACTGCATGCTGGTCCTTAGACAAGACCACTCTCGACTGCATGGAGGCTGGGCTACTGCTGCCCAGCTAGCAGAGATACTCAGGTAAAAAAAACTGCTGAGAAGTTTTCTTTCTGGCCTTTCATCTTGCTCTTTTTTTTTTTTTCCCAAGCTGTAATACATTGGCTCCCATCCATAACAAGGCTTGTTGTTCAGGAAAGGCCAGGGTTAAAGTGCAGGGAGCAGTCAAGAGCAGAAGGGTCAGGCATAGCCTAATTGGTTCTGTTTAATTCATTCGCATTGTGTTTCATTGAGCTGGGTAAACTGCTCGGTGGGAACAGTTTTTGTGTTGGCTTTACCTTTTTTTGTGAACAGTACTCATCAGTGTCACAGTTCTTACCCAGTAATTGCTAATTTTGAATTGCAGTTATTTTAAAAAGTTTGTTTACTTAGATTTTGTCATGCAAAAATCTTCAGCCTGATTGACTCGCAGCTTGGCTTGACTCTAAATATCTATTTAAGGTACCTATTTTAAACATCTATTTACATTTTAAACATGATAGAGGACACAGTTCATACAGACTAGATAGCTTGATATAGTGATATTGTGAGAATGGCATTATTAAATCATATTATTTACTAGCTATGAATTAAACACTAAACTCAAATCTCAATTTTTGTGATCCAATCTCAATTTTTGATGTAAGGAAAAATAATAAGTTTTAAATTTTCCCCAAGTTGTACTTGATTTTGGCTTAATTAGGGAGCAAAATTCTAAGGCATGAAGCAGTTGGGCAACCATCCCTTATTTATGCTGTATCTGTAGTATGAATTTTTAATGCCAGGAATATTACTAAGAGGTACAAGATTTATCACCAGAGTTGTATGACTTAAATCATCCCCTGTAAGCTATTTCAGTTTGCAGAGAAAACTGAAATTTATTTTAGCTATAAAAATGTCCTTTTGTAACTAGATGAATCTCAGCTTCATGCCTAGAATTTGCTTTCCAGGGGCTTTGGTAAGCAAAGCTTTACATGTATGCATTCACAAAAAGCTAACAAGCCTAGATAAGATGTCAGAAAGCAAAATTCATAAAAAGTTAGGGAGACTCTTATGTTGCACAAGTATCAGTGCGGAATACAGAATTGAAAAACTTCCCAGTTGTAAAATGTGCAGTTTCTTGTAAGAAGTCTTCCAGAAATGACCGACATGTTTGTGGTGAGTAAAATAAGAAAACTGAGATCTGAAGAACTGATTTCTAGCCTACATGTATTCCTCAAAGGAAAGTTGTAGACAAACTTGCTGAAGGTTTTGTGGTAACTAATTGTTTTTAATACATATTTTTGTTGCCTGATCTGCACCCACTTCATCATCAGGCTTCCTTTATCAAGCTTTTGTGTACCTTTCAATTTTGCCTTTTTCTTTATGACCATCAGAGCCCTTCCCTAGTGTGTGGAACAAGCCTGAACAGATCCTGTGAAGCTAAAGGAGAAGGTGCCTTGGATATGTTTCAAACTGAGACATGCTGTAATAATCAGTAATATACTTGCTGTCTCCAGCCTGCCAGTGATTCCTCTTCCTTTTGAGGCAGCTACCTTGGAGCCAGTCACAGCAGTTAACTGTTGTTCAGTGTTGAATTGTCCCATGCCAGTGAAGCATTTCTTCTCTGATGACGTGACATTCATTCAAAGCTGTTCAAACAGGCCCTTGACTATTCAGGTTGATTTTTTTCCCTTTTTTTTTTTTTTTTTCTCCCCACTTCAGTTATTGTTGTGTAGGACTAGAGGTGAAAGAAGATCCTGAGGAATTTTACAAGAAATTCCTTCCTTCAGCTATAGACAATCTGCTGTTTTTGGGAAGACGCTTGCAAGCACGATTTATCCGAGCTATCAAGGTATTTAAATTTTGTAGTTTAAAGAGCAGAGAACCCCTGTAAACATCCCAAGGTTATGTATTGTATAAGTAGAATATTATTCTAGGGACACTGTATTATGGAAATTTATTTTCCAGAAATTACAGTAGGTTTTTCTTACACCTTGGAACTTTGAATCTGTCATTGTGGAGCATTCGGTCCATTGCACGTGCAAAGGTAGCTTGTTACCATAGGTTTGTTTGGAGAGTTTGGATACTACTTTTTGCAAGTCTTAAAGGTAGGAAGAAGGAATGCAATTGTAAGTAGGATAGAAGAATTAAAGCACTATGATTAGTAAAAAATGCCTTACAAAAGGCAGCATCCCAGTCACAGTAGTGTCTTTTTAACTTTGCATATAATTAGTTTAGTTTTTGTTAACAGCTCAGCTCCCACTGCTTTATTCAGCTGTACAAAAAAAGCTTTCACAAGTCTTAAGATTTTAAATCAGATTTGCTGACGTTTCTTTTGCCATATAATTTCTGCCGCAAAATTGGCAAAAAATTCCGAAAATGCTCACTGCTTCTGAACCTGCACGTTGGGAACCCCAAAGGCAGACTTTGTGAATTTGTAGATTTGAGCACTGTCTCGTATTTCTCTCCCTCTTTTCAGAGAAGAAGGGTTTTTCCCAGCTAGGTTCCCTCATGCTTTTGAAGAATTCAGAGTTCCAGTATCAGAAGGAAAAAACCCCCAAAAAACAATAACAAACGAAACCCATGAATAATTTAAGTAACCAACCTCATGGATTCTGATACTTTCTTTTAACTCCCCTGTGGTATCTCATTTCTTGTCTCACTGTTGCCTTGTGTTTAGTCAAAGTTTTCCTACAGAGTATTGTGATGGACACCACAAACGCAATCAATTCTCAGAAAGTATCAGTAGCGTAACGTATTTTCTGTTAGTTCAATACTTTAGAAGTGCATTTAGTGCTTAAGGAGGAAGCTTCCTGAATGACATCCCAGGAGACTCGAGTCCTATCCGCAATATGTAATTTCCCCCACACTTTCTTATTATGTCTCAGCCTACATGCTACTTGAGTCATGCTTGTGGGCAAAGATTTCTTTTGAATGCAAATGCAGTCTACATTATAATTAGTGCTTTGGCTTTTAAACCTTGTGGTCTCAGAGGTGACTGGGCACCTAGATTTGGTGCTTGCTCAGTGGAACTTTGGAAATCCCATTCTACCAGTGGAGATTTGTAGTTTATTCTGTGCTCATTTGCTCTTTGTACAAGTCTTTGAAGTCAAGGGAAGTACTGAAATAGCTTTCAGAAACTGACATGTTGCCAAAACACAAAACAGGTAATATTCCAGCTTAACCTATTACTGTGATTTTTGTGTCATTGTCAGTAAGAACCAAATACCAAGTTACACCATGACTGACGGCTGGGACTTACAGCACATATCTAGGAGTAGGCTTTCCAGAGTTTCATTTGTGGAGGCTCAATTAATGTGGGAGGTATCAGGCTAAGTTCTTTATAACAACATTTGTCAGCAATGTAGTACTATCAAAAGCCCCTTTGCTGTCCCACACACCAAGATTTTAGATTTCCTGTGGCTAAACACCTGGAATACAGACTTTAGTCCATGCATCTGTATGTGCATTCACATGTTAAAACCTGGGTTCTTCCTGGTCATTTTTTGCAGTCCTGTGTTATCACAGGCAAGCGCATAACATAGTCTATTTGGCAAACTCATCAAACTTCAGCTTAATAGTGGCTTGGTGTTTGCTCCCAGACTTCCAACTAGAGGTGCTTCTGAAGCCTCACCATGCCAGTTTTTAGGAACCTTTAACATTTGAACTGTGTCCTTGGCCACTTTGTAACCTTTTTTCCTGTGCTTTAATCTTAAATAATATATTTCCTACTTTGTGGATTAAATCTATGATGCATTTGTACTGAGCTATTATTTGTCTTCTTAGCTCTTCTATGCTATCAAGTATTTTTACGGAGTAAACAAGACTTCTTTCTCCCTGTTACGATTTTTTTCCAGGAGTGGATGCTTTTTTTAGTATGTTTAGAGTTTGTTGATTGATCTCTGGCCTTTAAGGGCTCGCAAGTTATTTTTCTTACTGGTTCCTACAGTTTCACCAACCTCATCCAGGAATTTAATGGAATTTTGGTCTCCAAATCCCAGAAGCATGCAAACCTTCCTACTGCATCAGGCTGAAGTCCTCAGTGAAGATACGTACACATGCTTTTACCTACTTCTTTTTTGTTTAGGATGGAGAAAAACAAGATTTTTTACGCTGGTTCCAAACAGTAACTGATGCCATCTGCTGGCTGTTCGGTGGGCATATTCAACTAGCAGTGTGTGGTAAGTGAAAAGTGAATGCATAAAACCCCTGAGAATTTATTTATGGCAACTACAGGTATCAAGAATCACTCTTAAGCGCATCTCCACCTAGTTTTCTAAATTGGAGTAGATGTTAAATCAATCTCTAAAATGGAGTAGTCCACTAAACAGAAACAGCAATATCTAAAATGGAGAAGATCCACTAAAGGGAAATACTAAAGAATTCCCCTTCCAGTCTTGGAGAGACAAACATTAAAAGTGTTTTCCTGTAATTTCATTTTGTAATTCTAGACTTTAAAAAAATCAGTTTGTTTTTTTCTGATAAGATAGAGTTGATCTTTTTACCTGTGTGTGATTAACACATGCAGAAATTTGACGTGGATAGACTTGAAAACAGATTTCTGAAGTTGTTGCAATGCCAGAAAATTTTACAAATATCTAACAAACTTCACTATACACTTCTGACCAAAATAAGCTTTCAATTAAACCCATGTTAATCACACTGATTTTAAAAAGCAGAATTTGGTTTTGTTTCTAATATTGTTTTTATCTAATATTTGTTTCTAGAACAAAAACCTAAGGATCATAAGATGTGTAACTAAAGATGTGTAATTAAAAACACACACGGCCAGAAAAATTACTAAATATGTAGACAGACTAAATACGTAGACACTAAATATGTGATACACTGGAATAAAAAAGATGGTGCTTTAATGACATCAGTGGACTTCCATTAAATAAACGTGGTGTAATAAACTGTCAGTGTTGAAGTTCTTATGTTTTTCGAATATCGTTGCCCCAGTGATAATTCCACTGTTGTAATAAGAAACTGGTACTAGTGTAACATAAAAGGTTTTAAAGCTTTTATTCCATTGCAACACCAGTGCCTGAGGGATATCCAAAGGCAGAAAAAACAGGGCTCAAGATGTTTTTTGGATGTTGAAGTAGTTTACTTATTCCAGTAAGTGTCAGTGTAAAAATTGTAAAAGAGGGAGTTTGTTCCAGAAACAGGATCTGGTTTTACTTGCTATGGCTTATGTTCCATAATGAAGTTTATTTGTTTTATGGAATTTTCAAGTCTGGTTCTGATTGTGTGATTTTTTTTTTGGTTTTGTTTTTTTGCAGTCCTGCAAAACGATCACTTCCTGCAGTTGTTAATAACAGATGATGTTGAAACAGCAATTATAATTATGTCTGTTTTGCACAATGTTCTGAGGGTCAATAGGTTAGTTGTTTTCATATCACTGATTTTTTCTGAATTTTAAATTTAAAACTCAGTTCATTACTACTTGGTAAAATAGAACTTTTTTCATATACAAGAATTGTTGTGGTTTGGGTGGTTTTTTTCCCTAGTCTTTGTTGTAGAAATAGAAAAAATAGCTATTTTCTTTATCTTGTTAGATTGAGGGAATGGGAATCAGTTGATTGAAACAGCAGTTCTGCCTGGATCACATTGCTGGTCCAGGTAGCTGGGTGTGTTGGCTTGCTGAATGACTGACATATGTAAAAATAAGTCACTGTTAAAAAGCTCGTAGTTTGTAATTAATACTTCAATTCTGTCTGTGTCTTCCATCCCTATCCCCCCCACCACCTTTTTTTTAAAGTTCTGTCTTGCTTCAGGTTGATGAAGAGACCCTTCACTCTGTTTTGGATGAACTTGTTTATAAGCTTTCATCTACTACCAATCCTGTCATAGGGAATGCTGCTACAAAACTGCTATTATTGGTGGCAAAATTTTGCAAGCAGCTTGTGAAGTTACTCACAGTTCGCTACAAAGGTTTGTAAACATGCATGGGACCAATCTCTTGGCCTCCTCTTACATTCACTGTAAAAATACAAAGATGGAGGCTTCCCATCTCTGTTCAATAACTATCCAATAATGGAAATGGAGTACTGTGTTGGATTTTTTTTTCTTCTGTTCATTTTCGTTGTAGTTTAAGGTGCCACGCCTCTTTCTGTATTCTAGTTTTATTTCTTCTGTGTATTGAGGACTTTGCATGTGGCAACTTGTCTTTTAAAGCTGCAGTTTGTCACTTCCAGCCTCATGGGTTTTACTTCTTTCTATGTGATGTTCTGCATCTTTTTTCCTGTGCAGGTTGGCTATTGAGTGATCCTAGTAGCAGTGTGCCTGTACTGCCATGGTAAGAGCCGTGTGTCAGACATCTGCCAGTGTGCTAAGGCTCACTAGTCCAGAAGTATAAAAGTTTTATTTAAAGCCAATTCTGACCCTGGCTGTTACAGGTCTGCTTATCTGATAGGTGCTGTTCTGTTACTGAGGAGCTGACTGTCTTGTGATATCTAAGTGACTGGAATGAACTCTTTCCAAAGATTTATGAAATTAGTTTATCATTTTGTTTCGATGCCTTTAGATGAGGAGGCTGAGTATGCATATAATTTGCTATATGTTATTCAGTATTTATTGAGGTGTCCCGTTTAATGCTTCTGTCTCTAGCCTAGCAGGGAGCTCCAGGGAACCCCTTTGTCATCTCTCATGCCCACGGAGACTGAGAGAAGCTTTGATGTTTTCCAGGTCTTTTATATTCTATGTTATTGATGGGCAAAATGACTTGTGAGCAGCCTCAGTCCTTTGGGGACAAGGACAGTAAGAAGTGGGTATGCTAGGCAAAAGGGTCCGATTCCCTTTTTTTATGGTTGTGCTGACTACCTTTGAGGCAATATCAGCCAGATAAATTTCTGGACCAGATGGGCAGCTTTGCCACCCTTTTGCCCACAGAATTGGGAGGAGGGCTTCCTTTTGGTATGAAATTAAGTATGAAGTGCCTCAGGCTGGTACCATGTTGTAGATTCTTGTGAAGTGCTGATCATCCCAGCTGTAGGATGCTGGCTTGTCTGAAGAAGTGCAAGTCTCCATCAAAGGACTACGCTTTATTTTGCTCTGGAATCACAATATGCTACAGTCATTTAGAGACTCTTCATCTCTCTTCTGTACAAGTTTCCTGTTTCCACTAAGAAAAAAAATACCACTTTCTGCCCTTTTTTTTTTTTTTTTTTTTTTAACATTCTTATGTTAGTTTTCACTCAGGCTTTGGAATCTTTTAGGTAGTTTGAGGAACAGCAGCAACAAAGAAACCATTACAGCATTTATACCATCTGGCCATCTCATTGAAGTAACTTGGCTTCACAGTGGCTCAGAGCTGTTGCCAGTACAAGGTACTTCAGCATAAGCTTTCTGTTAGTAAAGGCAGCCTGTCGGAGGTGAGGACATCACCTGAACCTCGAATCTCAAAGATTGCACAGAGTTTACACATGGGTTGACACATCTGAGAGGCACACTTGAGGTACTCCCTGTCAGTAGCTGAAATGTGCATATAGCTGTGTTGTCTGTACAGAAACTGGCAAATGGTTGCATCAGACGCACAGGACTACTGCGAGGGAACTGCCTTGTGTGGCCAGGCTGCGTGCTTTAGCACAGCTCAGGCAGCCTTGGGGCACCCACTGACTTCATTTGCAGTCTCACCTGTCTCTCCTGAAGTGTTTAACCATCATCATCTTTCTAAAATGGTGCATGTGTGATAGAACAGAGGTGCCATTTCTGTCTGAAGGACTTTGTGCTCCATATCCGGATCCTGTAAGTATAGATGAATGTTGGAGTTGCCCAGTGTATGAATATGCTTATGGACAATGGTTTGCAAAATCATCACAAAGAATGTAAAAGTTACTTGCATCCACAGTTCTTCGGGAAGCTATCTAAACATGTGTCTACTTCCTGCCCTCCTTCATTTTCCTTCCAACTCCATGCAGAACTCTCAAGATCTGGGGGTTGTCTGATACAAAGCTAAAAAACCTGTGTTCCTGTCTCCTTGTGTCCTGTGCGCAGCACAGGCAGTGTGTGTGTGTTGTGGGGGGAGCACGAGTGTGCTTTTTAGCTACTGTGAATCTAAAAAGCTGTTTTGTCTCAGGAATCGGATGCACGCGTACTCACAGTTAGGCTGTACTAGACAGATAAGACATCAAAGAATTCCAGTTATAAATAAATACAATTTATTATTAAAAATATGAAAACAGTGCTAATAAAACCTAGCACTTGCATGGTGTTTTATATCCTTTTAGTACCTTGTAATGACTTGCTGATAAGACACTGAAAGTACATTGATAATTTAACTGCCATTTATGTAGACCCAATAGATAGTGACTTGGACATACAAAATTACAGTCACTGTATAATACTTCTTTGTGATGGTTGAAGCACCAGATATTCATTGATAATGTTCTGCATTGAAACTCAAAGATGACTGATGGTGTTCAGCTCTAGTATTCCTTTGCACATAGAATCAACTGATTTTTTGACTTGAAAACTGTTAGTTTGAAATCCTGAAAAGAAATAATTCACCTTAGCAGTATCGCATGCTTCTTCTCTCCCTCTTAGGATTAAAAGGGCTTTTAAGTAAACAGTGGACTGGCAAAGGATTTGACAGGGATCTCAGTCAACTCTTGGACCTGCTGTACTTGGAACAAACGAATGGAAAAGGAGAAATGCAGGTACTGAAGTTTAATGAGACTTTTGTATGTGAAATCCTAGTTACATGTGATTTATATATGTTTAGAATGGATTTACTCTATCACTTTGGTGATGCTTTTCAAAGCCTGTGTTATTTTTTCATTATATTAATGGATTTTTAAATTTCCTATTTATTAATTTTTTTCCTCCCTCATTTTTGAAGACATCAAGAATTTGTCCAGGGATTAAGATATGAGGCTGTGACTCTAGAGATTGACCTTCTGTTGCAGATTCACCATAGATTTCTATACAACCTTAGGGGGGGGGAAATTAATCTAGTTTTGCTAACTATAAAACAAAAATAATGGTATCTGCTTTTCTCACACCTGCGTTACAAACTTAAATCACTGAATTCTAGGCAGCATTCACATAGAATTAAGTCATATAGAGAAAATGTTCAGTAACCTTCTGGACTGTGTTCCCAATAAAAGAGACTATGTGTGTTTTATGAACAAAATTTTGCATGCAGGTTTCTTAGAGACAATACTTTAAAGGAAATCAGAGTTATGCTTTTTGAGACCTGCTTTCATCTTCAACAGAGCAGGGTGTTTTGTGTGGTTTTTGTAGGTTTTTTTAAATTTCAATTTAAGAATAGAATGGATTTTTTTTTTTTTAATGTTTGTTGCATTTCAGTGACTTCTGATCATACTGCAAATGAAACACTTTCCCTGCTGCCAATTCTCCAAATTTGTCTTTCTGCCCTCTCTAGTGTAGGTATTTTGATTGAATCACCATTTGAAATATCAAGTGCTTCAGGTATTTTAAATACAAATTTCTAACATTGGTTAATGCAGCTAATATACATTTTAGATTTCTGCTGTAGATTCATTTGTTTACCACAAAGACCATCAATCCAGATGATCAGATTAGCTGCCTTTGGAGCAAGTACAGGTGTCATCATAATAACTGTCTTGCAGGACCTTAAATTCCCCAAGCTGTTACAAGTACTCAGTTTTGATGCATTTGAAAACTGATATTTTTGGCCAAATGTTGAGATTGTTCCAAATATGCAAGCAGTAATAAAGTGGTTTTATATGTAGAGAAAATATTCCACCAACTGCTTTATTAATTTCAGAGGCAGCATCAAGCAGCTTGTATAATCCAGGCTGTGTGGAGAGGATTTCAGACAAGAAGAAGGCTGAAAAAACTACCCCAAGCAGTGACCACTTTACAGAGAAGCTTCAGGTAAACAGTATGGCTTTGTAAAAAGCACTAAAGAGAAGAATGTAGTAAGACCGTTTGGTTTGTTTTTTATCAGATCACAGAGTCACAGGAAAAATTTAGGTCATCTAATCCAATCCAGGGACAGCCTCAAAATGCAATCTGGCTGCTCAAGGCTGTGTTCAGTTCTGGAGGTCTCAAAGGATGGAGATCCTACCACTTCACTTGGTCCCTGTCCTGGTGCAGCACAACTTGCCATATAAAGAATTCTTCCATTGCAGCCAGTGGGAATTTCCTTGTTGCTCTTTACCACTGCCTCTTGTCCTTTTTCTGTGCATCTCTAAGAGTCTGTCTCTGTCTTCCCTTCCTTTAGGTAGTGGAAGACAGAAATTGGATTTCTCTTCCTTTATCCTAAACAAACCCATCTCTTTGCCTGTCTTTGTATATCATACATTCCACGGCTCTAGTTGTCCCTGTCTGAGCAGTCTCTATCCCTTCAGTTTGTCAATATCTGTCTTCTACAGGGGGGCCCAGTAGAGTGTGGCCAGTATTCCAGATGTGTCCTCAAGAGTGCCAAGTAAAGTGAAATAATAATCTTCTTGACCTCTACCTCCGCTTTTGCTAGTGCGTCACACTACGCAGCTAGCCTTTGTTACTGCAGGGCCACGCTACTGGCTCATGTTCAACTTGTCACCCACCAGGAACCCCAGGTGCTTTTTATTGGAGCTGCTGTCCAGGTAGTCAGTGCCCAACCTGTTCATGAGGTTATTTTGTACCCTGTGTAGAACTTCCCATTTGAACTTCATGTGGTTTCTCTTGACCCATTTTCTATGTTTGTGGAGGTTCCTCTGAGTGTCAGCCCTGCCCTGCATAGGAGACTGTGATGACAGCCTTGAAGAAGTCAAGGAAAATGACATCAACTGCTCTCCCCTTGTCCGCAGAGCCAGTCATCTTGTCACAGAGGGCAATCAGGCTGGTCAAATATGATTTGCCTGTGATAAATCTATGCTAGCTATTCCCATTGACTTTCTGTCCTTCCTGGAAATAGCTTCCCTGAGGATTTGTTCCCATGTCCCAGGGCATAAGTTGGGACTGACCAAGAGTTCCTTCATCTTGAAGATGCTTTTTTTTTTTTAGTCAGCTGTTATTTCTGAAACATAAAGGTAATGTAATGCCAATATGAGCTGTTTCACTACAGATTCTTTGAGCAGAAACATCCAAACAATGTGCTTTTCCAGTAGTACCAAACTGCTGGTTTTGGTGCCAAAAGCTCCAACTGTCCCTCTCCCAGCTGCCAAACTTCTCCATGAAAAAACTTAATTCTGTGATGCTTTTATATGTTTTCAGTGTAAAAATTTATGGCATATGAAAAACTAAGAGTGTGGCACACTGTAGCATGGGATTGCACTAAATAGCACTAGAAGATGATGTACTGGTGGTAGAACAGTTAACTGGTTCACAGTTAACTTGACAGAGAATTGCACTGTAAATTGCATGTGGAGCTGTCCTGGAGTTTCCAATCTGCCATGCCAGAGTGCTACAAATGAAGGACCATCGTGCTTGCAAGACCTTGTTCTTCATTAATATTTGAAATCTTTGACTCTCAGAAGTGGAGTCACTTCAGTGACCTAGAAATAGTATCCTCTGACTTGGAGCACCACAGAAGAATGAAGCTATGTAAATAATGCTTGTCTCGAAGTAGAATTTCAGCAGTAATGTTAGCACGTTAGGCTAACTCTTGAGAAATTTAGTGTGACTTTAACATGGGTTAAGGGATCTAAATCAAGTTCAGACTCTACAGCTGGTTTCTTCAACCTTTTTTTGCACATGTTGAGCACTACTGTGCCAACACTAGATCTTAGAAATCAGTTAGTCAAATCACACTGGATTATGATCAGGGTGTTAGAAAGCAGACAGTTATGATTTGTTGTCTAGACTGGCATTAAGAAGATACTGGACTATCTAGGGTGTAATCTTTAAATTCTAGAAGATTTGCAGGGGGAAGCAGTGTGTCTATTGAGGGCCACTAGCCACTCCAGCTTTTGTGCTGAAACGCCAAGAATGACATCCTTGTTGCTCCTTTTTACTCCACCATACACTCTGAGCCAGTATCAGACACCTTGCAAGCCAAAATCACAGCCTAGAAAACTTGGGTGATGGGCTAAGACGTAACATGGTAAAGCAGAAGGGAAAGGGTGGCGAGGTTATCAGCAATCAACAAGCTACTTGACTTTCTTGTGTCTTAATTTCAGTATTGTAAGCATTACTGCGTGCCCCTTAAGTAGTTCTTGAGTCATTTAAATGGACTTTTGAATGTGTTTGTTTAGTAGTGAGAAGAATGAAAATACATTAATATCCTTACAGTCGTGTGTTCATGGCTCAGTCCCAAGGTACTGAGTACAATATAGTAACTGTACAGCTCCAGTGTTGTGAGTTTTCTTCTGTCTAGGTCAAAACTGTAGTTAGTGTTATGCTGAAAGGTAGTGTTTGGAATACTGTAAGCATGACTTTAGAAAAACTTTCAAGAGAACTTTTAAATTTTTAACAGTCAGGGTTTGGTTGTATTCAAAGACTTATTTTAGAACAAGCATGGTTAAATACTGCTGAGGTTGAAACTCCGAACTTGGCTCACCTGCAGCTGCACTGGAAGATCTTAACTCTGCAAGTTTTAAACTTCTGAAACTCTGTAGTTTCAGAAATGTCTCCTCGGTGAACAGTAAAGCCTGTAATCTCTTGAAGTTAGTTCAGTGTTACATAGCTAATTGTAGAACTGTTAAAATGGCAATAACTTGTATTAATCATGTCAAAAATCACACCATCTTCTATATATAAAAAGGTGATCAGAGGGAAGCTGATCTGTGCCAGGAACTGCTGAAGGAAGCTTGTATCTTACTCTATGTGTGTTTTGCTTCTGTTCAGAGGCATTTCCCTGTCACAGTGTGGTCTTGTGCAAATAAATACATCTTATCATTAGGAGGAACAGAGAATGAAGAAGAACATGTGTTTTGCAGACTACACAGGAAAGAATCAGTATCAAAGAAACCTTTAAATACCTGATAGACACTATTGGTAGTTTCACAGATGCACATCTGAGAAGTTCATGAAACATTTGTGTAGTTCTCCACCTAGTGAAGCTGATAAAAATTTCTAGGGAAATTTATTTATAGTTTTATGAAGAAAATGTCATCAAAAGTCCTGTTTGATCCTGTGACATCATTCTGTGTAGAAGTATAATATGTGCCTGTCTGGATTAAAAATGCAAAGATTTACAGCTCTAATTCACAGAAATATGTGGGCTGAAAAGCTCTAGTTTCCTTGAGACCATTCTGATGTAATCACATATATCATGATCTGTCTCTGTAGGTAGATGTGTGGGCATGCTTCAAACCCGCATTACTGTCATAAAAGGATTATGGTCTCTCAGATCATGGTGGAGGCTGTTTTATCAGTTAAGGCCAGATCTTTAAATCCAGAGCATCTCTTTTACAAAATAGCTTCCATCCCATTTTCCCTACCCAGTTACAGAGACTGAGGAGAAAGTATGGTTGGTGGAAAAATTACAAGTTAATTTATGCTAGTGATGGGAACACACGAATAACTTAATAGTACTGTAAGTCTAAAGGTATGTGACATGCAGCATTACCAAAATTGCTGGGCATTATTTCTAGTCTATGGCCTTTTGTTTCCCCTTTCTGGCACCCCTTATGCCTGTGCTCTGTCCATTTGTTCTCTTTCCTAGTGCCTAAGGTGCTCCTTTCATCGTCCCTGGAAAAGTGCTAGAGGGGAGCAGAACACACAGCTGTCAGCCCAGGGGTGGTACTCGGGTCCTGAGCTGGCAAGTGATTTTGCTGCAATAGGAGAAGGAGTGACATCATTACCTCATTGTGGGGTGAACTCTTAAAGTCTCAAGTGTTAAGCTGATAATGAGGTCAGGTCTATTGGGAGGAGAAGGAGTACTGAAGGGAGGGGGAGCCCTAGCCCACAGCTCCTCATGCTTCACTGAGACCATCTCCAAGAGGTCTTAGTAACTACTAGTATTGATACATCAGTATATTTAGTATTATTATATTAGTCACTCTATTAGTATGTTAGTGTGTATATAATCGATATACAGGCTATTATTAGCTTAAACACTCCAGGGCCGGTTACAGAGTTTTCAGTTGTCTCATCTGTGAAATATCTGCTAGGGCTTTTCCAATGCCAAGCACGGTGGGGCAACATCCTAACATCAAATTACAAAACTAGTACAGATTGAGAAGAATTTGCAAGGAAATTCTTTCCTAGTGTTCTGTTAACAAAGTTGGTGGAGAAAATGTGTCAGTCTCTATTTCCTGGAGAAAAAAAAATCCCTCCAAATTTAAGAAATGAGCCTTAACAGCCAGCATTCTGATCTACTCTTGCAGTTGGTACAAAAATAATAGTATGCATTATGGAAAGCAGGTGCCATGCATGCTGATGGATGCACTGGAAAAGATGCATACTGGAGCAGATTGCTAATGTTGCTTTACCTCTTCCCTGGATGATGGAATCAAAGTTGTTGTTCTAGTTCATGCTAGCTGTGAATGTCCCACATGGAGCATCATTCCCTTCAGGGTCCTTAGAACTTTATCCTAAGTAAAAATATATCCTTTGATATGATACCAGATTGAGTGACTGGATCAGAATTTTCATGCCTATACATAGTGAGGTAATTTGTTAGCTTGCAGGTGATTTCTTTTTGTTTGGTGTGGTCCTGCAGCCAACAGCTGGGATGGCAGATTATTTTGTGGATCTCCTTCTTCGATGCTGGACCATTAACATAAAGAGAAAGAGAGGTGCTTTTAAGATGTACAACTTAAGCTAATTGTTAATGTATTTGTCTATTGCAGAGCTAAACGGGAACAGGAGTTGCAGCATTTAAAAAAACAGAAGGAAGATGAGGCTCTAAAACTGCAAATGCAACTTCAGAGACAGAGGGCCATGAGACTCTTCCATGAACGACAGCTGGCCTTACTGGAAATAATCCATGCCAGTATGATTTATATTAAACTATATCAGAAGATTAAACTGTCTGGGTTTCTTTAAGAACAGTTTCCTCAAATATATTTCCTAATCTTGGATGTCTGTTTGCACCATAGTCTTGCTGTTGCTTCCCCTGACCCGATTATCTGACAGAGAACATGATAATTCTACAAGGGTTCAGTAACTACTGATAAAGATCTGCAGCCTTCAAAATGGTGCAGGAGAAAGGGGGACCCAGTTTTCTTGTGTTACAAAGCTCCACTGCAGCTACAAGTCCCTGAGACGTGGCCCACAGCTAGTGGACCTTGGATGAAGAGGGGTTTTTAACTGATAGCACCCAAGGTTTTTTTTGTACTATCTAGTTTGAGAATTAAAAATGTAAATTGTTAAGACATCCCAACGCACAGTCTTATAACTGTATTTTTGTTACATTTGCAGGTCAGGTAGATAAGTATATGGAGGAAATGGAGGGGAAATCAGCATTAACTATCCAGAGATTCTGGCGAGGGTATAGAGCAAGAAGAAATTTTCACCAACAGAGACAATCTCTGAAGGAGTATAAAGCGGCTGTCGTCATTCAAAGAGCAGTAAGTACATATATTTTGTTCTAACATTAGGTAGGACCGAGTGGATTATTGCAGTGCCTCAAAAAGCTCTGTTTATTCTCTTACTGTTGATGTAGCCATAATTTATTAAAAAATTATTCAGAGGATGATACTGTAGAGCACAAGCTGCTTAGATGGGTTAAACTTCACATAGGTTACAAAGTCTACTACAGCCTTGTAACAAATGTAAGAGCTGCCACTTTGAAACCTAAGGTTGAAGTTTCACCACATACAGCCTAGTCAGTAATTTATTGTGAGTGTTCTTACTATTTAGTATTCATGCTGACTGTTATGTATTGTCTTTTCAGCATCATAGATAAATTTATGCTTTAACAGATGCAGTACTGAAGCATTTTTCTTTCACTGACTGATTAGAAACAAAACGAGAAGACAAACTTCCTGTCTGTGATTGTCATATTCTCATATGTTCCTTACAAAGGCTTGTAAATTCTTGGAAAAAAGAAGGAGGAGGAGACCTCTCTCTCCTTGGAAGGATCCCAAGGGACTGACTGATGAGCAGAGACTAGCTTTGCAGCAGAAAGTGGATGACTACATCAAATTGCATCCGGTCTGTTTCTTAGTCATTTCATAATTCGCATTAATGATGCAACATAAAATACTGTAGGGATGAAATATATTCAGCTTTATAAATTCTGATCAAGATAGTCCGTGTGAGGTATGCATATATTAACCCTGCTTGTTTGAGAATAAGGTACTAGGATAGTGGGGATTTTAACCATTACTCTAATAAAGAGGGTCAAAGCAAACTGTAATTGGAAAATGTATATACTTAATGATGGATAGTTTTGAAGAGAGCTGCAGAAGAAGCAAAATTATTAAGTTAACAATTAAGAACAACATTTGCAATTCCTTGTTTAAACATTATTCTGCCTCCAAAAGATTTAAAATAAGCAGTTGATAATGGTAACAAACTGTTATTTTCCTCCAGGCTTCCCAAATGTCAGAAGAAATGAGTAAAGAATTACATATGCAGGCCCAGGAAAAGCTGGCACAGTTCCTGTTGAGGAGCAGACTGGATCAGAGAGCAGCACAGCGGAGAGAGACATTACTGGCTCAGGTCAACACCGACGTGGAGCTGCTAATGAGTATGTGACTGCTCTGGTCATAGTTTTCATTACCATTTGAATTAAACTGATTTAGAGAGAAAATTAGAGGGAACAGTGGTAAAGCCTCATTTGAAACTGAAATCTCTCTCTTCCTTTGCCATGTACCTTATCTTGAGATTCAGGCTTTGTTAGAGATTATCCAGGTGTTGCTATAGGTCAAGTTTACACACCTGCTTTTCAAAGACCAGCTTATTCTTCTGCTAGAAGTCTTTTTCTGATATGTTCACAAGAGAAGCAATGGCCCTGTAAAAGGCATTGGAATTTCTACAAAGGGGATCTCACACAACCTCTTGCTCTACATTTGTTTTGCTTTGTTCAGTTTCTGTAAGTAAGCTGCTGATTGAAGCACTCTCACCTCTTCCAGATAAAGAAGGAAATCTTTGAGCTATGAATTCCAAGTCATGTTTTCATTTTCTCCGTCCTGGCTTTACGTGAAATGGAATTCACTATTGTGCTATCTTAATTCCAGACAAGTAGCCCAGAGTGAAAGGGTGAGAATAGCAAACTGCAGCCACCAGAGAGCACCCAAGCCAGACAAAATTCAGCAAGATACTGAATTCCATTACTTAGTCTGTCACGTGCTGTGTCACTGCAGCTCATCCCTCCCTGAACAGGCAAATCAGCAACACACTGTTACACTGTGCTGGGTCCCCCAGGCAGGGAATACACAATGCTGCTGTGCCAGAGCAGTGGAAACACTACACTGATGTCCCTACACTGATGTCACCCTGCACCAGGAGTGCTGATCCAGTAGCGACCAGGAGCTCCTCTTTCTCTTAGGTCATAGTTTCACAGGAAGTCATTTTGGCAGATGCCACTACTGCACCTCAGTGAAGTAGTCCTGCTTTCCCCTCTTCTTCTGCCTCCCCCATGATGTATCTATTTTCAGATTAGCCTTAATTTGGATCAATTCTCCAATCAGGTTTATCATGCAGCCAAAAAAATTATAATGCCAGCATGGGTAAAGGAGTGACCTAGGACAGTGGGAAGTGGGAGGGTAGTGCTGCTCCTTTTTTTGTTTGAAATACTCATAAAACCACAGCATAAGAAACAAAATACAGAAAACTCTTCTTGTTCTTAACAGATGCTCCAGGGTTAGCAGAGACCACAGAAAAAGATCTTGATGTCTTTATGAGTCGATCAATCCCTGTAGCTACCAAGGCAAGGCAAGCGCACAACACTATGCTGAAATACACTCGCTGGCCATGGTGGAAGAAGCTTGGAGACGAGTTTGTGGAGGATGATGTCATTCCTGATGATGCCCTAAATGCAGAACTGGGAACTCTATTTATTGGTGGAAGGAAGTCCTCTTAGGTAACAGGCAGAAGAGTTTCTTACTTAACCAGACTCACCTTGCACTATGCATTCTCTTGGGTATGTTTTCAAGGAAGGAAAACACTTGAATTGTAAGACAAAGCACTGAAAAAGAACAAAGCCTTATTTTAGTGCATTTTACTTATCTTACTAAGAATCTCTTCCTGTACATCAACAGTTAGAGTCTACTGATTGTGCTGTTGCAAATAGGATTTAAATAGTGTAGTTGTAAAGAGGATATTTTGTGATTTGTATCACTTTAAACGTCATTTCATAACCTTTGGCTTTTCAGTTCTTATTCACACTTGGATGCGTAAAGAATCATGCCATTGTAAAAGCCTGGGCTTTTGCAGCAAAAATTTTTATCAGGTGATGTGCTCTGAGATGAAGATGGCTTCAGAACAAACCAAGACATAGGTAAGAAGTCAAGCAAGCACTAGGTAGGCTGGGTGCTTATGTTAGGGTAGAACAGCTAACTCCAGTCAGCAGAAGCAAGCTTGGCCTGAGGAACCTCTTGATAGCAGCCAGGGGGGAAAAAACCCCACCAATATTCTTGGATTATATGTGTTTTTCTTTAAAAGCATGCAGTTCTTTCCACAGCCAGTGCAGTGCATTGTAACATGGGTGCAGTCCAAACTGTTATATGGGACTGTAGCCTCTGTGTGACCATCTGGACCATCAGCTCTGTCTTCTTAAACTGAACAGATGCTGTTTAATCCAGAACGGTCTCCAGCACAGGGCATCTGGAGTCACTGTGACACTGTACAGAGTAAAAAACTATCGTCAAGGACTGAAGGATGCTCCTTACAGATGTGCCCAGAAAGCAAGGAGAACTCAAGACTGCAGCTAGTGCCTTAGGTGCCTGCACTATTTTTCAGGTGAGAGGCCCAGAGAGCCTTAAGAATTAGGTCTTACCTCACTGCAGAGGAGGAAAAAACCCCAGTGATTTCTGTCAGTTGTACGTGGGCAGCAGTACTGGTTCAGCATGTTTGTTTTCCATTCTTTCGAGACGGTTTTGAGTTTTAATTTTAGTGGAGATGAATGGAAAACAAATAAATAGGAATAGTGGGCAGAAGCCCAGGCCCATTCAGATGCAGCTGATATATTGAAATTAATAATTGCATGGCTGCCAAGGGGAAGACCTGTGTTTTTGGTTAATTTTTTTAACAGAGCTGTGATTTGGAAGGCACTGAATTGGCTCTCAGTTCCTTTCTTGGAGAGTTAACTGGTGGAACAATCCACTAAGTATTTGCCAGGGCACTTGTGCGTGTCTGTTGAGTGAGCTACTGTTCTGCAAAGCCCTGCTATTAGTTTTATGCCATGCCTGTAACAAGACAGGTGCCCTACAACCACCAGAGTGGAGGGGCTGGGGGGCAGTCCCCCAGCACTCCGGGGGATGGAAGCTACCCCCCAGCAGCTGCCAAGCTCTGGCACTGGAGAAGGCCCAGCCTCTCTGTATGAACTGCAACAAGCCAGCTGTTCCCTCGCAAATACGCGAGTCCTCTGTGCACATCATAGTCCCCTCTGCTGTGCAGCCAATGACCCCAAACTATTTTGAGACAGCAGCCTCTGCTGTTATGTTTATTCCTAATCACCCTCGTTACAACGGTGCTTTAGCACAGGGGCATGTTCACAAAGGTGCGTTGCTTAATGTATTTGATATAAAGAGATGAGCCCCCCTGGCCAGTGTTAAATACCAAGTGAATTATAGAGCCATCTTATCAAAAAGCCATTTATTGTAATGGTAATGGCCTCTGCTACTCACTGCCATTGGAGTGAATAATGAACTCCCCCTCTGGAATATGCAATTTGCTGGATAATGTGGGTTTTTTTAAGTGAACGGAGAGCCTGGGGAAAGGTCCAGACCTGCTGGAGGAATTCAAGTTGCTGGGTCATTTATTCCCAGCCCAGCAGCACAAATTCCTCTACCCCACCACTGCTCTAATAAATAAAAATGCCTCTTCTTACTTAGTGTTTGTCACCAGGATATCTGTCATCTCCATTTTATAGACAGGGAGGCTGAGACAAGAGCACCATGAGGGAATGTGCCTACAGCCACACACAACCATATAACCTGTCAATTGTTCCCGCTATGTCCCAGCCAGAGCAAGCCAGCAAGGAGCCACTGCAGCATGCTGGGGCGGAGCTGGGAGGTGCCCTTGGATGCTGGTTGCTGTGGCCAGCCTGGAGCCTGGGCCCAGCAAAAGAGATTCCTGAGCTCCCCTGCTGCTCCCCTTTGCTTGTGGTGGGAGGGATTTGGCATAGCTTGTCTCATCCTCTTTTCAGGTCCTCCTGCGCCATGCGCAGGAGGCGTTGCTGGCGATTTATTTCACTGCAGCTGCTTCTGGGATAAAATACTCCTACCTGAGTAATGGGAACAGATGTAGACCGCTGAGCAGGGGCCACCTCCAGCCTGCTGCCAGGTGAACGGTCCTGTTTGGGTTATACAATCACCCAAAAAAAGGCTGTCGGAGAGGCTGTGAGCAGAGGTGGGTCCAGTCCTGCTCCCACTTGCCTGCTTGCCACAAGCCCAGAGAGCGGGGAGCTGTTAGTGGGGCCTAAACCCACAGCACAGGTGGCCCAGCCAGGCAGGAAAAGCGGGTGGAATTTGGTCGTGCCCAGCAGGCCTGGGCTATGCCACTTCGGATAGCGAGCAGGCCTGCCCTGGCAGCCTGAAGACAGACCCTGCTGGCCCCAGAGGAAGCGTTGGGTGCCCTTGGCCACCGGTGGAGTGACGAACCTTGGCAGGGGGGGCACGCTGTGACGTGAGGAGGGGCAGAGGTGAAGCCAGAGCTGCCGAGGCAGCAGAGCTCAGGTCATTAAATATTGATGCCGTCTAAGCTGGCCTGTGGGGGCGATTGAGCTGAATTGCAGGTTTCTGTTGCTGTGATAAATTGGACCGATTTGTCATGTGGTTTTGTTTCTTCCCTCCCTTAAGTAAAGCTGTACAGGAACATTATTGCTACAGCTTCAGCAGCAGCAAACAATCTGGAAAACAAAATCCGATGATGGATATGGATAAAAAAGAAGGGACAGTGACTGTTCTTCTGCCAAAGGTGCCACCAGAGTCACAGAGCAGGAAGAAGGCAGCAAAAGGAACAAAAAAAAACCCCAAAACCAAAAAAAATCACTCAGCCCTTTCAGAGCTGGAGACAAAGCAGTGTCCTCTGCTGGCTCCTGCAATTGAAGAAAATTCCTGTTTATGCAGACAGATACTTTTTTTTTCTTCCCCAGCTTTAGCTCTAACTGGACTCTGCAAACAACAGGATACTCAGCTCCAGCAGAGACAGAAGCATGCACTTGAGGCTACGCTGCTAAGTCCAAGGGCATAAGTCCAAGAGCGTCTCCTGGCCTTTCTGCCTGTAACAGGAGCTCTGAGCTGAGGACAGGAGATAACCCTGATGCTATTTCACCTCTTGCCTCCAAGTCTTCTCTTGCTGCTTTCCATGGGAGCAGAATCTGGTACAAACATCTGCTTTCCACGGCAGAGTATCACATCCATTAAGTACAAGGAGAAATGAAAGCTTTCTCCGAGTAGTGGAATGGGGGATATTTATAAATTAGCATGCATCAAAAAAGGAGGCAGCTCTTTGCGGGGGGGGGCTGCAGAGACCATTGCAATCCGTCTCCAAGTTCTCCTTTTCATCCTTCTTCATAGTGCAGTAACACTGGGTCATCCTCCAGGCATCCTTGCGTACAGTGAAAAAACTTTAATAAAAAGATTGTTTACTCAATGAGTGATACATGGGCCCAGAGTTTCCAAGGGGAGCTAAATGGTGGGTGCTCCTACCCCCTCTCCCCTCTCCTCTGCCCTCCCTGCAGGCAGGGCCGGGGTCACTCCAGCTGCCTTCTGGGGATGGCAGGGCAAAGTCTGTCAAGTGAGGACCACGGTCGGGACACCGTGGCTCTGGCAGTTTTTCGCAGCTGTGCCGGAGAACTCCTCTGTGACCTTGAGCCCATTCTCTCTCTGCTTCTGCCTTTTCCTCTCTTGGATGAGGCTTGCTGAGGAGGTTTTGTACGTTGCATTTGTAATTTGTTTTAAGAGCCGTCAGTTCAGGATGCTGTGTGAGCCCACTGCTACTGAAATCCCTTTCTACTGAGGTGAAATGGGAGTTTGACAGGCCCAGAAAGAAAAAATGGCTGTATAATCACATGTTGAACACAAAGAAAGAGTTCAGCGTTGCCGTGCTATTTATTTCTCTCTGAATTCAGCTTTTCTTCACAGAATTTAATTCTCTAGTTAATTACATCCCCAAGCAGAAACAATGTCTTTACCTATGCTTGATCACTTAATAAAACTCAAGAAAGTAAGTAATTCTGATCAGGGAAACTTCATTTAACATATCTCACCAAACCAGAACCTGCCTGTTCAGAACAAGATGAACATACACATGTACAAGATGGATAATAAAACCCAGCTCAATCTGGCATTACATGACAGAGCCAGTGAACTGCGACACTTAATCCTAGAAACAATCAAAGCAACCATTAAGTTTGCCAAGTCCTGAAAGGACTTTCCTGTCTGAAAGGGAAGAGGTGTTCAAGCTGGCACTGCTACCCCTAAAATGAACGGCCAATTAGAAGAAAATATTGGCAAATGCAGGCTACAACTCAGTTCTATGCTCAGGAAGAGGAAAAAATGGAGGTGTTACCATTGCCTTGGCTTTATTCTCTGAGCAGCTCCACTGGGTCGAGCGAGACTGCCCGTCACGTCTAAAGGCTCATCTGGGAAGGGAAGTCACAAAAGTCAGCAGGGCCACGCTTGCTTTAGGACAAAGGAACGCGCAGTCTGTGACCAGGTATCGGGGACTTCCGAGGTGGGCAGTCTAAAGGACATCCACTGGACATGGGAAACGAGGGATCCCAAGCACCGTGAGAGGAAGCCGAGAGCTAACCCAAGCTCGGGCACGCTGGGCAAGGAGGGGAGCAGGACTGCCGAGCCGGGCCGCCTCCTGCTCTCCGTCCTGGCGGTGGCGGCGGCTCGAGGAACCGTCCTGGCCTGGCCCGCGGGAGCCGCCGCGGATGCCGCCGCGCCCGGCGAGTGACTGCCGGAGCTGCCCCCCGCTCCCCTTCCAGCAGCGCCAGCGCTCAGCGCGCCCCACCGAAGCCAAGCGCCCGTAAAGCCGAGGCGGCTGGGCGGCTCCGCCCGGCACCGCCCCCGCCCCGCGGGGACACCCAGCTCTGTCCCCTCAGCCGCTCGCCCGCCCGCCTCCTCCCGCCGCCCCCCCCGCAGCCGTTACCCCACCCGCGCCGCACGCGCTGCCGCGCGCCCGCCGTTGCCGTGGCGACGGGCTAAGCCGGGGCCTGGCTGCGGCTCGGCGGGCGGAGAGAGGGCGGACGGACAGACGGACAGCAGCTCGGCGCTGCAGGGGCATGCACAACAAAGGCGGGAGGCGACGCGTCCCGGGCGAGCTCCTCAGGTAGGTGCGGACGGGCGCGGGCAGGCCGCTCTCGGCAGCCGCTCCCGCAGGATGTCTCCGCCGCGCAGCGAGGGCCGCTCTCCTCAGGGCAGCGCCGCCCGGGGCGCGGGCTCCAGCCGCAGCCCCGGCCGGGCCCGGCGCCGCACCTTGCGGGCGCGGGGCTGCAACAAAGGCAAATGGCTGCACGCCGGTGGCCTCCCTGCCTCTGCCTGGCTTCTGCCCCTCTCCCGGGGCGGCACAGGGAGCGGAACCGGGCACAGCCTTTTATGTATTTATTTGCTCTCTGAGTCTCGCTCCCCAAGTCCTTCTGCCTGCGCCGGCAGGGCCCTTCGGGTACAACCGCTAGCTGTGCGCCCAGCCCGGGGAGCGGGGACAGACACACGCGCTTCGAAAGCCCTTCCACGCCTTTCCCGGCTGACACCGGCTCGTTGCTGGGGGACCCGCATGCCCCCCGCCGCCTCCCTTTGCTGGCTCCTGACTCGCAGCGCTCAGCCGTGGCTCCGTTTGGCGGAGGGCGGGCTGGAACGCTCTGCTCCGGGATGTCGGCTGCTGCCCTCGCTGCGCGGGGCTTCGGGTGAGCCCCCCCGGCTTTTTCTCTCTGGGTCCTCGAACAGCAGCCGCAGAGGCAACTTTGCAAATTGGCAGGCTAGAGCCTTTTAGATGCTTAGGGGCACTTGTCCCAGGCAAGGTGGAATATTGTGTGCTTATACGGCATTAGCCTGGGTTTAATTGTTGTAGAGGGTGGCTGAGCAGCACCTAGCTTTTTAAATATGCGGGGTGCAGGTGAGTCGTTGCTTAATTCGTTTCCATGTCATTCATAACGTTTTCAACTCCAGGATGCATCTTCCCAAATTCATAATAGGTTTTGATTACTGAGCTATGAGCAAGGGCATCTGTTTGAATCCATAGATGTAGAAGTTTTACTGCATTATTGAAAATAGTAGCTACGACAGAATTCCCCAGAGGGAAATCTATAAAACCTGGTCCTACCATTTCTATTTACACTGCAGCAAAGCAGCACTGGGCGCATCTACACTTTTGCCTTCCCTCATTTCCTAGTCATTGTGGCACTGAAAAGCATTATAAACAACCCTGCATTGTTTGTTGGTATTATAGTAAGGCCTGAGGGCTTGGTAATGGTTTCTTTCATTCATGGCTCTCAAAATGCTTCACAGACATCAATTAAGACTGGCAGCCCTGCTGCAAGTCGAGGAGGTTTTATTGATCCGATTTTACAGATGGAGGAGCAGAACAGAGACCTAGAAAGATTTAAGTCAAATCCAGAACCTAAGCCATCATCTCACAAATCCCAAATCCTCTGTTTAGGGTGTTCCTCCCCACCTCCTCCAACAAAATTTTCCCTTAATTTCACTGGCTGCTCCAGGAGCTGTTTTGAGCACTGACAGGCCATGTATGCTTTGCGATTTTGAGATACTGCTCTTGCACTTTGCCAAAAATGATGTGCCACTAGTGCCATACTGTCAGGAAGGATGGTTTCTGATTAAAACAAGTCTCTGATTGTTGTTTGGTTTGTACTGGGGTAGAATCCAAGAACTCCGTCATGAGTAAGGCTGCATTAAGCAAGGTGGTGTACAGCTAGACAGCAAAGTACACACAGAGGTGATGGCCAAATACAGAAATCCTAGATACCTTCTGTGACTTCTTTGACAGCCTCCCTCACAAAAGAGAGAGGGTCTCTCCTCACTGAGACTCTCTTTGACGGACGTATTCCAAAAGCAAAATAAGTGGTACCTATTGTGACTGTAACCCAGAAGACTCCTGATCCTAGCCTGGGTTTGGGTCTGTTCAGTTGCTTTCGTGGCCCAGACAGGAGATGGGCTGTGGTTGCGATCTGGTTCCCGTACTTAGGCACTGCTTCTGTTGATCGCCTTTAACCTGAGAACCCCAGCTGCAGTCTCAGATTTCAGTCTGCACAAGACAGCAACGGTATCCTCAAAGCATTTACAAAGTTTTAAGCTTCTTAAGCTTCATCTGCGTAAGAAGAGCCTGCTGCAGACTAGGTGATGATGTACAGCTCTCAGTAGTCACAGAGTGAAGGGAAAGGAGCAGAATGAATGCTTTTATGGCTTTTCTGGGTTTAATATACATTAGGTGCTTGCCGAGTCTGATCTAGTCTTACAAGGTGTTCTGGAAATCCTGATTTCTTAATATTTAAGTTTGTTGGAGATCAAATTCAACTTTAAATGCACCAAAACAAACAATCCTCCCCATCCCCAAACACCTTGGTGCTGCAGTTGCAACAAGCATCATTCATTGCTAGTAGGCAAGATACGGTATCACAGTTTGTTTCCTTTCCAGTGTTTCAGAGGACAGTTCTTGTAGAGAAGAGCAAGCACATAGCTCCAGGGCCTCCATGGCTGGGCATTGGCCAATTACTGTCATATCAGATTAGCTTTATGGCACATTAGCACTCGTTTATGTTAATACAAATGCAACATGACTGTTCCATAGTATTGATGGAATTACTGTATTTACAGCCCTGTAATATGACTAACTGAAAGGGAGGTTCTGATTACAAAACCATGGACTTCCAAGGCGATTCTGTCTGTATGGGCCAGTTTTGAACCATGAAGAAATGAACTACTAGAAGACATAATCCAGTTTTTATTTAGCATTGATGCAGTTATCCTTTTGGCAAACTCTAGGGGAAAAAATCCTGTATCACAAAAGAAACAGGAAGAACTTTTTTCCCACCTTGCCATCATCCTGACTCAGTAACCTGTGCCACTGTAGCTATTTCTTGGCTGCTGAGAAGAGCTCTTACCTGCCTGCGCTCTGCAGGAATCTAGCCCTTGAGACCAGCATAGAGATTTCCTCAGCTGCCACTGCAGCACGTGAGCACATTCTGCTTGTCCACAGCAGCTTGGCAGCAGCAGTCGTGGGTGTTAGCAAAATGAGAAGGCATCACATGCAGCACCCCATAGCCAGGATTGTAAATCTGTCCACAGCTTGGTGATTTTCCTGCTCACGTCACCTGACGTTCAAAAGATGTACCTATTTGTCTCTGGGAATAAACTAGGCACCTCTGGCCAGAACGTCCACAAGTTTCGCAGTCCCTGCTTCATAATTAGCTCAGCCTCAGCTTCCAGCTGCTTTGCAGTTTGCGGCAGCCCTAACAGCTGGTTCCTGGCAGCCATTATCACCTTCCAGCACAGGAACAGCTTTAGCTCTGAGTCTTAGGAGGATGGACAGGGCTGGCAGGATCAGTGATATCAAGAAAAATAATGAAGGATCAAAAACCAGGTGCATGGGCATGGGGAGGGAAGGTAGGCTGAGAACGTATGTGACGGGAAAATGAAGCAACAGATGGGAGGCACTGCAAATCTGTAGACTTTGTGGGAGTCGCGTACGAGGTAGGATGCAGAAGGAAGCAGGGAGCTCCACAGCTTGTAGGAACCGGGTGAGGGTTCTCCTCTGCTGCGCCGGACAGACTGTGTTACTGCTGCCAGCCTGCCAGCCCGCTGCCCGGGCTTGAGAGCTGTTCAGCCAGCCCTGAGCCACTGCAGAGTGCCATGCAGCATTTGTTATTTTCAGAACACCCCGCTGGAGGTTACAGCAACAAAGGGTGAGTGGCTCCCGGAACTGCATGGGAGTGCTGGGGTCAGTAGCCTTGTCCACAGTGCCATCCCTGCTTCAGGGAGGGCCCTGGGAAAACCTGCGTCACCACAGCAGACACCAGCATCAGTTATATGAGGAGCAGCGATTTGCTGCTCAAGGACAGCAAGGACAGTGAAAAGCCTGTGATTTCAGGAATTAGTTATGGAAAGCTGGGACCCTCAGGCTGAGGTAATAAGAATAGCTGGAGAATTAGGCAATTCCCATATTCATACGATGACAGACTGCAGTCCCTTTGCCAAGGCTGTATTAAATACACTGAGGGGCAGAAGAGTTTTCTGGCTTTGCTAACAGCTGCTTCAAGGTGAAGCACAAGGGGAAAAAGAAAAAAAATATTCTCCACTCCTGATACTCATTTTGCCATGTAACAACTCAAGGCCTGGAACAACTCAGGGCCCTCTGCAGACCTTTTGGAACCTAGGCTTGAGAGAGTCTGCTCACCTTCTAGAAATAACCTGATCAGGAATTAAACAGTACCTGTCATAATGACAGGAGGGAACTAAAGCTTTTTAAATGCTTTTCCATCTCCTGTCCTAGGCAGGAAGTCAAGAAGCAGCAGTAAATTTTTTCTTGTAAAGAAAGAGCATGGCTTTGTGTTTTTAGGCTAGAGAGAGTGTCTATGCCCTTGCCTTCTCTGCTGCTGAAATGCTTAGTGATACGTGTAAGCAAAAATCTATTTTTCCTTTGGGATATGAAGCTTCAGTAGATGCTAGTGAGAGTTTACAGGCTTGGTTCTTTGTCAGTGCTTGCAGGAGCAGCCAGACAGTGCACTGGCTGTGGATGCAGTGCTAGAGCTGCCCCAGTCAGACACTGTGCAGCCCATCTTGTGGCTTCCCTGGCTGCTGGGAGTAGTGCTGGCAGTGTCCTGTCAAAACTCATTTGTTTGCAACACAGCTATCTGGCTGTTTCTACAGGAATGTTTAGGAAGCCAGTTAGCAACTGAAAGATGACAGTGGCTTTGACCACAAGCAATTCACGACTGAGTACACACAGCTGAACTTTTCATACAAGGTTCTTCCCCCAGGAAGAAGGGAATTAAAGACCCTCAGCCACTGAGGAGACACAGCTCCATTCAGAGCTAGCACAGAAGTGATACACATTAGTTCTGAGTGTCACAGCCAGTCAGAGCTGCTGTGAGAGATTTATCTGTGGGCTTTGTAGCTTGTCTCAAGGACAGCTCACCTACCATTCCCTCTAATCAAGTCCTTGCTCATCTTAAGGATCTTTGCATCTCAGACACCTTGCTCAATAAACCCACTCTGCAGAGAGGTCTAGAGGCAAAGCAGTGGTTTGGAGCAGAATTAGCACCAGCCATGGCTGGTACTGGATTGAAGCTGAGTCTTCTGGACTAACAGGACATTGGTGCCTGGGGATATCGATCAGCTCTGTGCTGAAGTACTCCTGTCACTCGTGGTGATGTGGATGATCTTTCCAGAGTAGACAGAAGCAACTCCTTTCAAGAGGAGGTCCCTTCTGAAAGACCCCTTTGAAGAAAGTGCCTTTCAAGAGCCAGGGAGGTAACTGCTGCTCATAAAGGATCAAGCAATACAGTTTCACCGCTAATCTGTGCTGTGGTACTTTAACCTGGAAAAAAACTCAGGCCTGAACTGAACTAAGACCTCTTAATTACAAGAAGATCTGAGAGCACTCCCTCAGGAGTCCTGGTTTGCGGTACCTAACTGTTTTGCACTGATGTGTCCCATTTTTTACCACAGCTGTTGCAACAGCTCTGTTCTCTGTGGACAATCAAGGCTCAGGTTTCCACAACACAACCTGTGAGCCCCAATGCAGCAGTCCTCTTCCTCGTTTAAGGGCTAGACCTGGTTTTGGAAATTGGCAGAAGCCATACCTACAGTGGGGAGACCTCACAAGTCATTAGTTCATCTTGTCTGAAAGCTCAGTATCACTGAGAACTGAGAGGAAGGAGTAGGCCATGGAAACCTTCCTTACTGATAAGCAGCCCCTGAGCTGATCAGCTTTTTAAGATTAAGGTGCACAGCTTGCTTGTTTGATCTGCCACTTGAGTCTCGGGACACCTTCCAGGAGGTATGGGAAGAGCTGACATCCCATTCCTGGCTCTGAGAAACAAGTCTGCCAATACAGAGCCAGTTGTGTCTTTCTGGGATGATCTTCTGCCCTTTATTCCAGGTTCTGTCCTACCTGGTTGCCATATAGCTACGTCCTCAAGGGACACAGTCATTGCTCGTCTATACAACACTGCGTTATTTCTGGTCACAGGCAAACAGTAGAGCAGTAACTCTGCAACACTTTTTATTCTGGCTCTCCGCGTGCTACTCAGGCTTTTCTTCATTATAGCAGTAGCATGAAGTAAATCCGTAAAACAGAGCTAGCCCAGTCCAGAAGCAGCTGCAGGCACTAGCATAGCCCCCAGTCATGTCAGCCATCCCCTCCATACTTACAACAGTGCAGTATGCATTAGTGCATAGCTTGGATTTTTTCATACAGGATGGCTTTTGACCTCCATAGGAAGAAGCTCCCTGCTCCCTCTGGCCTGTCCAGAGGGATGAGAGCCAGGAACTTGGTTTCCTCATTGCATTAGGAGTCATGCTTTTACCTGTAGCTCACTTTGTATAAAGACTGTGTCAAAATACAGTCCTTTTTGAGTAAAGTCATATTCAGTCAAACTCCAGTTATGCCTCAAGCTAACACTACCGTAAAGAGTAATCCATTTGAGAATGTCTAAATGTTACACAAATCAATTCAAAGTTGTTGTAATAGGAAAGGCAGATGATATATATATGCTAAGTAGCACATTATTAAAAATAATGTTCTTAGCCCACCATAAAGACAAAAATAGTAGACATACTTTCCCTTCTTAGGATCTGTGGAAGAAACACTTCCCCTTACCTGGTCATACCTTCTGCTTTCCTCCCAGAATGAGACCCAGCCTTTCCCTCCCACAGTAGCCAAGGGGAATGGACCTGCATGCATGACAGAGCAGAAGCTCATGCTGCTCATTTTCAGTGGACTAGCTAAAAAGGTGTCCTAGCAGATGAGTACTGGCTTTCTGGACCAGGAGAGATGGTCTGCCATTTTTGGATGGAAAAGAGAGAAATGAGGGAGGTTGGCCCCCAGATAGGTATTTATTTAAGGGGCAGATTTCCAGGGGGTCTCTGTAGTCCCTGCTGAATGGTTTTGAAAGATGTGAGCACTTATTTTTGGTGAAATGATGTAGCACATTCTGTGATAATATAGCTATGAATATAGGTGCTGAACACTTGTAAGAATGAGGCTTTTGTGCTGTTCATTGGTGGATCTGAATGTGGTTAGAGAGGTAGATATGTGTTAGCAGAGTGACAGAACTTTTGAAACACATACTGAAGCAAAGCTAGGTCAAGTGAGATGTCCACCTTCACAGACAGTGAACAAGATCATGGTATGTCTGGAAATACAACTCAGTCCGTGGTTCCACCTGCAGGAGTACACAACATCAATTTGTAAAATAACATTAACAGTCCACTTTGGGTTATCTCTGTAGATTAGCGTAATTATCTCATAGTAAATGTGTCCATGTGTAAAAGTCCTCAGCAATAACATACGTGTGCAGACTGGAGTTTGTCACACATGGTATTTAGCAGCTGCATAATCCTGCTGATATCAGCATAGCTTCCACAGGTGGAAGCCATGTGCAGGGTGTGGTAATAGGAGGTAAGAGGTTCATAAACTTGAAGGGTAGACAAGAAAGCCGAGATGTAATCTTTTGCTAGACATGGGCTATAGGACTTCCCCAGAATGATTTCTTCTGTCCAATGCCTCTCTCCTTTAATGGCTGTTTCCAGCCCATGAGCCCTGTGAACCAAACCTTGTAATTCACATCTCTGATCTTGGCGGCTGTCAGCAAGCACTGTCACCATCAGCTGCCCCTCTGGGTGCCTGTGCCGTGGCTGTGCCCTCACCTCATGCTGCAGTGCTGCTTAGTTGGACACAGCATTGTGTGTGGGGAGGAGGGATGTACTTTCTGTGCCTCACACATTCTCCTTCCACTCAATGGCAATCAGCTGCTGGACTGAGCGGAGACAGAGCCACGTGGGGCAGCGGGACCTCACAGAGGGGCAGGGTACCGAGGTGTGGGCAGTGGATGCTGCTTCAAGTTCAATACCCGCTTCATAGCAAGGCTCCAGCTCATAATTGATGTGGGGCTGCACTAAAGCTGTCATGAGAGTACAAGTGGCTATGGCTTTGGGGGCAGGTGATAGTCCTCCTTCAGCTTCTTCCTCAGGGATGTGGGAGGACCAAAGGATGAGGAGTTTATAGCAAAGCACAGAAAGATGTGTTGAGAGCCTTGTCAGGCAACAGGATAGCAGAGGGTACTTGCTTTGTGGTAGGGAACGGAGTTCCTGTAGTGAGGAAAAGAGGGTGTAGCAGGGGTGGCTGTGCTGAGGAGTGGGGAGGAGAGAGGGGCTCAGGGGGAGCAGGCTAAGGCAGTAAAGCAGAGGAGAGGCAGGACAAGGGTGTTAGCCAGGGCAGTTGTGCCTTGGCTTGGGAAGGCCTTGTAATTGGGGTAGGAGTCCCACATAGAAATGCCTGGAGCTTTTGAGATGCAGCCCCATCAAGCACCAAAGCAGCAGCCGGGCAGCATGACTCCAGGTGAGAAAGAAGAAGCAGCAGAATGCCTGGCTCCTAAACAGGTTCCCCTCGTACCCTGCCCTATCCTCTTGCCCATTTTGCCGTTCCTGTTGCTGTTTGAAACACCCAGCATCTGGAAAAAGCAATGCCCTTGTATAGTGCCTCTGGCTTCAGGAGAGTTATTCCAGCATTGAATTTGGCCCATGGATTTTAATTACTCTCCACTGTGGTAGTAATGAGAGCCAGTGGAATTGTAGTGATTTTATTTCCTTTTAATTTGTTATGATGCTCTGGATGCAGATTAACTTTCCCAGCTCGATACATATTATTGATTCATCTTGCTTCATGATGTGGTAAATGGCTCAAAGAGGTGGCTGATTGCACTGTAGCTTCCTTTGGTAGCTCTGTACTGTATGCAGTGTCCTCACTCCAGCAGTAGCCAAAATCAGGTACTGTTGCATGCATCTGATTGGGTTATTTACATCCATGTAACTGAGGATAAACTCGGGCCTATGGTAGTGCCTCTTTGTATGCAATAGTGCAGGTCTCCCAGCTTCTGTTCTGCTTGATGTACTGAGTGTGAGGACAGGTTTGTGGTCATTTGATGGAGATGAACCTGCTTCTAGGCCCAGCACACAGGGGTTGTCCTCACCGAAGGGAATCATCTTGCAAGGAGGGAGGAAAGCAGAGGTGTCTTCCAGCAGCACTACTCCAAGCACACACTTGTCTGGGAAGCCCCTTCGCAAAGCAGTGGCCAACCTCTTGCCCCTGTCCCCATGTGCCAGACTTGGCTGATGGGCACATGGTAGACTGCACTGCCCCGTTGTCCATGGGGTTGTGGAACAGCAGGGAGACTCTTAGCCTCAGGGCCTCCCTCCTAGTGAGGGAACCTGACAGCAAAGCTTGTGGTATAAGACTATACCATGCTGAGGGATCCTCCCCCACTTTGTTTAGAGAAAAACCCTGAAGTCATTATTGCAGAGTAATTCATGCCTTTCTTCCTCAGCTTTGAAGCTGTAACAGGGGTAAGAACAGAGCCTGAGTTCTCTCAACACAAAGCCCAACCAGAGGTGGAGATAAGGAGGCTGAGACAATGTCTTGTTGGTTGTAATAGGGGGTGACTGCAAGATATCCTGCAGCCACATTAGCAGGAATTTGCTCCACAGGCTCAGAGGCACCCCATTGGAGCCAGGCTGGGTGTGTCAGTATATTGGTGCAAGTGCATGGCCAGCCCTAGCTTGGAACTACCTGCTGACTCTGCACCACACAGCCTGCTCCTCCTGGCTGCTGGTGGCTTGCTGGGCCTGGCTGTAAACCTGGTGCTCCACCTAATCAAATTAGCTATGGGACACTGCAGTGCTCAGAAGCCGTGGGGGTGTCTTCTGTCCCCCATGGTGTTCCTATTGTTTGTCATCTTGGGTAGCACAGAGCCAAAGGAAAAAGGCAGGAGTTAGACTCAGCAGCCCTGCATCCCTCCCTGTGCCAGCCCCTTGGCATGAACTGCAGCAGGAAGCCCGGCGTGCCAGGACCCATCTTAGAAAGCTGCCTAGTCCTCAGCCATGCCCATGACCTCCCAGCTCAAAACACTGCTTTGTGGTAACTGATCCTCTAGCGCCATGTGTGATTATGGCATGAGACCAGTGTATCACTCAGCAAGTCCAGAGGGACACTGACTGCATTGCATGAGTGATGCAAGTGTCACCTCCTCAGAGGCCATCGGGTATTCAAGTGCAGTTGTTGCACTGCTGATGAGTGATTATTACCTGTTTGCTGCTGATGGTTGTCAGTGCCTTGGAGGCATTCGCTGGAGCAGAAACTAAACTCAGGCCAGAGTAGCCTTGCCTCAACTGAGTCCGATCAGTAACTTCAGATGTAGAACGTTACTTGTTCTTCTTGCAAAAAAATCCATCAGCTCTGTGGACAATTCTAATGCTTAGGAACCTATGTACTGACCATGCAGCACTGGGCAAGCCGAGATAAAGGAGATAAGAGGTAAATATCAGTTTGTCTTGTCACACATCTCTGACTTCAGGACTTAGAAGCCTATATCCAATTAAAGCAGCCATGCAATTAACATCAAAACAGTTGAGCCTGGTCTTCATCTGGTGCATGTTAACATGGCTGCTGTAACTGCAAGGAGGCCTTGGAGTTAACTGAGTGGGTTTGCCCCTGCCCCCCCTTATCTCCGTCTCGCAGAACTTTTGTTTCCAAACCTTGCTGCATGCGATCTGTCCGGAGCATCATGGTGGCAGCAATCTTCTCTCTCTCTCTGTCTCACTTCACCTCCAAAGCTATCCTGTGCCCCTGCCTGCCAACATCCCGCTCATGCTGGCCCCTGAACAGGGAGGAACTGCTGTCACCAGCTTCCTGAGAGACACTGGGCAACAGTTTGGGAAAATGCTTTTTGGAAGGTTAGAAAATAGCAGTAGGCAGAAAAACTGAGGCAAATTGAGGGACAGTGAGAAGTCAGATACTGGGGATTAGATCCCAAATGTCATCATCCTAGGGAGCTTGGGGCAGAATCCTGCAGACCCTTAGCCACAGACACCCATCATGCGTTAGTCCAGCAGTGTCACAGTGTCCTTGCCCCTGGCAGCATTTCCCCAGGATACTTGGTGTTCATTTAGGAGGAGCAAAAGCTTTGGAGACATAATTATTCACTTGAGAAGGTGCTTATGCTGCCTTAGGTGAAACAAGTACAAATACACACCTTTGGCTTAGTTCCACCATATCCATAGAGAAAATAAAAAAACATTTAACTTTTTTTTTCTTCCTGCTTAGGCTAAGCCAAGTTTAACACTTAGCTGGGCTCACCCGACAGCGGCACTGAGTGTGCCCTCAGCACAAACACCGAGGGCAGAACTGGGAGAACCGGGAGAAGGGCCCTCACTGTCGCACCCGGGGGGGGAACAAATGTGTCTCTTCAAGCAACTTGCAGACCATTTTGTGATCCCAGCCCAGCCATACCAGTTTCCCCAAAGTCCTAGCCAGCACAACTACATCCATTTTATATCTTTTAGGTTGAAAAAAACCCCCAACAAACAAAATTAACAGAAGAATTTAAATTGTGCTACTCTTGATTTACACCAAGTTTGCTTTCCTTTTTGCCAGGAATAAGAACAAGGCTGCTTTGTGCCCTTCTCTAACTTTTGTTTTTCACTGTTTAGGCCAGGAAAGTGGAAACCAGGTGAATGTTTGAATAGGCTCCAGCCTCTACCCTTCCCCAAAATGGTTTGCATTGAAATGGACTTCTAATATCTTCCTGAAAAAAATGGGATTGTATTGGAACTGGTAAAACTCTTGCTTCCCTACTTCTCTTACAGTCCCAACCTCACAGAATCGCTTGGAAGGAACAGCATCTCCTCCAGGGTTTCTTTGGGGTTTTGTGTGTGTGTGGTTTTTTTTTTTTTTTTTGTGGTGTGGTACGTACTTTGTTTTTTTTTTAATGATAAAATCCTTTACTGTCACCTCCCAGATGGAATTCCCTGAAGCATTCTCACATGAGTGTATCGCAGGGATGATGCCTTGCTTAGATAAAATGCTGTACATACCAACTCGTCTGAAAAACAAAGCAAAGAAAGCCACATAGCAACTGCTGTTGTCTGGCAAGTCAAGAGGGGCACTGTGCCTCCTAAACCAGCTCCCAGAGTGATGGTACATTATCACTAGGTGCGCTTTCCAGAAGGTAACACATGATGGTTTAAAAAAAAAAAAAGAGGGAGAAAGAGAGAGAAAGAAAAAGAGAAGAAAACAATGGTGAAAGGCTAAAGGAGCTGCAAAGACACAACCACACACACAGTTACCCTGGTGGTGGGTAAAGAGAGACAGGTATGCTTCATGGACTGTCCTTTGATACCACATTTCTTGCCCACATACCTGCATTTCCTTACAGCTTGAGGGGGGAAGGCACCTGTGTCTTTCAAGGTAGCTACAGCCATGTCAGCTTGTGCTCAGACAGCGGCTTGGAGCTCTTGCACTTAACACAGGTCCCTGAGTTGAGTTAGTTCCAAATAATTGCACTTCAGTTTTAGGAAACCTTACCTAACTTTCCTTGGTGCTCAAAGACTGCAAGGAGAGCAAGGGTCTAGTTCTTGCAGATGCTGGAAGGTAGTTTTATTATGTCCTCTGACAGATACCAGAGCTGAAACACAGGAACTGGAGTGTCTTGTCTGGGCAGACCCCAGGAGATCAGAGACCAGACATCAGGTCTCATGTTACCAGGTTACAACGTGTTCACAGCATCTCCCGCTCTTCTGCAGCTGTAAGAGTTACAGTATTTGCTTCATTCACATGCTTCAGGGTGAGAAGTCACAATGTCAGTTTGTGGCTTCTCCAAATGAACTTAACCCTTATCCACAAAAAGCTCAGGAGTGTAAATCAATGTCCTGTGACCCTGTGACCTGCTGCAGAGAGGCTATTAACAGACAGCAAGAGAAGAAAGTGCTGCATCCATTTCAAGGCAAGGGGAGTTGGCTTTAATTTTTAAAACCCTTTCACAAGTGATTGATGATACAGTATTTTTGGAGAGGAGAGGAAACTGGCAGTCTCCTGGGGCTAGGTCAGATGTCTTATGATGCCAATTGCCTACATGAAAGTACTTATACTAAAATACTTCAGACACCGAGGCCTGGCCAAAAACACCTCCTCTGGCTGAAGCAAGAATGGCATCTGGAAATAAAATATGGCTTGAGGCAATCAATAAGCTATCAGGATTTTTCCCTATTCGTCAAGATCTTGAGTCAAAAGCTGTCTTGTCCAACAGTCTTAATATGATCCCGAGCTGCTGCACCATCAGGGCATCCTAGGTGCCCGGTGGGGGACAAAGGCAGGCAGTGCAAACCAGAGCTGGAGCTGAGAACAGTACCGCCGCAGGACATGGCACTGGCCTGCGGGACCGGTTCCCATACTCACCAGTTGGAAAGAGCAAGTGATGGACTTAGGGAGGGTCTTTAGCTGTGGCTAGCGGAGAGTTTCGTGATTGCATTAGGAGACTCTGTACCAGCAGCTGTGAGGAAGGAGGGTGTTCATTGTATTTATCTGTTTTTCCTCTTTCTTTCTTAACTACAATTCCTCTGAGCTCTGCAGAAGGAGGACAAACAGAAAGAGGAGTATCAGCCATCTAATTACAGTGCCTGATTTTGCTGTTGCTTTTATACATCAATCAAAGGTCTTACCATTGACTTCAGTAGAGTTGAGAAAGAGCCCTTGTTTCATCGAGTGGCACCAGATTAAGTTAGTGGGATTCTGTTCCAGGGCTTCTGACATGCTTCCAAAATCCAGCCCTGACACTGCCCAGGCTGTGGGTAATTTGATTCTGCTGGCACTGCTGAAAGCCAGAGCAGCAGCAGAGATTGCACTGCAAGATCTTCATACTCAGATGTTAGTGCCTACTTCTTTGAATGTCCGGCTGATTTATTTTCAGACATAATGATCAGAAAAGCAAGCCAACACCCTCAGACATCCCTATCTCGTAGTAAATATCAAAATCTAAAGTTGATTTGAGTAAGAATCATGAAAAATGGAGACATTATATTCTTCAGAAGTTGATCGCTGAGGGAGAATGCTTCATGCCCTGGCAGAAATTGGTGATGTTAGCTGGCTGGCTCCTATTTGAGACCTCATTGATTTTTGCAGATGGCAGCTCGATGATCTCAGTGACAGAAATTGAAGCCTCCCACTTCACATGGAGAAAGCCCTTCAATCTTTAACTAGCCCATCTTTGACTTCATTTTATGTAAAGATTTTAGGCACTGTGCAGTGCTAAAGAGGATCTTGCTGAGCTTCTATTACCTCAGCGGCAGCTGATATGTAATGAATTATTCAAGACTAGCCAGTTCCTTCATTAATTTTAATAAATCAAGTATTCTACCATGTTCTCAGCAGTGCTGCCAGCTGGGATATGATGAGGTAAGCCCATTATTGCCTGGAGCCTTATTCATTTGGTCCATATTTACATACCTGAGGGCCTTCATAGTTAACAAGAGGTTAGTAGGAGACAGTGCTGATTTGGGGTAGATCTACAGTGGGCAGAAGAGGCAACAGAACTTCCCCATCTCTCAGGAGGTGGCAAAGCCCTGTCTTTGCACGGGGAAGATGTCTTTGCATGTACAGAAATGGACTCAGCTGGTATGTGCTGACCTCCAGGGCAGAGAGTAACCCTTCAGACAGATGGCCTGGACGCCACAGCAGCTGAGAGAGGCACTTCCCATCTTTCACACAGACTCACTCTCATGAAATTGGTCCTAGGTCTCTCATACGTCTCCAGAGCAGGCAAATTGTGGTGTTTATGAACCAGTCCCATTTAGTAAGCTATTGATCTATGTGGATCAATCTTACATGTAACAACACATGCACGCATTGCCATGCACAACTGTTAAAACATATGCAAACAGCACTTCTTGGGATGCTGCATACATCCTGCCCAGGCTGCTGATAAACTTCTTCACAGTGCAGCAGCTGCCACAGCAAATGCAAAGTTGATCTGGTGACTCTTGTAGCCTACCTTTCCCTCAGCTTCTGCTCAAACTCCACAACAGAAAATGCTTTCTGACACTGAAGCACTTTCTTTACATTTCCTGAGTAGGCAGGAACACACTTGTCTCTGTTCATTTGCTATCAACCTCAAAATTGCTCAGTCTATTCTTTGCTTCCACTCTCCTGGCCAAATAAGAACCAATCTCGTAATGGAGTCAAAGGCAAGAAGATGTTCTATGTCCCCTATAGAATTTTTTTTTGCCATATTGTGCTGTGTTGCATAAAGAAGTCAGATTGACCTATTTCCTCCTTTTTCTCCTTCTCTCTGAACTGTGGGTTTACAAAGAAATTCTTAACTCAGGGCAGGGGATTTCTCCAGCCCCAGGTCTTGCAGAGGGCTTAGCGTGCATGGCTCTTATCCTTCCTGTACATAGGACGTGCAGTTTTTACTGGAGAGAAGCAGAGCGTTCAGCCCAAACCCCTTCTACTGTGGCTGCACCTATCTTCAGGGAGCTTAAATTGTCATGAGGACATGATCAGATATAGCATAGCTGCACTTCACAACGTATGCAAGGAAGGCAGAAATCTCTGTTATCATGTATTTTAGGAGAGGGAAGATGAACTGCTGGGGAGAGGCTGGACACCAGCAATGCTGAACACGAATTGTTTACAGCCATGGTGATAAATTCAGTCCATGGGTTAGCCCGTGATTATCTACCCTGCCAGCATCTACGTGGTGCATACTCTCAAGAATGTGCTGCCAGTAAGGCATCCAAGTACAGCAGCTTATCCAGAGATCTGGCACCAAGGCTCAGTTTGATTGATAGATGAAAGACAGACCTTGCTGAAGGAAGGCCACAGTTACGGGATATTGAATGATTTGATCTTTGGGGGTGGAACATGAAGGAATAGCACCTAATTGTGAGAAATAAGAGTGTGGCTCCTCACAGTGTATTAAACAGCAGTATCCATATATCTGTGTTTCAAGAACTGGGAGGGACATTTGCAGATCCCTGCAACCATTGCACCTGCTGACTCTTCTCGTTGGCCTCACACAGACATAGGGCTGTTTCCTGTACGTGAGCCATTCCCCCATCTCAGCCCCTAGAAAATTGTTCTAGAGGTTAAATATCTTCACTATGAAATCATACACCTTTCTGTAGTCTGCTTTAGTCTAGCTTCTGTTCCCAGTCAACAGGAATGTGCTGCTCTTATCAAATGTATTTTCCAAACTGACCTAAGTCTAAGGCCACTCTTATCTCATGCTTTGGTATTCAAACAAACAAACAAACAAAAGAATCATCTCATACTAATGTTGCAGAACTCCCAAGACAGTTATTGCTGAGCAGTTGACAGAGGTAGCTTTCTACTTACTCTACATTCATGGCACCGCTACTGACTAGTTCCACTTCATTTTTGGAATGACACTATGCTGTTTTTAGGACCCAGTGTATTTCAGCTCCTTCACACCATCATTAATCCTGAAGCTCTTTAATCCTCCCAGTGTAATTTTTCCCTTATCAGTTTTGTGCAATTCTTAGCTTGTCATTTTTATTTACTACTTTCTATTTTCCCAGTGTTTATACACATAACATGCTTGCTTTTACTTTCCCAGTGAACAAGAATCCTGTTTTTTTCCAAACCAATGTATTTACTTTCCTCAGACCCAGATTGTGGCTATCTGAACATTTAGCAGAAAAAAAAAATAGGCTCCCAATTACAATTTGTATTTTTCTACTCAAATTTTCTTTACTACCTGGCACACAGTTGTTTTCAGCTCTCTGAGATTGACATTTTTAGAGCCGTAATGATGGATAATTGGTTTGCGCTGGGCTCTGTTTGCACACAGCAAATATAACTGTGTAGTGATCATTGGTAACTAAGCAACCAGTTATGTTTTTAATTCTGTGATCAATTCCTTCCTATCTGTCAAGATTAAGTCTAACACAGCATGTGCCCACAAGGGATACAACAATTTTTTGGAGTTAAGAACCCATCATCTATAAGATTGGGAGTAATAGCAGCATGAGGCCCCTGATTTACCACTCTGACTGCAGTCCCTTACAGGCATGTAGCCCTTTTTCAGTGGATGTAGAAGTTTAATGGTCTTGTAGTCTTGACGGTTAGGGTAAACGTTATCCAGAAGTAGTTAACTGGCTGCCCCATTTTTTTTCTGTGATTTAGGCAGTGACAGCAAACACATTTTTACCCTTTATCTGTTAAATGATTAACATTCAAGGGCTCTCATTTGGGGGCTTTGCGATTCAGAAGTCAGAAGGCCATTTGCGACAGGCTCGAGTTGCTTTGCTCCTATGTCCTGGAAGGTCTCCTGGCAGTGATTGCTGCATGGGACATATGAAGACTCTTGATTTTCTACTCTTTGTTTAACCTGGCTAAGTAATACTAACTGAACTCAAGGGCTCGGAAAACTCCTTGTCAGGGAGCAAGTAAGGATAGACATTTCTGGAAAGAAAGAGGAGGTGGAAGCCAGGCAGCAGGGCAGGTTGAGACACCAACCTTGGACAAGGGGTACAGTCCACTGCACCCAAATGGGAAGAGTGGAGCAGGGCCTATGACTACATCTTCGTTCAGCCAACATTCCAACAAGCACTAGAGAAAGCTATAGTCCAAACACAGCTCTGATGTCACTCAAGAAGTCAAGTTGGCCAGGCCACAATCAGTACACATACAACCCAGACCAGCAAAGACGAGGGCAAGGACTTAAATGCTGCTCCCAGGCCAGTGGGTGGCAGGAGCAAGGGTGGAGGTGCTAGGTGAGGTTAGTCAAGGTAATTGGAGGCTGGTGTACTAGGGGCTCTGACACTCCTCAGCCTAGGCTGGGATCTGCTCTGCTACCCAACTTCTGTTCCAGAGGGATCACTAGTAGACAATTCATATAAAAGAAATCCACTTTAGCTTCATGCAAAAAAGAAAACATGGCCCATCTGGAGCATATCATAACAACTCTTCCGTTGCTGTCCATCTGCAATGAGTGTTAGATGGCGCTTAGAAAGAAATCTTTACAAGTTCCATATCCAGACTCTCTTTGCAACTTCACATTCTTGCTGTTGCTGCTTGCTGAAAGGAGCCATATGGATTTTGTACTGAACGTTGCATAAATGCTAATATGTAAGTATACTTAGAGGTTGCATATGGGCAATAGTAAATGAAAATCAGTACTTTTTTGGTCCAGATTACACAGGCAAGTTCAGTGAAGCCAGATGGTGCAGTGTGTTAGTCAGGAAGCTTCATTCACCTGGAGCCGCAGGTTCAGATCTTGATTAGGGTTATTTTGCACTTGGCTGCACTCGCTGACTTTGTCAACAGTACTGATGTTTGCCAGCAGACATAGAAAATGCTGAAGACTTTATCTGTTGTAAAAAAACCCCACAACATACAGTCTGATCTGAGTGATATTGTAGACCAGTCAGAGACAGAGATCTGTGTCCTTTGGAGTACTATAGGTACAAATGTACACTTTAGTCATTTGAGTCAATTTAGAAAAGTCGTGTTGTAGTCTAATAGCTGACACTCTGCTACAGCTAGTAGATGAAGGAAGTTCTTTTAGCTTTGAATCCTTGCTGAGCATCAGAAAGTCCTGGGATATGTGGGAGTCTGTGCGTTTCAGTGCCCTCTCTGTCAGGGAGGGTAATGTGATTCATTCTGGTGCAGCACATCGCAGCTCCTGTTGTATCTGCCCCGGTCAGGGAGCAGGAGCGTTCTCTGTGCTCAGGCAACAGGTATTTGATCTGGGTCTGAAGGCTCTGGACCAAGTCCCATCAGGCAGCTTCCAGACAAGCTGATGTCTGCACAGTAACTGGCCGAATTCAGAAATCTCCGATGAAATGGACTTTACTCTTTTTTTATTTTCAGTGTTTGGGGGATTTACTCATAGACCCCTGAGCAAAAAAAAAGTAAATTCCAAGTTGAACAGAGATGGAAATTTTTCATGAAACTGTAGATAGAGCATCCCCTTTTATGATAATACCATAATTTTATCTGCTCTGATTAAAAGGTTAATTAGATTTGGAGCATTTATACACAAAGGAGAAATGGCAGCATCCTGACAGATTTTGACAACTTGCTCAGGGGTTGGCTTACAGCAAATCCACTGTGGTCACTACATTCCCCACTTCTGTCACAGCCTGATGTCTCTTGTTTACAGCCTCGCCTGCAACATTAAATAGCAACCATAAAGCATTTTGCCACTGGTCCTGCCAGCTAATGAGTCCATTTTAAAGCCTGCTCATTGCATTGCGTGCATTTCTCTTTGCATAGGGAAGTAGTTAGTTTTGAATGTCACCCAGTCCTACAGAGGCAAGTGGGAAGATGGATTGTGCTGGCAGCGATCCATCTATCTGTTCATCTGCCAACACTAATGTTTAGTTTCTCAGGCTCCCAGTTGTCTTAAATAATGCTGAACTACAGGATCTGGGGTGGGAAAGGTCATGTATCTCATTTTGTCTTCCATTTCTTAAGTGGTACTTAAACTTTCTGAGGTGTTATAGCTACATGCAGGGATTGTTGATGGGCAGTATTTATGAAGTTGAAGTTAAATCCTTTCCTGAGATGCTGTGTCGCATGAGACTTTTACCATCACATTGGTCGCAGCATCGCCCACCCTGTCTTCTCAGAGTACTCCTTATAAAAGGTGTTTATGAAGGACTCATACCTGCTTCCCATGAGTGATTGGGTGTCTGCATAGTCAATATTTCCCCTCTTTTGATTGATATTACCAAGTTGCATCTCTAGAGTGGTTCTGTCTCCACTTGCTGTAGAGCGTTCTGCTTTAGGTAGGTGTGAGTACTTTGAGACAACCATAAAGGCTGCAGACCTTAAGTGCTGTGCGGGAGGTCAAGTTAGCAGAAGAAAGCTGTTTTGTGGCCTGCAGCACAGCCATGATGCTCTTGGTTCAGCTCTTAGCCTTGGTAATTTAAATATGCATGCAGTGGCTTTTATCAGCTACTATGACCTGTGTCTTATTTTTCCCGGTTACAAAAAAAAAAAAAAAAAGTTAACAAGAATATAGCAACCTTCATGAGATACTTGGAACGTTTTGCAGAATGGCATCAAAGTAATGATATCTCATTCTGATTGCTAGGGAAATACAGAGTCCAGAACTGGTTGGGAGCAGACAGCTTCAGACCCCGCAGCAAGTTAGTGGCCTAGGAAGGGGCATGGGGTATCTTTTGACTCTGGATCCAGGGTGGGTCTCCTTCACACTTAACATCATGGGGTCTATGTGTTGTAGCTAGTATCTGAGATCCACAGCACAGGGAGAAGGGGTCTGGTTTAGTGTCCTTCTCTTCTCCCTCACTCATTTGGAAAGAGCTACAGAGCTGCTGCATTTATTGTTATTTTCTTCACAATCTTACATGTGCAGTGGCTACCCTGCGCTGCAAGAAGATGCAGCTTACTTGCAGAAAGTATCCAGTGCATTTGAGCAAACAAAACCATTTTCTTACAGCTGGCTCTAAACAAAGGGTCATGTCCTGCCTCCTCGTCCATCACCTTTCATTATAGGGTAGGAACTGGTGGAGAACCAAAAAGACAGTCTTTTGGCAATACTGAGAATATCGTTAAGAGCACCCCAAGAGCATATGCGTTGGTATTAATCAGTCATAGAATTTGTTTCTAAATGGTAACTTTAAAAACACTGCCAGTAAACCACATGTGACATGATGCACATGGGGGCAGGTGAGGCCAGGTTTGTGTGTGGTGAGAAATCACATGGATCTGTATTGTCTCCAGTCTGATCTCTCCAAATCTCATTCCTGTGGGGTCACCTGGGAATTAATGCCCAGCTGAGGTCACAAGACAGCCCACAGAGATGAGTTAAATATCTTGATGTAAGGGATCTACTCTGAGAATTTGTTGACCAGCTGTTTAGGGCAGACCACACTTGCTAAGTTGCCCTCTGGAATATGTGCTCTTCCTAGCATGTTGGGATTTGTGCCTAAAGGCACACCCTGGTGTCTCCAAGTGGAGGAACTTAGAGCTCCTGCCCTGTCCAAACTGGCCACTTCTGCTCAGCCCTGAGCTCCTCTGGGCAGTTCACCAGCTACCATGTCTCTGCAGTCACAGAGGCCATTAGCAGGAAAATAATCACAGAATCACAGAATCACAGAATCACTAGGTTGGAAAGGACCTTTAAGATCATCAAGTCCAACCATTAATCCAGAACCACCATGTCCCCTAAACCATGTCCTGAAGCGCCACATCCACACGTTTTTTGAACACTTCCAGGGATGGCGACTCCACCACCTCCCTGGGCAGCCTGTTCCAATGCCTGACCACCCTCTCAGTGAAGAAATTTTTCCTAATATCCAATCTAAACCGCCCCTGGCGCAACTTGAGGCCATTTCCTCTTGTCCTATCACTAGTTACTTGGGAGAAGAGACCAACACCCTCGTCGCCACAACCCCCTTTCAGGTAGTTGTAGAGAGCGATAAGGTCTCCCCTCAGCCTCCTCTTCTCCAGACTAAACAACCCCAGTTCCCTCAGCCGCTCCTCATAAGACTTGTGCTCCAGACCCCTCACCAGCTTCGTTGCCCTTCTCTGGACACGCTCCAGCACCTCAACATCCTTCTTGTAGTGAGGGGCCCAAAACTGAACACAGTATTCAAGGTGCGGCCTCACCAGTGCCGAGTACAGGGGCACAATCACCTCCCTACTCCTGCTGGCCACACTATTCCTGATACAGGCCAGGACGCTGTTGGCCTTCTTGGCCACCTGGGCACACTGCCGGCTCATATTCAGCCGGCTGTCAACCAGCACCCCCAGGTCCCTTTCCGCCGGGCTGCTCTCCAGCCACTCCTCCCCAAGCCTGTAGCATTGCATGGGGTTGTTGTGGCCAAAGTGCAGGACCCTGCACTTGGCCTTATTAAACCTCATACAGTTGGCCTCTGCCCATCGATCCAGCCTGTCCAGATCCCTCTGCAGAGCCCTCCTACCCTCCAGCAGATCAACACTCCCACTCAGCTTGGTGTCATCTGCAAACTTACTGAGGGAGCACTCAATTCCCTCATCCAGATCATCTATAAAGATATTGAACAAGACTGGTCCCAGAACCGAGCCCTGGGGAACACCACTCGTGACCGGCCGCCAGCCGGATTTAACGCCATTCACCACAACTCTCTGGGCTCGGCTGCATACACAGTAGAACAACAGTTCCCCACAGGCAGAGATCCAATTTCAAGAAGCTATTATGTTCCTATAGCCTCCTCTGTTTCCCAGTGCAATAAACCAGTTCCTGCCCTTGTCTGGCCCCACTGGCTTGTGGTGATACCTCCTTTCTTCCACCCATAGCACTCACAGCCCCCACATCCCCTCGCTTCTAGCTGGGGGAAAGGCAGGACACTACAGCTGGTTCTGTGCTCTCCACCCTGGCCAGCAGCAGGTCAAACAGAGCAATTAAGCTTGCTAATTGCAAGTCACAACCTTTCCTATAGGGAAGACACCAACTGGAGTCTTGTCCAGCCGTCTGTGTTCCTAAAGCTTCTAATACAGACAGGCAGGCAAAAGGAGTTGGGAAAAAACCAAACAAATAATTTCCATAGCTAATTGAAATGGAGGGGAAAGGAAGAGGTGCAAATCCAACTTGGAAGAGCAGCTTTTACCTCTGATAGTCAACTGGGAAAAATAACTTAATGGAGTATTCAAGAATATGAAACACAAGCAAATGAATGATGCTGACAGTCTGATCAAAGGGTTGCTCTACAAAAGAGAGTCCCTTTCAGGGCTGGTCAGGCCTCCACGTGCTTAGGAACCTTGCCCAATAAATTTGATGAACAGCTACATGTAATGTATGAGAAACTAACTGAATTTTGCTCTTGGGATCTGTTCCTGATGTAGAGTGCTTTCAGACTCCATAGTCCATTAAAACTGCATTTATCAAAAGATGCAAAAGAGAGGGGCAGGGTAATTTTGTCTGCAGTTCCTGAGTTCCCATGGAGGCGTTTTCCCATCTGAAAACACAAGTGATGGAAAAGCTGGCACATCAGTTGGGTCTGATCTACACTGGGGCATTTACTGGCAAAACTGTCATTGTAATGATACTGTTATAGATACCATTCCCCTGTGGATATACTTATTTCATAATAACAGATCCAAAACAATAACAACTTTTGAGAGTAAGAGTGCCCACCAGGTGATGAATTGGTACGTGCCTGGAGTGGTACCACTGTTTGGAGTAAAGAGTTCTGTAGTAAGTTTGTATGTGCGTAGGGCAATTCCTAGATATAAAACACAGCAGAAGAGATAAGAGTCTTTGCTAGGACAAAAAGCATACTCTGAAATTTACTATTCATACTAAAATTCCCCCGGAACAAGGCATCTTGCGGTTTGTATCTCCCTTGTTGGGCTTAGATAAATAGCACATGCAGAGTAAGAGGGAGTTCCACTGGGACTTTGTCACTTCTTCATTAATATGTCACCAACCTGAATTAGGAATGTTTTTCCCAGAGAAAGCAAGGCCAAAGAGAGAACTGGTATTTTAGGAAGATGGTTCCTGTGCCTCAAATCCCTAGAACACTTGTGCAAGGTGAGAGGGCTCCAGGTGACTGGAGCACAGCCTGTCCTTACCAGCAGTCATTCAGCTGGAATGAAGGGTAAAAGATTATTCTAAAATGCATATTGCAGAGTAGGGAGCTGTGAGAGAGCCCACGACACCACCTTTGACAAGTGCACAGCGCTGAGCCTCAGGAAAATAGAGCAAAAAAATCTGTCCAACGGCAGCTTTTCCACACTTGAAGCAGCTCTGGAGAGGCAGGAGGTTCCCAGTGGCTATCGTGGCAGCTAAATGAAATTTTCACTTGTGATAAGGCACCCTGAGAGCTGGGGAAGATCCTGGCTCTGTGCCCACTGGCACAGGTCCAGGTGATTTCACTGGAGCCAAGATTTTTACTCTGTATGTGAAATGAATTGCCAGGGTGAAGCTGCAAAAATAACGCCTGGTAATGAAATCCACTTGCAGCAGTGCGCCTATGCGCCAGAACCCCGCTGTGCGCAGGAGCACTTGCATTGGCTCTGAAGAGCACCACGTTCTTGTAACAGGGAGCATGCGTCAGGAAGTGTGAAGTGCCACTGAATTCATCTAGGATGTCACGCAACTGCGCATTTGTAGGCAAACTCACATTTTCCTGGGGGATTTTTTTGACCCACCTTCCCCCCGCCAGCTCCAGCTTTCCCAGGATTCCCACCAAGCCCAGGGACTATCCATCAATATCACCATAGCAACAAGAAGTCATTAATGGTATCCTGCCTATTGACAGACAGAGCCTGGGCTGGGTGGTGAGCCATCGCCATCAGCTTGAAGGAGAAAGGCGAGAGCTCAGGGTCTCTGTGGGATCAGTCCTCTCGTTCTCCCTCCCCAAAGGGAGGGAGAATCTCATAGGGAGGGAATCTTTCCCTTTCATCACCCCAGAGTCATCTTGCATTGCGTAGTGGCAGTAAGGGACACGTTTCTTCTCTTACCAAGTTATGTACAGTGTGTGCTGTAGGGAACTGCTGCCAGGAAAAGATGAAGAGGGATTTGCTGCACAAATAAGGATAAATGTGCCTCTCTCAGGTTTGTTTGCACGGGGCTGTGGCACTGAAAGACACTTTACATTGCAAATAAGCAACTTACCCTGCAAACCTACAGGGAGTTCAGAGCAAAGCAGGAGGCTCCAGGGCCAGGAAAGGGGAACAGCAGGCTAAACTGCAAGGAGAGAGAAAAGACATGTCATATAATTCTCCTAAATGGTGAAGGAAGGGAAATTCTCAGCAGGTGTAAATTAGCATTGACAAGCTATACTGATTTACACCCAGCTCTTGGTCTGGCCCACAGTAATCAGCTGAAAAGCACCAGCATCTGAAAGGGAGGGGCCTGTGGGAGGAGTTGGGGATTGAGGAGTTGAAAATATGCAAAAAAGAAGAAAAGAAATTCTCCTAGGTAGGTAGGGAAAAGCTTGTGATGTTCCCTGAGGCTGACGCAGAGGCAGAGCCTGGCCAGCTGCACCAGTTCCCTGTCAGTGCTACTCTCACTGCCTGGTAGCAGGCAACATGCTGTGCTGGACCTTCTGAGGACAAATCTCTCCACTGAGACAGCTGACAGGTACAGTCCTCGCAGGTTTTCCATAGAAGCATTGCTGAGTACCTCCACACTCGGAGGAGCAGGAAGTGTGACTGCCCATCCACATGCCGGCCAGGGCTGCTGACACTACTGCCATCCATGTTTCCTCACGCCAAACCTGCCTCCGCCAGCAATATGCTAAAGCGTCTGACAGCTTTGGGCTGTGACCAAATAAGGCGTAGGATGACATCATCCATCTCCCTCACCCACCTGAACACCTCCAGCCTCTCTCTGGGTTCACCAATGAGGCATGCATTTCTGGTTTGGAAGGACTCTGCTTATCCTCCTTCCATTCCATCGGCTTTGGGGGGTGCCAGACTAGGTCCTAGTGCAAAGCAAATGAACGGAAATCAATAGAATTAGGTTGGAGGATTTTTTTCCCCACTAGTGAGATGACAGTCAGGGTTCATGTTGCCTTGTTGGAAAGACCAATGCAGTAAGCCACTAGTGCACTCAGAGTTTGAGGTGTATGACTGTGCTGCAAAATACGTCTTCCTGGTAAAAGGAAGGAAAAACAAACTTTTGACGTACACCTTATTCTTAGAATTAATGTGTGATTTCTTTCCTCTGCCCTGTGCATTTTAAGGATTGGGCTGGAACTCTTGGGGCAATGTTAGAACAAGGAATTAGGAAATCACATGGATCCTTTCAGCAACCCTGATGGATCCAACTGTATAGGACTGGTTTTCTGTTGTCTTCCTGGGACAGGTGGAGGCAACATAACAGGACATGGGAAAAGGTGTATTTCTGTGTTCCCTGTTGGTTGTGTATTGCTAGTCCAGTCAGGAGTATTTCCACCTTGAAAAAGCCCAGTACCATGACTCAGGTCCTGCACATCACGAGATTAAATCATGCATTAAATGATGATGTTAAAAAAAAGCCTGGTTTTTTTTTTTTTTTTTCATTTAGTGTGACTTGGCTTTTTACGTCTTTCTTGCCAGAAGGTCAGTGAAAATTGTGAGTTGAAAAGCCAGTCTTCTGTGCACGCTGGAAGAAAACATTCAGCTCAGTGCTTAGGTGAATGCTCTGTTGATCCTCATCACATGCTGCAAGGGGAAGGGGGTAGCCAGCTCTTTCCTGCTGCCGGCTTGATTTACTTCTCTCTCCCAGTTCTCATGTTCACCTAACGCAACATGATTTTTTTTTGCACTGTCCTCTCTGCCTTCATAAAACACGTGCAGAGGATCAAGATGGCTTTAAATGATCTAAGATGTAGTTCCCCACCTCATCAGCTACCTACTGCAGACATGCTCTGTGTCTGCTCTTTCCAAAATTACCTGCCACTGATCACTGCTGGAGACAGGCCTCTGGGCTGGCTCACAAAGGCATGTCTAGCAATGGACTGAGCGGTGCTGGGTTGTGCTGGGGGTGCGCCTCTGGCAGTTGGAAGCCAGAGAAGAATGGTCTAGAGCTGGCACTGGGAAGTTATAACTGATGTTGCACCCTTTACAGGGGCTGAGCTTCAAGTCACAGCCTTGACGTCTTCTGTCCCCCCTCCCAAGGAATAATAAATTCACTTGTAGTCGTATTGCAACCATTTTCTGCAGTTAGTGCTGCTGTTATATCTATGCAGAGGAGTGAAGGTGCCAGGCTGTAAAGTGGGCTCATATATGGCTTTGTACTTCCCAGATCTCACAGGGGGCTGGATAGCTTTTCCTGGCTCAGGTTTGCCTCTGAAAACTGTTTGTGTCTGAGCCAGGGAGCTTGGAGCCAGGTATGGAGCAGGGTTGGAGGCTGTGCTCAGCTCATGTCTGTTCCTTACAAGGCTAATAGTGCTTGCTGCCTGTGTATGCCAAGACTAGGGTGTGTTATGGGTAAGATCTGCTCCGCATGACCCAAAGGCATGGGAGTGCTTGGTTCGTGGTGTGTACACAGGACAGGGGAAACCACCTGAGTCCTGAACATCAGCTAACTCAACCCTAAGCATTGGCTCTGCTTGGTTATAACACCTATGGGCTCCTTTTCCAGGTGTAAGAGGGGAGATGGTGTTACAGGCAAGTGGAGGATCTATCGATCAGATGCACCCTGCAGGTTCATAGGTGCTATGGGTGATCTGTCCCAGGAGAGGACTTCATTGCAAACAGGACTTTCTTCCTCCTGAGAAGGAGTCATCCAAAGGAGCTTTGTGGCCAACCAGGGTGTTGACTCACTGAAAGCTTGGCAGGTGATGAGTGATGCCATCTCCTGGGACGCTTCACAGCTGATGCTGCCAAGCAGCTCAAGCTGGGATACACGATGGGGGTGCCAACACCTGTCTGGTGTCTCCAGGAGCTTTTGTTGCAGTAACCAACATACTCAGCCTTCCTTGCTGCAGGGTGAATGCTACTCCTCTCAAGTTCCATTCCCTCTGCTGCATTGTCAGCAGGACTGTTGGAGCAATATTGTCCAAGAGATTGAGTGAAACAAAAGGAGGTACCCTTTCCCAATGCAAAGAATCAAGAGGGAATGCAGGTTACCTTGAAAGTATGCTGCCTGAAGTCAGTGCGCTGGAATGCCTGCCCTTAGAGATAGGCTGGAAGTGTCATGTCATCACAGCTTTTCTGAAGGAGGAACACAAGGAGAAAACCATGCTGTGACACAAGAAGGAGAAGCTGCTCAGACTTAGAGAGCAGCCAGAAAAATTCATCGAAGGCACTGCTGCCAAATGCACAGATGTGTGGAGCAGTAGGGCTTCTCAGGTGAAATCTTCTATGCCAATAAAGCAAAGTTCCCAAACAACTTAAAAACCCCACAGAAAGGGAGCCAAGAATGCTTAAGACCTTAAATGATTCCATAAAATTTTGAGATTAGCTTTTCCACTGCCTTGAGACTATTTAGGAGCCAATCTGACAAAAATAGAAGTTCACGTGAAGCTATGGTGATTCCTACACTCTCCCTGGTGGAACTGTGTGTACCATAGCAGGATGTTCCCATGATGATCAACAGACAATGTGGACAGACTCTTTGCTGGCACATCTGGCTGGCATCTGTATACCTTTGGGCTGCTCTGATCAGCCAGCCCTGACCATGGCCAAGATCAGTTCTTCTTCTGAAGGCAATGGTAATGGTGGTGATGCTTCAGAAGTGGTACCTATTAAGCAGCAGCCACAGATGGGCTGTGTAAACTTGTGTGGAATGCAGTGGGATGGAGGAAGAATTGGGGAAGCAGGGAAAAAAAAAGAAGAGATGTGAAAGGAGGAAAATGGTTAGGCAATATGATGTGGCAAGGCAAGCAGCTCATTGCACAGCAGAAACTTAATGCCATTACCTGTGCTCTTGGCAATGCCCTAGACCCTGGGCTGCACTGGATCTTCAGAGGTTCAAGAGAGACTTTGTTCCTCATGCCAAGCTGTCTTGGAGACAATGTGGTCCATGCTTATGATAGAGCTGGGAACGTAAGGACGACATACAGTGAGCAGACTATACAGGTGATGGTTTTCTCTGTATTACCTGATCTTGAAACCAAGATGGCAGTTGTTCCTCTTGCTAGCTATCCTGATTTGTGCCATGGAGCAGACAGTGAAAGCAGGGATAATATTGTAAATTCAAGGAAAGTTACGCTCAGTTGTTTGTTACCCTAGGACGGAAAAGAAACTCGGGAAATTGTACTGGTTTAGGTAACTACTGTGGGTGTACCTCTCCTGCTGCAATTAACAGACACTATATAAACGCTGTTCCTGTTCCAGCTGCTAGAACAGACAAAAAACCCCAAGAAATATAACTGCAGTCACCTAATGATCCTACTGTGTCAGCTAGTTCCTGCAGCACAGCTCTGGTTAAGTGAACAGCTAAGAAAGCAAATACTGCCAAGGCACCTTTATTTTTCTTGTTAACCTTTAACTTGAAAAAATAGATGTATCTGGCATTCTTTCCCTTGAGATTGCTGGTGTTCTGCTAAGCAGCTGCAGAGATGTGCATGACACGGCAGTAGACAGATCATGCTGCATCCATGAGGTTTGCTGTATCAGATAGCAAAAAAACTCACAGCAGTATCATAGCTTGCTAAAATCCTTTGTACAGCTCTTTGAAATGTGCCTTTCGTATCCCTGTAGCTGGTTAGATCTCTGAAATAAAAGGGAGACTGTACTCCAGAATAAGTCAGCCTCTGTTCAGTGGTGCAGTTTGCAAAACCCAATGCAGAGAAATTAAAATAAAACATGAAGGTTAGTTTAATCTCTTATTTCAAGATGGAGTAAGGTGACTCTGGTTACTCCCCTCCCCTGGAAACAGGAGTTCGATGTGATGGCCATGACTCAGAGTTAATTTGCTTGTGACTGAGATGTTGTGTAAAGTTGTTGTGGAAAGAGGAAAATGAACCAGACTCACTTGATCTCTCTGATCAAGGCAGGAGAGGCCAGACAATAGCAAGCTGCTCTCCACCATCTCATGGAACAAACTTCCCTGTTTGACAAGTCTATCGAGCAAATCTTGCTGCAGTGAATTCTATGGAGCAGCACTGGCAAACCTACTTAGCCCCGCCAGGTCTGGTGGCTTCTTTTCCTGAGGCCTTGTGAGAATTTGCAGTCCCCTGTCCTGCTGTCCCTTGAAGTCCTTGGACATGATTTGTCCTCTCCACAGTGCTTTTCAGCAGCACTGAACAACTTCTTATCCTGTGCCTGCCTGCTTCATCTTCCTGACATTTTGTCTGGTGCTTTGCTGGGAAGGTCAGCCAGGCAGAACAGTTCTTAATGTGTATGGGAAGGAATAATGTATCCTTCAAGCTTTAATCCTTGAGAAATAAGTTCTTCGAGGGGATTTTGCAGGAAAATGAGGGTTAGTGGCAAGTCTCCAAGCAGGCACTTATCAGAGTAGTGGAGGAGAGGTTGATTAAACTGAATCACATGGTAGAAAATAAGCTGAGCACACGATGCCTTTAGTCTTATGCTCACTTAAGGCGTGAGGCTCATAACCACCAGGAGCTTTTCAGTCCCTGAGCCAGGGAACAGGCAAATCTTGCATAGACAACGTGATTGAAGAGCAATGATGTGCCATTCCCACAACGGCAGCCAACACTAAGCTCCTTTTTGCTATTTGGCCTGGAATAAGTCAGCATTGGCCTGGAGGACGGCTGGACTAGAATAAAGCCCTGTCTTGAAGAAATGTGGACAGGACTGCCTGGAAGTACCCAGGTGGGTAAACAAAGGAGTGCAGCATCAACCCACAGTGCTCATGTACACTGGGGAGCAACAAAGAACTGGCAAGTCACTGCTTGGTTTAACTGGAAGAGAATACGGGGTGCATTAAGACTGCTGTGTACCTTTAGGAGAGGGTGAATTAGGATCCAGAGTTAGGTCACCATGTGAGAGGTCAGCATTTATTTCTCTCCATTGCCTCTCACTTCTGCAGCATTTGCTAGTTTCCATACCTGGGATCACCTGCTGTAGCTATAGACTGGAGTTATAGCTCTGAGGGGGTGTCACTGTAGTTCCCAGTGTTTCTTCGATGATGACCGTGTAAGACTGCAGCTAAATATTCTGTATGTACAGTGAGCCTGCAAGGATGTGCTGAAAGACCATCTTTAGGATATCAACCATAAGCATATTAACTCAGATGGTTTTTTTCTGCCTCCATCTCATGCTCTCCTCCAGCAGAGTGTCCAGAACATGCGTGTGGTCATGTTACTTTAGAGCTGAGTGTGTAGACATGTGCTTTGTATTATAGCAGTATCACTGACCTGACAAATGCAGGCATCTGAGCTGAAACTGTGATGCTGTTGCTGTGTGCCATGAGGAGTGGAGCACAAGAACAGAGGAAGGAGGGAGGAGGGCTCAGTGTATCCTGGTTACAGGCCAGGTCAGAATTATCTGGAGAGACCTCCGCTTTCTTCCTCCTCCAAGCATCCCTGGGCAGCGGGGGAAGCAGCCTGTGCCTCAGCACAGCCAGTTCCCCTTCACAGGTCATGACTGAGGCAGCAGTTGGCCTGGGTGATCAGTGAAATTAAGCTTAGCTACCAGGCATGCTGTGCACAGCCCTCAGGGTAGTGACAAGGGCGGAATGGGCAAGATTAGAAGAGTTCAGTAGGGAAGAGATGGTCCTTTCAAGGATGGAGTGACAGGGAAGAAAGGTGCTCCTGTCCAAGCTGGCTGTTATGAGATCTCCACAGCTGCCTTGCAGGCGTGAGACAAAACAGAGCTCACCGATTTCTGAGGCTTCCCCTCACCCCAGCCAGGGCGCCGAACCCCCTTGTGCACCCACTTGTGAGCTACATGCGTCTTTGCTCTGAGCTCTCCTGCAAGTATCAAAGGGTATTCTCATGTCTGAAGTGTTTTCTTAGAGCCGAAAGTCACTTTTTAGAGAAAGAGAACTCAGCTCTGATGGGTGACAAAGATTAAAATAAATTATTTGGAAACAAAATTCCCTTCTTCCTCAACTTAATCCAGTAATTTTTGGTGCCTGCCTATATGTCAGCAACTCTACACAACCTCCTCTGGAAAGTCTCTGTCTCCCGCCATCTCTCACAGCTGACTCTGTCTGTTCTCGGTCATCTCTGGGTCCTCCACTCTGCAAACCTGCCTCTGCTGCCCCTTTCTGTCCCTCACTCTCTGCCTGCCCCACGCTGCCCACAGGAGGTTTCTCCCAGCTGCTCCTTCCCTGAGAGCAACTTCTGCCGCCCCACGCACATCTTCGGGAAATTCCTGCCCTGGCAAAGCGGCAGCAGGTCCCTGCTGCCTGGCAGTACTCACGAGCACGGTCACCTTCCACAGCTGCTGGGGAAATCAGTCTCTGCACTCCAGCCAGCGGGTTTGGGGCATTCCCTCGTGTAATGCAGGGACACAGTCCCCCCGGCATGGTCTGTGCCATGCACCTGAGCCGGCAGGGGCCTTTGGCCACCCACGCCTGGTGTCACTGCTGCTGTCCTGCAGCCCAAAGAGGGGTCAGCACTGTGGGACCCAGCAGTGAACTTGCACCTGAAGAGAGACAGTGAGGACACAAGTCAATTTTATTTTCAGTGCTGCCCTGTCTGTTGGTGAAGGGAGCAGCCACAGGCAGATCCCACCTGGTCGTTTCTGTGCCCCTGCTTCCTTGCTCTTCTCGTGACTGCTTCCCCCCTTGCCTGTGCGCTTTGTGCTCCGGCTCCCTTGCTCTCATGTGCATGCACACAGAGCTTGCCAAGCAAGCCTGTAGCCCAGGAACCTGCCTCACATGGGCCTTGGTTTCTCTTCAGGCCTTACTGTATGTAGCTCCCTGCCTTGGGCAAGGACCACTTTATTCTCAGCTCTCACTACAACAAGGATTGTTTTCTCTTTCTACTTGGTCTGAAAGCAGAGTGCAGAAAATACACGGTGGCTTTTAGTCCTGTGGCTGTGACCTGATCACAAAACCTCCTGGCAGGCCATGGCATCTCTCATTAACAGCACTTTCTCCCAGGAGTCCTTCGGCACTACCAGGAGCCCTGTTCCCTACTCAGTGACTGGCTCTCACATCATCTCATTCTCTCTTTCTTGACAGATCATGTTATAACCTATGATCACAGAAAGTCCTGATCCTCATGTTTCTCTGCTGTCACCTGTGGGCTCCTCCAGAGCCGCGAAGAAGGGGGAACTGCAGCCCCACCATGAGAAGACTGGGTGAGAAGTGCCTGTGACATCTTGGGGAACAGCCACACTTTGAGAGCTAGTTTTAATTTTTATTTTTAGCAATTATGAAAGACATAAATAATATTCTTTATTCAGCGTTGATCCTCAGGAGCAGCTCTGCCTTCCCTATCTGGGATTAGTTTAGTTTCATTAAAAATGGGGGAAGTATGCTAATTTAAACCACTCTAAGCAAGAGGTGAATCAAGCTACCAGCCAGTTACCAAGATTGACTTGTGGGCAATACACTGCCTCAGACTTCTCCTCAGATGGAAGATGTCTGTTGGTGCTTCACACGATTAGATGCCTGAGGTGTCTTAGCGTTCAGGGAATAACAAGCCTCTTCATTCCCCTCCTGGTGAAGGTGGCTGTGCTGCCTGGATGCTTGGCAGCGTGTGGAGAACCCAGCTGCACTACAAAGCAGTCTGGGCTGTAACTTACCGTTTTGCTTTACCAAGACCTCTTCCTGGGTGTTCAACCTGGTTGGTTCTTGCCTGGCTTATTATTAGAGGCCATTGCCGCACCATCCCAGCTCTCTGTTGCCTGTACAAATCTCAGGCTAGCCCCATATCCCCTGCCCAATCTTACTCTCCTTTGTATCTGACACTCATTCCCTTTGCCTTTGCTTGTCAAGGGAGGGACTCGACAGGTCTGTAGCAGACACTAATGTCTTGTGTGACTGCTGGCAAGTCCATGAGGCCTGAATCCTTAAGAGAAATTTGGAGTCTCTCCATCCAATGTAAGGAGGCCCCTTCTGCTTCCAAGGATGACTTAGACACTTAGCCTACATCCTGCTGGCCTAAACTGAAGTTTTGGGATTTAATTCTATGCATTGCTCAGAACATATGGTTTACTCACTTAGATTCCCTGGGCCTTACAATGCTGAACACAGATCATAGGAACAGCCTTGGAAACCACATTTTCTCTTTCTGAGCCTCCACTGAGCTGTCATGGCGGGATGATCATTTGGGCCTGTTGCTGAGGGGTCAGGAGGGTGCATTTGTGAAAGTCTGTGAGGTACCTTTGTCTCTGCGCTGAAGAGGCCTTGGAAATGCTTGACTACTAGTAACTAAACCATATGCATCTTCCCTCTGAAGAGTAAATCAGAGCATTAAGGGGCTGCAGTGTGACTCTGGGGGACAGAACCACCACCAGTCAGCCTTCTTCTTCCTGTTTGCTACTTGAGCCTTCCAGGAGACCACACTGTCATGTCATCATTTCCCGCTCCCAGCCTCCTCCTTAACCCACATACTCTTGTCTGCCCCCCATTTGAGGGAAGGAACCTCACTCTCTCTTGTAAGCCTCCCGTCTCCTTAGCACTGCTGTATGAGTAAGCTGAGCCTGCAGCAGGCACTTATGAGCATTTGTCACTAGAGTTGAGCAGTGTTATTGTCAGGCAATTGCTGAGGGTAGGTAGGATAACCTTCTCCAAATTCAGATTGGTAGTGTAAGGACACTGTTGGCTTGGCTAGGGATGGAAAAGATTCCCTGCCCCAAGCCCTGTGGCTCATCTCCTAGTTATGCTGCTCTGTTTCTACAAAAGCTGTTGGTGTTTGGCTTCTGCATTCTCTGGAAACAGACCTGCTATTGCATCCTGCGAGTCATCACCAGCCTGCTCCAGTAACTCATCTTTCCTTCCATTCACAGGTCTTCTACGCATGGCGACTCAACCCATGTGAGAGCTCTCTTAAGTGAGTACCCAGCAGCACACTTTGCTGTCTGTGGTCTGTGGACATTGACTGGCATCTAAGCGACACCCCAGCTCCCTCCTCTCCCCCTAGACGCCACTGTCTTAGAGCCTCCATGTGCATTTGCTATGACATACATCAGTGTTGATGAGAGACAGGAACACTGCCGGGTGATCTTGAGCTGCCAAAATAATCAGCTCTATGCACAACATGGCTTAAAGGATTTTTCGGTTAGCAGCATGCATCCACTAAAGAACCTAGACACTCATATTTTCTCTGGGGACTTCCACACTCCAGACTTTTGCCACACAGGCAAGGCGCCTTTGGCCAGTCCTGTGGAAAACCGGATTTATCGGAGCATGGAGAACCTTCACTGGGCAACAGTAGCTGACTCTGGGCTGTATTCTCACTGCCGGAGCCTGGATAATGAGATCATCTTTCGCTATAGAGGCACCAGTCAGTGGACAGAAGGCTGTGTGGATGTGGCCCCAGTACAGAGCACATCGAACTCTCAGAGAAACCTTTCTCTCCGTGCTAAACAGACATCTCAATCAGCACAGAATGTGCTCCTCCCTCCCTTTGCCAAAGTGCCTCAGTGGCTTTTCCCTTCTGCAGAGGAAAGAGCCCTACATGGGGATGCCAAAAAAGAGCTGAAGGAGAAGCTGAGGCTGCAAAGCAGTAAGGTGGCAGAGCCCTGCAAGCCAGTGCGTCCACAGGCAGCCCTGCCTGACCTGATGGCCCGAGAGTTTTTTGAATGCCAGATGTGCCGGCAGTGCAAGAACGGTTGTGCTGTGCTGGAAGATACTGCTGTCAGGCACAGCCTGACAGGGAGGCAGAGACTGTGTTTTGCACACAGGATCATCAGTCCAGAAGTCATCAAGCAGGAGGCTCAGAGGAGGCTTCAGCTCCGAAGGCAGAATAGCTCCCCCAATTTGCCCCTTCAGCATGCTAGGGAAAGTCATGAGATGGCTAAATCCAGAACAGCAGAAACCATGGAACAATACATTGGGGAAACAGATGTCAAAGCCACATTGGGACAGAGCAAGAAAGGCCACTGCAAAGGGAGGCTCTACATACCCACCTTTGAGGAATTAAAGCAAATGAGAAGTAAGGACGCAAATTCATCTGCCAGCAGCAGTGGGCCAGCAGAGTGCTTGAATAAAGGTCTGCCTGCCAACCAGAGCCTGGAGGAGGAGAACAGTAAGAACTTCTGTCCAGAAGCTCTGGGAACCAAAACTGTTAATGAAGGCGCTGTCACAGCAGAGGATGATGACGATGTATTCCATGAAAACCACACCTCTGCTGGCTTTTCACAATATCCAGCTGCATGGGATGGTTTCAGGATGAGCAGCCCTGAGGTGAAGGACAGAACCTTCCAGATCTCCAGCCTGGATAGATCCCCGGTCCCCATTTGCTCTAGTCCTATTCCACGATCACCTTTACAGGCAGTAGCAATACACAGAGCTGGGCAGGAGATCTTCAGTGATGAGCAGCAGAAAGGAGAGACAAGACAATTAAATGATGTCCTCCACCTTGCAGGGCAGTCACTGGCTTCTGAAGCCCAGTCCTCTTGCTGTTCATCGCTGCTGTTAGAAGCCACAGACCTATCCAGCTATGGAGCTAAGCTACAAAAAATGAAGGATGAATTCATAGGTTCAGCCCTGGAACTTATTAAGAAAAGGTAACATGTTCTGTGGGGTCATCTGAAAGCAGTTCCCTTGTTAACGATCTGGTCTCTCTCCTGATATGTACATTTAACTCCTGTAGCTGTTGGTAGAGCCTTTTATCTTATCTCTGATAGCCACATGGACGTGCCTTTAAGCTGTTCAGCTTAAACTCCATCTCTGCATGGAATTAAACATCAAAAAGCATTTTCATCTAGACTTTGCCTTTTTCTACACCTTAATCCTGTCCAGACAGCAGCCATTAGTAGTCCTGACACTCAATTTCCCACCCATTTTTATTTCTGTAATAAATTGTTGAAAGGTCTTTTTAATATCTGTTAAAAGTAGAGGACAGCAGAGAGATACAAAGTATTAATATGACTCCTTTGAAGAAAGATGCAGAGTCTGTCCCACCACTGCAGAACATGAATTTAGGTAGTGTGACATGCAGCAACAAGTGCTTTCACTTGTTGCCTGTATGTAGTGAACTCGCAAACAAATGAGAGTAAGATGGCTGCCATGAGTCTTTAACCACACTCTGGAAACCAGCACAGGCAGTGAGTGAAAGCACTTTCAAATACTGCCATTCTGCCAACTCAGACAGTGTAAGCAGTGACAGAAAATACTTGCGTAAAGCCTTGCTCCCGCTTCTGCAACTAGGGTTTTCCCCTTCTCTGGGTAAGAAAGATGGTCACAAGGACTGCTTGCTTTATCTTCCTGCCAAAGAAATGAGGATCCCTTTCTATGCAAGCAGGTGGCCCAAGAGGAATCACGAAAGCTCTGGAAGCTAGGAATCTGGGGCAGTTATCACTGTCTTATCACTAGAAAAGGCTGATGGGAAAAAGAGGAGTAAATGTTGGTGGAGTGGTTTGTTTCCATATGCTTGGCTTTGCCAAAAATTACATTTGACTTGGTTCCTGGCTGCTTCTGATGTCCAACAATGTGGTGTGTGAAATGCCAGGGCATCAACCTTGTGCACTGTCTTGGTATTTCTGAGATGCTAGAGCTCTGAGACTGGACTCAGGTTTTAGAGGAGGTGATAGTGACTTCTGCACAGGAATGAGAGTCATCAGAACGAAATTCTGTGGAGTTGAAGCTCCCCATGTAGACAGAGCCAGAGTGACAAGCAGAAATACTTCTGCAACTTCATAATCAAAAGGGAAATAGGTGGTGTCAGAGCCATAAATGCTTCCTTCAGCTGCCCAGCCCAGCTTTGTGCTTTTGTTCCAAAGTACGAAAACCTAATGAAGAAACAGATGAAAAAGTTATGGTATAACAAGCATTTTCACTGAGTAGGCTATTTTTATCGTTGATGTGAAATGAAATACACAGAATGGCACAAGCATGAGTAAGAGCATAAGAAGGGCCGTCTCTGGGCAGATCAAAGGTTTGACTAGTATCTGGAGCCCGAGGAGCATGCATAGCAAAGTGTACAGGAACTGGGTAGTGCGTATGATCTTTCTTCCTATTGCTCTCCCAGCCTCCAAACACTTTCTGCCCAAGGCCTTTATGGTTTCAGTGTGGTTTCTGTGCTTTTAATATCCGCAGTGGTTTTTACTTCTGTGAATGTGTTCAGTCTCCCTAGTTGGATTTGTTAAAATATATGAGGTGAATTTATTAACAACAAAATGGTAATTGATCTAAACATGAGAATGACAGTGGCTCCAGTATTAGAGAGGTTGTTTCATGTGAAGGACCCACCCTGGCTTGTTTATTTTCCGTAGTAATAACGATTAATGGTAAAGTTTGTCATTTCTTCAGGCTAGCAGGAGGAAGACAAATCTGTTGGCTGTGCCAGAGTACTGGTTAGTGGGAAACTCCAGTTTCCTTTGGAAATTTCTCAATTTTCCATCATTTTCACCCAAGACTGTAAAGTGCCAGAATATTCATTTATAACTCAAGCTGATTCTTTTTGTCTGGATGTTTTGGGTCCTAAATTATGATCACTGACATCCAGATCACATTTTTTCTAAGTCTCAAATGAAATGAGCTGAAAGCTTGGGATGTGGTCCCATTTCCACAGGTACTGAGCTCAGCAAGCCTTTGATAGAGATGTTGTGATAGAGCGTCACAGAATAAGATAGCTGAAAGTGTCTTCTCTTTGCAGTGTTTCTGTGTAAGTGTTACAGTTTTACAAAGCAATTTTGTCTGATAAGTTAATTGCCTCCCTAGTAATTAATAGTTAATTACTTAGGACTTGTTCAAATGGCTTAATATTTCATCAGTGAAGATTTGATTTTTCAGCTTCAGAATTATGGTGGCTTTAGCCTCCTCATAGGTCACTGGATACCTTTAACTTAGGTTGTAGTCCTGGTGGGGAAGGGGTGTGGAGATCTAGGTGGAAATCCTGTAGTCTACTTTCTGAACTTGTTTAAGCAGTGAGTTGTTCAGGATAAGGATGTGCAAGGACCTGGAGTTCCTGTCTATGAAATGGGGGACAAGGTGACAACAAAAACCTGCACAAGGAAGCAGTCATGTCCTTTGACATGACTAAGAAAGAAGGCTTCCTGAAAAGAGTGGTGGGGTGTATTTGGCATGACACCGGGATGGTGGGTACAATAACAGCTTCCGATAGTCTGGAAGGCAGGTGCCAGCAGGGAAAGAGTGGATGAAAATATTTCCATTAGTTAGAAGGAGTCAGGAACATGTGGAAAGGGCTGAGAACTGCTGCCCTGGACAATGATACAACCATGAAGAATCCCACAGAGACCATGAAGGAAAGCAGGTGTGTTTCCAGTTGTACACCGCACACCCAGTGCCTCTGCTTCCATGAGATTCAGAAATGATGGCCCAGAGGTTTAAAAGGACATTCAGAAAGAACCTGTCCTCCCTGTGCTGGCCCAAGTGCATCAGCTGTCTTGGAGAGAACCAGAAAAACCAACACCAACCTCAGGCAGAAAACTCCTACCCCGATAAGTGATTTGATCCCACAGAAAGAAATATGCCAGAGTCCCCCCTTCTGCAGCTCTGCATGAGAGCGGAGGGGACTGCTTGAGCAGGCATTGGCATAGACCTGTTGACAGCCCAAATCTCTGCCAGGGGGAGTGGACAGGAGGAAGGGGCAATATCCTTGTTTTCTTGGCAATGTCCCCTCTTCCTCCTAAGCCAGGGGCAAAGGTTAAAGGAGCAGCCCTAAGTTTTGGTTCTGTAAAACTGCTTGTATTCTCCCTGTTTTGTCTACATCCCTCTGATCGCACTGGTGGTGTGGCACACAGTAGCTGCTCCGTGGAGCAGCACTTACCCCCACATGGCATGGACAATACATCATGCAGGAGGGATCTAATCACAACTAAAAGTAGAGCAGTCAAACCAGGGATGAAGAAATCTCCTTTCACACAATGTGGACTCTGCATCATTGCCTTTCTTATCTCTAGCTGACCAACCACGGGGTGGGTTGAGTTTCTCAGTCTCCAGTCACACTTGCTTAGCTCAGCTCTCTAGGTAGTATTGGCCATTATTCCCACTGCAGGTCACGTCTGGAGATTTTTTTAAAATATCCTTATTGGGTTATGGAAACCACAATAAGCAATGGCATCTGGTCCGCGGACCTTATCAGCAGAGAGCTGCTGTCAGGTTCACTTAGCGGAGCAGTAATACTCTGGAGTACTTTCCATGGTTAAGTGGATGATCTTGAAGCACTGTAAAAATGACAAATGAAAGCTCAGCTTCTCTCTGAGAGTATGGTCTGTATGGTGAGAGCTGGTGTGATCTGGAGAAGATAATGTTCCAGTTCTGAGCTCTGCTGCTGACCTTGGACACATCCCATTGCCCCTCTGTGCCTCAGCATGGTCCTTTCTGCATGTTTCAACGAGAAGCTGTTTGAGCAGGAGCACCTTTTGGAAATGGTCTTCTGGCAGTGGCAGATCCTCTTCAAGAGCTTTCTTGCTCCTTAACCTCTGCCTTCCCTCCCACAGGTGTGCCCAGCTGAACTGTTCATACTTTCCCCAACTCAGTGAAACATTGATGAAATGATCTGGCTGGGAATATGTGAGAGAGGGTATTTTTTTAAACCCAGATCAAGACTGATTTTAGATCATGGTCACACAGACAGTTACACTGGACTGGCTGAAAGAGTGGTACCCCACATGTGGGTGGGGATGGGAGGGAGGAGACAGGAACCCCTTAAGCTGGACTGGGCCAGGATGGTACTGTGGTGGGACCACAGCCTTGCTGTGTGCCTGTGCTGCTCTTACTGCAACCCTGTAAGGGGGATAATGCAGTCTGTACTACAGACTGCTCCGTGACAGCACTGATGTTGGTATCCCCTTTCTACAGGCTGAGTAGAAGAGATCTGGAGGGGAGAAGTGATGCTTCCAAATCCACATGGCAGGGAGTTAGCACAGCAAAAAGTAAAAGCCAGGAGCACGCCGTTAGCACTGTGCCATTGCTGTGCAGCTGCAGCTAGACTCTTTTTAAGTTGGTAAATCCTCTGGTAGAGTCAGCTGGGACATGGAAGCGTAAATGGAGGAAGATGAAAAAGCATCAGCTGGAAAGTTGCAGACCAACTTTTCTGGCCTGACAACAGAGCCAGTTTGTGTTCTGGGAGATTTGTTCCCTCTTCAGCGATTTCAGTATTGGCTGAAGGTTTGTTATCAGAGCCAACTGCCATTCATTATAAAGAAAATGCCCATCTGTCTTATGTTTGCTTGTAGCTGACAGTGTTGGAATTGCACATTAGCAGTACGACCTAGCAGCATAAGTTCACGAGCGAAGCCTTTAAGAAGCAGCAGATTTTTGTCATAGGAGACTTTTGTTAAGCGTAAAATACATGTATATCCTGGAATATGTTCCAGACTCTGGCTTCCTCTATGTACAAGCATCCATATCCAGTCCTCACAACCTTTCTTTTTAAAAGAATCTGAGCCCATAAAGATTAAGTAAACCCAAAATGAAAAAAATAATATTCTTCCAAGCAGGCTTCATTATGCATGGAAATAATGTCTTAGAGAGTCTGTTAAAAAAAAAAAAAAGTATCACAAGTAGTGTCACAAACTACAGCCTGTCAACTATGTCAAGTCAGTGGTTTTGTACCAGAGTCTATCTGTCTGGAGAGGTGGTGTTGTCTACAGAGAGCGGGGCATGGGCTTGGAACAGGCTGCCTGTATCATCCAGGCCAGGCCCTGTTAGCACCAGACAGCCGTGAATAAGAGCATCCCAGAATTGCCAAGTGAGAATAACAGACTCTGCCAGTTTTTTCAGGACTCTTAAGTGTACCAAAAGGCCTGAGTTCACTGGAAGCAGAGGGAATCTTTCCAGTGGTTTCAGCAGGCTTGAGATCATATGAGATGAAAAACAGAGGGAAAGGTCCTTTAATCCTCTAATCTTTTCAAAGTATTATGGTTTTTAGCAGGTGATTTTCTTCCAGATGAGCAACATGGTTTCTGTGTTGACAACATCTCTTTGAATACCAGCAAATATGGATATGGCCTACTTAGAAAGAGGTTTTTCTAGTCCCTATGGGAGAACCTCATGTTTTATGGACATAAAAATGCCCTGTGAACACCCGAGACTTGATATCCCAGACTGATGCTGGTGTGAGTGCAATTACCGAATTTGCACTGCTATAATTGAGCGGTGTTTAGAGCCCCTGAAGCATACGCACAGCCATCCGTGCTGACCAGTCTAGATTCCTGCCTGCACTTTTCCTGAACGGTTGCGGCTGGTTGTTCAAACCTGGGCTTGCTGTTCAGTCTTATCTGTGTCAGGAATGGCAGGTGAACTGCATACGCCATGTTCATTAAAGTCTGCTTCTTCCTCTGCAGCTGCAATGCTGAGACTGCTGCCAAATCCCGCTCCAAGGGACAGTGTGATCTGAGGGAAGCTGATCTCCCACCTCCGGCAGACAGCCAGAAGCCCACGGCAATGTCCATGGCAACGGAGACCTGGGAGGACAAGCCAAGCAATAAGACATCCAGCGACACTCCACCTGCAGGGAATGTAAGGGAGAGGAGTTCCCCTCTCATCTTGAGCATGTGTTTAGGATTTTTTTCTTATCATAGAATCACAGAATCATTCTAAAGGATCCCTTCGTTGTAGGAACTGGGCAGACTGGGGGCCTGGGATCTGAAATCACACCAACTCCCATGCGCAATTAAACTCTGTTAGAAGCATTTCTAGTGCCTTTTTTATTACAGTTCATGAAACAGGAGTCAGTTCTGTACCCTTGCCTATCTGCTGCTGCATCTCTTGTAGGGAGTTCAGCTGTAACTCCTTTATGGCTTTCACTATGCCTCCAGACCCTCATTGCTGGACTGCCTGGGGGATCAGACAGACTCCCTCCTAGTCCCCACTAATGTAGGTGAGGCACAGAGGCTGGAGTTCCTGACCCCACAGCGCTGAAATGTTCACAGAACAGAGGCAAGCTAGCTCAGATCCCTGCAGGACAGACTTAGACCTGCTTTAGGCCCTTAGCCGGGACTATGCTGTTGACTTCTTTCTTCATGGTTATTTTACAGCCTTGATCCAGCCACCATGAAGCCACTGTATTCAGAGCTACACTACAGCAGAGGGCGAGGGGCTCTTGCTGTTATGACTAAGCAAGACAGAGGGACCTGGGGGGATAGATTTCCTAATGACCATGTAGCAGAGCTGCATTTACACTGATGACGAATTTCCTTTTCCCTCCTTGGCAACTGCAGTCCAGTGGTTGCAAACCAGGCGCTGCTTTGGCCACCTCCTTGCTCCAAATCCACTTGCTTTTCTTGCAGACCCTGAGTCCTGGCTGCCGCCGATCCAGCTCTGACATCGTCCATGAGAGCACGGATGGTGCCAAGGCCCAGCGGGAGTGCCGGCTGCGGCCGCACTTCAGTGACCCTATGCCGACGGACTCAGTGAAGAGGAAGCAGCTGGAGCTGAAGATTGCAGCTGCAGCACGGCAGCACGCACAGAAGCGCCGGCAGGAGCGAGACTACGGTACCCACATTCTGCACACTTAGAGGGGGTTGGTGGGCCAGATGTTGAGCCCTGCTACACTGGTGTAAATATGGAGTGAATCCAATGACCTGGGGGAAGGAAATGTTCTGGGTTTAACCCAAGTGTGCAGGAAATCAGGATCTACTCTGCTGTGTCTCAGTCCCTGCCTGGCAGATGGCAGCAGGGGAGAGAGACCAAATGAGTTCACAGGTATGGGCAGAGTAGGGGTGACAGGTTTCACCTGGGAACCATTTACTGTTGACCCCTGCCTTTCCCAGCAGCAAAACAGGAGGGGAGTCAGCTAACAGCCCTGCTTTCACCAGATCTCCCCCACGAGGGTTCCTGCCACTCGTGGCTGTGCCAGCTTGAGCTTCTCATGTGAGCTCTGTGCATCTGGAAGTGCCTGTAATGATTTGTGTCTGTTCTCAGGTCCAGTGGTAGCAAAAGCCAACCTTGGCCATGGTGGCAGCTTTGATGAGACCCGCCGCGCCCCACGTGGTTCCCTCCGTTCCAGACATCATTGGAGCAATGTCAGCAGCCTGAGCACGGACAGTGGGATTGTTGGCGTGAACGATGTCCGGGACAACCTGGATCCCAGTGAGGCCACCCGGACCAAGTCAGCGGATGTGGAGAGGGCAGATAGTGGCATTGGCCAGATGCCAGCCAGAAGGTGGAGGAACAGGGCATCTGAAACACTGAGCTCCCTGCAGGCCTGGGAAGCCCACCGTCCCTGCACCGACTGCGGAGAAAGGGACCTCCCGGTGGAGACGGATGTGCAGAACTGCAATCAGAGGCGGGCTGACCTCTGTGAGAAGTGCCGCAAGCGCAGGACAGAGCGCAAGGAGTCTGTGCTGGAGTTTGTCAACACGGAGGCCAGCTATGGAGAGGACCTGCGCATCATCAAAGAGGAGTTCTACCTCCCCATGCAGGCAGCCGGGCTGCTGAGCCAGGAGCAGCTCCTGGGCATCTTCAGCAACATCCAGGAGCTCATCGACCTCAATGAGAACTTTGTGGAAGTACTCCAGGAAGAGATTGATCAGGCCTTTGACCAGGTATGATGCTGCGTGCTCTATAGGGGCTGGACCAGGCAGACAGGAATAAGTTTTGCATTAGTGAAGCAGCATAGATGGAGCAGGGGATGAGGAGGTAGGACACCTAGGTTCTGGTCATCTGTCCAGTCCCTTCCTCTCTCAGCTACTATAAACCAGTGATTTCCATAGGCCTGTGCTAGGTCACAGCTGCTGGCCTCACTCTCAGCTCTGGTAATGCCACTGACATTAGCAGGCCATCAGCAGTCTAGCTCATTTATTGCATTAACAGGATCTAACTGTCCCATTACCAAAGTTAGCTCTAAGCCAGTTAGCTTCGACACTACACCGATAAGTGTGTGACCATGGGGGCACAGAGCTCAACTTGGTCTGGCCACCAGAGGGATGGAGGGGACCAAGCTACCGGACCACGCTCTTGCCCAACGCTGAGCTGGCTCGCCTCAGGCTGGCTTGGGTGTATTTGCCTTGGGTTGCTGTTTATTGCAGCTTGCCTCTAGGCTGGCTGCAGGGGCAGGCAGCACAGGCTGCTCCCTGCTCTGGTGACAATTGGCCCTTACAGCTATGTGTACCAGTTGCTTCTACTGATGCACCCTGCCTTGCACAAGGGACTTTCCTACCCCATGAGCGTGGTGGTCAAATGGCAGAGAAATGAAAATAAGACTCTCGAGCAGCAGACAATCACTGCAAAGGACACATAAGCTCCACACCCTCCTTTCTTCAAGAAGCCAAACCCCACTTGTTGCTGTATCAGTCTCACTGGGATGTTTTGCTCTCTGGGAAACATTCCTCCTTTCCCTCTCTGAAACCCTGCATGTCAGACTGAGCAACACGTCTCAAAAACTGTCAACTTTGACAACCACTCTCAGGCACCTGGCACAGTGAAGACAGATGTGCATTGTAGGTGTGATGTCCCCTGTGAATCATTTGTTGAGACAACGGCTTCTACAAACAGCCATGGTTTGCCCTATCTCCTCCTCCATGTTGCCCTTTGCAATCAGAGCTCAGTACTGCACCAAAAAGCCACCGGGAGCCAGGGAGCTGCTCCCTCTCTCGCTGCTCAAATGCTAGTGATTGCAGAGCATGTCAGCATACACCTAGACAAAGCTAAGAGCATTATGTGGCACCAAATTCTTACTATTCCCTTATTTTATTCGTTTCCAGAAATCAGAGAACAATTTAGCACGAAATTTATTTTTCACCTAGGCATCAAAGTAGCCACTAAGAGCACAACTGAAGGAGACTGCTTCCCAGCCAGACCAGTTGCTGGGAACAACTGCAGAAGTTGCTAAGTGCCATGTCTGTTACCTAAGTTACAGGCCTCCTCTGCCCATTTGTTCCTAAATGCTCTCTGTTAATTTATGCACTGCTTCATTAGCCTTACGGCAGACCTGCTGGCAGCAAGGGCCCCTGTACACCCTCCCGACTAGCAGGCTCACTCTGGCCTCTGAGCCCATGTTCTGGTGAGCTGGCTGAGCCCACAGAATCAGAGAAGACATCTTTTTATTGTATAAAAGAGCAAGCAGGTAGACCAGCTTTCCTTCCCCTCCCCACTCACTGCTTCCCCCCAGACCTGCAGGGACTGCCTTTCCACCAGGAAGGGTGAGCCCACTTCCACCTTCGGTCTGGTGTTCACCAGATCCTGCAGTAGGTTCATGCTGATAGGACTGAACGCAGGCTCCGTGCTTGTGCCTCTCCTGAGCTAACCCAGCAGGGGCTGTATTGCATGCTTGCAGGCTGATGACGACCTGATGACCGTGTGCATCGGCGAAATATTTCTAGAGTTCGTCAACATGCTGCCAGCCTTTCAGACCTACTGTCTCCAGCAGTCCTCCTCTGTGAATATGCTCAATGCGCTGGAGAAGGAGAAAGAGTTGCTCAGGTGAGAAAAGGGATGAGCGTATTCTTCCAGGCTTTGGGGACAAGAAGGCACCAGGTTGAGGGCAAAGCCTTTGTCAGCTCAACAAGATCAAAGTTTTGATGCTCATGTTTGTCAGTGCTGAGCTGCTCGCTCTTGGGGTGAGGGGAGTAATTTATTCTCCAAAAGATATTCAGGCCTTGATATCTCCACCGAGGCAGCCAGTTGGTCCCCAGCTGTATACTGTATTTTGTGGTACCAGTGTTTGCCCACTGACCACTGCACTGAACACCCAGCTGAGAGCAGCTCTCAGTCCCTGCGCTAGGTGGGGAGGAAAGCCACTGTGTGAAGCATGTATGACTTGAATTTTCTTCCCATTCCTAGCCCTGGCATATTGGGCAACGTGAGGCAAGTCAGTTCTCTTTCCACTGCAACAGCTTAAAATGACGACAGTACCAAATTCTTGTGTAGAGTGCTGTGTAATCTAATGATGAAAGGAGTTACAAATTAATGTAATCTGATATAAGAACATGTATCTGCCTCAGGCCTACGTCAGTGTGTACCAGAGAAAGATCACACCCTTGTTGTTTTACAACAATTTAATAGAAGATTGCCAGGATGTTATGTGCTAGTGTCCCAGGCACCTCATCGCTGTTCTGCAGCTGAGCACAGCTGCAGAAATTGTTAGTTTTTGAGAAGACCGCGTTCACAAGGCTGTTAAAACAGCGCGGTGCCCAGCAGCTGTCAGCACCACACTGTTCATTTGCATTTAGGATTGTAGCACCTGCTGGCAGAACAGCCACCATTTCATTCCCTCTTCTTAAATCCCTGCAGAATATTCCTTAATGTCTCCCAGAACGACAACACAGCACTGCGGCGGATGAACTTGAGGTCCTTCCTGATGGCCCCTTTGCAAAGAGTCACCAAGTACCCACTGCTGCTCAGCAGAATCATCAAGGCCACCACTGAGTACCACCCAGATCATGGCAGCCTGCGGGAGGCCAAGAGCCGCATTGAGTCCCACTTGGAGCACATCAACATGAAAACCAAGCAGGAAGGGAACACGTGGACCCTCCGATCCTTTCGCCAGGACAGCAAGAAGAAGAGGGAAGTCATCAACATTGAGATGAGAGAAACTGCCCTCAAAACTGTAGGTTGGCTGCGGGAGGAAACGCGATTTGTGATGGAGGGGTCTCTGCAGCTGGCCCAGCCCCCCGACGGCCAGTGGGTGAAGAAAGGCAGCAAGACCCTGAAGTTCCAGAACATGCAGGTCCTCCTCCTGGTGAACATGAAGCGTGTGTCCGAGTCCAGCCTGGAATCAGCCGAGCCAGGGCCTGTGAAGGACGCCGTGCTGGTACTCATCAGGGACAAAAATAACGGGAAGTTCCATTTGCTCAGGGAGCCCTTGAGGCTGAGTAATTGCATCGTCTCCACTGATCCTGACTGCGATGACACTTTTGAACTTATTGAGATCAGGCGGGAGGCATTTGTGTTCCGGGACAGCGACCGGGCACGGACTCACCACTGGTTCAGGCAGATCAGGCGGTACTCGAGGGAGCTGGGCTCCTGGAAGAAGCGGCGGAATGCGCTGCCCAACATCATGATCAGCACCCCTCACACCAGGCCCTGAGCCCTGCATGGGCAGCACGCAAGGAGACTTGGCTTGACCAGTGCCACGCGCAAGGACCCTCAAGAGCCTTGGTGGCTAGAACTTGCTCTGCTCCATGGACAGCACAGGGAGGAGCCTGGCCCACGAAGACTCTTAGCAGCACTGCAAGCAAGTGTTGCAGCCTAATTCTGGTCTCCGGCCTCAGGACTCACAACCTGTTTGTGGCTGATGTACATGCAGAAGTGAGCTTCCCTTGAGGAGCAGACCTCTGGAGGAAAATACTGAGTTTAACTTGTTAATATTGCACTGCGGGAGAATAATGTATGATGCTTGCCATTGCATGGATTGTGTTCAAAGCCAGTCTTGACAACATGAGAGAGGTTTCCACCATTGATTATATTTCATCAGCATTAGGTAAAGTCAGGGTCAAAATTAGGTGCAGTATTATGCAACAGGGGAGGATAGTTGGAGAAATTATTTTCCACCACTACTCCTAAGGACTGTATTTCATTATTCACCTTTGTATATTCAGTCAGAATGCTTGTTTAAACAGAAAGGTCTTTAATCCAAATCAAGTAGGTATCAATTTGCTCTCATACAGCTGCATGCACACAGCAAAAAAAACCCCAGACAAGAATAGAAGGAGTTCTTGCTCTCTCACACAAACACCCCAAATATGTGTAGAACCTGTGGAAGAGCAGTATACCCTCACTGAATGTCTGTTATTTAACTGACTTAGGGACTGGAACATAACGCTGCATCTGAAATATCTCAGAAGTATATGTAAATATAGGTCTGCTACCACTAATAGTGAACTTAAAAGTTTGCGATTATTTAAATGATGTAACCTAGTGTATTTCAAAATTTAATTGAAAGGAACAATTTACATTTTACTGTAGAGTAACATAAAAGGTTTTAATAATTATGTTTCAATTACTTTAGGTGGGTATTTTTTTTAATATATGTATTCTGGAGTAGATACTTCATTTAGTGTGGGTGGCATTCAGGTGAACAATGTGGCTACGTGTGTTCTTTGGATCCCCTGAACAGAATTCAGGGGCTATTCCTAATGAGACTGGGAGAACGGTACAAGCCTGCTACCCTAATTCCCCCTGGACAACAGCAGATTGGTACAAAATCTTATGCTCTGGCCACAGCCCTGCCTGGGCAGGTCAGGCCCCAGCACACCAGACGTGAGATCCCAAACTGAGGCCACAAAGCACACCCCTGTAAGGTCCAGCCTCTCTCAGCTCCGCAGCACGGAAATGACTCGAAGCTGAACAATGGTAGAAAGGCAAATAGGGTTTAACCTTTTCAGCCTGCCATTACCACTGACCACGGCCTTGCGATTACAAAATGTCACGCTGTGACTTACACAGCAAAGGCCAGATTACAGCCCTAGAGGCTAAATTAAAGGAGCCTGAATTTGGGTTGGTTGGTCTCAGAGGACAGCCTGTGAATGTTGGTGTGTCCCTGTCCCCCCCAGTGTAAAGACAAAGCCAATCAGTATTATTTACTCCAAAAGAAATATTTCTGTTACAGGCATTTCTTTTACAGGAGGATTCACACAAAGCAGCAAGTTTGTGTATTTCTCCAGAGATCAGTCAGCATCAGTGAGCACACAAACGAAGGCGGACAGAGACTACCTCCATGGAGGTAGCCCAAGTCTTGTAAAGTCACCACTGACCCAGTGCGTGAGCAGGCTCCAAACCCAGTGCTTTGTCCTCCTGCCATAGCTGCAGGGCTTGTTACACTGCTGCAGGCACCGAGGCAGACGCCAGCAGTGAGACGTGTGTGTACTGGCTGTGTTGTCTCTTCATCTGCACTGTCCAGTCTTTTTGTCCTTGAGGAAATCAGAGTTGTTGCATCATTGGAGGCTTTACAAGATACCCAAGATGTGAGGGTGGCAGCACACAGCTGAGCAATAGCTGGCAAAATGCTTGTTGGGGCAGCAGCCTGACTCCCTCAAGTGAGTTAGAATTTCCAGTCTTTAGACAACAAATTGCTTGTTCCCCCAAAACACACACTGAAGAGCAGGAGGCATTCCGTTTATAGTTTGTTGTTTGTTTTTCAAATAGATGGATGCCTAAGCAGAGCAGCTGCTGGAGGAAGATTTCTCTGATGCTGTCATGACAGATCTGCATCTAACAGCCTTGAAGCGCCATTCACTGAACATGCAAAAAGCAATAGCTTGTAGCACCTTTGTTTGCTCTCCCAAGATCAAAACAGCGCAGCTACCTTCTCTTCATTACTTCCAGTGGCAGTTTTGATAAGGGAAGGTGTAAGTACATATTAAGCCTAATAGCTTAATTTATCCAAACAGTGAATGGCTTTCACAGCCACAGAAAGCTACTGCTTTCTGGAAAGTCTTCAATTACTTTTCAGCGCAATGATTTTCTCCACACCAGTCCATGCTCAAAACAAGCCATGGACTGTTTGTACAGTCATATCGTTAAATCAAGATACCTTCAGTCACCCTGGCTGTTCAAAAAGGTTAGAGAACAATAAGTATATGTACAAGCATCAATCTTGTGTTTGGGTGATTGTTCAATTTGTCAGATTCAGGTTTTTTCTAGGTATCACAGGAAACACCTGCCTGCCAGGCTCCCAGTAATCATGGCCCATTTCCTCGGAAGCAGGCAAACTCTCCCCAAAAGAAGGTCCATAAATAATTGCTGGGTGTTGAGTTACGAGCAGGATGTGTGCTTAGTGCTGTAGCCCTGTCCTAAAAAAACTGTGGCCAGGGAACAGTACAAGCCCTTTGATCTGGGACAGCCTGCTATGGGAAGCAACAGCCTGACTGTTGAACCTGTCAAACTAGACGGAGGCTGTGCTTCCAATGTTATTTATCTTTTACGTATCCGGTGTGTACTCAGCTGCTTGCCTGCCTTTAAATTACAGGTGTTGAAAGGGAGCACAAGCATAGAACAATCCCTGTGGCCCCACGAGGGCTCATGCTGCGGGGTGAGCCTGCATAGGAAGGGTGCGGAGTGTCAGCACAGTGACAAGGCAGTAGGTTTCCATAATCCTCAGGCACCTTTCTGAACTGGATGATCCCCCTCCTGGGAAGTCCCAGGTCTTTCAGTATCACATGTACACAGCTTGCTTGGCAGCCCTGGAGATTAGTCATGCTGTATTTTTCCATTTCTGACTAACAAACCTGACAAAATGCTATTATAACCCACAGTACTTGGGGACAGGGTTGTGTGTAAGCCAAGAAAGCACTTTCTTGTTCCAAACTGACCATCTTAAGGATCTGGAATATTTTTATGCCTCTCAGAAGTCATGACTGACAATACTAAGATTACTTTTCAAGACTGCTGCCCACTGAGCTTACCCTGCTAGTACAAGCAGGCCTCGCTGGAGGTACCATGTTATGTGGGGAAAAAAAGAGAAAGTCAGATTACTCTGTTGATTTGTTAGAACTTATAAATTACCTTTAACAAGAATTTAGGATGAGTCTTACTGGTAATTTACCAGAAAAAAAAACCAATAGGCAATCTTTGTCATGGAGTCCACATAGTTTTGGGCTGACAATGCAGACACACAAGAAGACACAACACTGGATTAAGAGCCCCATCTGTGATCAGGTCCTGAGGAAAGAAGGAATAGCTACTTTAAGAGTCAGCAGGCCGAGTAGGAAAGCCTGAAAAAAACACAAAGAGGTAAAGAGCAAATACTTTAGAGGGCAGAGACTCCTGCTTTAGTGAACAGAGATCTTCTCTTCTATGGTGTTCCTGTTACATTGCTGGTTGTCCTTAACAGAAGTGAGGACAGGGAAGGGGCATTCAGCACAGGTCTCCACTATGTGATCAAGAACACATGTAAGGGAGCACCAGCTTTGGTCTGGGAGCAAGAAGCTATTGTAGCTGTCATTGGAGATTGAGAGATTGACCCCAGCACATCCCAAATCCTGAAAAAAAAGTTCTGAGATAACCTCAGATCTCCTGCCTTGGAGGACTTCAGTCATTCAATGCATGTGAATCTATTACAGAGCTAAAGTCACAGGAAGACAGATCTCCAGCAGGAGATTCTGGGGAATATTGCACTCTCTTGCTTGTTCCTGACATCCTCAAAGGGAAAATAATTCACATCTTCCAGCACCACATCAAAGATACACCTTCAGGGCTCATGGATGAGGCAGCTCTAGTAACTCATTTTGTGATGTGAGCCATGTCTCCTCTTAAATGTATGCTAGAAAACCAGGTAAGATTTGGCTGGAATTAGGCTGACATTCTCCGACTTGAAATTGGAAAAACCTGGAACCAAATGCAATGGAGGAAACTGTCCTCCTGACGAAGATCAGATTCAAAGATCTCACTGTCACCACTGAGTGACCTTTTGTCACTACAGTGGAATATGATGGAGCAAAAAGTCTTACTGATCAGGGAGACAAGGGAATTGCTTTATTTCTCACAGAGGCTGCTGCAGAATATCAGTATGACTGGAGACAGGTAGAAGCAATTAAAAAAAATAAAAATTTTTACAATAACACTGCACAGTCCAAGAATTCCAGGCAAGCCCCAAGGGCACTCATTAGAAAGAAAAAAGACATCTGCCTCAGGAAGCCGAAGGTGGTTTCCCTAAGGGAAACCTTTCTACAACATGGATGGAAAAGTTGAGCAATAGGAACAGAGGGTCCTCTTCAACAGAGAGTGAAGAACCCTAACAAGGAATCACAATGCAGACAGAGCATCCTTCAGCACTGGTCTCTGCCCAGGCTTGACTGGTTAAGCAGCTGGAAAAATCTCAAAAGCTGGCATTGGGCTCTAGGTCCTTTAGCAGGGATGAATGCAGTGCTAATTTGCAACTGTCCAGCTCAAATCCTGCCCCAACACGATCTCCACCAGCGCAGGCTTTGCATCCCTGAGAAATGGTCTCGGCTGCAGGTGAGAAGACCCAGATGGCAAACAGCTCTCCCAGGGAAGGTGCCCTGTGTAGGAGCACGCAAAGGAGCCCTTTGTTTCAGCAGCAGTGGAGCCCCAGGTGGTTTTGAAGCCTTCCCTCCTAGCACAGGAACCCCCCTTGCAGTGCCAGAGTCACATCCTTGGGAAGACCCACAACAAACATCCTCTGGGTGTCGTGGGGAGGGCTGGCAGATGAGAGTGGGAAGCCTGTAGGTCATAAGAAAGTCACAGAGCAGATCCCATGACTGATGCCTGGGGTAACCAAAACATGCAAAGAACACAAGGCATTTATAGCCTTCGACTTGTTGTACAGGGGCTGAAATCTCAGGCTTTTTCTTCCCTTTAGGCTTTCTGCAGTCCTTGTTGAGGTCTCCAACAGGCTGTGGTGGTCATCAGACTTCACAGAAGCCTGCAAGAGCTGCACAGGGCCCCACTGCAGACCCAGAGGCAGCCAGATGGCTCTCCCTACCGGGATGGGAGCCAGCAGGCTTCCTGGGTAGCAGACAGTGCCCTTGCAAGGCTCATGCCCTTACATTTTCCCCAACAGAAGCAGGTTAGATGTTTGTACACCCATAGTGTGAACATGCAGATGACAAAGCATTCAGACAGGGAGTGTATTCCCCCTTCTTTCAAGAAAGGACTGGTTTTTTTTCCCCTTGGGCAGGGCAATCCTCCAGTGGTGGCTAACCAGCACAAGCCAGAAGTGCCGCAGTTTGAAGGGACAATAAATAGGGAGGCACAGAAACCTGCAAGCAGACACCCATCTTCAAGTAATTCATGCCTGACCCACAACACGCATACAGAAGATACAAACCGTAAAGAACTATTCCTTCCAAATTCAAACACTTACTTAATGACACACCACGAATTCAGCAGGCAGGAGGCTCTCTGAACAGCCCCTACACACACTTCAGTACAGCTGCACCACAGTATCCAGCAAGAGACAGGACTTCAATGAGGGGAGATGGACTGCTGATGAGTGACAGGCCAGTATCCACACACAGACCCCAGGAGTCATCCATGTTCACTTTCTGCTCTCGTTAATTGCCTCAGTGTGTAATGACCTTACCAGCTGAAAGATGTGAGTTAAGGCTCTATAGCACAGAAGTCATCACTTTGCAGTAAAATAAAGGCAAATTATTTACCCAAAGAGAAAATCCTTGGCAATCCTAACAGAACTGGAAGCAGTTAAATTACTGAAAGAAAATCAGACAATTTGCCACTTAGTGTTACAGCTCAGTGAACACTTAAAGCTGGCACCATGGGGCGAGGAAGAAGCCTCCCTCCACACACTGGCACAGCAAACTGGATTGGGAGCAAACACTGCTGAAAAATAAAGATTGTTTCAGCTAGATCAGTTCTTGATCCAGTTCACTGCACAAAGACATGTGCTGGCACTAGAAAAGGGCAGTCTGGAGGTGATAACGTGTCCTTTAACAAGTGCCAGTTTAAAGAGGTTGCTGGTCCTGGGCTGCAGTTCATCAATTCCAGCAGACAGAGCACAGTTCAGCAGCCAGCCCCAAGGCCTACTCTGCATCCTGTGCCAGGGAGCTCTGTCCACCCCTATTTCCCCGAGCGGTTTCAGGTCAGCGCTTTCATTGATCTGCAGGGGTTGAAAAGGCAGTGCTATAAACGAAGAGCAGTTAATCAACTATTTAAGTGCCCTTTTTACCAAAATAAAGAAAACCCACAGAAATGACGTCAAGATAGGGAGGGAAAAAAAAGCCAACCCAGTGAGTGAATACAAAGATGATCCAAGGAAGCACTCCCTGGGACACACTTCAGGCTGAAATGGCTCAGAGCATAGCCATACTGGCTGTTGAGTCAGACCCTCCAGTGCTCCTGTGCTGACTCACTCCCCTCCCAGCTGCCAGCACACGCTGCACAGTCCATTCGGTACCAACAGGAGTTATTTGTTCAGAGTTCAAGTGCATCTGATTCATCATGAGCCATCAAGCTTCTGCAGTCCTTGGAGCTCCATCTCTCACTGCCATTCCCCGCTGGCTAACCTGCTCCTGTTGCCCCTGGGAAAGGGAAGAGCCCAAGAAGAGAGACCCCCCCCCGTACTCAAGTCCTTCTGGGTCTTCACTTCTTCCCCCTGCTCCCAGGTCTGGGACAGAAACACAACTTACCATTTAGGACCAGAGTAATGTGCACATTCAGAGTCAGGGCCACAAGGTTCTATAGGCTACCTCTGCACAGAAGAAGCTACAAAAAGCAGGTCCCCATCTTTCCCTGCTGCAGACTAGGGAAAAAGTTTGTGGTTTTCTTTCCCCTTCCCCAGACCTGGCTTGGGAATGCACTACGCAGCCTAGCTCTTGCAAATGATGCTTTTCCAGAGGAAGATGCTAGGCTCTCCCAAAACCTAGGGGCAGGAAAGAATGAGGTGTTACCAAACACCCTCCCGGAACACAACACTGGAGTATTGCTTTCTCAGGCACTTGCTCTCTAGAGAGCCTTAGACAGAAGGATCCCACACCTTGCAGACTTTAAAAGCCCTAGGTAAGAGACTTGCTCTTCCAGTTGTCCTTCCCACAGTATCTGCACCGCTGCACCTGCAGCACAGTGCTGTTGTGTCTCCACAACACAAGCTCTCGGAAACCATGTAAGATGCAACAGCTGGCAGATAGAGGTTCTCCTGAAAAGCTGCATTAGGCACATGGCATCCCATGCCAGGACGCAGACCTGTTGTGTGACCGAATGCAACCAGAGCACCTGGGACACAAGCCAGTGCAAAGCCTTAATGAACACCTGCTCTGCAACCAGAAACTTGCCCCGCCACATAGCCTCACATCCCAGTCCTGCATGCCAGTCCTCCTCTAACCCAAGGGACATCACACTGATGCTCAGGAAACCTTTCTCCAATTCCCCTGCTCCCACACATTTCCTGTGTGACCTTGGTCTACACGGCTATGCAGGCTCGGAGCCTTAGGGTGTTGTTTCACCAGTCTCTGGTTTTGGCAGAGCTGGCTTAAGCTCCTTCCTTCCTCTCACCTCCATGGGGTTAAAGCAAGAAAGAAGCAAGCAGTGGCATAGGGCAAGAACAAAGAACTACTTTGAAAGCTCGTCTCATTGCCGTGGGGCTCAGGAAGTTACACCCTCATTTTCTTCAGCTGCGAAAGAGGGGTATTACCATCTCCCTATGTTATATGACATAAGATACAAAGGATGAGGACAAAAGTGAAACATTATGAGATGCTCTGAAGATGAACCTTGCCACATCTTGGATTTTGGTAATGATAAACTCCTCCATACCTCTCCTGTTTTACTTGGTGAAATTGGTCAAAATTAAAATGAGGAAAAAAAAAAAAAAAAAAGCAAGCCCATGAAATCTGTTTTCCACTTGACTTACGCTCTGCTCATCAGTGGGTAGGAGTGCACCATTGAATGGCGTACAGCCACAGTGAGGAATTCTGTTCTTGTCCAAGTACAGCTGAAGGCTGAACTTAAATTATGCTATTTCAGAGCATGCTCCCAAGGAAGGGAAGCAAATAACAGATAATCAGACAACAGGCAGAGTTACCAAATGGCCAAAATCAATAAACAGGTTTTATTGGCCAAAATAACCAAGAAACCATTTTCTTCCAATAAACAAAACCCTAAAACAGCGGCAAATCTTTGCTAACAAAATGAAACACTAACAGACATCACAAACTTGACTGTTCGTGTTCATCCTCTGGAAATACTCCTCCTCCTAAAGAAGTTAGTTTTTCTCCTTATCCCTCCTGCACCACCAGAAGTAGAATAGCAAAACTCCAAGTCATTTAGGGCAAGGGAACAAATACCCTGGGAGGTACGAGTTTGCCCATTTACAGAAATGAAAGAGGCTGTTGGTGTTTGCAGACACCTTGCATGCAAAGTAGCTGAAGTAATTTCCCCTTTTCTGAAGATACAAACATTTTACTACATGAACTATAGTTTTAGTGTGGTTTGGTTTTTTTAATGCCAGGACACAGGTACAGTTGTGACCTATATAGGTTGTTAAAACTCGATGCTACCTGTGCTTTATCGGTTAACACTTCTCTATTCAGAAACTTTGGTAGTTAAAAAAAATAAAAATCAATTACACCAAGTTCTCACGGCAAATGATCATATCAACATTTACTCATGTCAGTAAATACCAGTCAGTGGATGCAGATGTTTGAGAAAACCTCACTCTCTCTGGCAACAGAAATCTTGGAGGAAAGGAAAAGCATGAGAGAGAGAGAGAGGTGCCTGGGTGCAATACACCAGTTCCAATGGAGAAATTCTCAGGAGTATTTTCACTAATTTCTCAATAAAGGGGGATACATTAACAGAAGCCATTTAAAGAGTTCTGGTTAGTAAGCAGTTATGCAAATCTGTTCAACTTACTGATGTAGGTGGAAATTTAAGAAACAAAGAGGTAAAAAAAAAGTCTTTAAAAAATTGTTTTAGAAAACACGGTGTGTATATATACATCACATGTATCTGCACACATCTTTAAAGGTGTGTGAGCAGAGACAGCTGAAGCACATCACTGCCGGAGCAGTGGAACAACACTACAGACCTAACAAGAATTTCAGCTCATGGGAGTTACGGACTACTATTGCTGCTGTGCACAGAACGGCACCATGGGTTTTGACAGAGGCATTCCACTGGAAACAGAGAGCCTCCTGTCCTATTCTAGACATGATTTTACAAAACATTTTGAGATCTAACACCCGTACTACACCTTTTGTAAGAAAATAGAGAGCAGCTTTCAGCTGCAGTTCTTCTAAACTACTGTAGGAAGGCTTCACTAGCATGCTTCCTAAATTGGCAACCATCTGAGGTAATCAATGATGCTGTTAAAATGAGCATACTTCATTTCTCTCCACCCACACCACCTGTTGCCTCCTTATTGAGTCCTCTGATCGACAAGTCGTAAACCACTTCCTCAATTTTCTTGACATCGTATTTCAGGCCATCGTAGCGTTTCCTCAGGGAGTCATTCTTCAGGTTGAGGAGACGGAAGCCAGAATCCAGCTCGTTGATAAAAGTTGAGATGCGGAGAGGGCGAGAATAGTCACCGGCTGTGACGCTGTTCACTGCCAGTCTGGCCTACGAGAGGACGCACAGGAGAACATCAGCAGAGGAACCAACCCAAATCATGTCACTATTGCCATGTCACTTTACCAAGTGAGGCAGTTTTGTTGCAGGCAGTCAGATTATTTATACTTGGATCTACATTTTTGTTGAAAATCCAGGATATTTGTCAATCAAGTGACTAGTTTAAATCTTAAAATATCAGTGAGGAACAACTCTGGCATACAGAAAGGCAGTTTGCTAGTTCAGATCAAGGTGTTACATATCATAACTTCCAGAAACAACTTGGGAAAGTTAGAAAACACATCATTTCTTTTTAGATCAGTCTCAATCCAAATATATGCATGAGTATCTTCCTTACCAGCTCACTGGCAAGAGTTAATACACCAGAAAGATAGTCTTCAATGTCCAGGTGAAAGCCCCGCTCTCGATCAGCTTCAACTAAGATGAAACAGAGCAGTAATCAGGTGGTACTGAACGTGAGCAAAACCAGCGACTTGAAATTGCATTTGTTTACTGGAGCTGATTTGAAATATCAAATCTATGAAGTCCTATTACAAAATAAAAGCCAGCCTTTTCCTGTATGGGGTGCGATTACTGCCTCTTCTCAGCATTTTGATTTAGCATCTCATACATCCTCAACTGGACATGCAAGAGGTTAAAATTGATCCAACAAAATAACTGAATTTACATTAATACATAGGAGAGGGATCTGTAGTAATTTTTTTGAGAAATATTTTCAAATCCTTTGCTCTGGAAGGACAGAATTCTCTTACAGCATAGGAATTTATTCTTTTTTCCACACTTTTTAAACACCAAAAGCAAAAAGGGAGAAAAATAAGCTTTCATCTTTGTATTACTCCTCTGGTAGATGTACACAATTTGAATGAATAATCCCCATTGATGAAGAACTTACTAATGGGTAAATACTTTTGTTCACATTAGGTTTGCTGATTTCCACCTTATTAAAGAATTTGTTGTTTACATAATGAAATCAAATACCAGATAAAGTTTGGAACCTACTTCTTGGGAGGAAATGAAGTTCTGCTGTCTCCCTGTACCTCTAAAAGCTACAATGTCTTAAAACATGACCAGCGTTTTCTCTTCAGTTACAACATTAACTTACTCCCAAGTATTTCTGCAACAGCTTCTCGGGTCACTAATGTTTCTGACTCCAAGTAGACTACAAACGCTGCCAGAAACACCAACCGCTGAAGCACAAACCTCCAGTGCTCATGAAATCTGTTGAAGAAAACACCAAGTCAAGGTATAAATAAGTGACATCTATTACTGGAGAGCTAGGCAACAAGCATACATTATGTATACATTATGTTTTCCACCTTTACACATAGGGCTTTGCAATATTTTTGGCTTATCAAAATGACACCAGCTTAAAGTCATCTCCTTGGTACTCCAGGACTTCACCCCCAGGATACTGCACCGGATGCAAGCATTGCTCATGCCTCTCACACCCCTACTCAGTTCAAGACAACCAGGGCTTTCCCTCCCATCTTCCCTCAGCAGATCTGAGCTGACAGGATTCTTGTTCTTTGAAATGTTCTTGCTAGAACATTTGCTACACTGTCCCCTTCTGGCAGCAAACAAAACACAAAGGTGACAGCTTCATTTAGCATCTGCACTATCACACAGCCATTTCATGACAGACCGAGAGCTCTGTTTTCAGAAATGCCCCAAACCTAACTTAACTGCAACTAATGGAGCAGCAAATGCCCTGCTCCCAGAAACAAGGGCAGCTCCAACAGAACACCAATTTCTTAAACTTTCCCTTTTCTTTTTTAAAAAAGCTTCTAGAAAAAGAATATTGGATATTTTTAGTGAAAAGTTATAGATAAAGTGTTTGAGCAAAAGTATTTTTTATCTATGCTGATAATAAACCTCACACTTCTCTACCATGATTTACTTTTCAAACAAAAAGAAGCATTCAGCCCATAAACCTTTAAATCGTTCTTCCAAGGTAATGATGCCACCTATGCCCAGGCAATTCCCATATCCATATCTGGCTGTGATGCTGCACACCTGTAATACTGATCAGTGGGAAACTTGGTCTTCAGAGATTGCATCTGTGTTCTCACTGTAGCAAAGTGTTCACGAGCCTTCTGACATTTCTTTGGTACTGGAAAGAGAAACAGCGCAACATTCGGTACGTGACAGAGAACAGGGTTTTGTGAGCAGAGTTTTCTAGTGTAGACAGCACTGTTTGTGCTCCTTTGCTGTCCGAAATAGTCTATATTGACATTTGAATCAATCTAAAAAATATTCATTGTCCCACCATGAGTCACACAGGTAGAGGAGAAATATTCCTGAATTTTGAGCTGTCTAATCTGCCTCTAGTCCTTAGTTTTGAACTTGAGCCAGGATGGCCCAGTGTTATTTAAGAATCACTGCTAATCATGAGTAATTATTGTTGCTATAAAAGTTATGTCATGGATGAAGAACCTATTCTGTAATGGGCACTGACAGAAGAAAACACTGGAAAGGCCACACAACCTACAGACCAAGAGGCAACGGGGGATACAGACGGATGCAGGAGTGGAGGAACACACAGTCAATGTGGTGTTTGTCTGTGGAATGAACCAACGAGCAAAGGAGCCAGGCGACATGCTGAGCAGGGTGACAAACAAGCAATGCTGAAGGAGACATGACAAACAGCTGAAAAAGGGGTCAAGCATCAGACCTCATCTGAGGTGCAGAGAGGCAATTTTGTGCGAGGGTCTGTAAACACAGAAGAGCTGAGACTATGGCAACAGATACTGGGGGGGAGCGAGGGAGCCAGCAAGAGCAGTGACACAGTTAAAGCCCCATGCTACAAGTCCACCCATACAGCAGTGCTCTGGAGCAGCAGCGCTGCTGCAGGAGGAAGCATGCTGCAGAGATCAGGTGTGAGCTGGTAAGGGGACATTTTTTGGTTTAGCTGTGTGGATGGAGTAAGAGAAAGGGGCAGCTAGTTGGGTTGTACAGGTGTCAGAGAAACAAAACATTCTGGAGAGCGCCTTAATGCAATGGTTCAGGAAAAAAAACCAGGAACAACCAGATCACAAGCAACAGAACGGCACTGCACACAGCCAGCCCCATAGAAAGCATGTACACCAAGCGGTGCCACTGCCACATGACTCATACAGTCAAAGGAAAAGCAACTTCTCTTTCTCCATTTTAGAATCTTAGGATTTTTTTTTTTTTCTTATCAATCCAAGTTCGGTTAGATGAGGTGCAACATCCCTTCAGGAAACTGCATTTCCTGCTTTCAAGCAATGTATTTGAAGAAACTGGGTTTTAACCTGTCCAACGTATGCTATACCTCTGCAGAGAAATGGTCTCTCGCATATGTACGAACCACTGCCACCTCCCGTTTACTGATACGAGTTACAGCCACACTGCACCCGCAGTACCAGGGCCCAACAGAACTCATCATACCAGTACTTCTCAACTGCAGCCTTCTCAGAAATCCTGGTCATAACCCAAGGAAGGCAGAAGATCAACCTGACAGGTTCTCCTGCATCTTGATGCACAGAAGCCAGAATTATTTAAACAAGATCACAGAAGCTAAATCTGAAAGCTGTGATGAATGATTTTTATCAAACAAGCCCTACTAGGAGCCACTTAAGCATGTTTAAAATAAAGTTCTCTCAATTAGTAAAGCATAATTTCTGTTAAAAAAAAGGGGGAACACTTAAAAATAAAAGCTTCAGGAAGCAGAAGGTGAAAATGCTCCGTGTGCAGCCAGGATGAAAGAAATGTATGAAGCTGCCCTTCAAACACCGTCCTTGGACTATGGTTTCTGCCATGGAAAGCTGTGACGTGGCAGCTGTGCACCAAGTAAGGCATAATTTTGCATTTTGGCTTCTGCCAGAGGAACTTTTTATAAAAATAAACAATCTTTATGGTAAAGTTTCAGACAACAGCACCCAACGATACACACATAACCTCCCAACTTCAAACTATCCTCATGCATCCTTAACATACTACCACTGACATTTCCCAAACTTAACATAACCTGTTTCAAGAACAAAGATATATTAAGTTGACTTTCAGCCTCTGAAGACCCTACCTGTCACTCAGACTCACGTCAGCTAACAGCAGGCTGCAGCACGTGCTGCCCTGAACAGATTTCTGAGCAGTTCTCCAACTCCGTTTTGGACAAGGGGCAGAGGGAGCAGAAGGAGAGAGATCCTCTAACCCTGTTGCGGAGGCTGCTGGCCTGAGGCTCTGCTGGTTTTACCTCCCGCTTCCCCACAGCCAAATAAAGGCTATGACTGAAACTGCTTATCTCACAGCTAAGCACAATTTCATGCTTGGTGCAGAGAGAGCCCACAGAGAAGCTGGCACCATGTCTGTGGGTAGGCGTCTGCCCCACACTGAAAGAGGTTAGATGAAAAAGTCCATGAAAACAGGTTTAGCCAAGAGATATTTTAAGTCCCTGGAGAACAGAGGAAAGGCATTGTGCAAGATAAGGTTTTAAATACCACTGACTGGTACAGGAAACTGCTCTCCATCAATCTCCATCTTCCAGCTATCCCATAGTTCTATTAACAGAGCTCATGCCACCCCGTATCCTTCTCTTTGGTAGGACAGATTGCTCAGCCCAGTGCAAATCCTTTACCTGTTTTCACCAGCTCTCCGTTCTCCACTTGAGTTTTCAGCACTTTGCCTCAATTGATGATGCAAGAATGACAAAGGATCAACCAGCAGACTATGGGGGAAAAAGGTGTCTCCCACTTATGCTGGCACAAGGGAGGGGGCACAACAAGCGGTACAGCTTCTGTTGGTAGAGGCACCAGCTTAAACCATCCACAGCAATATGGCTGCAGTCACCAAGCATTGTTAGTTACTCTGTCACCTATGAACTTGTAGTAATTATTTGTACTTTTCATTTTTTATTAATTAGTTATTAGTTTATATAGTTAATTTATAATTTAATATTATTATAGTTCAATACTTTAAGGGTGTTAATAGTTTTCCTTACATCTTGGAATAAATAAACACAAGGCTAAAAAATCTTGATGCTACGAAGTCTAGCCACAACTCCATTGCAATGAATAATCTTCTCTTTCAGTTACAAGAGTCATCATTTATCCCTTTTTAATCTACTAAGGAAGAATCATTCTAGTTTCTTAGTCAGAATGTGGTACTCACTCAACAAATGAGATGCTGTAGTAAGCCAAACAGCTATTTAAGAGCACTATGCTGCAGAACTACAACCATTATCAAATAAAACTGTAATCTAAACACATGACATCTGACAAGTGCTATTTATCCCCCTAACAATCCTTCTGTTAACTGGCATTATATTATTCTGCTGTAAACCTTTGTTAATCTAAACCTTTATTGACTTTATTACACTTGGAATCGATGACAAACTGACAAGTCTATTATTATGAGTTAACTCCTAAGCTATTAAGCATACATTCATTATCTTTGATATTATAAGAATTATAAGATGAGCTTTTTTTTTTTTTTTTTAACTTTAACTCTTCCAAATCTCTTCTCAGACTCTGCAAGTTCCAGGACCAGTTCTCTCCCAGAATTAAAAATCAAGTGAATATACCCTGATCCAGACACAGGCCTCTACTATTAAATGCTGCAAAGCAACCCCTGACCTTGTCACCCGCACAAAATAGCTGTCACAACATCCACAGGTTTACTCGGCTTAGAAAAATGAGGGTATGCTTGTGTGAATTAGCCAATTAGCAGTTCTAATTTTTGGCACTGACAGATTTCCTAAGTAGGTGGAAGTTGCACTTGCCAGCAGAGGTCAAACCCCAAGTGTCGCATGTTGCTAAACACACACCCTCAGGGAGGCCAGAGAGATCTCAGGCCTCCAGCTCCAGTACAAGTGTGCCAGTGAACATCATCAGGCTGATAACAACCGTTCAGCTCTGCAGGTTAATAAAACAGCACCTGGTGACGTTCGTTCTTCTATTCACCTTCAAAGGGCCACCTGCCAGATGTCTCCCCTTCCCAAATTCCTCTCAAGAGTTTCCAGAAAAGTCAGAATGGTTGCTTCTTCTTAGGAGACATTCATTGATTTGAAAAAAAATAGCTTTTAAGTTACATATTTAAGGGAAAAAATGATTATTCCACTTTTTTTTTCACAAATAAGTCTAAAAATGGGGATGAGGGGAGCAGGAAAGGCACATTTGGCATCTAGGTTTGTAGTACCAGTTCTCATGCCCTGGAGGGAATGGGTTGGCTCAGAAACATTATGTCAAACATCTTAAAGAAACCTGGATTGAAAGCAAGGAACCAGGTGAGCTCCAACCCAAAACCTCAAGAACAGCAGAACAATTCCTGCTGCCACTCAAACATACATCAAGGACAGCTCCTGCTTTATCAGCCTTTACAAATTCCCTTTATATTTTGCAACATTAAGCAGATTTTACATACACGCATATGTAGTCTTGTACAAAAAAGACTAAAGGCCCCCCCTTCCCACACCATCCTGAACACCCCCAAGAGCGTTCATGATCACAGCTTTTTAGGGGGTGGGGTGAAGAGGTGAGGAAAGGGACACAGATACAAAGGCCCAATAGGTGACAGTAAATTTAGAAGACAAAAACCTACCTGCAAGTCGCTTAAAGGGAAACCTATGAGCTAATTCAGCAATGCAGAAAGGGAAGACCTGCATAAAGCACTGACTCTGCTACCCTGGGACAGTGAAACACTGACCCGGGGAGGGGAAAACGGGGAAGAATGGTGTTCCCCAAGGATGAACGGCAGCTTTTCTACTTAACCTGGCTTGAAACCTCCCAGCTGGCCACCCCCACCAGCAGCTGTTAAGAAGCCTACAGAATCACAGAATGGTAGGGGTTGGAAGGGACCTCTGAAAATCATCTGGTCCAACCCCCCTGCCAAGGCAGGATCACCCAGGGCAGGCTGCACAGGAATCCGTCCAGTCGGGTTTGGAAGGTCTCCAGAGAAGAAGACTCCACAGCCTCTCTGGGCAGCCTGTGCCAGTGCTCTGTCACCCTCACGGTAAAGAATTTTTTCTTCACATTGAGGTGGAACTTCCTGTGCTACAGTTTGTGCCCATTGTCCCTTGTCCTGTCACTGGGCACTACTGAAAAGAGACTGGCTCCATCCTCCTGACAGCCACCCTTCAGAGATTTACAGACATTGATAAGGTCCCCTCTCAGCCTTCTCTTCTCCAGACTAAACAGCCCCAGGTCTCTCAGTCTTTCCTCATACGAGAGATGTTCCAGTCCCTTAATCATCCTCGTAGCCCCCCGTTGGACTCTCCCCAAAAGTTCCCTGTCTCCCTCGAACTGGGGAGCTCAGAACTGGACACAATACTCCAGATGAGGCCTACGCAGGGCACCCGAGGAGCGCCCACGACGGAGGGGGTCGCGTACCCTGGGGGGTACCTCCAGCACCCCTCCCCCGCCAAACGGCTTTCCCCAGGGTGGGGCGGAGGGCGGGACTCACTGTCCTGGAAGCCAGCTCCCTGGTGCACGCCCTGCAGCAGCGTGAGGATCTCCCGGGCCGTCTGCTCCAGCGCCTGCACCACCTTCCGGATCTCCTGCGGAGACAGGGCGCCGTCAGGCGAGGCAGCGAGGCACCCAGGCCCCGCGCCCCCGGACCCAGCCCCGCGCCCACCTCACGGATGTCCTGGTCGGCGGTGAGGACGCCCTGCAGCGCGATGAACATGTCGCTCACCGACATGGTGCCCGCCGCCGCCTCTGGGGCCTCCCGCACCCGTAGAGGGCCTACTGTGCCGCCGGCGCGGGGGCTGCCCCGCACACTGCCTGAGCGGCCGGAGGAGCCAGAGCGTGGCGGAGGGGGCGGCACAAGTGCCGGTAAGGAGCTCCTCGTCCCAGGCAGGGTGTCCGTGTTTCAAGGGCCCCGCTCCCAGTGCGGCGGGGCTGGACCTCGGGAGGCCGCCGCCCCACCCGGTCCGCGCGAGGGCCCCGCTGCCTGGTGACGACGGCGCCGCGTTGCTACGCGACGTCGTGCGGGGGGGGGGGGGGCGGGCGAGCGGCAGCTCTGTTGCTAGGAGACAGCGCCCCGTTGTTCTGCGCCTGCACGCCGCTGCGCGACACCGCGTGCGAGGGGAGTGACGCCCTTCCGGCGGCGGCGAGGGCAGCATGGCGGCCGCTGAGGCCGAGTCGGCAGCCGTGGTTGCTCCCGCACCGGCAGCGTCTTCGTTCCTGGCCTTGGAGCCGCGGCTGCAGCGCGAGTTCCAGCAGAAGGTGCAGCAGGTCCGCAACAGCCGGGCGGCCAAGGTGAGCGGGGCCCTGTCGCGGGGCGGGAGCGGCCTGGCCTAGCCTGGCCTGGCCTGGCCTGGCCTAGCCTAGCCTGGCCTGGCCTGGCCTGGCCCGGCCCAACCCGACCCGACCCGTCCTGACGCGGCTGCTTTGTGCCCTGCAGGAGGAACTGACACCGGGCGTGGTGTACGTGGGGCACCTCCCGCGGGGGCTCTGCGAGCCGCAGATCTACGAGTACTTCGGGCAGTTCGGGACGGTGACGCGGCTCCGGCTCTCCAGGAGTAAGAAGGTAAAGCGCCGCGCCTGCCCGGCCCGGCCCCGGCCGCTTGGCCTGCGCCCCTCGCTGAGAGCGCTGGGCGCTTCTGAACTTGCCGCTTTGCTTCCTTCGGCCTTTTGGTGCGCACCACGTGGAAAACTTTGTTGCAGTTTCATGAGTGGGCAGAGGGGGGCACCATGCATAATGGTGTCCTGAAAATAAGACTTGCCAAACGAGTATTAGGCTGATAGACGGCATATGAGGCATTGTCTCAGGGATGATCGTTAAAGGTTCCCTCCAACCCAAACCGTTCTATGATTCTATGACTGCAAAGCAGCAGTTTCACCGACAGTTAATGTAGCCCCTTTTCTGCAAAAGTAAATACGCTTATGTGACAAGTGTTGCCAGAATATGCTGATTCAAGGTGGTAGGTGAAGCGTCATGGAAGAGATTCCGTCTTAGATTTCTTGTTCGTTTGTGCTCAATAAATTTAACTTCTCATTTATGGATTTATCATCACATTATAATATTGCTACATATGCTTGGTAGCAACAACAGAACAGCAGCAACACAGGGCAGCTTTTTTCTGGCAAATAGGTATTGGTAAGCAGTTTGTTTCATGTGCAAATATATATTTACCAAAAATTTCATACCAGTTTAGGACTAAATGTAATCCATGATTTTACTGAACTTTATGAAATTGTGTTTATCTGAGTGGGCTATGATTTCAGAAGCATGAAATAATTTACAGTAATTCTTCAGGTGTCGAAGCATTGTTTCAGATTTCTTTCTGTTGTTGCTTGCAGACTGGAGGTAGCAAAGGCTACGGATTTATAGAGTTTGAGTCCGATGACGTGGCTAAGATTGTTGCAGACACAATGAACAACTACCTGTTTTCTGAAAGACTGCTAAAGTGTAAGTATAAGCTACAGTGCAAGTCCTCTAATGTGCAAAGGAAATTTGTCATTATTGTGTTATGTTTTTGGACTGTTTGGAGAATCTCTGGGGCTTTTAAATGCTGCAACAGTTATAAATGCTTCTGCAGTGTGTGTAGTTAGACATAAGGGGTTTTTTTGATTGATTAAAAGATTAATCAGCAAGTTTCTCAGACGTGGAGATAGCAGCACTTGCTTTGTAAAGGATTATGAGCTAAATATGTGCATCAACTTTTGAAAAATAAATTTCTCTGACTGTTTCTGGGTGAAACTGAAAAAGCGTTTTCTTCCATCCACCCATTATCAGTTCTTTTGCTGGTGAATAGTTACTTTCCATCTTCTGTGTTCTTAACATGCCGTACTAGTGCTCTGCTGCAGCAGTGGATAATGTTATAACAAGAACTGAATAGCGTTATGTGAGTACATTGGGTGAGAAGCGTAGCTCTGCTATAACTTGATGTCATATGTTTATGATACAGGTCAGTTCATGCCTCCTGAAAGGGTCCATGAAAACCTCTTCATAAACAGTAACAAAATATTTCGGAAGCCTTCTCAGCCAGCGGTCAGGCGGTACAATAGGATACGTTCGCTTGTTCAGAAGGCAAAGATGACAAAGCGACTGCTACGAAAGGAGAGACTTTTACGGAAGAGACTGGCTGAAAAGGGGCTCGATTATGACTTCCCAGGATTTGTAAGTTTGGCATCGTTTTGATGAGTGTTTTATGCAAAACTTGATTCTAAGGTTGTGCTAAATACAAGAAAATCCTGTGTTTTGTGTGGAACTGGTAAAAGAGCTGGTGCACCAGAGAGACTTACATGCTTTAAAGAACGGTATAGAAGCTCTTGGAAGTTACTGTAGTGTTGGGTTGTACTACTTGTTCGTGTGGGTTTGCTTTTAGAGAAGTAAATAAGTAACAGCAACGGGAAGATGTTTCTTCTGTTAGTATAAGCAGTTGGATATTCTGTGGTTTTAATATTTGTGTGTAGATCACAGAAGAGTGACAGGGGCTTTGGCAGGGTAGGTATTTAAAGGCAGATCCCAAGACTAGAGCTTCCATCCCTAGACCCTGCCCAAGCTAACCAAGCCTATTGCTCATTTGCAGAGTGCTTGCATGAAGTACTTGAATTTTAAGCAATGCTGTTTAACATGATACTTTTTTAAAATGCACAGTAGGGGCTCCTATGTTGCTTTGGGTGTGTTTGTTCAAACCAGATCTGTGGCACTGTAAGTCATTTTATTAATTCAAACCTAATTGCTGTAGCAAAGATTTTGTAGTTATGAAGCAAAGAAACCTCTATACTGTTAAGTGACTGCATCTTCACACAAGAAAGTTTGTAGTGATCCACCTTATCTGTCTTTCTTCCTAGGCTGCACAAGAGCTTTCTATAAAAAGAAAAAAAGTTAAAACATCCAAGAAGACAAAACTGAACATTTCTTTGAGCAGCCAGGTAAGACCAAACAGCCCTGGTCATGCCCAGCACCACACTCCGCCATTCACACTGGGGCAGATGTTTCAGGTGTGCAACTGGTTTATTCTTATCAGTTTCAACACTTGGAAACCTGGATAGTATTTACTTGAGAGCTTTTTGTGCCAAAGTAGCTCCTTTGAGATGGATTAACACTTTTGAATGGGGGAGGGTGGTTGGGTCTTCTCAGTTCTTTCTCCTATGGGAGTATTTAGCAGCAAAGGCTTCTGCTCAGCGTGTTGTAACCAGCAGTGCTGGTCCCGAGGTGCATCAAGGCAGCAGTGTGTCTGCTGTCAGCCTTTGCTATTCATCACTAACTTGACACAGGAGAAGTGCAGGGTGTTGGGGACCGTCACCTATACACCACCTACATCTGTGCTTCCAACCAGTACGAAGTGATCTCCTTGGTGGCATCTTTCTGTTGGCCTGCACTACGATATAATACCAGCCTGTTTTGACAAAAAGGAATTGGAACCATTAATACAGTCTAGTGCTGTCTGTCCCCTTTACGTGGTATACTGTCCCTCCTCCCTTGTGTGCTCCAGGCATGGTATTGCAGTATTTTGAAAACAAAAGCCAGCGAAAACTAGAAGCAGGATGAAAGGAAACCTAAGGTCATCAGGACTGAGATTTGGGGCACTGACAATCTGAAAAGTCTGTCAAGTATTAACATTTCTGTTTTGTTTCATCACTGTTGAGAGTTTGGTTTTGTGGGGGTTTTTTTAATGTTACTGGATTTACTTGTGATAATTGGGACAGGGCTGGTTGTGAGGAAGACAAGATAACTTGTACATTCAGCCAGCTGAGTTGTGAGAACTTACTGAGATAACGAAGCTGGGATGTTTCAGTTCTGCTGTGGGCTTGAATGTGGCATTTCTGTATCCCAGTCTCAAATATATTTCTCCCCCCCATTCTTTTCTTCTTGGCTTGCTTAGTGCTTTGAGTCAGGGAATAGAAAGTTTAGTAAGCAAATGTGTATAATGACATGTTAGAAAATGTTAATTAATTTACATTTGCCTTTCACATATACCTTTTTGGAGATGACAGTTTTGTCCGAAGAAATACCGTCTACAGAAATAGCTAGTTATAAAAAGAAAACAATTTCCCTTAACATGTGGAAGTTCTGAAGGAGAGCTGGACTGAGGTGCCGTGTGGTACCACAGAGGCAGTGACAACTTTCTCTGGCAGATGCTTTGCAATGAATCCTGTTTTTCTGATCTCTTCAGGATCCTACTCCAGTCTGTACTCCAACAGTGCTCGAGCGCCGGAAAGCTTCCCAGGCGGATGGTGATGCAGAGGACAGTGAAATAACGCTCAGACTGCCGCCTGCCAGGGTTAAGAATGCTGTGCAGAGACCAAAGAAGCAGCCAAGAAAAAGAACAAACCTGAAGAAACAGAAATAGACTTAAAATTTTGATGGCTGTAGCCATGTTTTCCCTGGACTCAAAACTGGCGAGGTGGAGCTTCTAGTGGTTGTGCTGCCCTGGCTTGGTTTGCCTTGACTAGACTGTTTTAATCTTTCCTAGGCAAGGAATCTATTCACAAATCCTCCACCTCCTGTTTAGCCATCAGGGGACCTACTGGGGTCTTCTCTGCCTTTGAAGATATTTCTGACTCTTTGCTCACAAGTGCCCGTGCTGTGACACACTTGCAGTCATGCCAGAACCTTCAGTTAATTCTATAAACTGTCTCTAGTGCCCACTGTTTTGAAAGAAAATATGAGGCTGTCCATTGGCTTGCTGATATGGGCTGTATCTTACATTTGTAATTAATGATGGGTTATAAAAAAAAAAATTAACCATTTTTCAACTGTGTTGGCTCTTGGTAGTGGTTCTTCTATTTAATGGAATGTCTGTGTTTCATGCAAGTTCTCACATTGTTACACAAATAGAGGGTGAGGGATTTTTTTCCCCAAGGAAGACATACCTTGAATTTCATCTCCTGTTTGTGATCAGTCGAGATCTGCCTGTACTGTCCTGGGCAGAGGCAGAATGCCATGCTGCCCTAGCAAGCCAGTGTCTTTCAACTCTGCTTTCAGCCTGGGAAGCTCATCCTTTGCCAGGATGTGGAGTAGTTACAGACAACATGGAAAGGACTGGGATTAGGAAGGTGGTAAGAGACAGAGGAAGATGGCTGAGATTATTCACATTCAAGATTCCCAGTCCTTTCCCTATGCAGGGAAAAGATTTGTGTTTGAGTGTGTACCCTACTGTGGAGGACGTAGGGTGGGTGTTCTGTTGGCTGGTGGCTTAGCCAGAGCCACAGCTACGCTTTCATTCCTCACACACTTGTGTAGAAGGGGTGTGTATGTACTCATGTACTGCTTTACCTCTGGGCTGACCAGGCAAAGGTAACTCGCTAATTCTCTGGGGTTTTATGTGCCATAAATGTGCTGTTGCCTGGTTCAGAAAACGTTCAAGGACCTGCAAAGTGTGGCTGCTTGTAGAGGGACTTCTTGCTGAACTGGGGAGGGGAGCAGGTGGTGGCAAATAGCTTATGTACAGCTGTTCTCAGAGTGAGCAAGGCTCTTTGAGAAGATGCATCAGTAATGGGAGCAGTCTGGGTTGCATCAGGACTTCCATTGTCCTTTGGGCCCTGCAGCATCTTGTCACTGTATTAGTTTCACTGTCTGCATGAAACAAGGATATCTTCTGCTTCAGGGGATGATAAACGCATCACAATATTGTAATAAGCCTTTGGGTGGGTGAAGGTGGGGTTTTGTCACCAGTAATAAGAGTTCAGAGAATTGAGTGTAGCTTTTTGTTGTGCATCACGATTTATTCTTGTTCCAACGTAACCTGCCATAGCTGACTGCAGATATCCAGTCCTGTTGGAAGATGCAGTTTGACTGTGCAATTAGAATTTGGATTTTATTGCAAATCTGAGACCTGTAGAAATTCCAGTTTGGATTTTCACAGAATCACAGAATCACTAGGTTGGAAAGGACCTTTAAGATCATCAAGTCCAACCATTAATCCAGAACCACCATGTCCCCTAAACCATGTCCTGAAGCGCCACATCCACACGTTTTTTGAACACTTCCAGGGATGGTGACTCCACCACCTCCCTGGGCAGCCTGTTCCAATGCCTGACCACCCTCTCAGTGAAGAAATTTTTCCTAATATCCAATCTAAACCTCCCCTGGCGCAACTTGAGGCCATTTCCTCTTGTCCTATCACTAGTTACTTGGGAGAAGAGACCAACACCCTCATCGCCACAACCCCCTTTCAGGTAGTTGTAGAGAGTGTTGAGGTCTCCCCTCAGCCTCCTCTTCTCCAGACTAAACAACCCCAGTTCCCTCAGCCGCTTTTCATAAGACTTGTGCTCCAGACCCCTCACCAGCTTCGTTGCCCTTCTCTGGACACGCTCCAGCACCTCAACATCCTTCTTGTAGTGAGGGGCCCAAAACTGAACACAGTATTCAAGGTGCGGCCTCACCAGTGCCGAGTACAGGGGCACAATCACCTCCCTACTCCTGCTGGCCACACTATTCCTGATACAGGCCAGGACGCTGTTGGCCTTCTTGGCCACCTGGGCACACTGCCGGCTCATATTCAGCCGGGTGTCAACCAGCACCCCCAGGTCCCTTTCCGCCGGGCTGCTCTCCAGCCACTCCTCCCCAAGCCTGTAGCATTGCATGGGGTTGTTGTGGCCAAAGTGCAGGACCCTGCACTTGGCCTTATTAAACCTCATACAGTTGGCCTCTGCCCATCGATCCAGCCTGTCCAGATCCCTCTGCAGAGCCCTCCTACCCTCCAGCAGATCAACACTCCCACTCAGCTTGGTGTCATCTGCAAACTTACTGAGGGAGCACTCAATTCCCTCATCCAGATCATCTATAAAGATATTGAACAAGACTGGTCCCAGAACCGAGCCCTGGGGAACACCACTCGTGACCGGCCGCCAGCCGGATTTAACGCCATTCACCACAACTCTCTGGGCTCGGCCATCCAGCCAGTTCCTCACCCAGCGAAGAGTAAACCCGTCTAAGCCACGAGCCGCCAGTTTCTCCAGGAGAATGCTGTGGGAGACACTGTCAAAGGCTTTACTAAAGTCCAGGTAGACAACGTCCACTGCCTTTCCCTCATCCACTAGGCGGGTCACCTGGTCATAGAAGGAGATCAGGTTGGTCAAGCAGGACCTGCCTTTCATGAACCCATGCTGGCTGGGCCTGATCCTTTGGCTGTCCTGCAGGTGCCCTGTGAGCACTCTCAAAACCAACCGCTCCATAATCTTCCCGGGAACAGAGGTCAGGCTGACAGGCCTGTAGTTCCCAGGATCCTCCTTCCGGCCTTTCTTGTAGATGGGCGTCACATTGGCAAGCCTCCAGTCTTCTGGGACCTCCCCTGTTAACCAGGACTGCTGATAAACGATGGAGAGTGGCTTGGCAAGCTCCTTCGCCAGCTCTCTCAGTACTCTTGGGTGGATCCCATCAGGCCCCATAGACTTGTGGGTGTCCAGGTGGCTTAGCATGTCCTTGACTGCTTCCTCCTGGATTATGAGGAGTACATTGTGCTCTCCATCCCCGTCTTCCAGCTCAGGGGGCTGAATATCCTGTGGATACCTGGAGTGGCTATTAAAGACTGAGGCGAAGAAGGCATTAAGTACCTCAGCCTTGTCCTCGTCCTTGGAGACAATGTTCCCCGCCATATCCAGTAGGGGATGGAGATTCTCCTTGCCTCTCTTTTTGTTGTTAATATATTTGTAAAAACATTTTTTATTATCCTTTACGACTGTGGCCAGACTGAGCTCTAGCTGGGCTTTTGCCTTTCTAATTTTGTCCCTGCTTGACCTAACGAGATCCTTGTACTCTTCATGAGTTGCCTGCCCCTTCTTCCAGAGGTGATAAACTCTCCTCTTTTCCCTGAGTCCCAGCAAAATCTCCCTGTTCAGCCAGGCCGGTCGCCTTCCCCGCCAGCTCTTCTTACGGCACATGGGGACCGCCTGCTCCTGTGCCTTTAAGATTTCCTTCTTGAAGACTGTCCAGCCTTCCTGGACCCCTTTGTCCTTCAGGACTGTCTCCCAAGGGACTCTCTCAACCAGTGACCTGAATAGGCCAAAGTCTGCCCTCCGGAAGTCCATGATAGCAGTTTTGCTGAGTCCTCTCCTTACTTCACTCACAACTGAGAATTCTATCATGTCATGGTCGCTAAGCCCAAGACGGCCTCCGACCACCACATCTCTCACCAGTCCTTCTCTGTTTGTAAACAGCAGGTCCAGCAAGGCACCTCCCCTGGTGGGCTCACTCACCAGCTGCATCAGGAAGTTATCCTCCACACACTCCAGGAACCTCCTAGACTGTTTCCTCTCTGCTGTGTTATACTTCCAGCAGATGTCCGGTAGGTTGAAGTCCCCCACAAGAACAAGGGCCAGCGAATGCGAGACCTCCGCCAGTCGCTTATAGAATGTCTCATCCGTCTCTTCATCCTGGTTGGGTGGCCTGTAACAGACTCCCAGCAGGATGTCTGCCTCATTGGCCTTCCCCCTCATCCTTACCCACAAGCACTCTACTTGGTCTTCACAATCTTCGATTTCTATGCAATCAAAACACTCCCTAACATACAGAGCCACCCCACCGCCTCTCCTTCCCATTCTATCCCTTCAGAAGAGCTTATAGCCATCCATTGCAGCACTCCAGTCATGAGAAGCATCCCACCATGTTTCTGTGATGGCAACTACGTCATAGCTGTCGCGCTGCACAATGGCTTCCAGCTCCTCCTGTTTGGTGCCCATGCTGCGTGCATTGGTGTAGATGCACCTGAGCCGGGCTATAGATTTCAACTCTGGCACGTTGAACCTACCCCTAGGTTCAACTCTAGTGAGCCCGGTTTTAGCCCCTCCCCCCTCCAATTCTAGTTTAAAGCCCTTTTGTGGCACATACTTAGCCTTGATCTTTTGTTTGAGATGAAACAGTCTGCTGCTGTTGGCTGTAGGTCAGGCTTGGCAAGAAGATTTCAGAAGAAGGCCCAGGTGATAGTAACCGGCTGCTCAGGTAGGTGGCTGGCACTAATTTATTGGCTATTTTAAGACTCGGACTCCTGGCAGAGGAGAATAAATCTGAACCATTGGCCTGGCTAATTCTGTCCTGTCTGGCCTGATCACTTGAATAACCATGTGATCGTAATGACATTATGACTCAAATTAGATCATTCTCCTTTGTCGCTCTAAGCTGTCGGGGAAGCCACTTGGATGAGTGCGTCTTTATATCAAATGGTTGTCATCTTAGCCATGCTAGGGAAATCTGTTGGCCAGCCCAATGGTCACTGACAGTTGGGCTGTCAGTGTATTGCTTTTAGTATTTCTGTGTACATCTGCAGGCTTTCTCCTCTGTGCATTGTTTGATGTGAAATGGGCAGCATTTACACCTCAAACCTGTGGAAAATACATCCTTGGCTAAGGTTTGAGATAAACATGATCAGAGTGGTTGGCAGAAATTGCTTATCTGTTAGTAACTGACATGCAGCTCTCAAAAACTTTTCTACCTTGACGTCACACAGCAGAGAGGAGCAGAAGAGAAGCAAAACACATCTGTCCAGAATGAACAGTTTTCTTTTCAAATCCATGTTCCTAACTTTGTGTTGTGTCAATAAAGATGACTGTTGGCTCAAGATGAACTAGAAATGTCGCTACACTTTCTCCTGTCTGCAGCGGAGTATCCTGGGCGCAGTCGGGCGCCAAGGGCAGCATGCTCTGGTTGTGTGGATGCACGCTGCCCTCTGACAAACACGGCACAAGGTTTCCTGGGAAATGACCTCCTGGATTTATAAAGAAACCTGGCTAGTCCAGGCAGTTCGGAGTGACTGGCTGCATTGGTGTAACTAACACATCTCAAACACAATTTAAGAATATGGGAGAAATCGGGTATGGATCTTAAATATGACTGTTTCTTTGGTGCTGCCACTAATACTCCTTCCAAAGCCGTTGAGTTAAAGCTGCTCTTAAGAAAGCTTAGTTTATCTAGAGTAACTTATCCAGTGCAGTTCCATGTTCACCAAAGCCTGAGCAGCTCCCTTCCTCTCCTTCCCATTCCAACCCCTTGGCCTGCATTTTGAACCTGGAGTTGCTTTCTTCCTACTCTGCTTCTGCTGCGGTGCTCCTCTTTGTGCCCGGTGTTCTGCCCTGGCCTGGAAGCCTGTGTCTGCTTGCTGCTTTCTTCTGTGTTTGACTCTGTGGCTTCTTTTTGCGCTGCTTGCCATGCCTGGGCTATCCTGTCTAGGTGTGTGAGCCTCCAGGGCCTTACGCTTCTGCAGATCTCTTGAAAAGGTTTGTGCCTTTAAGCTAGCACCCTGGTTGCCACTCACTCTCTGCGTTCGCGTGGCAGTGCAAGCGTTGATGGGAACATGTTCAAGAAAGCTGTGCTTACAATAAAGTTTGCTTCCTGCTGTATACTTCCTTTTCCTTCCTTTTCTTTATTGGTCTTCCTTCAATTGAGATCAGCTTAGATGGCAAATCTGAACAGCAAGGAAACAAAATTCTGTGCTGTTTGAGTTAAAGCACAACAATATCCAGGCTACAGCAAGGAACTCTCAGCAGAAGGGTCGCTTTTCTTGGTGATAGTTTCTGTTTTTAGGCTGCCTGTGTTATTAATATACTGCTGTCCTGGGAGACGTACATAAGCAGAAATTCAGACACCTGATACTTGCCAAACATAGTTTCTGTAGCAAGTGGACAGACGTGCTGTGTCATGAGTTATGCCTCAGTCCTTGCACTGATTTCTATTTCTCAGCTCTCCAGTCATTTGTTCATTCATCTTGGGCAAACACAAACCTCCTGGCCACTGATTTTAGGGTAGGCTGTGAGTTGTTCTTACTGGGATGCTAGGAGTGTTGAGGCTTTGGTTTCAAGGCATAATTTGCAAGCTCTCTGCTTTTCTGTAATGAATGACTTTGTGAAGCTCATTTACTGGACACCTATGTATGTGGTACAGTTTCCAAGCTTCAGAAACACCTAGGTGCTAGCAAAGTCTGCTAATTTAAACTCGGTTATTCTGGTTTCTCTGTTTTGCAGGACAGGGAGCTGGGGTTAGGAATGTACAGCATTTCTCAGCGCACAAAGCACTGGAAGTTAAAGGAATGGAGTGGGGAAGAAAAGCAGAATTGGCTGCAAAATAGAAGGGAGAAAGGAATGATGAAGCCAATGCTCACCACTAGAGGAGAAAGGGGTTAGTGAATTTGGCAGTGTTAGACTGCTCAAAATTAAAGATGCAGTTTGATGTTTTTCTTATTTGTTTTGCCTGTTAGATGTGCTGTGGGATGCCCAGGCTGCACAGTGCCTCGGGAGCGTGCTGTGAAGTGTGGTCCAAGTGCGAGCAGGCACTCATGAGCCCTGAGTGGAGGAGGAGAGCAGGCTGGGCAAGTGACACCTGCTCTTGCCCGTAACAGGCCTGTTTGCTTGCATACCTGGCTTTTAAAATGGCTGCATCCCCAAGGAACAAGGCTAAAACCTGTCTGCAAATAGCTCATGGTGCAAGGGAGGATTTGTGCATAGCTGAGGGGTGACATCCTCTCCTCTCCAAGTAAAGCACCAGCAAAGCAGAGGGTAGCTCTAGCAAATTCCTCCTCTCCCAACTTTCCCTTCAGAGTGCTGCGGTGTTTGGTTCTCCCTTTGCAGGGGAGAACGCAGGCAGGGCTGTGTTGTGTGAGGTGCTGTGCACATCCTTGCCCTGGGCAGGGTGTTGCAGGTGAAAGCCGGGCTGGCAGGTAACAGGAGTATGGTGGATGTGACCTCCATCAGGTGTTTCCCAGGAACACCTACGAGTCCTCCTCTTGGACCAGGCTCCTTCATTGTTTAAGATACTGTTTAAACACATCCTGTTTTCCAGAGTTTACAACCAAACCCACAAAGTCTTGAACCGCCTAACTCCAGGCAGCAATAATTGCACCTTCTTGGCCAGAGATACGGGCGGGCCACCCCAGGGTGCTGCTGGAAAGGAGGTGGTGAGGAGGGACATTCCATCCATCAGCCTGCTGCCTGGCACCACTAATCCAGGCACATCCTTCCCTGCCCAAGGCCAGCAGCTGCCAGAGCCAGCCGAGGAAATGGTTAACTGCATGAGTGAGAATTGCTAAAGTGAAACATTTTCTCCCATGCAGGGTGCAGCAAGGCTTCTCATGGCTTCTCCCACCCAGCATTAATTAAGCATATGGCAGCGACAGAGATGCTGGCTGTCCTGGGAGGCTCGGACTAGTTATGCATCTGAGTATCTGAGGCCAGTAACTATGGGTCTCCTGTGCTGGGAAAAGATAAGCTGCAGAGAAGTTCCTACACAAATCTTGGCTCTGATTAGGGAAGAAAATGGTTGTTTATAATTGTCTTCAAGTGTGGTGTTGAAGAGAGCAGGCAGGATTATGAGGATGAATGCTGCAGGACTTTGAGACAGTGAGGTGGGGGTCCGCAGTGAGCTGCAGGCACTGGGGTCACCTCCTTTCCATGGCTGCACATTTGACACCGCGCTTGACCCATCACATGGAGTCTAGGGCCTGGCCTGGATTTGAAACTTGCTTTAAAGAACAAGGAGCAGAAAAACAAATAAAACTTTTTTTTTTAGTGATTCTGGAAAGCCCTGTTGTTTTTCTGTGCGTTTTTTCAGTGCTGACTGAGAGGAGGACTTGGTGGGCAGGTCCAGCCATGGGAATCGGGCTTCTCACTCTGTAGCGTGGCATTGCTGCCACTTTCCCACAAGTGCTTGCACAAACCGCCTGCTTGCATGTGTTTTGGTTTCTTTAAAACGGGCAGGGAAGTAGAGTTACTTCTGTCAGGGTGGCTTTGCAAGGCTGAAAGTGTTGCACCATTTTGAGAGTGCAGGGGCAGTACCTCGCCTCTCTGTCTTGCTTGCTGGGCGCACTCAGAGTTAGTGTTTCTCACCAGCATGTCCTGCAGAAAGCAGTCGCGCGGTGGGGAGTGAGCAGGGGTCTGTGCCGGTTGCGCAGCAGCAGCATAGCTGCTTTGTTGCCTGCAGGATTTTTGTTTCTGTCGATGTGAGAGCTGGGAGGGGTCTGGTGTGACTTTCAGGTGCTGGGCTGCATTTGCAAGTCTGCCTGTTAGAAGGGTTGGGTTCATCTGCCCAGAAGCAATGGGCAGGGGAAACGTAAGACAAATCTATAAAGCTTTTCCCTCAGCTCTCCCACACAAAGACATGATGTTTGTGGTTTATTAGCTGGGCAGTGCTTAAAGTGCATTCTATTGAATTGTATCCTGAAAAACAAACTCCAGGTTTGGAGCTGCTGGAGCTGCCCAGAGCCTTGTGACTGTGCTGGCAGGAGCTACACGAGTGCAAAGAGGCGGTATGGATTCTCCTAAGGCAAACCTGTCCATTGGTATAATGTCAATGCAGCCAGTTCAGATGAATCACAGCCCAAGTTTTTATCCTGAGAAGTACTAGCTCAGCTTTTTTTCCCCATCAGCTCATGATTTCACAAGATGAAATCCTGCTGTGTTAATATGGAGTATAGATTCAATCGGCTGGTTGTTAAGTATCATTTGGAGTCGGTGATTTGGACAGTCGGTTTTGGGTAGGCTGTCGGTATATGTTTGCTGTGTTGCTTTTCAATGTCAGCCCTCCCATGACATTTTGTAAGAGCTTCCATTAATTTCAGTAGAAATCTGCATTTGGGGTGAAGGGTGACCTAATCTTTAAAAAGGATCTTAATCCACTTAGCCTCTCTTGCAAAGCTCAGCATTTTTTCCTTGTCAGGAGCAGACTGCATTCCTAACCTTGATGTGTCACTTTCCAGTTGGCTTAATATTTGGGTGAGGATAAAAAGGAAATGTTTTTCAAAGATTAAAAGAATCCATGCTGTGAAGGTATGTGCATGTGTGATGTGCACGTATAAAAAAGGAGATATGAGCATAATTGTCAGTGTTTGGTTGGTGGAAAAAAGATAAAATAACACCAGCAGATGACTATAGAGAACAAGCACAGGAAGAGGTAAATCCATTTGAAAGTGTAAATGGGGAATTACGAGGGAAGAGGAAACGGGGCTGAAATGTTTAATGTAAATTTAAGTGCAAGACAAAAATGGGACTCCTGTTAGTTTGACCTGTTAATGTCTCTTCCCAGAGGCCTGAGGGCAGCTAGGAAAAATATGGTCTCTGATGCCAATATGAGATTTAGTGCCTCTCCCTTTTTAAGACTGAAGATCTTCTGGGCTACTGCATTAAATCTAGCTTGGGTCAGAAAGGGTGGAAAGCTGTTGGCAGTAGCCTGTTCTGTTTTTGAGGGTTTCAGCTCAGACTCCAGTCACAAAACAAAGAACGTCACAATTAACACTAATTGGTACCTTCCTTGATGTTTTGGCCAGGGAGAATGAACTGTCCCCTGCCACCCTGGAGGCAGTCACTCCAGGTCAGAGGAAGAGGCCCGTGGGGATGTCGCATGGCTCACAGGACCTTCATGCCAACGGGAAATCTTGAATCAAAGCCAGTTCACACTGCATGATGACTACCTGCTTTGTATGTGATGTTTCTCCCTGGCTGGCCAAATTTCTGCAAGGAGTGAATACACGCAGACGTGCCCATGTGCACACGATGAGCCTTGAAGCCATTTCCTCACTTCCCTTTAATCAAAACCTTGTGCTCTCACATTTTCTTTTCTGTTTGGTGACTGAAGCGAAGCTTCATGTGCCTTCACGTGGGAGTTAAGTGGGTCAGCGGGCTGCTTTGTTTGTGGCAGCTCTCACGTGGAAAAAGCCCAATGCAAAACGCTGAGGCTTGGCAGGAAAGTGCCAATTAAAGATAGCAGTGCAGGAGCATATTGTCTGAGCTGAAAGTGCTCGAATCTGGGGCTGTGACAACTGTCATGTGCAAAGGAAAGAACAAGGAATGATTAAATTTAATGTTGATCTGAAGTAGCCAGTGCTTTCCCCGTTTCAGGTGTTTGTTCTGACGCAGTACAGACAAGGAGCTCATTCCCTTTTTCACGGGTAAGGTAAGTGAGGGGTAGAGGAGGTGAGTCACACAGGGAGCCCATGCCAGAGCAGGATCAACAGCACTCAGAGGCTGGGTACTTGGGCTTCGCCTCGTGTTGGCCCGTGTTGTTTATCTTTGTGCCAGGAGCGGTCCAGCCTTCTCCTTAGCACTGCACAAGTCTGGTCAGGTGACGTGTGCAGGAGATGGCAAAGGTAGAGATGCAGTGTTACATCTGGTCAAGTGAAGTTGTTCTCCCTCTTAGCCGTGTGAGTAGTCAAGTTGGGACAGCACATAAAGGAAACGTGGGTTTCTAAGGCTGCGTGGCAGTGTGCTCAAGTCTGGGGCAGCAACCCAGGGACAGCCGGGCTTTGATGCTGCTGTCCTTTGCTGTCATGGGAAACTACATCATCATACTGTCATTCATAAATGAATACATTTCTCCTTGGAGCACAGGCCCTCAGATTCCTGAGCAGACGTTATGCAAAAGAGGCCTGAAGGAAAGGGGAAGAGCAGGTCCCTCAGGTACAGTCAGTGTTTCTACCGGAACAGTAGATCCATCCTATATGGAAAAGAAGATCTCTTCTTCTCGATCCACCCCTCTGCTTCCCTCTGGAACTTACTGCTGTTTCCTTCATTTAGAGGGTCCTTTCTGTACCCCAGGAAGAATCCCCAAGGACTGGTTAGAAATAATGTGGTCGTTACCTAACAATAACTTTGGAGAAGCTGAGGTATCCGTGCAGCCTGGATTCCATCCAGAAACTTGGATCTAGTTGTGCTTGGGGTATCCCAACAGGCCTTCATGGTGGGTTTCCAGTGTGAACTGTTACAGGCAGTGGGCACGCATGTCTGTCATAGATGGTGCTAGAACTAATGCATACTGATGTCCCTGTGAAAGTTGATGGACTGTGCAGTATGATCAGGAGGAGCCTCCACTGAGAAGAATTAAAGGGTACTGAGATGCTGTCGACGCTAATAGAAAGCTAAAAAAAAAAAAAAATCCATGAAAGGACAGTGTTCTATTAGAGAACGCAGGATGAAGTATGCAATGTAGTGTGTGATATAGTGCAATACCATATGCAGTAGTGGTTCATTTTAAGAAACCTAAAGGGCAAGAATCAGAACAGTTCCTTCACTGCCTACTTTTAAAAAGTTTGAAGAAAACCTGCAGGTTACGATGTATTTTAGACTTCTTTTCCTAATGAAAATGAGGCTGCTGTGATCAGTCTGTTTCTATGCAGCTGTCTGGCTAGCCCCCTCCTTTTTGCTTCTCAACATTTAGGGAGGAGCAAAGAATCTCGGGTTTCATGAGAACTGGAGAAGTAATCCTGCCAGCCTCGGGCACGGTGTGGTTCCTTCGGCAGCAGCTGCCAGTTGATGTGCACAATGGTACAGCCCTGGACTACCTGCACCTCATGCTGCCTGTATCTCCTTAGAGGGGAGTGTCACAGGACACACAAAGGAAGGTAGGGCTGCTGAGACAGCGGGGCGGATCAGCGGGACAAAGAACACAGATCTGTAGGAAACGAGGCATCGTTAGTGCTGCTGCTTGAGGAAGAATTTGGTTATCTTAAAAGTATAGGCATAATATGTTCTAAAAGTCTCTGCAGAGAGCCAAGGAAACGGTCATGTAATAACAGAAAAAATCAAAACATTAGAGCTGATTAAGTGGCAGAGACATTTATCTCTGCACAGAGACTCTACCTGCTTTATAATAAAAATGTGGAGAAAACACAGAGAGACTGACTGTGTCCGCAGTCTATCTGTTAATTTCAGTGAGGAAGCTTCTTTATGGAGTTGTCACCTGAAGCCTTGCAACAAAAGAGAAAAGAAAAACTGTATTTTCTGTGCAAGTTTATCTAGGAAGGGGGAAAAAAAAGTACTTAAAACCCAAGCCAACTGCATCTCAGCATTTCTTTATGAAGCTTTAAACTGCCATTCACTCTATAATTGCCAGAAGTAAGAATCTATAAAAAAAAGGGGTCAACATCCAATTATATCAGAAAGCAGCATTGAGGTATTTCCAAGGTAAATGCCTCTTTGTTGTAACTGAAGAGAATGAATTCACAGCAAATATGTGATACACAATTACTGATTTCTTACTGAAGCTAAATGAAATATTGGTTATCATAAAGAAGTATTTTTATCTCATTTTCTTGTTCAAAATGGAATGTGATGGTATTTTAGGTAGCAGAGAGGGAACTATCTAGAGTCTCCAAGAAAACTTCACCTGTAGTTCTAACAGATTCAGCTGAACTGGAATGATTGGTGCTTTTTTAACGTACTGATGATCCTACCTTGTCATCAGCTGCTGTTAGGAGACTGTAAAACGGGAGAAAGGCAAACAACTGGAGTCCTGGTTGCAGAACTGCCCAACTAGGGAGAGCGAGCCCTCAGCACAGGGGCTGGTCTCTCTCTGAGTGCACACAGATAGTAATGTGGGGACCGGAAAGCCACAGTAGGTGAGCTAGAGCTCTGGTGTCTCTACTGTGGGTAGCACTTAGCCATTAGGGCTCTCAGGCGATTAGCTGCTGCCTGGGGGGTGAGAACCAAGGTAATTTCTAAAGCTGGTTTGTAATCACTTGCATTCAGTTTACACATCCTTTTAAGCACTAGTATCCCCAGCTTTCTCTTGACATCTGTGCAGCCTGTTCCACTTTTTACGTTCAACCTATGCCAATTCATTCATGCAAACCAGCAGTGATGTGCTGCTCTGGAACCTGATGATGGGAAAGAACAAATTAGCAAATTTAGTATTATTTGGAGTGGGCTTGCCAAAAGGTGTGGGCTGTGCCAAACTGTGAGCTGTGAAGAAGGGCATTATGATTTGAAGAAGTTATGACTGAAAATGAGCTGTTTTTTCCACAAAGAGTTCTTCTGTGTAAACTGTTGCGATGGCTCAGACTACGTACTTGTTGGAAACCACGATGTACACCACCTTATGGAGGCCAACTGCTTTCTGCAGAGCAGAGGATGAGGGCAGATGGGGGTATTTGAGGTGAAATGAAGGTTCCCTACGTTTCAAACGAGGAATTCCCTACAAGCAACATGAGGGAAGCAGTCATAAGCCTAGGGAAGATGACTGTCAAACATGCCTTGGTAAAGAGCCTGTGCACAGGGTACAGGGAACACAAGTTGTTCCCTATTTTCACCTCAGTTAACCATTGAAAAGGAGCACTGCAACTCTTTCCATTTAGAAGAAAGAATTGGTTGCTTTTAAATGCAGCTTTTTAACCAAGACTGGATAAAGCACTGTTGCCCTCAGTAGGAAGTCACTAAAAGGGGCAGCTATGCACTGACACGCAGCTTCAGGCTGTTTCCACACGACAGCAGTTAGCCCCCAAGCTCTCTCTGCCCACTATCGAGAATTCCTCTCAGACCATTTAAGCTCCTCACAGTTGGGCCCCTCACAAGTTGGGCCCGCCATTCGGGAGCACTGAGCTCCCTGAAGCTTTCTGCTGAGGCAGATCGGTCGGGGCTCGGTTTGGAGCCCCTCCTCGCTCCCGCTGTGCCTGAAAAAATGTTTGGCTGCCTTCTCGCAGCAAACCGCCCGGCGGCCCCATCAGCCCCAACGACTCCCTCCGCGCGGGCGGTGTCGCCATGGCGACCGAGCCCGCCCGTAACGGCCGCGGTGGGCGGGGCGGGGTGGTGCCGCCCTTGCGCATGTGCAGGGCGCACACTGACCTCACCGCCGCCGTGCTGGGGGCTTCCCCCCACCGACCATAGAGAGCCGCGTTTTCTCTAGCCTTCGGCTCACGCTCTATGGTACGTATTGGAGGGGGGGCGAGGGAGTGTGTATACGCACCATTAAGCGCAGGCGCGCTGCTGGCCCGGGAGACTTCTAGAGGCGCGGGGCGGTGACGCGCCGGCGCGGAGAGGGTGTGGGTGGCGCATGCGCGCTGGCTCCCATTCTTCCCGTGGCAGCGGGGCGGGCGCAGGCATGCAGCGCAGCGGGCGCCGCCGCCGGCACTGAGCGCCGTCCGGCTCCCCGCCCCGCCGCCGCCTCCCGCGCCGCGCCCGACAGGTAGCGCCTGCGCCGGCACTGCGCCGCGCCGGGCGGGAGGGGGGGGGACGACGCCGCGCCGGGGGGGCGGGAGCGGGAGAAGCGCGGCCGGGGGCTTTGTGTGGTGCCGCCGCTGGGTGACGGCAGGGAGTGCGGCCGTGAGAGGAGCGGGGCGGGGCGGGTGCCGCTGGGGCCGTTCCGACCGCAGCACCGGGCCGCAGCGCAGCCCCGGGTCGCCCAGCGGTGCGCTTTGTTGGAGGGGAGGGGGAAGAGGGTCCTGTGGCATAACGGCCGCAGCGGGAGCCGGGGGTTGTGGGGCTGCCGGGGCCTAACGGCTGGCGCGGGGGCGCCCCTCGGCCTGTCCGCCCCTGGGGCCGCCCGCGGGAGCCGCTGAGGCTGTGGGGTCAGCAGGCCGCGGGGGCGGCCGGCCGCGGCCCCCTGAGGCGCAGCAGCGGCGCGCGCACGGCTTGGGGCCGTGCCGCCCGGGGGCAGCGGGGCCGCCGAGCGGCGGGGAGAGGCGGCGGTGCTCGAGCCGCCGCAGGGCAGAGGCCTTGCTCGGGGGTCTCCGCTAGCACGAACGCTGGTTTAGTGAAGGGAGGTGAAGTGCAGCCGTGTTGCATTCAGTCAGCGGTGCAGGATTACGGCAACGTCTTGAGGCTGCTGTGTTTTTAAAACTGTCTTGTGATTTGGGTAGATTCAGCTCTTGTGTTTGGCCCTTTTTGTGCACGTGTCGTGCTTTACTTAATTTAGTTCTATCAAAATCTTTAATGCAAGCTGGATGAGGACTGGAAGTTTGTGCCCATACGAAGAGGTGGTTTGATCATTAGACAAATCCTGCAAAAATGCTTCGGAGAGATGCCGGGTCTGAGTAAATAAAATGCAGGTATTTGTCAGTGTGTTTATACAGGCCTGTGTAGGTTAAGTTTAAGGTATTTTCAATGTATGTGTCTTCCGATACCTGTGAAGAAGGGAAAAGCTGTCCCCTTCCCCATGCCCCTGTACAGCTTCCTGAGAAAGGTGGGAAACTGAGGCTGGATGAAAGCTCAGGGCTGCGTGGGAAGCCTGTGGTGGAGTAGAGCAGAGTCTTCCCAGGTGCAAGGGTTGTTCTGACCAGTAGATCTCTCTGTCCCTTGCAGACTTATTTTGTAAGTCAGTATTTAGTAAAGGAGACAAGGGAAGCAAAGAAGCATGTGCTGAGCTGGTGTTGGTAGGGCAGAGATGTGGTCTCCACCCCAGTGCTTGTGCCAGCATCTCTGGCAAATATGTTGGAGTCCATTTTGCTGCTCAGTAGTGCAGACCATTTCTCTACATCTTTTGAGCAGTTGCATCTCTGTTGCATGCTCCTCTTGATGCCACCTGGGTGCTGTTGAAGACAAAACAAAGTATTGTTGCTTGATACCTGATGATGCAAATCCACCATTTAGATCAGTAGTTTCCAAATTAGATCCTGCAAAGTCATTAGAACTGCAAGTGTTTGCTTCTGTGTGGGATTCTGAACTGGATTTAAGAGGTTTGCAACTGGAGAGGGGGCTGCAGCTGGATGCGTTTAAGAACTTCCAATAGTGGTGAGCTTTTGCTAGAGCAAAGGACTACACCAAGTGCAGGATGGAACTGCAGTACTGTCATATTCAGGGTCTTCCTTATCATGGCAGCGTAGCTCGCTGTGTGGAACAAGCCTTTGTGCAGCAGTCCTGGGCTTGGCAAAGTCCAGCTTTTGCTGATTTTCTCTGCTGAACCCTGTTAGATAGTGGGACTGAAGCCTGGAAGTTAGGAGGAGATGGAGTAATGATTAACTGTGTTGTCATGAGTGTTCCTCTCTGTATTTCATAGTCATACTTGTCACTTTTTTTTAAATTACTGCCAACATAAATGGAATTTTTTTTCCACACTGATGCCTGCAACATTCCTATGAAGTCCTTGAAATGGATCAGGCAGCTTCAAAAGCTTCTGTTTCAAGAAGAAAAATGCTATGAAGTTAAACACTTTGGCCTTGCTTCACTTGGCTGATAATGTGCAGTGCTAAAAATGAGACAGCAGCATGCTTGTGAGATGGAAATGTTTCTATAGTTCATGTGACATTCCCTAGAGGGACAATTGCAGAGAGCGCCTACGATTGAGTGAGCTAGTCCTCCAGTCATCTTTGAAGTTCTGTAGGAATCTTAAATCTGAGCTACAACTTAAGTGTGATGAAAACCAGATATTTCAACAGCAAAACTCAAACCGAAATGATTTCTCTGTTTCTCCCGTGCATTAGTCAATCCTTGCCTATCCATCAGGCATTTTAGTCAGGGCTGTTGGTTCTTGGAGGATGAGAGCTGACAGGAAGTCTTACCGTTTCTATAATGAGTTACAACAAGAGGAGCTACAGCTTGCCCTCAACAACATTTGTGTTAGGGGCAGGTAATGCTGTAAGAAGTGTGAAAGAGGTTGGACATGAAATGTATAGATGGATAAAGTAATGACTTCCCCTGGATGCATTTCCCCATTTCAACATATAGGCAGACTTTTGTGGGAGTAATGTGGCTTTGAAACTTGTGGACTGCCATTATGAGTACCGTTCTGGCCTCAAATGACTTTGGATCCAGCTTGTGTGTCACCCTGAGTCTCTCATTATCTCAGGCCTTGCCTAGACTACGGCTGGAAATCTCAGCATGCCTCTGGATTGGGCTTGCGGCTGTTAATGCCTCCTTGGATGGCGGTTGTAATTGGAGCTTCCTCCTGGATTCTGACAGTGCACCTTCGAACACTGCTTGCCAGTGTGTTAAAAAAAATGCTGGCATGTATATAAAGGTGTCTTATTTGCGTGAATAAAATAGACTGATTTTGTCTATTAATTTGTTCAGACTGTGACTTTAGTCAATTGTAATCAATTTGAATATGAGGAAAGGGGTTCGCTTCCTTCCTTGATGAGGTGTTGATGTTTGTGGCAGTCCTGTGCTGAACAGCCTTAGCTTTACCCTGCTGTTTAATGCTGTACACTTCATGTTGCTTTTTGCTCAGTTTCTTCATTTTCATGAACCTAGGCAGGGTTGAAGTTTGCATTGCAAGTTTTTGTAGAGCTTATTCAGTGTTTTGGATACTCTCTATTGGACCAGTTTGTTATCGGTCCTCAAAGATATCTGAAAGCCTGATGTGAGCTAGTTAAGGGCTTTGCACAGCAGAGTACTGAAGAGCTAAATGCAGGCCAGTTCCTTTGCATTCTGCACTGCACTGGTGTCTGCTTCTGTTATAAACATGGCAGTTCACTTTCTCATCTCTTTGGGGGCACTAGCACTCTTGCACAAAAAAACTCAAACCACCCAAATGAGTTGTATGGAGTTGTAACTGTTCAAGTTATAGAAGGGCAACAAATAGGCGTTGTGGTCTGAGACGCTGCAGGTGCTCTCCAAGAGACTTCATCTCAATACATGGTTACTGTTAGAGTTTATCTGGTTTCCTGTTCTGTCACTTAATCAAATCTGTGCATATTTGGCTCCGCAAGGAGGGAGATGTCCATTCTGCGTCTAGAAACAGTATGCCAGGTAGGAGCAGCAAAATAAATTGTTAGAAAAGCGTCATCATCAATAGTTTATTGGAAGTGAGTGGGCAGATGTAAAAATCTTTGTTTCCCCTGCCAGCAAAATAATAGACTAATCGGCCTAAGCAGGCCAGTCCTTGGTGCAGCATTTCAGTGTTTCAGGTCTAAACTGGGGCCCTCTTTTTACGCTTTCTTTGTAGATGCTTTAGATGCCAAGATATTTCAGAAAGCCAAACTGAACCAATGGTGATTTGTTGAGGCAAAGATCGGATCAAAATGGAGTCAGATTCTGACCTGTGTTTCAAGGTGTTGCTGAGCAGAAGAGAGGAATTGCAGGTTTGTCTTTCTGCCTGTTACATTGCCAGTGGTTTCTTATCCCAGCAGTCTCTTAACTGCCACTTAAGAGTTCAGCCCAATTCCTGGTATTGCCAAACAAAAATGCTTTCCGCTCCTCGTTGTCCTGTGCTCCCTCTGCCCGCTGTTTTATAAATCTTAAGCGTAGCGGTGGCTTTCTCCAATCCCCTGCTGCCTGTGTTGGGGGATTTCTTCAGCCATCCGCTTATGTATGGTTGCAAATGCCAGGCTGAATAGAATCTGCTTATGCCTGAGCAGAGAGGGTAACCTTCCTGAGAGGGGGAGCTGAACTGCTCCTCGGTGCTGGTTTGGTGCTTTCTGCTGGCCCTTGTCAGCAGTTTAACTCCAGCTGCTGCTGGGAGTTCTGTCCTTGGCCAGCAGTTTGCCATGAGGGCTGGCAACCCTGGAGAATAGGGGTAGGCTAAGATCCCTGTTTTGTCATGGAGACGAGTTTGTGTTCAGAGTCATGGGGGAAGAGATGGACATTAGCTGGGTGGCCTGAAGAGGGACGAAGAAAGCAAACTTTTTCTAAAACTGTTGACTACAAACTGCTGCTGTTGTATCCCATAGCCAGTCTATTATAGGCTCCTACCTGAGTTCCTGCCTTGTTCAGTTTTGGGTGTCTGATTGGTTTTCATAGCAGCAGCATCTTGGCATGACTTGTCACAAGTATGCATGTAAGTCAGTGTCTTAGAGATGGAGGTGCTTTTATTTGTGGCTGTAGTATCTGCTTACCTGCCTGAGCTTCTGTGAATTAACTTAGTTGAGGTGTAGACTGCGTGGAGTGTTTTTTTCCTTTCTTTACTCCCACATCACACACGTTCTGTTAAGATTGTCTAAAATGCACATGTGTGTTTTGAGGAAAATGATGTGGGGTGCAGAGGGAAGAAGGTGCTTGGTTGGACACTCAGTGTCCCTTGAGGGCTTGTACCCAAGGTGTGATCTTGTGTATTAATTTTCCATTCCAATCTGTCATTTTACTACTAGCACTTGTCTCTCAAGTATTTGCTTCCAGGGTAGTTCTGGCTTGGACTTGCACACAAAAACATACCTATTTCTTCTGTGTCAATAACCAGTTATACATCTGTAGCGATAACAAGGTCCTGGAGAATTTGTTGAGTATAGAATTTATATCAAACCCACTGATGTCTTTAAAACTAGATTATCCTGACCTTGTACCAGCATGTGGTGGTATGGCTTTTTTCTTTCCCCGAGGTGTTACCTTGCTGTCAGTTCCCACTGCCACTGGAGACTTGCTTTGCAGCAGCTCTGGGAAAGGCACTGAATTTCTACTGTGTTCCTGCCTGTAAAATAGGAGATTCTTGGTATTCTCCCACCTTTTTCCTCAACTGATGTACATTAAGAGATGCTTTCCATCTTCAGGATTGGCTAAATTAGTGATCTTAGCCTAAGGGACTTCTCTATTTGTATTGCAATAGATGATTACAAGATTCAGATGTGTGCTGTGAAGCTACTTGTCCTGCTAGTAATCTGGCAAGTGATAGGCCACCATCCTCTAATACTCAGCAGTGTTCTACTTCCATACCTTGCTGTTGTGGTTTAACCTGGCAGGCAGCTAAACACACAGCTTTTGGTGTACTCCCCTCTCACCTGTGGGATGGGGAAGAGAATCAGGGAGAAGAAAAATTAAAATTTGTGGGTTGAGGTAAAAACAGTTTAATAGGACAGAAAAGGAAGGGGAAATGATGATGATGATGAAAGAATAAACAAAATAAGTGATGCACAATGCAATTGCTCACTGCTCACCAACGGATGCCCAGCTGGTTCCTGAGCAGCAGCCCCATGCCAGCTTTCCCCTAGTTTATATACTGAGCATGATGTCATATAGTATGCAATATCCCCTTGGCCAGTTGGGGTCAGCTGTCCCAGCTGTGTCCCCGCCTGACTTCTTGTGCCCCCCAGCATCCTCGCTGGCAGTGTAGTATGGGAAGCTGAAAAGTCCTTGACTTTGTGTAAATGTTGCTTAGCAACAACTAAACCATCAGTGTGTTATCAACATTATTCTTATCCTAAGTCCAAAACCCAACACTGTATCAGCCAAAACCAGGACACTTGCTAAGAATTTTACCCATGTGAGGCTACGGGTGAAAGTCTCTTCTTTTCCTTTTTTCCCATGTTTTTCCAGATGATCTGATATTGCTGCTGGATTGAGGAGGAGAGTGTTAGGATGTGACTCTGGAAAGCTTTGTCCCACACTCATAGTTCCAGTAGGAAGGGGGCTGGACACCACTTCCATTCTTCTGTGATGCATTATCACAGCCCCTCAGGGAACTTGTGCACCCGTGGCTTTGACACCTTGCAGAGCAGAGCTGGAAGTCATAGAGGACCAGTGCTCTATGGTTTGCTGGCTGGGGTCCCACAGGTGTCAGAACTGGAGTCTACAGGCTCTAAGGTAAGGTTAGATCTCCAGAATGAGGGAGAGAGAGGATATTTTTGAACATGCAACCCCAAAACTTAGGTATTATTCGCAGGGTAAAGTGTCATGAGGATAGTTCTACCGCTGCTGTGGTCCAGTAGGCTCCTAATAAACTGCTTGTAGTGTGGTATCTTGAAACCATGAACTGAGATGCCTACAAGAGGGAGTCATGCAGAGCAGCTTCTAACCTTACAAGATTTTGATATGCGTGTCAGCACTCAAACTGTTAAAAAGGAAGGAGACCTTGACTCATTCTAGACTTGTCCTTGGTCTCAGACAAAGTTAAAACCAAACTAACTTCAGAGAGGGGTTGCATTAGGAAAACAAAGCATGTTAAAAGTCATTTAATTTTCTACCCCACTCTACTCCTGCTCTGCAAAGTGGTTCCATTAGTGTAGGGTATTGGGGTCATATTGAGGTGACCTGCAAGTTGTCTTCATTTGCTGCAGCTTCATTACTGTGGAGATTTTTTGAAGATTGATGCCTCACTGAAATCGGTAGCTCTGTATGAGGTGTTTGGTTACTGAGGCAGCAGTGTAAACCTTTAGCTGAGGCATAAGAATTCCTGTTATCTGAAGCTTATCTCTCATCTTACTTAAAGTAGGGTAATGCAACTTTCACAGCTAGCATCTGTCCTAGAAGGATTGTGTGGAGGCTAGAAGGCCTTAGTTAGTTTAAGTCCTAGAAGTCTTTCAGTAGTCTTCATTCTAGAAAAATCTGCTTCAGTTTTCCTTGTGGCAGTGAAGTCGTGCCCTGATGTGGATTGGTTACTGTCTGTACTTTAAACATAAACCCCTTAATGGACTCCAAGCAAGTTTGAAGAACAGCAAATATTTAGCGGAGTCTTAGCAAGCCTTCAGCCAGACGTGGTTCTTGTGAGGGTGAACTGCCTGCAACAGCAGGGAATTTTACGAAGGCTTCCTTGGTGTGGCTGGTGCTTTGGGAGGAGGAAGAACCTTCTGTTGAAGATGTAGTAATGCTTCCAGCAACGGAGCTGCATCCACGTGGGCAGTGCTTGGCTTATCAATGAGGCTATACAGGCGAGTATGAGAGGTGCAGTGGCTACTCTGTCTGAAGATAGTTAAATATATAAAATTATATATATATAGGGGGTGTGGAAGGAATCTTTGCATGAAGTGCAGTCAGAGGCACCTAGTCCATTGAGATAAGCACTGGGCTGTCCCGTCAGCTAATTAGAACATGAGTTGTCAGGCTGGAAGTCTAAGATACCATCTTTGGATTAGGGGGAGGCTCAACTACAAGGCAATGCTAATTACTGATTTGAAACAATCACAGTGATTGTGCAATATTCATGGACACTGGAGAAACATTATTGCCTACTTATGGAGACAGGTGAACAAGAGGGAGGGTCTATCTGCCAGTTGCTGGGTGAGTGTCTCCTTGCAAACTGCCTTTGTCTCCAGAAAAACGTTGCTTTCTTCCTCCAAGTAGGACACTTGATGTTTTACTTGCCACCTCATTCCCTCAGAGGGTTTGAACAACTAAGAATACTTTGAGCTTAGAGGCTGTCAGTACTGCTGCTCTGTCCGCTGCTGCTTGCACAGCAAGGGAAGGGTAGGTTTGATGAGTGCTTAGCGAGTGTCATACTTTATGAAGGCCTGATACCAAATCCCCTCTGGGCGCGGGATAGCTGTACTGGTTAAAGCAAAAATAAAAGGGAACGAGTAGATGGAGGGCTGAGAGTTTCCACCCTTCATGCAGAGCTGCAGTTTGACACTGCCTTGCTGATGAGACCTCCATCTAGTCTTTGCAGTATGTGATTTCTAGGTGCTGTTCTGATTGCTCTGAACTTCTTGCCCAAGGGGGCTTGGCTGGCAAACCCAATAGTTAAGTATTTACACTGCCCACCTTCCAGTAGCAGTGAACTACTGCAGGTTTGATGCCTGGTAGCTTTTATACTTGAAAAATTGCTGCATTTGGTTAGGGTGGAGATCTCCTGAAGGAGGAGAGGAGTTCTTTGTTGTGGAAAGTCAAGGTTCAAGGAAATGTCTGTCTAATGTACCTTGAGCTAATTTTAAACTGAAGTTTGCATGCAGGTTGGTCCTGAGACCTGTGAAGGAGACTTGTTGGTAGAACTGTGTTGCTGTGTTATTTCTACAGCTGCTGGGCTGCAGCTAACCATGTACAAAAAAAACAGCCACCAAAGGAGTGTTGACATATTCACAAGTTGTTTACAAGTTAAGCTCACTGGCTGGAAGTAGGTACAGAGGATACCTTCAGGAAGGTGACTGGAAAGGCCTGGTTATTGAGTGGTGCTGGCTATTCCTTAGTGGTTATGAGTGGCAGCAATATTTTTGTCTCTCTGCAAGCTTGTGTCTTGTGTCTTAGCTGTGTTAGAGCAGCTGACTGGGGAGGTTGTGGACTACACTGGTTTGTTGGCAAATGAAGAGGATGGTGAAATATGAAAAAGATAACTCAACCTGATGACTGGAGCAGAAGAGAATGGGCATAATTTTTTAAGTCAAATAGCTATGTTGGAAGAGCTCCCAAGTATAGGCAAGCCCCCAGAAGAGTAGTTTTACATTCTTTACATGTTTCAGGTTTCCTTCCTCATTGCAAGAGGAAGAAGATTTAAAATTTCCTGTAAGTTATCCTAAGATAAAATCTTACTTGAGAATTGCAAGTAATACCGTTTCACCTAGGAGAATCCCACTGACCACAGACTAAGCACTGAAAAAAGTTCATTGGCTTATGTACCTAGTTTAATGTTGCCACAGCATCTTAGGTAACAAGTATTCCCTTATTACTATTTGGGTTGATGACTTCTACATGCTGAGCCAGTTGCTTTGCTGTGAATTGTACCAGCTTTTATGGTGTTCTGGTGGTAGTATCTAGGCTGGGTAACTTTTGGGTTGTTCAGTCTTTGTCAGCTTTCTCCCTTAAATTCATCATTTTGAGCTCCAACCTGACATTAAACTTCAACCTCTCTAGCGGCTTTCTGCTAGATAACTCTTGATGGAAAATTTAGGTGTTACTGGCAGAAGCTTTAACTAAGCACATCATTTTGGCTTATTAGTGAAAGAGGGAACTTTATTTTTGCAGTGAGAGAGTTGGGGTGGTGGGAAGAATTTTTTTTTTTCCTCTTGGGTTATCTTGTCTACATGTTGTCATTATGTCAGATGTAGCCTAGCCTGTCTCCCCGAGTGCAAACTGCAACCCCAGGAGGAGGACTGGAGAAAACCCTTGCTTTGGAGCCTATATCCACAACCCTTCTCAAAACTTGGAGGAGCTCCAAACACAGTACCTGTGCCACTGAGTTGTTAGTTTTGACTTCTGCATGACTCTTATTTCTGTGGGAAGAGGTTGTCCTCAAAATCCCAGTCCTAAATTGTTTGTATCTTATAACATTGTGTATTGGGTTGGCATGGCAAGGTTTTGGTAGTGGGGGGGGTTGCAGGGGTGGCTTCTGTGAGAAGCTGCTGGAAGCTTCCCCTGTGTCCAATAGAGTCAATGTCAGCTGGCTCCAAGATGGACCCACCGATTTGGCCAAGGTAGAGTCCATCAGTGACAGTGGTAGCGCCTCTGGGATAACATAGTTAAGAAGTGGGGTGGGGGGGAGGGTGCACAGCATTTGCAGCCAGAGAGAGGAGTGAGAGTATGAGAGAAACAACTCTGCAGGCACCAAGGTCAGTGAAGAAGGAGGGGGAGGAGGAATTCCAGGTGCTGGAGCAGAGATTCTCCTGCAGCCTGTGGTGAAGACTATGGTGAGGCAGCTGTGTCCCTGTAGCCCATGGAGGGTGCCCATGCTGGAGCAGGTGGATGCCCAAAGGAGGCTGTGACCCCGTGCGAGGCCCATGCTGGTGCAGGCTCCTGGCAGGACCTGCGGACCTGTGGAGAGAGGAGCCCAGGCTGCAGCAGGTTTGCTGGCAGGACTTGTCACCCTGTGGGGGATGGGGATCCACGCTGGAGCAGTCTGTTCCTGAAGTTCTGCACCCTGTGGCAGGGACCTGTGTTGGAGCAGTTTGTGAAGAACTGCAGCCTGTGCGAAGGACTCATGTTGGAGTTGTTCATGGAGGATTGCCTCTCATGGGAGGGACCCCATGCTGGAGCAGGGAAGAGTGTGAGTCCTCCCCCTGAGGAGGAAGGAGCAGCAGAAACAATGTGTGATGAACTGACCACAACCCCCATTCCCTGTCCCCCTCTGCTGCTTGAGGAGAAAGGAGGTAGAAAATCAGGAGTATAAGTTGAGCCTAAGAAGAAGCAGGGGTAAGGGGAAGGTGTGTTAAGATTTGGTTTTAATTTTTACTATCCTATTCCAATTGTGATTGGCAATAAATTAATTTTAATTTCCTCAAGTCAAGTCTGTTTTGTCTGTGATGGTAATTTCTGAATGATCTCTCCCTATCCTTATCTTGACCCACAAGCTTCTTGTTATATTTTCTCTCCCCTGTCTGGCTGAGAAGGGGTGTGATAGAGCGGCTTTGGTGGGCATGTGGTGTGTAGCCAAGGTCAACCCACCACACATTGGCTACCCGAAACCCATGGCATTTAAATTCTGCAGGAACAGAAGAGGACTGCTGGGACTGAGACACTGGCTTTGTGTTTCCCAAAGCTTGTGATGTGGGGAGCATCTGCCCAGTTGATTTCAAACTTGATGGGATATAGCAGCCGTATGCTTTGTTGCTTGGGAGGTTCATTTTTTGTCAGCTTGGGGTCTTGGTTTTCTTGGGTGGTATTTTTTCCACTTCCTCATGTGAGGAAGAGGGGGAGTCAACAGACTTCCTAACATCTGTGGAAAAGCTTTTTTCTTTTATTAAAAAAAGTGCAACTTAAACATTTGTTGGCTAGTAGATGCAAGCCAGCTTGAGCCTTTCCTCTTGGATTACTGCTCCTATGTTCCCCAGGATTCAAAGGTATTTCTGTCTCTTCTCCACTGTATGCATTTGATGGTAGTGCTACAATGTATAGTGGATCTTTAGACTGCATTCCTTAAAATTATGACACACATCTGTTTTTCTGTAGTGCAACATAATTTTTATTCTATGCCTTCCTTCACATACTTAAAAAATGAGGAACTTTGAGAGAAATTTGTTTATATTAGTTTGCTTAAAAGATTGTCTCTGTGCTTGTGGGCAGAGACTTAAATGAAAACGACAGACATAGAAGAAAGACTTGAAACTTTGAATGTTCCTTTCTCATGGTAGTATGGCCAGCTAATGGTTTATTGGATGTGTTGGGACTTGTCTATGTGTGAAGTTAGTTAAAAAAAAAAAGCTATTCTGTGGTAACTAACAGTCATTCACATCCTCCTGTAATCTGAATTTTCAAGTTTAAGCAAGTTTCACATTTCCATTGTAAAAGCAATTAGGTGACTTTATTCACCATATTCTATCCAGTTTAACAGAAGAGTCCCCTTTTGAACATGTGTGCAGCTTCTGGAGTCCAGGAGCAAAATACACAGGTAACTTGAAAGGTTTCAGCTAGAACATGGTAGCTGCACCTTCTCAAGTAGCTCTCTGCTAGTGAGGTATCCAGTGAAATGCTGCCCTACTCTGAAAGCCCTTCTGTTATGTGCTTAGACACTCCTGTGTGCAATACTGCCTCGCATAACTGGAGAGCCTGCTTCAAGGAGCAAGACTAGCCCATGCTAGAGGGCAGGGCAGGGGCCACTATTCAAGGGTACAGACAGGGAGACTTGGAGGTTCTGCTGTGCTTTTATGATCGCTTGAAGTGTCCCTGTTTTGCCTGTGCTGCTGTGAGTAGCTGGAGCCATGTTGTGAAACGTTTTGATTGAGAATGGAAAAGCTCAGAGCACTGCTTTCAGAGTTGGTGTTAAAACAGAAACAAGTAAGAAACTGTAGCTTCAGCACTAAGAAGAGGCATGGATTTCCCCTAGTTTGGAACCAATGCCTCTCTTTTAGAAAGACAAAAGACATTGCTCTAAGATTATTGATTGAGGGTTGGGGGTGTTGGCATTTTTAGAATTTGAAGTCAAATCACTTTTGAAGTGACTTGAAGCAAACTGGTGATAGTTTGGTATGTTCTTTAGACAGGTCAGACTGGAGTAGCGGTCACAAGCTGTCATGGCACTAATTTAAAGCCCTAGGTGCTGTGTGTGCAGTTGCAGCTAATGCTTTCTTGCTGCTCTGGAGGGTGAGATTTTGCTGGTGAGGAGGGAGGTTAGTCTGCAGGCACACACAATCCCTTCTGGCTGGTGGTAGGATTTGCCAGGCAGTTGGCTGAGGTGAGTCCCCGGATGTACAGAACCAGTTCTGATCGCTGTCAGCCCATGGGGATTTGAACTGGCTGCCTGGAACAGAGGGACCTGCTCTCTGGTGACTGCTCCTGCCTGATGAATAAGCAGGACAGCCAGTGTGGGCAGCTGGGACATGTCTGGCAGCACCTTGGGGGTTAGGGAAGCTCAAGACCACAAGGTGCTGTCTTTAGATGCTGTGTTTGGTATTGGTACGATGTGGCAGTTTGTAAGCCTGGCCAAGGAGGATGGAGGTGAGATAGTGAACTGAACTAGTCTGCTGTGTGAGGCGTGCTTTTGTTTCCAGGCTAGGGTTCTTCTGTGCATCCCATCTCTGTCAGATCCACTTTGTTTTGTTAAGACTTTTGTGAAGGCCTTATTTGCTCAAACAGAAGGTATTTAGATTTGCTGCCCTAGTGCTTCTAATTAGTGAACTGTTGCCTCCAGCTTTCTTCCAGTTGTTTATCAAACCAGGTGTCTGCTCCACAGCCTCTTTCCTTGCTCTGAGCTTGACCTGCTTTCCTTATGCTGGTGGAAAAAGTAGGGCAGATTTCTAGCTTTAGATACTATTAAACAGGAAACAAAGAAACTGAATTTTATCACCCTCTCCTAAAAGAGCTAACCTGTGACGAGGGAGTGCTTCAGGAAGTGGTGTGGTGATGCTGGGAGCCTTGGTCTGTGGGAGGGTGGAGGACAGGCTGAGTGTCTGTTCCCTGGCTGCCTGGAGGGATTTGTTTGGCTGCAGATGGAGGGACAAAAAACCTGCATCTGGGTCACTAATGGATTCCTTGGTCAGGAGGGTTTCTAGGATTGAGGAACATAACCAAACTCCAGGCACACAGCCTTTTTTGGGTTTCTAGGATTGAGGAACATAACCAAACCCCAGGCACACAGCCTTTTTTTTTTTTTTTAAAACACATAAGCCAAAAGCTTACTTCACAGATGATGCTGTGCCTCTGGCAGCAAAGTTTGGCCTGGCCTTTCTTGTGTATGGCCTTTGTTCTCAGGACACCACATGCACTGTCGGCTGAACGGCATTTACACTATTACTGCACTAGGCCAGTGCTGTTTCCTGGGCATGTGTAGTTGGGATGTAACAGGAATCAGCCCGGAAACAGCTTGAGCACCTAGGTTTTGAAAACTGTTTGTTTGACATTCCTGGAGCCCACTGTTTTAGTGCTGTGTCTTGCTGACCAGCTGATGGCATTGATTGCAGAAGGCCAACAGTCAAAACAGGATCCAGACCTCTTCCTACTTTCACTTCTTAAAGCAGATGTGTTTTCCTTGTGACCTGCTTAAGGATTTTGTCTCTACCTTTGTGGGTGGATGATGATAGTGGTAGTTGCAATAATATTGATTACTAATTAAGTCTTACTTAAGCCCCGGATTTACTGTCTGTCACTAAAACTTCTAGGGAACTGCTAGGTAACTGCTGTTGTAAAGAATAACTGAAGGTTTTTGTCCTGACCTACCTTGTCTGATTCCTTAAAATAGAACAATGCTTGTATCCAGCTTATCACAGCTTTGCAGCTGTATATGAATAACCTATTTTGTGACATGCTTTTGATTTTTTTTTTTTCCCTCCAGTCGTAATTTAACCTATAATACTGTTCTTTTTCATTTCTTTCAGAATGGACTGCTGAATTGGGAATTATTGCAGACTCAACAGTACAGCACAGCTCGTTGCTTCATCTATTACTAGTTATTTAAATTGGACTTTTAATATCCTGCCAGCTGCTGTTCACACACACATGGTGCATTGTTGCCATTCTCAGAATTGCATCTTTGAAATCCAAACCCTCAGTAACCTTCATCGAACAAAGAGGCAACCTCCTGTGTATGTTTATAGAGGGATTTTTTGGACCTACTGCCCTCTAGCTTTCTTGCTGGTGCTGTATTTCTAAGACACTATGGAGCCCAGTATGGAGTACTGCTTAGCGCAGGTGCTGCAGAAGGATGTTGGGAAGAGACTTCAGGTTGGCCAGGAATTGATAGATTACTTCTCAGATAAACAGAAGTCAGCTGATCTTGAACATGATCAGACTATGCTGGATAAAATGGTTGATGGACTGGCCACTTCTTGGGTAAATTCCAGCAATTATAAGGTAAGACTTGTCAGATGGAATGTGATTACAGTCAGAAGTTTCAATGTCAAGTGCTACTTGATTTAAGTGAAAGTTGTATAGTAGGCTTTCTAATATACTGTTCTGTAAGCTGATAATTATGCTGAATCAACAATTCTTGACCCATTTCTTGTAGTTGATAGCTGATACAATATTGAGGACTCAAGGCAGTAAGAATTCACTAAATGGAGTTTTAATAAATGGATTTACGTTTGGTGTTCATATGTTGTGATATCCTGGTTTCTTTGTGTATCTTGTTAGCTGGTGGCACGCTTTGATCATCCCAGTAGTTAGCAATGCTGATTTCCTGCCATATTAAAAAAGTTTATGAAACTGCAAGAAACATATATAAACAGCAGTATTTTTCACTGTCATTAAATCTTGCTAGACTTTTTTTCCTATTTTCTGTGGGCAACTTAAGTACAATTGATCTACGGCACGTAGCGCAGGAAAGGTTCTGTGTATACGTGTATGTTCTGTTGAATTTGACAGCATGGCAGCGAGTTGGTAGGATATGGAACTCCACTGCCTTGTTGTCCTTGTCATGTTGCTTCCTCTCCCTCCAGGTCTTAGTGAGGAAATCCTACCACTCTGATGTACTGTGGGAGTGGGGAGGAGGTTCTCAGCTGTAGCTTGGAAAACTCCTGTCCTGGTCCTTTCACAAGGCACTCTGACAAGTCTAATAGGGTACTTAAGCTGTTCTATGGGATGTAATAGGAGACTTTGTTCCTTTCTAATAAATCCAGAAAAATCTGAGAGTTAAAGTTCCTACAGAGCTGAGCCAGAATATAATTAACTGAGTTGTACTAGATTTCTTTCTTGTAGAAGTGAAGGAGAGACTAGCCATATGGATTGCAAGTGCTCTGGAGCTCAATATCCTCAGATTTATTTTTAACAGAAGTTTTGATTTGGTTGTGAGATTGAAGTGTTTTGGTCAATGTGTTCTGCACAGCTGCATTTTTTCTCTTCATTTTTGTCAACAAGCAGCTGTGGTAGAAGCTGTTTGGCATGTAGGAACAGGAAAAAAAACCCCACCTAACAAACACCAAAGCCAGTACAGTCTCAATAGAAGATCCATTCTGGCAGAGCACGTGAAGAAGTCTTAGTTTGCTGTCATGAGCAAGTGGTGTACATGTAGTTTTGAGAGCATTGCGTGGTCTTACTCCCTGTGTTCTTGCTAACCAGCTTTCTCTTACAGACTTCCATGATTCTCAGTGGAAAAGTAACCCAAGCACAGTAACCTTGAAATTTTTATGAAATATTCTGTTTGCATGGATTTTATGAAGCGATGTGGATCGCAGAGCTATGCAGTACTTTGCAATTCCAATATCACACTTAGTTTGCAGAATTTCTTTTAGGATAACTTGTTCTCTCCTCCACCCCTTTTCCCAGTCTGTTGTTGGTTGAATGGCACACTTACAGATGTTCACTGTGGTATTCATTCTCCAGTACCAAACTGGTTGGCACTTCTGTACTGCAGTAAGTCTCTTCCAGAACTCATGCTGCTGAACTGGCTGTTCATTAATGTGTGTGTTCTATAGATAGCATTTGCAGTGTTTAATAAGTTCTAGTAAGCATAACAGACATGTCTCGGATGTCTGGAGGGTGTTTTTTCAGTGAATGAGTATAATAGAGGATGTGAAAGCTGTGAGTGGGGCAAGCTGGCTACCTGGAGGCTAGTGACGTGGGATGGTCTGCTTCTGTATTCAACCAAGGCTTAGTGCGTTATCATATGCCAATCTCTTTCTCTTCTCCTTTTAGTGCCTGCATCTGCATTATTGTTTCCATTCTTCTTGACTGCTTGTGGGGTGGGGGTTTGGAAGCTTGGCTCTGTCTGGTGTGAGGGAGAACAGGGTAGCTGGTGCCATCTGATCCAGTTCATGGATTAGTTTAACACCCCTGAGAGTGAAAGGCTGAGCATCGCTGCCCCACAATAGCCGTCTGGAGAGCTAAACTGCAGTTTTTTGGTCACTGTTGAAAAGCTATTATATTTGCAGTCTGTTTCTCTGCTCACCTCACTCCCTTCATTTGAAAAAATATCAGCTTAAACCAAAGATTGAGATCATCTGCATGAGCTGAGATTTCCTAGTGTTTCAATGATAAAGTGCGTGCTTTCAGACTTAGACTGGGTTTGGATAGCAGACCTGTTACCTTGGGAGAGCATCCAGTTGATTCATGGTTCCTGCTCTTGGTCCTGCTCTCATATAAGGACTCTTATATGCTTACATGTTATGCTTGTCTTACGTGCTTATATGTTATCAGTGAACCAAAGAGAAGTGACATCTCTGAGACAGTTCAGTTCTGATTAAAAGGAGCCTCGATTGATGGTGAAACTACTATGCCTTTACAGGGTGGGCTCAAGCTACCTCCCTCATTGACATACAAGTTTGAGCTATGTAAGTCATGACCATCATTGACATTTTTAGGCTTTGGTGGCTTTTGTACGTTGTTTCTATTTTAACCTGACACTATTTTGTGAAGTCCTTGACCTCAGCACTGGAACTGGAGACAATACAATTTTATTTCAAGTGATGCAGCAAAAAAGCAATCATAGAGGGGTCAGAGATGCTTCTCTTTGGTGCTGTCCGAGTCTGTAAAAGACTCATGTGAAACAGTGAGACCTAACACATTTCTGATAGCACTCAGCACCTCTTCTAAAAAATGCCCTTGTGACCTGGTCACTGATCCCTACTTCATAACAGGCAGCTGCCGTATGTGCAGAAGGCACCAGCTACTTTGGGATGCTTTTTGAGTCAAGGAAGCATGAGGGTTGTTACATGAAGTAAGGCACTGAGGTCCAGTGGAAGCCCATTTGTGTATCTCTGCTTGCCTGGAGTGTGCTTGAACTGCACCCAACAGGCATTGCCTCGCCTGCATTTTCCCAGCAGTACTTACAGGTAGGTGAAAGACAGAAGAATGCTGCAGGGTGCAAAGATTTCTCTTTGGGAGCTCTTACTCTTCTCTGGAACTCAGTTACTTAGAGCAGTCCAGCCTATGTTTGCATGGGCACTGGGAGTTGTGGGGCATATTAGCAAGGTTGGGGTGGAGAAGGTATTGCAGGATGCTGCAGACCAAAGAGGGATCCTGCCTCCACTCCCTTCCTTCACGTGCTTTTTTTGCTTTATCTATGCTGTTTCAGGATGGTGGTTCTGCTGGACTCCATTTCTTCCCCTGCTAAGCAAAGGAGTTATTTTGCAGAGCTTTGAAACCCTGAACAATAACTAAGGCCAGCACTCAGCTGTCTGCCTTGAGACATGCAGCAAAATAACATAGCAGTGTCAGGGGCTTCAGCATGTCTTCTCAGCTTCACAATCTTGTAGCAAGGGGAGGGAACTCAAATCATCAGTAATTCCTAGGTGAACAATCTCACTTTGAGCTGCTTGTGGTAGTATTTAGTACTAAAAATACTGCTAAGTATGCAGGGTCTCTGACTGTGGCTGATGTGCCTTTCTCAGTATCCAGACTATGATTTACCAGTGATGTTTTATTTTGAGGTGTAGCATAAAGGAATATGTCCAGGATCTTAAAGTGCTTTTCTACCAGCCTGGTATTCCTAGAGGTGAACTGAGGGTGTTTAGCAGTGACCTTCCCTTGCCACCTTCTCCACAACAGGAGAGAATTGTACTGTCACCTCCATCTAGCAGTGATGAGGGGATGAGGTCTCTTACACCTTTCTCTTTACAGTGATGAGTGGTCTGTGCTGTTGGAGTTGAGGTTTACACTGGAAGTAGCCCTTGGTATTGCTGGTTTGTTTTTGAAAAGCAACACCCAAGAGAGCTCAGCTTAGAGATTTGGTGATGACAGAGCCTTCAAGTAGATCAGGGTCCACCAAATTGAGAAGTTTTACTCAATGTTTTCTCATGTGGCAGAGTGGTAGGAGAGGCTAGTTTGAAGTAAAACTGGGTGAAGGTTTGCAGTAAGGAACTGGATGAAACTTTTTGTTTTTTTCCTGCACTTTGGCAGGTAGTGATTTTTTTGACACTCCACTACTCATGCTGCACAGGCTACGCTTTCCAAGGGGAGTATCTCACCCTTGCATGGATGGTCACTTTGCCCCAGTGCAGCTTGACATGTGGGAGGCTCTGTGCCCTCAGGAGCTCACAGGACTGGGCTTTGCCTGTGAAAGGGGAGTTAGGAGCTAATGTGGTTAACAGACCCCGGTGGCTGAGAACGCTTCCAGTTGCAAAGGGCTCCTGACTGAACAAGCAATGCTGTGCTGGTAGGCCCAGTCTGTCAGGGTGAGAGCTGTGCAGGGCTGTGTCCTGAGGTTCATTTATGTTCATGTGTGCAGGACTTCAGATTTGATTTGTTTAGCTCGTAGTTGGTTTTGTTACTTACAGAGACATCACACACTTTAAAGTACATGGTGAGATGTTACAGAGAAATTATTTTATGTAGTGAAATATTGCAGGGAAATAATTTCCTGTGACAAAACTCCTAATAGTGTTAGAGAAAGCAGCCCTCCATTCTGATCTGTGTCTGAATATCAAGCATTGCAAGAGCATGCTTCACTAGGCTGAAGAGAAATAAAACTTACGTACATAAATTAGCTGGCTTTCTTAAACTGTGTATTGAATAATTTTTTTGGCTTCGCTAATTGAGGGGTAGAACAGATGGTGCAGGCTTAGTTTAAAGTGGCATCCATTAGAGTTACTTAAGCTGATGAATGGTTGTTCACTACAAGTATACATTTGTTCTCTAAACCATGTTTACTTTGGTTGAGATTTGGTGGAAGAAATCCTGATTGAAGAGATAATTATCATGCATCGTTATGGGTTTATATGATAATTTGGTAAGTGTGTTTTGTTGAGTATTTAATGCACAGGGGGAAAAAAGACTTCACCATCTGGGGAAGGAAAAAAAGAGACTTGTAAAGGGTTTCCAAGCAGCTGCTGTTAGCTGGTGAATTTTGTGATGCTGGGGGTACATGAGGATCAGTAATATATACATTCATTTAGCAGTTTCATCCCAGAAAACCTGTTTACTATGAAGGTATAATTGCTAATTTAATTCATTTTTATTAGTTTTGCCTAAAAGATATGAGAAATGAACTATGGAGGAAGAGTGATGTTGAGATCTGGACTTGTGAGTAGAGCCTATTCCTTGCAATAAGCCCATATTGCTATATTGGTAAAACTGCTTCTGACAACTCCTCTTGTGGGAGAGGAGCTATCTTAGGAAGGGCTAAAGACTCATTGGGCTTGAACTGCATTTGCAGAGTGTCCCCAGTGCTTGATTTTTTTAGGCTGCTGTGCTTGCATGCTCCTAATAGGTGGGTTTTCCTGCCTTAAACTTAATGAGAGAGCAGAGTTTTGGCTCTGGGATATCCAGTTTCCTGTAGGCATTGATGTTAATTCCCAGTCCAGCTGATCAGTTGTTTTTCCTCTGTCTCCGGTAGCTGTGCCTGTCTTTCTAACACTTACTGCTCTGTGTGGTAACTTGATTGGATTCTGGTGCAGCTCTTGCCTATTTGGTATCGGCAGTATGGGGAGTGCCATAGAGGGTGCAATTCAGAATAAGAGCCTTGTAGCAGCTGGGCTAGAGCAAATTTAATACTAGCTTCAGTCCTTCATATTCAGGACAGTAAAAAAATTAACTGCTGTAGCAAGTCAGCATTTAGAGTTTTCCTGTGGCTGTTTCTTAACACTTAAAAGGTAATAATGACTGGTTGTAGCAGAAAAGGTTGTCCTTTTCCAGCTGGGGTGGGAAGAACTGTAGTGGAGTAGTAATACTTTCTGGTTGTTTTATATACAATGTGGATGTGCTACTGGTTGCATACAACAAACAAAAATTTGTCATCCTGAGTGTACCAGCCAACAGTATCTTTCAGTTGTTTACCAAGGTATTGTGAAATCAAATATAAATAGTGAGAACCTACAGGATCCCAAGGGAATGTGAAGACTGGAGACCTAATGTTGAAATAAATAGGACAGAAGTTTGTTTCTGTAGTGGCTCATGCAAGGTCTGTCTAACTTGGTATCCAGTCTCTCAGTGGTAGGTAGTGGATGGTGGGAGATAAGCAGAAAAATGGGATACAAAGTAAATGTCTCTTTTGCATATCCTGCTGGCTTGTAGAGATTTTAGCCCCTGATTTTGCTTTCTGACCAAACGTACATTACATTTCCACAGGATTTTGGTGCTGGGACTGGCTTAGGGCAAGAGTGTTTATGGATTATTTTTTTTTTTGAGCAGTTTTCTCTTGGGTGCTTGGTAGTGTGGCCACCTCTGCACTGGCAAGGCCAAAGAGGCTCTTGTCTGGGACTGAGAGTCTGGCCAACACACAACAGACTGAACTGTAGTGGTTACTAAATTGAGAGGATAAAGCTATTCCTTTAATGCTGGTGTAGTGTTTCAGTTGCAGTGCTTCAGTGCTTGTCACTAGGGTTTATTCAGAGGTCTAGCACAGTTCGCTAACTCTCAGGAAACCTTGGGTGTATTACTTGACTGCAGGCTGAGGGTCACAGCTGATGCATCAGTGGAAAAGGCAGATTATTGGGGATTTATTTCTGTGGGGATAAGGGCGTACTAATGCTATTGTACAGTGCCTTATTGGGCCCTTCTGTGCCATGTGTTGTACAGTTCTAGTGGCCCGTCCTCAAGGAAAGAATTCAAGCTGAAACAGGTGCAGGGAATGGCTAGTGTGGTGTTTAGGGGATTGGAGAGCCTGCCTAACCAAGAAGGCTAAAAGCTTGGCTTGTTTAGTTTACAGTATGAAGGCTGAGAGGGAATATGACTGCTGTCTATAAATACATCAGAGGGGTGAACATTGGGGAGGGGAAAGAACTATTAGATCTAAAGGGCAAGGTTAGCACAAGAACGAATGGGTATAAACTGACTGTGAGTAAATTCAGGCTGGATGTGAGATGAAAGTTGCTTGTAGCAAGAACATTAGAAAACTCTTGGAGAGGAATAGATAAGGACAAGACATCTATTTGGTTTTAGGATAGATCTTGCGATGATTTTGAATAGTTTATATACAGTATAGAATAACAGGATTATGCATAGTGATAGGGAAAGTTCATTTCAGTCCTTTGTATGGTAGAACAGGTATGATACTATGCCTGAAACTGCTCTAATGCTTTGAATAAACACAAATATTTTAAAGAGTGTACTGGTTTTGGTCCTCAGAAATCCCAAAGTGATTTACAGAAACTGTTTGTGCTGTGCCTGAGGATCATGTGCTTGTTACCTCTGGATTAGAATTAACAGTCGCTCATATGCATGTGCGATCCAGCTCCCCTCGTGTTTAGTAGGTAGCAGGATGAGTAGTGGAGAATCCTCATTTTGCCTGACATGGTGATTCCTGCCTGAGGATCATTGCCTGAACTGGAGGTTAGTTGCAGTGGTGGGTTTACAAGCATCTTGATTTTTTGCTAGTTTCTAAATGGCTTAGTAGAGTTCTGTTGTCCTCTTGATGCTGAAAAAAATATTCATCAGCCTTCACGGTCCCCCCACCAATACCAGTCTTAGCTTCTCAGCTAAAAGTATGCATGCTCTTCCATGCAATCTTTGTGGGATATTCCTTGAAGTCATCTTGAAAGCCATTCTTGTCTCACCCTTTGCACTTCAGCATGAAAAATCACCCACTGACAATCCCACGGGCACTGGTGTCAGTTGTGTCTGCCTTTGTCTAGTTTTAAATTAAGTCATTTTGTAAACAGAGATGTTTTATGAAGGCTCATTTCTGTTGACTTTTTTTGTGTAGATTTTCTGGTGTCTAATGCCAGAAAACCTCATTTTCTTCATGCTGAAGTTTGCCTTTTAGTGGAACCTCTTTTGCTTGATTTACTATATTTGTAAGAGCATAATATCTTTGGGATCTCTTCTCTACCATGTTAGATTGAAGTTTGCTAAAATTGGTTAAAGAGTTCAGAAGTTATGTAGAGCAGGAAGAATATATGAATGATAGATGAACAATTTAACAATCTCTCTTTTAAAAACAAGACTGAAAAACACCTGATATATAGTAATAAAAATACCTTTTTTTTAACCTTCCAGTGTGTTCTTAGGATTAAGTGTACTTAAGCTGGGTTTTGGAGGACCAGCCCACTAGACTAGGCAGTCTGGTGCAGGGATCCTTTTTGTTTCAGATATGCGATTCTGGCTCTGGCAGCCCTCCTTTTGCAGCAGTTGCATTTTGAGACTGAAAGGTAAGATTTCCTGTGCGGTAGTAGGATCAGCTCATAGGATTACAGGGTAATTCAGGTTGCAAGGTCCCTTGGGCTCATCTAGTTCCATCCACCATATCATTCTTTACAGTCAGTCAAGACCTTAAAACTTGTTTGTTTTCTAACAAAATTTAGCATGTGAGTAGTAAGTGTCCCAGTGTCAGAAATGCCTATGTGAATCAACTCCCATACAAATGCTTTTGGGATGCCGGTGGTGACAGCAGAGCAGTTTGGGTTTGTATTAAAGATATGTGAACTGACTCTAAAATGAGCCACCCAAGGTACTAGTGACAATCTAGTTGAGGCTCAGTGCAGCCTGATTTGTCTTGCTGCTTGCCTCACTCATAGCTCCAGGCGTCTGATGGCTGGACTGTGCTGTGTGTTTGTATAAAGCTACTTTGTGTATTTGTATCCTGTATGTCATCTGCTCTGTGGCCATATCATTAAATGCAGGAGGGAAGGTGCAGAACACAGTGGATATGTGTAGTCTCTGTTTTTCTCTAAGTGAACGCTACCTCCCGCAAATTGTTCATTACTTTCTTCCTAGATCAGATCTCTTTTTTTAACTAGACAAAACCTGCTATGTTCCTCATTTGGCATTGCTCTTGTGCCAAATATGAAACTTTAAAACAAAGCATCATTTGAGTATTCAAGAATTAGAGCAAAGAGTCCCAGTTATCAGAGCGTGGAAAGCAGGATAACTTTTTTATAATGTGGCTGGGAGTTTAGCCAGAGGAAAGAATGTGTAGGATTGGGCCCTGCATTAAGTGTGAGAACGAAAATTTTCATGCCTGGTAATGCTTTTTCATCTCCAAAAGTAGCTTTCCGGAGGGAAGCTTGCAGAGACAATGGAAATCAGGTAGTAGAGCCCCATCCTGCTATACCCTTGTGGCTAGCTGTGCTCATAAAGGCAGGACATGCACACAAGTGCGAAGGCTGGCAGTATCTCCTTGGGAATGTGGAAGTATTGCAAGGTTAACTGTGGTGTTACCACCTTGCCAGGGTAAGAGTGTTCGTGCCAGTCAGCTGGTGGTTGAGAACCTGGTAATAGCCAACAGAAAACCTAAAGTTGCTTCTACTCAGTGTATTTTCAAATTACACTGTTTGAGTAATATCTGCATTTACTGTGAATTGTATGTTAGAAAGCAGGTCTTTCTGCTAATTTTCTTAATTCTTTGTGTGTGTTAGAACTGTATTCCATTAAAAGACATCTTTTTGCCTTGTCATGACTCTCCACTTGACTAATATGGAGTGACATACTCACATTGGGTCTAATTGGAAATCTACTGCAAATGGAGACATCACTGCTTATGCAGTAACATGGAAGAAATGTCTGCTTTCAACAGTTTAGGAGGACTTTGTGTCTCGCTATTGGGAGCTTAAATAAAGGGGATGCCACTTGTTCAGTGCTGTTTAAAGCTGAATGTTACAGGCTTTTGCTGATGTACACCCATCACCAAAGTTGTCTGATGGAGCCAGATCTGTTAAGAACCTAGTTTCTGTAATAGCTCTATAAATATAGACAACTCTAGCTTTCGCAATGGAATAAAAAAAGTCTACGTGAGTTTTGGAGGGAGTTCTGTTTGCTCAGAGCTGATGGAGTCAGTCCTGGTGCACCAACTTGAACCATACTCCTCAATGGATGATGTATCTGTGCATGTTCTTATCTGTTTAATTAGACTGCTCTGGACAGAATGATCCTTGGGCAGATGCTGGGGGACACTTGGAGCTTTTTAAATTAAGACCCTGGAGAAGATAGTTGTGTACCTTCTTTAACTCTGAGACATTCAGAAGAGCACTGCAGTGCTGGTTTTTAGGTCTGCATGAAATAGTGAAGGTTAGAGACTTAACAAACTTGAAAAGTATCCTTCATGTTCTTAGGCAGGGAGAGGTCTTAGTTGAGTATTAGGTACTTAGGTCTTTTCTCAGCTGTTTACCCTTCACTGTGCTATCACTGAGGTATCTGGGGCTGATGGTAATTGATGCCTATCTTACAGGCATCTTTCAAAGAGTTTTCTGGTGGCCATTTTCAGGAGGAAGTAGTGCGTGGGAATTGTAGGAGAAGTGTGCTGTAGCTGGACAAACACTTAAGAACAAGAATTGGTTATTTTTCTAGGTGGTAGCTCTTACAAAACTAAGTAATGTGGAAGGTGGTGCAAGGGTGGCTTGCTGAATTCCATCTGTGGAAAGCAGGTTTCTCATGACGTGGTAGTGAAGACATTTAGATCATGTGGGTCTTGTGGGTTCCCCAGTCCTTTCAGCTAAAATAAAGGCAGGAAATGGGGAGGGGAATGTTGATCTAGAGAGGAGAGCCAGGATTAATTGCTGGAATACCTACTAGATACTCTGTGTGGCTACTCCAGACTTTCATGTGTTACGTGTTTTCTGTTTTTTAACTAGAATCCAAATTTATTGCAGTTGTTTTGCAGGCATGTTTAATGATCCCAAGATCGTTGGTTCAACATCAAAATAATTCTGCTGGACTAGGCACAAAGGGGTGGTCCTGCTGATTGCATGCTCCCAGCCAAGGGGGCTCACTTGGTGCAGCTGCAGCCCTGAGACACCGCTAAGCAAAGGCTGTGCTTCGGGTGTACAAGACATTTACTGAGGAGGTGTGGGGAGCTGTGTAAGTGGTTGTGTCCCAAAGAACTAGTTGTTGTGCAGACAGGGTAATGCTGGTGGTTCAAAAGGCCTGGATAAAGCCCTCTGGGGAGTCTGAGCAGGTGTGCATGAGCCAGGAGCTTGGAGGAGAAGGGAGCTGCTGATCTGAGGAAAGATGGGGCTGTGGGGAAGGATAAGTGTGGGATAGACTCTGCTTTCCCTGTGGGGATATATCCACTGGTGACTGTCATGTGGCAGTCTGAGAGGGACAGAGCAGGAGGACAGGTTCTGGTGTGCCTTTTTAAATCGGGGTGAGGTAAGCACAGGCAAAGAAAAGAGGCTGAGGGCAGGGCTTTGAGCTGGTGTTCATCGGGTTGGGAGGTGAGCCAGGAAAAACTTCTGGGAGGTCAGGGAGGTGACTTGAGGCTGTTTATCTTCCTTCTGTTTACTTCACTGCTATCAGCAGTTGTAGGTGACTGGCATCTTCAAGCTGGGAGGATGGAAATGAAATGTGATATTGAGGGTTGCTTTCTGGTGATCAGGAAGGCACTTGTGATAAGTGAGAGCAGCAGTTCTGATAAGTGAATGTATGCCAAAAAATGGCTCTGTAGCCAAACTTGGCTGAGCGGCAACTAAAACAAAAATGCTGTAAAAGCTGCCTTTTTTAATCAGGAAAGGTGTGGTAGGGTTGGGACAATGGGAAATATGGTACTTAATTTACAGCCAGATCCTGCTGCTGTTAAAGTCAGAAAAAACTCAGATGGACCCCACCTGCTGCAAAGTGCTGCTTAAAAGCATGCGCATGGTGCAGGCTCTCCAGAGATGGGATGTAATTTTTGATGAACGCCACAGCTAATGTGGGAAAGATTTGTCTTATTTTTTTAGTTTCAACTCTTGAAATGCTTTTAACATCTATGCCTGTGTTACTTGTGTGCATGTTAATAATGCATAATTTACCTTTGGATTTCATTTCTTACGAAATTTTTTTTGGAGACATTCTTTTGACACTATCCTTTAATAATAGGTAATTGGGGGGGTAACTAATCTTGTTTACTCTTTTGTTATAGAAGTCACAGTATGTGATTGAAATTTATTATTTCCCCACTCCCCCTGTTTGAAGCTTTGGAATCTGTATTTCCTTGTGATATTTTTTTGTGGTTTTTAAAGTAAAAAAACATTGGTAGTCTTTTATAGCCAATTAAATTATATATCAGAAATTTTGGCTTCCATGACAGTTACTGTGGCATTTATGTGAATGTGTCATCTTTGAAAGATGCTGTTTTATATAAAGCTCTTACAAAATAGAAGATGGAAAAAAAAATCTTGGGCTATTACTGTTTTTTTTGTACTGCCATAGGAATTGACACAAGGACAACCCAGGCCCTCTCTGGTTGTTTGCACTCTGGCTGGAGTGCACCAGTTTCCAACCTGTGATCTCTGGGCCATGTGGAACTCGGGTTATCGCTTAGGGGGCTATAAAAGATAACTTGAAGGAGGTGAGGCTGCTACCTGTGGGCTTACATTTGCTCTCTAGGGATCCACATACTTAATAGAAAGTATGTAGATCCCTGTACATTTCAGAAGCTTCAAAACTATTGCATGTGAATCTTGGAGTGGGAGGGTCCTTTTTTTTTTGGCAGATGAGAAAAATGCTTATGTCCTTCTGCATTTTACTGTGCTATACACAGTGTTTGCAACAAAAAAAAAATCATTGGTCAGAATTCTTAGTTCTGATCTTCTTCCTTTATTCAATTTGAATATCTTAAATCAGATTAAGCCCTAATGCTGTTTCAGAAGAAATGTTTTATTAATAGAAAATAATTGGTTTCAGTGCAGGAGGAACTGGTTGGGATTTCATCAACTGTGTTACACGGGATATCAGATTAACTGACCTAATGAGCTCCTTCTGCCTCTAAAAATATGTTATTGGTGCAAGTAACGTAGTGTAAAGAGATCATGGTCTTTGGCTGTGTTCTTTAAAATAATGTAGCTTGATGATAGACAGACAACACTGTTTTCAATCAGTTTTTTCTTCTCTTGTCCTTGCTGTTTCCTTTGCCCTTTCCAGATCAGTGGTGTGAGAAGGATGTTCCCTCTGCTTCCAGGCAATGCTTGTGTTGACATCCTGTATTCTGCTCTTGGTTATTTTGGAGGAAATTTAGACTCTCATTTGACTTGAATAGAATTACTGTAAGTATGAATGTCTATGAGGAGAGCAGCTGACTAGCCAACATTACAAACTGGATTGTGATTTAGAATTAAGTCTTCAGGCACAACGGGGTGACCCTGTGCAGAAAGTTATTTGCTTGGGTTGATGCTGGGTAATCAGTCAGGGCGGTTGTGTTATCGTGTTTGAAAGGGTTACTGTTCTGTAGAAAATAGAGCTCACAATGAGATGTTTGGAAGAGCCCATCAGCAGATAATTGGTTGTCCCAGGACCTGCAGTAGGGTCCAGATTCTTGCAAGAACTTGAGGTGCATCCTGTTCCTTTGGACTGAGGGTTGAAGCTTGGCAGGGAGACAGATAGGGATTGAACTCAGATAAGGCTGAGGGGTCCTTTGACAGAAGATTATCTTCTCTTTCTCTCTGACAGGTTCAGTGTTTTGTGGATGTCATAAGCTGCATATGGATATTGTTTTCGTCTTCATGCCTGGCTGTTTTGAATCTCTGCTTTTCGGTGCTCATTTTAGGAACAGTTGCATACCTGTGAGATGGATCTTATTTTTTCTTTTATCTGGCATCAAAGGCTTAAAAGGAAACTTGAAAAGAAGCATATGCTCTTCATTTGACTTGCACAGCTAATTTTCTCCTTAATGCAGTGAGCTCGAACTTTCTGCTGAAAGCAAATTTGTGCCCATGCACCAGCAGTCTGCAAGAGGAGAGTTGGGGGTGATAAATGTTCTGTTCTGGGGAGCTGTAAATCTCCTATTTTTTGATGCTCTTTTGTTAGTAATGAGCAGTAAGTGATCTGTCTGCACTATGGACACTTGAGCCTCATGTGTTAGTTTGTATGTAGTTTTCTAGGCCTGGTGGGTCTTGGACTGTGGTGATGACCCATGCCTTGTGTAGTGTCTTCTTTCAGTAGGGGCTCTGTTTGTCTAGAATATTTGGGTTGGAGTGTTTAATGGACTCCTTCAATGCACATAATGCTATTTGATGCCTGATGTCTAAAGCCTTTGCTAGAACTAATCTGTGTCTAAAACGTCTGGAAGCCCTGCTTGTTAGGGAGAAACCCCTGCTTCTCCCCTCATCTTCCAAGATCTGATTTAAAAATATTTAATGCATGTTTTTCCCTACATATACTGTAAATAGTTGGTGTGGAGATTCATTGCTCTTCTGATTGGCATAGTTAATGATAAACACATCCTGAAAGTCTTTGCTAGATCAAAAGAAAGTAAAATTATTTTGGAAGGATGAGATTAATACAAATTTTTAAATTCTGTAGTGCTTTTTGTCCAAAAGGATCTGGAATTACTTTTCAGACCAACAAAATGTCTAAACCCATCATTGAATCATGCTGCTTTTACCTGCTTGAACAATAAACTTAGCACAGATGTGTTGCTTTCTGTCAATGGAATTGGATTGCTTTAAATATTGATGTTCTTTAGTCACCATACATTAAGGCAGAGGTTGTATTTAGTTTCTAGTTCACAGATAAAGTGGCAAGGCAATCCTACAAGGGAAAATTTGGCAGTGCGCTAGTGAATTTTAGTACTCTGTGGCCTCTGAACCAGTCACTGGGCTGCCAGTGAAGTGCGGAGCAGGTCAGGAAGCTCAGCACGTCGAATGGAGCTTCCAAAAGGAGTGGGAGAATAGCTTTCCCCCGTGACAGCTCTTACTTCGTGGCTGTGCTGAGCCCTACTGAGCTGCATCCCTGTTTCAGTCATGCTGGTCCTGATGGCCATGTGTTCCTGCGGCAGGCAGGTGCCACAAGCCCATGGGAGCTAGGTTCCTGCCTGATGTCCTTTCCCCCTTGACGAGCAGGAGCTTGTTCTGATTCTTGCTGGTGGCTGCAACAGTCCTTTGCTCTCAAATACAGTGTTCTCCAAACCTTGTTAGCAGGAGGTCTCTTCTTTTCTTTAAAAAACCTGAACAGCCTCTCTCCTGCTTCCTTTGACTTGACTTTGTAAGTTTTCTTTTGCACTCAATACTTCTGGAGCTACAGAAGTCATGCCTTGTGGGACTTGGATAAAAAGTGCTGCAGGGTACTTGCAGTGTACCCTGCCTCCCTTCTGCCCTCTTGAATGGAAAAGAAACTGCCCTGAAGATATAAGAGTATTTGCTGAAACAGTAGCAGAGAGGTTCTTTCTTACTGTCTCCTGCTTTGTGTGAAGAAGGTCTTCCTTCTCTCCCATTTGCTTCACCAGCAGTTGCATTAGGTAGCTTGGCTCCTGGGGCACAATTGCTATTGCTCTGTCTGCAGTCTCTGCCCACCATGGCTCTGGCAACCTGAAGCTTTCACTTCCCAGGCTGGTTTGGAGCTTCCTCAGCCTGCTGTGATATGGCTTAGCACAAGAGCCTGGTGTGCAGTATTGTCACGTCCGTCTGGAGGGAAAGGTACAGAACCAGTGTTCAGAAAACGCTTGTACCAGACATGGTGGGAGGGAGCCCTCCTCTCTCTGTGTGACTGAAGTAGGCTGGCAGGCAAGGTGACTCGGTAGTGGAGAGGAAATCCCTGGTTATTTTTCACACTCTTAATTTTCTGCCCTATGTTTCTATGAAGCTCTAAGTCACTCTTAAAGGAATGGAGGCTGCTCCACAAATTCCTGTTGAGAAGGATTCCTCACTGTGTGGAAGAGAAATTGGGTCGGTTGCTTGCTAGCCTTGCCACTTCAGATATAAGAGCATGATTAAACAACTGGAGATGGGTTAAGATTACAATTTCAAGTTAGAGACCATCTGTCTGGGTTACTGAACTGTGAGAAACTGAGAGGGAACTGGGTTTCTGCTGGTATAAGGTTTGCTGGGAAAACAGATGCCCTAGCAGGGATTAGCTCCAGGGGAAAAGGTGTTTTCTCTCTTGCTTGTATATGCAGGTGCTCTAGGTAATGCCACATGCAGACGCTTCTCATTGGAGGTTAATGATGCCTCGTTCCCTTAGGTCTCAAGGAGGATGTTTAAAGAAGGGAGAAGTGTATTGGCAGGATTCAGTTGCTGGGTCTGGTCTATTTGCTCAGTTCCTAAAACCACCACGGTGAATTCACTCAGGAGCCATGGGAAGGGCTTAGTTGCTGCTGAGCTGGCAGCCGTAGCAGCTGTTAATTGCAATTATACCTCCAGTATTTTGGACTCTTGGGAAATGGCTAGAGGGCAGAGCCTTGCCATTTCCCTCTCCCCAAGCATTTTGCATAGTCTAGGTTTGAAAGAAGAAAATGTCTGTTGCAGGTCTCTGTTAGCCAGCTAGTACCACTCCCAGTCTGACCTATGAAGGAGCTGTATGGGTTTAATTTAATGTGAGGAAGAGGACAGTGATGATGAAGAGTGGTTAATACTGGAGAGCCTGCCATTGACTCTTAGCTTGCAGCAAACCCTTCTTTCTTCTTTGGTTGCTGAGGCTGTAAAACAGGGATGGTAGTAACAAAATCCAGGTTTGCAAACCACAGGTCTGCACCACAACCAAGCTCTTCTCTGTAGGTAGTCAAGTAGCAGTCCAGGGTGGCTCATGAGATGGGGTTTTGGGGAGCTTGCAGACACCAGCAGACTTTATTTCGATATTTCTGTCCTGATTGTGGTGTTTGCATGCAAAAAGGAGACACAGCCCTTGCTTGTAAGGAGGTTGTGCTGTTTTAGAGGAAGCAAGAGGAGACACCATTCCAGCAGCAGTGTGGAGTGGCCTGCTTGGAAATTCCTTTGCCAGCTTTGTTCATCTGTGTGCAGGGGAAGGCTCTGGAGAAAATACGTTGGAGCATTCGGAGACTGTGTATGACTTTTTAGGAAACCTTAACCATGAGGTAGACTATATTTTTTCCTGTGGTTTTAGGATGAATAGGCATTGGAATAGTGTGATACAAGTACTATGTGTCAATGTGTATGGCTAGCCTGTGGTAACTAATGTGTTTTGGTGGTCTCTGCCTTTATTTTGTTCAGGCTATCCGTAGAAGGAAAAAAAATCTCATGAGATAAGGTTTTAAAATAAAGTTTCTCTTTCCAAGTAACTTGTGCTGTTTAATATCCTCACTTGTATGAGAAGCAGTGAGCCTGTTCGCAGGGCCTGGGAGCACAGGTTGTGAACCTCGCAGCTTGAGTCAGCTGAGATGCAAGGCTTGTGCTTCATGCAGGAACTGGGCTGTTACAGAGTCGGGTTCAGGTGGCAGCTCTGCCACTGACAGTGTGCAGCATCCAAGTGTGTTAATGTCTTCCCCTCTTTCCGAGGTTCTTCTATGTTCTTTTGGGAAAATATTGTGCTTATTAAGTTGAGTATACTGGTTGTGTAAGCCCATTGTAGTGATTTCAAACTGGGGGCCGATGTCAAGACCTCTGTAGTTGAGGGAGGATGTCCAACTTGAGATCAGCTTGTTTCTTGCCCCCTCCAGAGCCAGCAGCTAAGGATGATGTGTGAATGCTTCCTAGCATAGATCTCACTTTGAGGTTTCATTCAATGGTGGAACTACATAGAGGGAAGATGCTTTCCATATCATAAAGTTTGGGAAATTGTGCAAATTCCTTTTTTAACACACACTCATACAATTCAATTTAAACTTGTCCCTGATGAGCAAAAACACTACAAGCCTAAAGTGAACTTTATATTGATTTTGAGTGACCTGGGGACTTTTTTACAAGGCTTGGCTCGGTGTTGCATAAGTGGGTTCAATTTAATTAGGAAAGGGCTGGTCTGTGTGTTATTCTGGCTTTAAGAGCAGGTCTTGCTGTGGCAAAGCAGCACAACTGAGTCACACTGAGATGGAAACCAGGACAGAGTGCACTGAATATACTAAGGTTGATTCCCTTTCATGCGGTGTCCAGCATGTGTGGTCTGTGAAAATAGACATATGGGTGATTAGAAAGCTGTTCTGAATAGCCAGAAGTTTATTAAGACCTATTGTTTGCTGTTGAATAATAAATGTCAGAAGTATGAGGAGTTTTATTGTGTCTTGGAACAGCTCAGTGTGATAGAATCCAAATGCCCCCTTGCATCTTGCTTGCAGCAAGGAGGAAGCTCTTTCATGTTCTCTGTGAGCGAGTGCTTCCCTAGTTTAGGTTTCTTCCAAGAAATCGCATGACATGCATGCTTCATACTCTTCAAAGCTGGGCCCAAAGTAAGTTTTGTCAAGAGGAAAATTCTGTTTGTGTTTATGTTTAAGTCTGGGTCATTGGTGTAGAGTTAGTTAAGGATCCTGCAATGAAAGAAGGGGTGGATATGATCTGGGTTTTTTTTGGGAGTCTAAAGTCCACCTTAGCCTTTATATACTTCATGGTTATACATTAATCTTGAATTAAGCCTTGTTGGAAAGTTTTGTTAACCAGAGCGTCAACCTTACCCTGGGGAGTAACTTCTATTTGCTAGTGTAATTTATGTCTACAGTGGATTGCTAATAAGAATCTATTGTCACTTTGGCTTCTATTGTTCATAAACGTTGCTTACCAACTAGTAACATAACTTATTTTGCTGATGCTGTATTTCTAGTGGCAAGGAGGAAATTTTGAGGCTTTGTAGGTATCGTAATATATGGGACTTCAGGAAATAGTCAAATCCAGTTTCTCATTCACAGAAGACAACCAAATGTACCCAGATGTCTTCTGTCAGACTTTTTTGGACCTATGCTTAAAATACATCCTTTGAAGATTTCACAGCTTCCTGAATTAGTGTGTTCCAGTGCCCCTCTGCTCGTCATGCTTAATTTCCTTTTTAGCTAATCTAAGAGGATTTTTCTTTACCCTTCTCCTGGAGGATATGGGAAAAGTTGATCACCACTCTTGTTCAAGTCTGTGCTAGCAAAATCTCTTCAATGTAGTTTCCACTACAACTGCTTACCTGTCTGCCAAAGGAGGCTAGTAGTTTGTGCTTTGTTCTACAGTGTATTGGCAGAGCTTTGTCTGTGCTAAGGCATCCTCTAATTGCTAGGTCTGGCGTGATTCCAGGATGAGGGCACACTGCTCTTTTCATCCCAGAAAGGTGATAAGTAATCGAAGGGTAGAGAAGAACCACCTCATCGGCCTGTAGATAGCTCTGCTCAGAGGCAGAGGCCTTGCTTATACCTCCTTTTGACTGAGGGATCATGTGCCCTTGAAGGTGTAACATCCTCATTATTTAATGAAGATCTCCTAAGGAAACTTCAGCCATTTTAAGCTAGCTGCTCTGGTTTCCAGCTCAAGTTTAGTGCTACTCCAGTAGCAGTGTTATTAACAAAGAGGAGGTGGGGGGAGATGGATGAAGCTTTAAAGGCATTGTCATGGGCAGAGATACTTTCTGTAATCTCTAGAAAAGCACAGCATAAGGCAGGGAAAAGAGCAGTCTGGCAGATGGGGTGAGTGCAGCTACAGTCATACCAAGGAGACAGTGTTGTGAAGCTTTTATGCTGTGGCAGACAAGTGGGTCACAATGTTGATTTGTCACCCTGGGTAGGAACTTCTGCTGCGATCAAGAATGCGATGATATGAATTAAAGACATTTCTAGGGAGGGGACCAGTAGAAGATGGTAGGATTGATCTGTGTGCACAGAGAATTTTGCCCTTGGAGACAGAGGGCTCAAGTCAGTCTCCTCTGGGTGAACTTCTAGCATGTACAGCCTGGAAGGCAACAGTGAAGAAGAGAAATGGTCTTGAGGCTTGCTGTCTTGGCTGCAGTAGAAGTGTCCTGGACAAGTCAGCTGGGATGTAGCTTCTCTTCCTCGTCATTGTGCTTATAAAGTGTCTCACAGTCATCTGAGGTACCTGCAGGAGTGACTGGTGTGGTGGTAATGGTGCTTTGGTTTGTGGGTGTGTCCATTTAGTGGTCATAGTCTTTCCTATCCATTCCTTGGTGGAACTGCCTTTTTGGTGTTCCTGGTTATCTTTGCAGCCTGAGGAAGTGTACATCTTGCATGTGCTGAGGCTGAACTGCAGCATGCTGCTATCTTGAGGGAGGCCAAATGAATATAGTGAGAGCTTGAAAGGAGCAAGCGATGGCTTTTAGGCCTGCCTCGGAAGAAGTTCCTGAACTGCAATTATGTGAGCAGAAAACTGGTTTGACTTGTGCTCTTCTGTTTTAACTTGGTGGGGCAGGAGAGCTGCAGCATGTCTGTCAGCTCCTTCCTGAGTGTGACATGTGTGGGTCTTGCTCTTTGCTGAGCGTGATTGTGAGCGCAGCTATGTCGGGGAGCAGGGGCTGTGGAGGTTTGAAGTTCAAAATCCTCAAGCTATGGTCTGTCAGTTAATTGCTGCCAGACTCTTCTGGAGGACCTTTATCACATAAACCTGCTTTTTGTTAGATGCAATCGAAACCCAGAAAACTGAAGGTGTGGGAGGCACTGTTGTGATAGGACCTCCATGGGAGGTGGAAGATTGGATCCATTTGAACTATCTTCGGGCTTGTATTGGGTGGGCATGGCTGTTTAGGCATAACTTGTAGCAAAAATGAGCTACTGATTGTGTTGTAGCAGTTTCTTTCCATCAATCAAGTTTTCTGTGGGTGAGGTCTCAGGTTCCCCACCCAAGAGGGCTGAATTACGATTTCTTCTGATGTTGCTGTTTGGCACCCTCTGAGGTTTAGTGTGTAAAGATGGTTCAGACCCGCATCTCCTTTGCAGTGGATGAAGACCTGACCAAAGGCTTGGGAGCCTAATCCTGGCTCTGCTGAAAGTCTGTTTTGTGGTGCCTAGGCTCAGTCGGCTGGGAGCAGCACTGGTTCCTTGCTGTAAAGTGGGAAACCAAATATCTTAATGTCCTTGCAGAGGCAGTATAGACTGGAAGGGAGCAATTTGCCTGCATGCTGCTTTACACAGGCAAAAGGAATGATAAAATCAGTGCTGGTGCTGATTAGTGTTATATCCCTTCTCAAACCCTCCTAAGAAGGGATTTTGGACAAAGCTCTGAGGAACAGGGAGTAAGAGTTGCTTTCCATGGGTATTTGGCCTGAGACCTGGTGTTTCTTGCTGGGGACAAGTGATAAAAGAGAGGTGTTGATGCTGCCATATTCTGACTTCTAGTGAACAAGAGGAATTTTGTGGAAAAATAATGCAAGTGAATAAATCTGGCTTGCAAAATAGTTTCCACTATCTTGGATTATTTAATGAGTCACTTCAGGGAACCATCAAGTCATATGTAAGGTCAGGACATCATTGGGCAACTCTTTAAAGAGCGTACGATCTACCTAGTAGACTGAAATAGCTTAGTAGCTAAAAAATCTGTTTCTGGAATTGTTTTTTCCCCACCTAATACAATTTAGATGATCTTTAAGGTCTGAATTAATTCATCAAAAGGTAAGAAATGTGCAATGACTGCTGATTCAGGGCTCAGTTCTGGGGCCGGTCTTATTCAATATCTTCATCGACGATCTGGATGAGGGGATCGAGTGCTCCCTCAGTAAGTTTGCAGATGACACCAAGTTGGGTGGGAGTGTTGATCTGCTGGAGGGTGGGAGGGCTCTGCAGAGGGATCTGGACAGGCTGGATAGATGGGCAGAGGTCAACTGTATGAGGTTTAATAAGGCCAAGTGCAGGGTCCTGCACTTGGGCCACAACAACCCCATGCAACGCTACAGCCTTGGGGAGGAGTGGCTGGAGAGCTGCCTGGTGGAAAGGGACCTGGGGGTGCTGGTTGACAGCCGGCTGAATATGAGCCGGCACTGTGCCCAGGTGGCCAAGAAGGCCAACAGCAGCCTGGCCTGTACCAGAAATAGTGTGGCCAGCAGGAGTAGGGAGGTGATTGTGCCCCTGTACTCGGCACTGGTGAGGCTGCACCTTGAATACTGTGTTCAGTTTTGGGCCCTCACTACAAGAAGGATGCTGAGGTGCTGGACCGTGTCCAAAGAAGGGCAACGAAGCTGGTGAGGGGTCTGGAGCACAAGTCTTATGAGGAGCGGCTGAGGGAACTGGGGTTGTTTAGTCTGGAGAAGAGGAGGCTGAGGGGAGACCTTACTGCTCTCCACAACTACCTGAAAGGGGATTGTGGCGAGGTGGGTGTTGGTCTCTTCTCCCAAGTAACCAGTGATAGGACGAGAGGAAATGGCCTCAAGTTGTGCCAGGGGAGGTTTAGATTGGATATTAGGAAAAATTTCTTCACCGAGAGGGCGGCCAAGCATTGGAACAGGCTGCCCAGGGAGGTGGTGGAGTCACCATCCCTGGAAGTGTTCAAAAAACGTGTGGATGTGGCGCTTCAGGACATGGTTTAGGGGTCATGGTGGCACTGGATTAACGGTTGGACTTGATGATCTTGAAGGTCCTTTCCAACCTTAGTGATTCTGTGATTCTTCTGTTCTGTTTCTGGGGAGAATGATACGAGTGCAGACAGCTGGCTTCAGATTCTGGATTTATGCTAGTCTGGGTCAGAATCTGTCCTGTAGTAGCAAATCTGAATTCCTTGCCTTTGATTAAAAAGTTGAGCGTAGGGCCTGCACATCTCTTGCAGTTCTTTAAAGAAAGACTTAATGAAGAATCTGTGCTTTACTTCCATGTTGCTTTGTGCGTATGAGATCTTCTTTGATGTATGAATTTGATGAAGAGGAACAGAATGTGGATGTGCGTGCTCAAAAAATCTCAAGTCCTTTGAAGGAGGGAGGAGAAATATCTTTACATGGTGATGTGAACATACAAGTAGCTCTGCATGGATTTATTTTTTTCCCCGCTGCATGTATAGATCTTAGGCTGAACTTTGTAACTGGACTGCATGCTGGCACAGTCCCAACACTGCAGGCAGATGTATATGAAGTGGCCAAATAATATTTTTTCCCAGCACACAGTACTGCTACACCTCAGTGTGAGAAGTTTAGGATAGTAATAATGCTCGTTCCAGATGAGGATATGAAAGCTCTTGAACCAGTGTGCAGGAAAGTGTGCTATTGGTCTGCAAGAAGAAGATGATGAAGGGCAAGAAGAGATGTAACTGTAGCTGCATCCCTTCCTAATCAGTTGGTGGTGTTCAATTTGTGGAAGATCTAGCAACTGATCTACTTAACTTTTCTTACTTCTGCGCTGAAGAAAAAGCAGTCACTTGATCTCTAACCGGCACTACAAGCCATGTTATCAGGAAGGTGTGTTATGTTTCTTGGTGTTATCCTTGGGCATCACTGTATCTTAACTCTTCTTTCTCTAAATGATGTTTTATAGTCTGACAGTTACTATCTGTGAAACTCAATCTCCTGTTCTTCTGAAATAGTCCATGTGCCATAGACTGCAAGAGGCTTGCCAGCAGCCGTCCCTCCTCCTTCCTGAACAAAGTTGCCATTGACACAGACTGACAGAGAGGGGAATAGTAATTGGAGCCTATCATTATGTGTGACTGAACTTTTTACTTTTATTGGATGATATCAAGTTAAAACCTCCTAGGTAAATAAACCGAAAGCCCAATGCCATTTCTTTGCTGAAAAGAATGTAGCAATTCCTGCTATGGCTGGCAATATTTGAACTTGACATATATGTGTGCTGATCTTGCTGTCTGACCATGTCACACATCCTTTATACCTGCATGAAACCCTCTTGAAATCTAAGATTGTCATGGATCAGATCATGTAGCTGGATGCTTTGGGGACTACGGAAAGTTGCCTGGCTTATACTACTATACCTAGAGAAGGACTAAAAAAAAAAAGGCAGTTTTGCTATTTCATAGTCCACTAGCAAGGTCTTTGGTGGTGACATAGAAGCTCATTAAATCCATTCATGAGTTGACAGTGCAGCTTCTAACTAGAATACATAAAACTATTTCAGGTTTTAATGAACACCTTGCTTGAAATTGATGACAGCTGAAGGCCTCTATGTTAAGAATCAAGTAAAACAAAATGCTTTGTAGAAATGTGACCAAACTGATCTAACGTTGAGCAGTAGGGTGGGGATGTTGTTGAAGTAGTTGACCTTTGGAAACCCCTTCTAACCCATTTTTATTGGTAAGCCCTATTCTGATGCTAAAGGTTAAAGAACTATTGTGTCTTTTAGCTCTGGTATGTGCAATAGGGCTGGATGGGATGGGAGGAAATAATCTGGCACCCTTTTCTTGTCAGCTTAACAACGGCACAGTATCTTGTCCAGTATTTTGTCTATCCTGTTTCAGAAGTCAAAAGACATCAGGTTTTGGTTCTGGTAGTTCTCAGAACGACCATGCTTTCCCTTCTGTGTAAGAGGTGTTGCCTTATTTAAGACAAAAACTAATACTAACGGGGCACTTCAGTTTGGACTAAGTGCCTTGAAGTCAAAAAACCTCTTGAAATTTCAGGAGCAGGAGGGTTTGCATAACTTCTAACCTGTATGAATAGAAAGAGATGAGACTGTGTAGAATGAAGAGGTTTCAAAGATGTTAGGCACATTTTCAGAGGTATCGGTGCCTCTGGGTGCTGCATATTTCAGGTTAAGCTGGCACCTAATTTGTGCTTGAGAAAATTCCACCAAGTCTCCCTTACAGTCTCTTGGAGACAAAAATAAATCTACCTTTGAACCTGCTTGTGATGGCAGGGGACAGCTGAGTCTCTTGAGTATCTTCCTTGGCTAATTACAAATATTTCTATGTTTCTTTCACAAAACCTGTTGATTTTAACTAGAAGGAACAATTTGGAAAAATTGTTCCCTTTCTCCTCTGAAGTGAAATGTAACTCGAATTCAGCAGGTTGCATTTATTCTTCTTCAAAGTTGCTTTTCATTGTTGCTTCAAGTTTCTACAATGTTGGGGCAAAAAAACCCTCCCTCCCCCTGAAGCATGGCACAGCCTCTCTTACTAAGCTATATTCAGATTCTGAAGTTTTTGCATTTTTATAAATGTATGCTGTGCTATTAACTGCTTGCATAAATACATAGTATATCCTGTTCAGCAGAAAGTTAGAAGGCTGTTCTTGTTAACAAGTGTCCAGTGACAACAAACCTCTTTGAGAAAATAACTGACTTGCAAAACAAGGCAACTGAACTAAAATCATGATCAAAATGGTTATTTAAACACTTGATACAGTATACCCTTTGTTGTGTTGAAAATAATGATGGGAATTGTGAAGGAGAGAGAAATGTAGTAAAAACATGGTTAAAGGTGTGTAGAGCCTGTCCAGGAGGTACCTGCTTCATCTGGCTGTGCTTTCCCAGTGTGTCAGCTGTTTGTATAGCCTATGCTGGACTGAGTGGCTTCTTGTATTACATTTATAGCTTCTGTTCCTCTGATGTATTTCAGTTTAAGAGTTCCATTTAAGATAATTAATCCAAGCACTAATGATATAGTTGAACATTTAATTAATTCCCTTCTTGCATTAATCCACAAGAGTTTGTGGAAGGGATGCTTGTTTGTGTAGCTGCGGCGCTAGAGCATTGATGAGAACTATTTGCCTGACTTGTTCAAATGTGTTTCTAGGGCTGGATATAGAAGCCAAAATGTATGTGGTTTGTCCCTATAATTTTCCAATTGGTTTTCACTTGTGCTGTCAGCTGCTCAGATGGCTTGTTCTTTTCCCTTAAGAAAATGCTGGCTCCTTCAAGCAATGCAGGATGAAGAATTGCCTTCTCTTCCCTTGAGGTGCTTGTATGTTGTTTTTTGGTCTTGGGTTGTTTTTTTTTTTTCTGTAGTGTCTCACCAGTTCCACAGCTCTGGAGACGAGTGCTTCAGACATGGCATGGGTACTGGTTGAGCTGAGTTTTACCAGTGTCAGCCCACCCTTGTTTCTCAGGTTGGATCTTGAACCAGCTGTTGCCAGGCTGCTTGCCTAGGTCTGCTTGTGGCTGGGGTTCCATGGGCGCCAACTGCATGAGTGTTTTGTAGCAGTGGATTTCGGAGAGAACTACAGTATCCACTATAACTCTTCCCAGGCAGATTTTTTTTGACAGCTGTTGTCATCCATTTCCCACCTGGAATATCAGGTGAGTAGGATGATGTGGGGTACTGTATGTATGGAATTGGTTTTCCCAAACAGCTTGTTAGAAAAGCCACAAGCACACAGCTAACTGCAGCGCAAGTGCGTAGCAGTTGGTGCATGTGTTCTGCTTCAGAGCAGTTCTGCAGACATCGGCAGCCTTTGAGTGCCAAGGCAAGAAATCTACCCTTGCCTGTGTGCGGGTGTCTTGGACCCTGGGTACTCGTGGATAGGTAGCTTGCCCAAGATTGCAAAACCTCTTTGATTTTTCTAACCGTATGCCATGCACCAATGTGGCTTAAGGGTGTGCCCTAGTTTAGATGCATTGTGTTTCACTATGCTGTCATATAATTGAGTGTCTGTTGGAAACAACTAAAAAGGCATCTGTTTTCAGTCTGAGGGAGGAAAACATGTTTTACTCTTGTGAGAGCTCAGTAGAGCAATACTTCAGCTGTTGATCCAGATACCGATGATGACAGCCAAGAAGGCAAAGGGGCAGATGCATAGGTCAAAAGGAGTTGAGGAGAAGAATGTATTTAGGAAGGAGAAGAATACTTATTTCCTCTGTGTTAATTGGCATGTGGGGTTTAGTTCTGGAGCATGTGGAAAGCATTGCCCTTGAAGTTAGCATTAGCTTTTAAATGGGCAGGGACAGAATCTTTTTTTGTTCCGATTGCTATTTCCTAGGCCAGATAGATCAAATTCTTGGAAGATGCCTACTTGCCAGAAGTTAAAACATACTAAAAAATGATGCATGAATTGATCAAGAACTGTGCTACGAGCTGGGTGCAAGAGAGCCATAGTTTTGAGTGGCTTGTGTGTGTTATAGGCTGGCTGGAGCTGCTGAGCCACTGTGTCATCCTGCAAGGGGCATGGACATTCGACTGAGAAGTGACACAACTGGCCCAGGCCCAGCACCCTGCACACCACCTCTTTACACAGCTTCAGAGAGTGCACGGTGACAGCTGCCCAGCTCGCAGATGGGCACTGGTGCATATCTGTGGATGTGAGGTCTGGTTCTACCTGCATAGGCACACTCAGGTGAGCAGGTTGGGACTGGGAATGCCTTTTACTGTGTTTTGGTGGCACTTGGTTTTCTGGGGTCCTGGTTTCAGCTGGAGTCACTGGTATAGCACCGAGTAAACCTCTGGAGGCTTTTCCTTTAAGTTGTTTGACATGCATTGAAAACCAGCATTTAACTGTAGTCCCTCCAAGATAAAAGAAGAAACTGTTATAGTCAACAGCTTAAACCAGTAGCTCTGTCTTCTGACCTGTCTTGACAGTACTGAATCATAAGCTGTGGGAAGCATCACATTTGCTGTATGGACTGTGCTAGATTTTGTGGCTGCTGGGTTACATCGAGCTCAGGCGCACCCCTCACTGGTGTAGGAGAGACTGAGAAGTATTTTAACCCATGCCTCTTAAGGGTCATCCTCTGGGCTTTCCTGAACGGGTCAGAAAGGTGTTTGAAATGCACTCTCTCCTCTCCAAGGCTCATCTGTGAAGGAAGACCTCGTGGCATACTGCTGAAGACTTCCCCTGAGGGTAGTGCTTCCCATACTGCATGGGTCACTGCAGCTTCACCAGCCTTGACGGAATGGGAGCAGGAGGTGTAGATCCAGCAGAGAAGGGCAGCATATGTTGAGAGATCCTCTGTACTTGAAAATTATAGTCCCAGAGGCTGGTTTCTATATGCTGCTCAGCACGTTTTGCCCTTTCCTTCATGTGTCAGGGTCCCTTGGTTCTGAAACCTCTTGAAACCCTGGCTTTTTTGTCACACAAGGTTTTGAAATAATCTCTTGTGATGCTGGGCACTGGAAGAGCTGTCCCTGAATTACGAACAGCACTTGTTGAGCCTGTCATATGTAAAACTTGCCTGAAGATCTGCGGGACGTGCCACAAGAGCATGGTTTTGTTTCGTGGTTTGTTTATTATGGGAAGCTTTTCTTGGACACTCTTGTTTCTGAGTTGCTGTGTTTGCTGCTGGGATGGCCAGCTCTGTCCTAGCCTCACCCTATGGCTTGTGTCTGGCTGCACCGAGAGGTGATTTTCTTTTGGTCGCAAATCTATATTGTCTTATGGTTGCAGGTGAGAACAACATAATCAGCTCCTTTCTTTCACTTTCTGTGGTTAAGTGTAGTCTGGCTTTCACCTTTTCTTCTAACTCCCCTCTCCAGCATAGTATTTAGAACTGCTTTTTCTAAATAATAGAACCTTTTGGGTTCTTTGGGAGCTATAATATCAGTTGCTTATTTACTTGGCTGTTAAAGTACTACAGTGCTAGCAGCACTTTACAGCAGTGGAGGAAGCATTCCCGCATACCAGCTGTGTCCCCTTTTTCTACCTAGCATTCATCTCTTTTCTTGGGCTGTTGTCTTCCTGCAGCTAACAAAGGCTTCTTGAACTTTCTTCTCCTTTTCTCAGAGGAGTTCTTTGTTGTTTTACTTTTAGGCTGTTGTGGGTTATGTCTGTAGACGCTTCTCAAGGGTGTAGGAGCATATATGGTAGATGCTGAGCAGGCAGTCTGACTGCACAGAGCTGAGAGTTGCTGTGGAAGCTTCAGGTCTTAGGTTGTTTCCAGAGTTCTGCAGAGGTGGTGGCTACTGAAAATGCTCTTGTACTTTTAATTGCATGTGTTCTTTTCTTCCCAAACAAAGCAAGAAAAAGCTTTGTTAGTTGTGATGTAGCGAGAGATGTCAGCATCTGAAGTCAGCTTCTGTCAGCTCCTTGGCAGTGGCTGCTTGGCCTTCCTGAAAGATCCCCAGCTTTTTTCCTGCATTACCAGCAGCTGGTGGGTCTTGGCTGTGTTGGCACCTCTTTGGTGCTGCCATCAGGAGGCTGTCCATGTGGCCTCTTGGCACTGCCTCACAGGATTGCTGTCCCTCATAAAAGCTTGTATTGGGTGGTGTAATGTGGAAGTGTAGATGTTCAGAGCATGGGATCCAGTGGTCAAGGGGCAGTAGTTGAATATTTAAGCATCCTCACAATTCTCACTACTCTTCAGCCCTAAGGGAACAGAGGACTGTGCGTGATTATCTGCTGGATTGTGTGCATTTGCCTTGTTTTTCCAGATGCTGTCTAAACCCTCATAAGCACTTCTGTTTGTTTAAAATGTGCTGATCTCTCTCTGTTCCTGTAGGTGTTAGAGGTGAAGTCGGGGTCAGGGCTTCTGTGCTGGGAGCTTTGAGATGCCCCAGCTAATATGGTTCTGCATAAAGGCAGATTACCAGTGTGATTTCTCACTTTCTCCATGCACTGTTGCAGGTTTTTGCCTCCAGTGGAGGGGAAAACACATTTATTAGGTAAACCAACCTGGTCTGTTAAGGCACATTGCTACAGTAGTGATTTACTAGTTGCCAGAATAAGAGCTTTTGGTTTTCCCATGAAAACCAAAGCAGGGCATTGCAATGGCTTTTTTCCATTCCCTGATATATTCTTGTTACTTTTCTGTAAGATTGATCCTAGCACTCATTGTATGATGCTTAATTTTGCCTTGAGCTCCTGAGATGCAATTCTCACCAAAGCTACAAGCTCATTCAAGGATGTGGTGGTCTCATCCCCAGCTGACACACACAGGCATGATCTCATCGGTGCTCACAGAGCTACACCCATTTTTCTTTGCTGGCTGAGAACCTGGCTGTAAGTGTAAGTGCTCAGCTGGGAACAATGGAAATGCACAGAATCGTGGCAGTATTTGTGACTAAGATATTTAACTGCTTTGTGGTGAGGAACCAAAAGCAATACTAGTAGTATTGCTACTAAACCTGCAATACAAAACCTGATAATGCAGGTGTTTTGTTTTGATGTTGTGTTATATGAAGATACTAAGTACTGAGTATTGCCATGCGGATACCTGTACCTGGAAGGAGCTGCAAAAACAGAACTACATTTTGGAGATTGCATTGGCTGCTGCTGGTTTTCAGCAGTGTTTGGGGTGATAAGAGACAGGAAAGTGTGATTTAAATTGGGACTCTGCCTTCAACTGCAAAGTCTCCTGATGTATTACCACGAGCGCTACTTCTCTGGAGACTGAGCACGGACTGTAGACTGTGTCAGGTGTGATTTACCTGCTGTGCTGTCTGGAGCTTTGACCTTGCTTGGGCTAAAAAAGCCACTTGTATGCCACAGCAATGACTCTGCAGCTTGTGATTCCCTCTGTTTTTTGGACAGAGCCCAGTAGTTACATGTGTCCAGTGGCTACACGCTGCTCCTTCGCATCATGGTTATGTGCAACTACTCAAGGACCAATGCAGAATCTTTGCAAAAGAGGGTAAATTTGTTATTCTTGGGAATTCACCCCTTCAGTTCCACTGAGCAGAGGCAGGGCAGGGAGTGGTGTGGCTGGGGGCTGACTGGCTTCAGCTGCTTCACCCAGGGCATACTTGTCAGCGTCTCCTGGAAGCAGATGCCCACATTTCAGAATGATCATGTTCTTTTAAGCATCCCCCCATTTTTCTTTGTGGAATTTCTGTAGTGATAACTTCTTGCTTTGTGGTGCATTTCCTTGAATTGCTTTGAATTTCTCATGTGTTTTACCAAGTCTCTAGCTCTTAGGAGAAAACTGGATTTTTGTTGGCTTTTTTTACTGGATCCAGAAAATAGTTCTTGGGTTTTTTTGCTTTTGCATAAGAAAAAATGTGTTCTAAGAGTAGTTGTAAAATTATATCCCTGTAGTGATAATTTCTGACAACTTTTTCTTAATACCTCCGAACATTTAAATGGTCTTGGTCCTTCTGGGAGTCATTTCACTCTAGACCTATGCATTATTTACTGGGTTTCTCATCTGTTCCTAGGTTTGTAAACAAAGGAGAACTTTCAGTTAACCAGGTTTTTGCTCATTTTACAAGTACTAGTGGTCGTATTGGGTGTTTTGGTTCAGCAGTTTCCATCACTCCAGCAGCAGGCCGTGGCAGACTGTCACTTGTCACATGGGCTTTACTGTCCTTGATCACTGTCCCACAGTGCTGCACCATTGTAAGGTGGGTGAGTTGGCACCAAATAAGCTGGTCCCCTGAATTTTGGGGTGAGCAGTGGTCCTTAATTCATAGATGGTGCTTCTTCATAGTTTTTTACAAGCAGTAGTTTAAAAGTACTGAGATGTGCTCTGAGCTCTGTTATGTTGGAGCAGTAAGGGGATCAAGGAGATGGGCTGATTGCAGTTCTTCGTGCTCTCTAGTGCCAGGAGACCTGTGGGAAGTTGTGTTACTCCTTGTGCTGTACAAGTGAGGCATTTGCCAGAGGCTCATATGGTTGGGACTGTAGTGTGGGGACTCCACGACAGTACTGGCTGTCATTCCAGTGAGGAAAGCAGACTCCATTGACCTGCAGGGTTAGTCTGGTCACAGGAGCACAGGGTGGTGTTGGCATGGAGGTGCAGGGAAGATAAACTTGCAGGATGATGTTGAACAGAGCCTAGGACTGAGGGGACACCACAAGTAGTGGAGATTTGGGAACCTGTCTGGGTGGAGATGCGCAGGACAGTCAGTACCTCCTGGATTTTCCTTTGAGATAGTGGCATGGCAGAGATGGTATGAGCAGCCTGGGCTTCTCTGCCTTTGGAGAGGGCTGTTGTCATGGGCCATCTTCATGGGCCAACACAGAGCAGGGGATGGATTAACAGTGCAGAAGGAAGAGCAGGCATCTTTGGATATAGTGCCAGGAGAAGGGAAGAGGTTTTCAAGCATGAGGTAGGAAAGACCGGGAAAAAGAGATATAGAGATGAAAGCTGTTATGTGGTTTAAGTGCTGTCAGGTCTGTTAAGTGGGTTCCTAGTCTGATGTGCTGAACAGTTGCATGCTGGGCTGTAAGGAGCCCCGCAGTGCTGATACTCTCCGGTGTATAGGATGTGACCTCCCTGCCAGGGAAGGACAGAGTGCCAGGGATGTTCCTGACCCCCTGTGACTGTTGTCAGCCATAGATACTGTCTCTGAACTGGTATTGCTTAGTGTAGTTCCCTGTTCTGGGCAGAATAACTCATCAGCTGTATAGGAGGGTAGAAAAACCCTCTGAAAGGTTTCTGTAGCTCTTTTTACCCATTCTTCTAAATCCAAAACAGATGTCTGGCCTCTCATCAGTGTCTTAAAACAGAAGAAAAGTAACTATAAGATTTCTCTGTTTAGATATTTAAATTCCCATGTTAATTAATTTTTCTAAATAGCACAGATTTAGAAATCTGTCTGTAGATGATGAGAAATAAAAGGGGTGTTTTTCCTCCAGGAAGCTACTCCTTGTGGTCCATGTTGCAATGGAAAAATGTATATATCCGAACCAAGCAGGGGTTTTCTTGAGGCATTGCTGTATTGAATGGCAAATCAATGGCCCAGTGTCCAAATGGATTGTGGATTTTGAAAGTGGTGTCTGACAGAATGGATGGTATCTCATGGATCTAGAGAGAGAAGCCAGAAATAACTATTCCAAATCTTCCCTGTGTTCAGCTCTTTGACCACATCTTGTAGTCATGCCAGTAAAACAAGTCGTGCTACTGTTGCTGCCTTCTTATTTGCTGGTGTTTGGTTTTGCAAATTGTGTTGTACAGAACGGCTCATATGACCTGTGTCTGTACTAGCATCGTTGGGCTGGGGCGATGCACTGATGTTGCCAGTGCAGATGTGATCCTGCCTTGGAATGTGAAATGTTAACTGCTGGAACAGCAGAAGGAGGCGGGCTCCTCTAGGGTGGATGTGGTTATACTTGTGTGCAGGTGGAATGCAGCAGTCAGCATTTCATAGGCTAATTTCATGTTTCCCTATCTGCCAGGAGTTTATTGCTGTGCTGACTCAAAATATGTACCTGACTTCAAAACTAAATTTACGGATGTTGGTTAACTTCAGCTCTTGCTTGGTCTTGGGTGCCCAGTTCAGTTGTGGTGGATGTTTCATAACTTGAGGAATTAGAACTGCTCCCTGACTGATTAGCACTAGTCATTAGGCAGACAGTGATATGGGGCATTGGTGCTTGTCTCTGGGTTCTCAACATGTAACCTGAAGTGTTCTCCTTTTTCACAAATATATTAAGCTTACTTGAAGTATGCAAGGGCTTTTCCATGTCTTTGTTTATGAGTCAAAAAGATTATCTAAACAAGTGTTCAAAAAAACCTGGTTGAATTCTGTTATTTTGCATGTTGAGATTTAGAAGTATGCCTTCCACCTCCTTTCCCGTCTCCAAGAAAAATGTCACAGTCTCCAGAGTAAAACAGCCAAGCTGTGTCACCCCAGTGTTGATGAGGAAACAGCATGAAGCAAGCTGGTGGCACACCTGGGGTAGAAACAGTATCTCCAGCATTCCCATTTGGGTCCCAAGCTACCAGGTGTGGAAGGTCCAGCAGGAAGCCAACAGAGTGAAACCAGTATGTGGGCATGTGCTGCTCAGCCCATCACTGATTCCCTGCAAGAGACACAGGATAAAGATTTGTGCAGCAGCCACCACATCTCTTGCTGCATGTGGCATGGTGCAGAGGGTGGAGGAAAGGGCTCATCTCTTCCCCACTATGGTCTGGAGCTGCTGTGTTAGAGCAGGCTGTTGGGGTAGCCCAAGGCAGTGATTCTCTCTGGTCACTTTGTGCTGGATCAGCTGGTGCTGGATCCTGCAGCTTGCTTTCTTGCCCTTTTATGAGAGTGCATTTAGGTGTGTCTTGTTTTTAAGCTGTGTTGTATGTATTTAGTTGTCTGCTGTGCTTGGTGAGCATTTACTGTTAGAGCAGATGATGGTAGGCTGTCTGTTCTCTGATACGTAGAGCTGCCTGCAGGCCTTTCAACACCACCCAGATATTAAAGGACAGATGCTTGGAGTTCTTTGAAGTAAGTATTTGATGACTTCTTTAAAAAAAAAAAAAAAAGTATTTTCTGTATTGGGGAAGTCTATGTTGTGTCCTGGGAACTAACAAGAACGTTGCTTACCGGGAATGATGGTGCCTTGAGACCTGGCTGTTGGAGGGAGGCAGGAGAAGGCCTGCTGACAGCCCTCAGCACCTACAGAAAGTACTCTTGAGGCATTACAAAGCAGCAGCACATGCCAATTGAGCTGAATACTGGACAGCACAAATTGCTTTATTGGCTGTCTTGGGGAACCTCAGGAGTCAAATAAGCAAAGCAGCTAAGCTGTGGACCTGGTGCTGTGCCACTGTGGGTTGGGAGACCTGAGATCGCTCTTTTGGGGGCCCGTATAAAGTAGGAGGCTAAATGCAGTGGCTGCTGACCTGGTGGTTTCTCAGTTGAGGGCAGGGGGCCTCTGTGCTACTAGAGATACTGGTGAGTTGAGTCCTACCTTGCCTGGAGTGTGGAGCAAGACCTGTACTGATGTAAATGCCTGGAATAGCTCTGTAGTTATCAGCATTGCAGTATTATCTGGAATTTCGGATGGAGAGCTGCCCTTCCTGTGCCTCTGCGTGGATCGGTGCCTGCTGGCTGGCTTCCCCAGGGAGGGGTGTGCTGCAAGATCACAGCAACGGGGTGGCTGCTGACAGGGCCGTAGTTGCTCCAGCCCTGTGTGACAGTCCCCCTGCTCCTCAGGTTCCTCCTGGTTGTCTGGGTGTGTTCATCCCGGCAGAGCCCGAGCAACTGCTTCAGTGGTAAACTGGGGTGGGCTCTTGGGTGCAGTCAATCCATTGCAACAAGGGTTGGAATTCAGTTCATTCTTCATTTGCCAATCATGCTGCGGGTTTTCTGTTACCTGTCTAAATGGATTTTTTGGATCTCCATCTGTACATGACTTTCTACTGCTGACCTTCAGCAGTTTGAGGCAGGTGGTACATCAGGGTTGGTAAAAGAATCCAGCATGGTAGGGAGTAACACCTGGTCACCCCCAGTGGTTATTCCCTCAATAGCTGTCCAAGCCACTGCTGTAATCATGGTGCTAATTAGCGCTCCGTTTCTATAAGCACAACAGCAAAATGTCTTGGGAGGCTTAGCTCATCCTCCCCGTCTGATCCTGGGGCCAAACTGCAGGGTAACGCGCTCTGTTTGCGCTGTGCGTACGTCTCCTTTAATGTTTGAGTGGTGAGTTCCCCTCGCTCTTCCTGGCTTGCAGGCAGTTTGGAGAAGAGATGGATCCCTTCCTCTCCCGGGATCAGATTCACCCCCAGGGCACACCTCCGTAATTGCAGGCAGCACACTTAACGTCTCCGTGCAGGGTGCTGCTGTTCTGGGACTCTGGTCAGACAGCTGTGAACGATGTCCGGCATTCAGAGTCACGGTGACTTTTCTTAAAGGCCTTTCTGGGCTAACGAGGCTCTAAAGCCCATCCTCTTGCTGGGGCTCTGCTGCTGTACCCCAGCCCGGAGGGGCCGAGTGAGCTGGCAGTGGCAGGGCTTATGGCAGCTGCCTCTGGAGCTGGCTGAGCATTAGTCAATGGTAGCTTAAATCCAGGGTGCAAGATGAATGTGAAAATGAAACACGGCTTACAAAGGCATGAGGAAAAATTCTCCTTTGGCATATGAATAGATTGTAGATCTTGTCAGCATGCTGCAAATGATGTTCACTAAAAATTTAAAAATGACACTGAAGGATCTGCCACTGTGATGGGAGAAAACTGCAGCAACTGTTTGGGGAAGGTAAAGTGGTTCTACTGGGGGAAGTCAGGACCCAGGTGCGTGTATTGGAAGGTTTCTTTTCAGGACACTTGACATGGGGTAGGAGGTTTCCTCTGCATGCTGTTCATGGCTCCCTTGCTGCTATAGAGCTGAATTTGGAGTGAATCGGTATGACAGGCTGCGGGTGGAAAGCTTAGGTTATGGACCGATGGCTGGTGTGCAAAGCAGGCACAGCAGCAGGCTTGAAACAGGCCGCTTGAGTGATGTACCACGCGGGTTTTGGTGTAGACAGTAGCATAATGGACACCGTAATAACGCTGCGAGTCAGCAGAAGTCACGCGTGGGTGTTCGCGGCACCGAGTAAGCTCTGATGGAGAGGACCAGGGTGTGGGGAGGCCAGTGTTACCGCGGCAGAAGCCAGAAGCTCCGGCGCAGCACCGGGCGGCAGCTTGCCCAGAGGAGCTTCGGTGTGGGAGGGTAGGGCAGCCGTGGGAAGCGGCCGGTGTGGGGAACGCGCCGGGCACGCGCCGCGGTGCGAGGTTCCAAAAATTGCGCCGCGCGCGAGGCGGGCGCTGTGTGTGTTGTTTGAGGCGTTAGCAGTGCTGCTCTCACCATGCGTTCATCGAGCAGCCGCGCAACCCCGAGATAAGGACGGTTAGCGGGTGTTTCGCCGCGCCTCCGCTAGGGGAAAGATAACCGCGCCCGAGGTCAGGGCGAGGGACGGCGCGCCGCCGGCCCCACTCCGCCGCTACCCGGCTCGGGGGCGCGTTCCGCTCGGCTGCGGCACAGAGCGCCACGTTTCCGTCTCATCCCCGGCTCCGGTTTAAGCCTTTTTGTAGACGGTGGCGGCGCTACCCAGAGTGCTCTGCGCCAGCTGGGCGGTTATTTGCATAGGGGGGCTGGCCAGGCGCGCCGGGCGGCAGCGGTGACGGAGCGCGCCCCCTGCCGCCCGCCCACGGCGCTGCCCGCCAGGGCCGCCCTGCTAGCAGCCGCGTCCGCGCCTGTGCGTACCTATAGATATATAAGTATATGGATATGTAAACGCGCAGGGACTGGGGCTGCGCTGTGACAGCCCTGGTGATACTCAGCAGCCTGGCTGTCTGTAACACTTCCAGGGGCTACTAACCTCAGTGCCTCGTTAAAACTTAGAGAGCTGTCTCATGCCAGAGCTGTCGTGATCTACAGGGTCTTGCTAATTATTTAGTATACAAGCTGCACAGTATATTCAGTATATGATGTATTTTTTTTGGTACTGTTATTAAATGGAGTTAATTAGAGTGGGTTTTCTGACCTGCAGCGTGTCCTGAAGCTTCTCTCAAAGTGCCTTTCCCTGGGTTTCGGTTATGCCATGAAAGCATTGGGTTTAATTTCTGTGAGTGAATAATTAAGTGGCTGTTAGGGCACGCCATTTTCTAATTATAAATGTAATAATTACAATTGGAAATGTTAGTTACAGCAAATACTGAAATTAGTATGCATATGGTATGTGTACATTGCATATAAATATGTATGATTTTAGCACTGAGTAGCAATTACAGTTGTTGGCTTTGCCAAGTTCTCGGCAGTGAATTTTGGCTTGTAAATGTCACAGGGAGCAATAATTTGGGGGCTTTTCTGTTTGTAAATCACTCAGCTTGTCTGCCAGAAGCCACGCAAGGAAGAGCTGCGTGGATCTGTGCGACCCTGTTAGCTGAGTGAGCGCAGCGCCGGGGCGGATGGATGTGGTGCCGCCGGCGTGGGTGGGAGGGAGGGAAGGGGCCCTCCTCCCAGGGGAACAGGTGCCGGTGCTCCCGCCTCTTGGGTGCCTTCGCTGAGGTGAAGGGCTGCATGCTAAAATGCCATCTATCCTGTGCTTGCAGGTGGTTCTCCTGGGGATTGACATCCTTTCTGCACTCGTGTCCCGCTTGCAAGATCGCTTCAAGGCCCAGATTGGCACAGGTAAAGGGTCTGTGTGTGTGTGCATCGGGGGGTGTTGCCATCGCGCTGTTGAGATCCCATCTGGCTTTTGCACACGAAGCCTTTTGACCTTGGATACAAAGCCTTTTTCCTCTCCAGGAGAGAGCCCGGGAGGCTCTTGGTGATTTCAGGCTCTGCTGAAGGGCAAGAGGGCTGACCCCTCCATCGGGCAGGGGGAGAGCAGAGAGGCTGTGCCACTGTCATAGTTTCCTTCTGAGGGATTTGGATGTTCCTGTTTTCTTTCCTCAGTGCTGCCAAGTTTACTTGATAGGCTGGGAGACTCTAAGGACTCGGTGAGGGAGCAGGATCAGACCTTGCTGCTAAAAATCATGGAACAAGCTGCTAACCCTCAGGTATGCTCGACAGCCCTTTGCAGCAGGAGTGACCGGCTGCTTAAAAAGGACTTTTTTCTGTCAGACAGAGGGTTTTCTCCTCTGGCTCTGTCTGAGATGGCTTCATCTCCCTACGCCTTGTTGTGAGATATTTGCTTCACTTGAGAATGCTGTTGCATGTCAGGATACACATGGGAGTGTGAGTGCTAGTGGATTTCTCAAGGATGGGTGGATGTCAGAGTAGTTGTTCTGGGTCTTTGGAAGGTACTTGCTTTCTGTAAGTGATAGCATTGTGTTAGCTAGCGGGGAGTTACTATGAAGTCAGCACAGAACAAAGAATTAGTCAGATCTAAAAGTGTCTTTCTACTTCTTGTCTTGTTCTGCTTGGATGGATGTAAAGGTTGTATTTAAGCTCCAGAGGCATTATGGTGTGTGTCTCCTGGAAGAAAGAATCTGTATCCTCCTCCGCCTCCTTTTTTCCTGTCTTACCTTCTTTTCTTTCTTCCACAGTACGTGTGGGACAGGATGCTAGGAGGATTCAAACACAAAAATTTCCGGACGAGGGAAGGGATTTGCCTCTGCCTTATTGCAACACTCAATGCGTAAGTCAGAACCTCCCGCAACCCTACATTATGTACACAGGCCTGCTCTGTGATTCACACTGCTCTTTTGTTCTTAATTCCCAGATCTGGAGCTCAGAGCCTGACACTGAGTAAGATAGTGCCACATATATGTAACTTACTTGGAGATCCAAACAGCCAGGTAAGCTTTTGCTGTGAGTCACGTCTAAAGGTTGTGCTGATTGCCTCGTCGGTAAGTAGGGCTCTGCATCCTGGCTGGTAAATTAGCTAATTGTGCTGCTGGTGGTGAACTCCGGACAATGCTGTTCACAAAGAGCCCATGGCTGGTTTGGAAGAGGTATGATTTGACATATGCCTAAACTAGCATATCAATTACTCCAAGAGTTCAACAGAATAACATGAATCTGCAGGCGAGATGAACAGAGCAGGAAACCTTTGTGGGAAGGGACCTCCTGTGCTTCACAGCCCGAATGCAGGGGAGGCTGCTGGGATCCCTCTGGGCTCGGTGCAGCAGCCTTCACTTTCAGAGAACAACCAGTCTAGGCAGGGAAGGCAAATGGGACCAGTCAGACAGCCTGGCCATGTGCACTGCCAGAAGTTGTACAGGGAGATTCTGAATAAGGGGTGGAGGCAAGGCAAGTGTCTAAGAACCTTAAATCAGTGATACAAGCCAAATGAAAACACATGCTGGGGGGGGGGGTGTGGAAAATAAATCTATCACTTCTACATGCTTTTTGTCCTGCCCTGGACAGGACCTAATCTGAAATTTGATGCGAGTATATGAGGTTAGTGTGAAGAGGGGGCTGGGGAAGCAGAGTTCAGACTTGTAATATGAGTACAAACAGTGTTTGAATATCCCTGTTGCCTTCCCAGCATGGGTGACTTGTATATGATCCAGGAGGTCTGGAGTGAGCGTGGGGTGGCTGACTGGGGAATGGGTTTACACTGGCCCTGGGGAGTTGGCCATATACCCATGGCTGTTGGGGCCTCCCCTTGCTGAAGAGGAGGACTGAGGATGAAGCAGCCTTCCCTTGCTGGTTGTGTCAATGCAGGAGGATAAACCCGTTACCCCAAGAAGTTTCTAAGGAAGTTTCGTGTTCACGGTCCTTTGTAGTTGTGAGCTGTGACTGAGCAAGCTCTTACTCTTCAAGGGGATACTGGGTTTAGGACTTGGACTTGTTGCAGAGACAGACACCTTGGTTCTGCTGTTGGTGAGCTGTTGAATGAATCAAAGTTAGTGAGAGCACTGACCTCTGCACAACCTCTTCCATGTGCCTGTCACAGCTCATGATCCCGCGGGCTTTCCCTGCCCGAACTGATCAGACACTAATTGCTGTCGAAGTGGCTCCTGGTTGAACAGTGCGTGTCCTGGGGCAGGGGCTGCTCCTGGGCTCCCCTGGGCAGCTTCTGCGCTGCTGGTGCCTTCTCCCGAGCGCTGGGAGACCTGATGCTCGGTCAATGCTGCCCTCTCTTGGTGAGAGAGAATGGGGAAGCACAGATGCAGGTCAAGTGCAGTGGTTTTCCCTTTTGATGTGGACATAGAAGCTGTTCTGTTACTGCCCTTTTCAGAAAGAGTGGTTTTGTTGTTTTCAACTAATGTAATTGTGTAATCCAGTTAGCATCGGGTATGATATCAGTATCTAAACGATGGCTATTTTCTCAAAAATAGAATTGAGCATTAAAGCTTTATTATTGCTGTGGTAGACTAAACCAAGTATGATAGCAGGGTGTCCCTGCCTTGGCCAGTATGGGGCCAGGCAATCCTTCCAGATCACGCAGTGAGGACTTCCGCGGTCGGCTGCGCTGCATGTCGTAGCTGGATGGGGCACGGCGGCGAGCTGGGGCTACGGCAGAGCTTGCCGGCCTGTGGGCCTCGGCCCCGGGGCAGAGGGTCTTGCCGCAGGCGAGAGGTGCGGGCGCTGCATGTCTCCTCTCCTCCCAGGCTGTCGGAGGCAGAGAGCGAGGCTGGGTTAGGGTCTGCGTACCCAGGAAGTGGGGACACCAAAGAGTTCCTCCTGAGCTGTGCCCGGAAGTCCAGCCCGGTGGTGTACAGGGCTGATGGGCAGAGAGAAGAGAGGCAAGACCGCTGAGTGAGGGCTGGTGTGAGTGAAGGCAGGGGTTTGGAAACTGGCCGTGACCTGGGGAATGGGAAGGCTGCGGAGCAGGACAGTGGGGCGAGATGAGTGTGAGTCAAGTGTTAGGGTTTTGGGGTTTTTTTTTTTGGCTAGGAAGGATGGCACGCGTGCCTGCCCCTTGACTCCCACCTACAGGCGATTTTAGCTTGTGCCCGCAAAATACCCTGTGTCTAGTCCTGATGCATGCGGGTGCTTGGGTAGCTGCCAGGCCACCTTCTGGGAAGCACAGCTCCGTAGGCATTTCTGTAGGTAGAGCAGATGGTTTACCTTCTCTGCCTGAGTGTCTGATGGAGGAAGCGGGTTCAGTACAGAAAGGTAACACTTTAATCAGACTTGTGGCTCTTCTGTTAGGTGGAGGGAGGGATGTGCTCGGCAATTTCTTGCAAATCAGTTTGAAAAACATGCAAAACTCATGGTGACTTGGGTGATTGATTGCTCTTCCCTCTCTCCATATTTTTTTATCAACACAGAAACATAAGTCTGTAAGACAACTTTAAAAATAGTTTGTTTTATAACCTACTAGCAATATCAGGTCTATTTGTCTCTCTTGGTTTTTTTTTTTTAATCCAGTAAAGGTACCTGTTGCACACCATGGGTGGAGTTTGGCAAAGGCAGCCGAGCTCCCTGTGTGCGTCCCTATGTACAAAACCTTTCATCATATGTCTTGTCTGCCTCTTCAATTAAATTAGACCTGCTGTTACTGCTAATATCTGAAATGCAGGGATGGAAGCTCCTTCATGAACTCTGTGGTAATGTGTATAGTGGCAGCTTGTTGTTGCTGAGAAATAAGCAAATTTCTTTCTCCAAGGTAGGGCAGGGATTTATTTATTTAAATTATAAAGATGATTGATTTGTCTCATATTTCAAACTCAGGTTCGAGATGCAGCGATAAACAGCCTTGTGGAGATTTACAGACATGTTGGTGAACGTGTAAGGGCTGATCTCAGTAAAAAAGGATTACCCCAATCTCGGTAAGTTGAGAATGTCCCTATGTCTTCGCTATTTTTGGGCTGCTTTTTATTCCCTTCCTTCGTTTAGAAGGTCTCAGGAGCTGCATGATTGCACGTTTTCCTGGGATGGGGATTTGGCTTCTTTGGTCCTACAAACACTCAGGTTTCACTTAATGTGGATCCTGTACCTTTGCCCAAGTATGACACAGCATCTTTGGAAAACCAGTAAAATTATTACAGATGTGCAGTTAACTGATTTAAGTTTTAATGTGGTGTTTTTCCTGTGTGCTCTGCATGTGTAGAGGGGACACTTCAGAGTCGGCTGTGTTTATGCAACTTGAAAGGCTGTCCTAAAGAGACAAACTCACAGTCAGCATCAGTTCCGAGGCTTTATTAAAACAAAACAAAAAAACCCCACACCAAAACCAAAGCCCTGTCCCTCTGCTTCCGCCGCTTAGGTGCGGTAAGAAAGCGGCTCTGCACGCTGGCGGTTGCAGCAAGGTTAGACCTGAGGATGGAGCAGGCGGCAGTGGGACAGTGCAGAGGCAGGAGGTTGTTGCGGAGGTGGGGTGTGCGCAGGGGGAGGCAGGACTGCTGCCTCTTGTCCTCCAGTGAAAACGTCTGCCGCTACAATGCGGCCTTGAAGTAATAAATCCTCTGGGAAGGAATAATGAGACGTGAGAAGGATCTTCTGCTCCACCAGGCCTGTGACATGAATGGGAAAGAAGTTTCAGGGCCAAAGAGAAATGGTGTGTGAAAAAACAGTGAAAACACTTTTTGGGAGTGTTTTTTTTTGTGGTATGTCTGCAAATAGTTAAGATAGACAAAGTGGTAATGAACTGGAAATGCATTTACAATTGGCATGTCACATCTTCAGTAACGTAGTATCTCTAATTGGATCTCTCTTGCACCTCTGTAGTATCGCTTGTTTCTCAGTTTTTATCGGCTATTGCATGTTGTGATATAAAAAAAAAACACTTCCCTCCACACTGACATTTTTGACAGTGCTCCCAATGACCTGAGTGAAGTAAAATTTGTCCTATAACATCTTAAATTAGATGATTCCTAAAAATTATTCAACTGTTCATTGTGTATTTCTTTAACTTTCAAACAGGTTGAATGTAATTTTTACAAAATTCGATGAGGTCCAAAAATCTGGAAACATGATCCAGAGTTCAGGTGGTGAGTAGAAGTACTTGTACTCTCTTTTTGGTGTTTTTTAGCAATTTTCAATTGGTGAGGCATTCAAATGGACACAAAAGTAAGCATTCTGTTAGGGAAAACATGTATGGGTGATTGTTTAGAGATATACACATAGCTTTTGCAGCAAATAAAATTGATGTTTACTTAGTCTGCCCTGTCTTCCTAGTAGTATCAAAGGAGAAGGAAGCACAAGTTTCAAGAACAAGAGGTGTTAAAGCTGTCCTCCTTTTCCACTTGAGTTTCATTAGGGAAATACATCTTCTGTTCTCAAGTCCATGTGCATCTTTAAGTTGTTCATAAGGTAAATTAAATAGTAATTTAAGAGAAGGTACCTTTTCAGTTTAATGCCCTAAATAGCACAGGAAGTGTACATATTAAATGTAGTAGTGTTCCATTTTAAAGCTTATATTGTTTAGGAATTGTGTTTTGCAGTTCCTAAGTTTGCGTACTTTGAATATGACTGATAGTCGAAGAGCCTTATCAGAGACTTAATTGTGTCTTTCTTGTCTAAGACTAGTATTTTGCTTACTTTTAAGAGCAAGAGTGTTTTACTGCTTTTCCTACAGATAAGCTTATGAGCTAGAAAGTATTTTTAATAAGTGTTACTCATTTTTAAGGAATTATTGGTGAGGGAATTCATTTTTCTACCAACAGCCAAGTAGAGCAGAGATGAAGAATGTGGGTTCAGTGCTGCGGGTTCCTATCCAAGCTCACACCCTCCGCAAGGCCAAGAGCGGGAGAAGTGATGTCCCCAGTCTTTCCCACCATGCTTTCAGAAGCCAAGAGAGCAGAGAGGTCTCTGCTGTTTTAAATTGCAAAAAAAATCTCTTTCATTTCTAGACACCATTCTTCTTGCCATACCCATTTTAAAATACAGTAAACTTCATCCCTGCAGGAAATAATCAAATGGATTTATTTGAAAATTCTGAAGTTATATTTTGGATTATTCAGAATTGTCATGTGATACTCTCTTCTATGTCTGGGAAGGATGAGGACCTAGTGCAGGTTTCTCTGTGATGGAATGAGTTAAAATTATGCTTTTGCATAATGTGGGAAAATACTGGCTGTATTGGTAGATGAGTCTTACAGTGGCAAAAAAGTGCAGTTGAGAAACAAATGTCCTTGTACTTTTTTTTTAAAGGGGGAGAGGAGTAAATATGTAATCCCTCAGCAAACATCTTAAGATGTTTGTAAAACTTAAGTTTTAGGTGCTTGTTGTGAAATCCTAACTGAAACTGAAACAAGCTTACAGCTGATCCAATTTCTCAGCCTAGGCAAGTGGAAAGCAAAGGTAGAATTTTTGTTTTGCTAGTAGTGGAATAGGATAGGCTTTCAAAAAATTAAAAGTTAATTCGATGCATCGTTGTACTATGTAGATTGCTGTTGTCTGGAGTTGGAGGAGACAGACTTGTGCTCTGTAATGAGACGTATTCCTACATGGTCTTTTTAAACAAATGCTGTGGTGGGGTGATGACTGGGTGGGAATTCGGTTGGGTTACTTCTCTAGGGGAAGGGGGAAAGATTTTGGAGCTTAACGTGCCCCTAGCTAAATTTAAGATAAGTTTACAGAGGGGTTTTCTGTAATGTATCACCTCCAAATGGAGGTGATACTAGTAGAAAATTGGATATGTCACAACTGATTAGAAGAATATTTAGTATGAAATAGGTGAGATACATCTAAGAATAAACTTCAACGAAGAGCAAGAAACTAGAGTTAACTTATTTGCAATGCAAGTTTTAGCTATGCCATCATTTTAGCATCTACATGCCCCAGAACAGTACCAGAGACATCACTTGCTAATCCTTGGCTTTTGAGAGGTGGTTCTGATCTCTAGAATGGACTTCCTAGCACATGCTGTGATGTGATTCAAGGCTACTGGCACCATGGAAAACATCAAAGCAGCAAGACAGGACAATGGGGATGACCTTTTCTGGGCAGACAATTCTTAGTACCATCTCTTTCCAAGAAAGCAAACTATCTGTTTTCAAATTGCCAAGGAAGGACTCCATAAGAACGTTGGTTTGTCTTTTTTTTTAAATTATTTTTTTTAGTAAGTGCAAGGAAAGCATCTATGCGTATTAGATCTGCTAGTTTTAGGCTTCATTGAGAATTTTTTTTTAACCCCTTCCTCTGTCACTGTTTTGATGAATTTGAAGATTTAACTTTCTTGTGCATAACAGTGCCCAAGACCTTACACACCCTGTCTCACATCCTTGGCTCCATTGTCAGGCTTTTTGTGCTTCCAGACATGAGGAGTACTGCCTTCCTCACTCTGCTTAACCTGGTCTGCTGATGTCTCGCTCTCATTGCTCGCACTGTGGCTGGACGCAATCCCTAGAGCGTGTGTTAGCGTTTCTCCTCTGTTGGATCCCCTGTGTGGGCACTGAGACCAAGGAGTAGCCTGGGGGAAAGGGAGTTGGGGAGAGCAGAGGCATGTTAAGGGGTGAGAGCAAGGTGTGGAAGGGGCAGGATCTCGCATTGCTCTGCCAGAACCTTTTCATCTTGTCCAACAACAACAACAAAGTCTGTAGTTGTGTGAGTTAATTTTAAAGTAGTTCTCATTTTTGAAGCTAATAATAAGAACATTAGTTATTAATATCTTTTCTTTTTTGGTGTGAGGGGAGGGTTCAGTTTCCCATAGTGCTATAGGCTGGTTTGTTGCTTCTTCCTCACCCTCCAAGCACAGCACAAGTACAGCGTACATGCTCACTGTATCTACTGTGTCAACAGCTCTGTGCAACTTTCAGTTTATCTTTTTGAGGTTGTGTAAGTTGTGTAAGCCAGTGGAGGAGGCTTATCTTCACCCGTGCTCACAAGTTTATTATGGCCTAAAAACAAGCAAAGTTTGTCAGGTTTCTTGTGTCCCTGATGCCTCCTGCAGCTTTTGAAGAAAGGTGACACTTTCAGCGGTTGTCAGAGTCACCAGGGAAGATGACAAAAAATATTGCACATCCAAAAGATTTGCCTTTCTCAGGAAATAGCTGTCTCAGTCTTGTTAATCCTTTGAGTCTGGCAGAGTACAGCATTGATTCTGAGGATGTCTATCTGTTACCATTAGTACCGCTCCTTTTAGTTTGTCATGCCGGCAAGTTGTGAACACGCTAGTAACGCTTTAACCTTCATGTGATATGACCTGGTTAGGCGATAGACTTCAGGCGATATGGTGGAGTTAACGCTGTGTCTTAAAAGCTCGTGTTAGTCTTTCTCTGTAGCTAGCGTGTACTATTCTAGCTCTGGGCAGGCTGGATTGGTGTCCCAGAGGTTTTGGGAGGCAGACTGGCAAATGTTTGTACAGGCTGCAGCTCGTAAGCCCCTGTCAGTGTAAAACGGCACCGCAGACGGAGCTGCGTCAGCTGCCTCGCGTGGGGTTTTCTGCCCCCCGCGTTGGGCGCGTACTGGCTGCAGAAGGACCCGGCTGAAAAGTACCACACTTCGCCCCTTGGGGAAGGGCTTTCTGTTGCTTAGGGTTAACGTATGCCACTGAAGCTATATCATGACTTCCCATCTCACGAGCAAAGATCAAGTCTAACTTTTTTTATGTGGTCTTCTGGGTGAATATAGTGAATCTGTGCTTCTTGGGTGGGTAACCAAGAGCAAGCTGTTGGCTAAAGTGTCACTCGTAACTAAGCCCTGGCCCGGGAGCGCTGGAGTTGTGCCAATTACAACAAGACTTTGAAAGTGGTTGTCAAACCTGATTACTTGCAGAACGTAGTGGTACTGGGCAGGTGGGAAAGCAACTGTGGCTTCTGAAATGGTGAAGTATGGCAAAAGAACTGGTCAAAGAAGAACGATGACTAAAACTGGTCTTTCAGCTCTAAGACTGCTGTTTGGGATGAGTTTCCTCTAGCAGGTCACTGAAGATGCAAATAAAAGAAAGCAACTGCAGCAGCATTTTTTTGTATATCGGGAGTAATTTGGAGATTAGCGAGTGTTGTGTAAACCATTAAAGGTTCCATAACTAGTGCTTCCCAAGACACAAAGAGAAAACTCTTCAGTCTACTGGAAAAGGTGGTTAAAATAATAGGGCATTTTCTGATCCCATGAATAAATCTAATGAATCGACTCTAATCAGAACGTGAATTTTAAGTCTATGAAAATAATTCATATGTTTTACTTATCTTTCTATACTGTCGTCCATTAGTGCTTCTTTCAGTTTATCTTGAATTACTTGATTTTTTTTTTTTTTTGGCTAGGCTTTGTTTTTATCATTTAGTAATACAAGAATTGAATGCATAGTGGAGTGGGGGACGTTTGCATAGTAATCTGAGGTGTTTCATTAAGTCAGAGGGAGGTTTTGGCATGCTGAAGTATGCTGCTTGTTGCTAGGCTACCAGCACCCTTTATAGCTAGAATATGAAGTTAAAATCCATGTTGGGTTTCTTGATGATTCTCAGTGCATTTCTATTTTGTTATTTGGTATATAATTAGTCAGCCTTTTGAAGCAAAAATTATAGTTTTCCCCCCTTTGGACTTTCAGCAAGCTAATTATTTTTTGTGTAACTGCTTTTGCTAATTATGCAGATGTATTTGTCCCAGGGGAATAAGGCATTTTCAGCATGAAAGAGCCAATAATTGCCAGCTAGTCAGCTGCTGTCTTCGTGTGATGTTGTGTGATGATCTTTAGTTGATGTGGTACAGGGAGAGGCTATTGGACGTAAACAGAGACTCCCAAGAAATTCATGCTGCATGGGTTTCCTTGGCATTATATCTGGAAGGACCTGAATATAAAGTGTACAGTTCTTCCATGGATTTGAATTGACTTGGGATCAGACCTGGACTCCAGAAGACTATAATTGAGTTTCAGGACAGATTAAGAATGAAATAAGTGATCTACTGAGAGATACAGGCTGATAGGAAATGATGACTGTAACCAAAATGTTTCTGGGTGGTTTTTTGTGCTCTTGATCATTGTAATATAATAGGACATTCTTTGATGTAAACCCTCCTTTTTTTACATGCGTCACAATTTTTGGGAGACACCTCTACATTGGTGTGTCCAGGGATGCTACAGTGGTGTGTCAGTATGGGAGCTATGGGTAGGGAGGGGACTGAACTTTCTTGTCTATGCTGAATTTTGGCTTTGCCTGGGAGAGCAAGATTTAGGGGTAGTGGAGGTGCCAGTGGTCTTGGACTCCAAGGAAATCAAAGCAGGAGATCTTAAAGCCAGAAGTCTGGAGCCGAGATCTCTTCCCTCATGGATGCTTGCACAGAGTAAGGTGAGGGAGGGATGCAATTTCTGTAGTTGCCTGTGTGGGTTAGTGTTCTAAGAGTAAGGAGGTTAATTAGAACAATGTTGAAATAGCAGATGTGATAATTCCAGTTACTGAAAGCCTATGAAGAAGTATCAATGTTACTCTTGAGTAGAACTACTTCTGTATTTGAGGTGTTGCTTAAAGTAAATACGCTATTTGTTAAATGAATTCTGTTTATGATGAAGTTGGCAACTTGGAGGCAATTAGGTGGAAACTAGAACTATTCTAGATTCCTGTGTTTTTAAAGCAGAGGCACTGAAATGCTATTTTGATATTTATTTTAAGGAAGAAAAATCACCCACATCTGCCAAGCATTGCCATGTGTCTGTGGGTGGGATATTGTTTGTTTGTCAACACACATCCAAGCAGCAGAATTAGACTGGAAGGAGGGTTGATAACACAGAGAGGTTTCGAGCCAACAAATGCCGCGCTGTGCTTTTCTGCATTCGTATTTCCTTGTGCAGTTTAATTTCCTCTGTGGCTTGTTCTCTGTGAATGCTGTTTTCATGTTGAAGTAGAAAATTCATTTTAATGACTCGGCATTCCTGTGGCGTAAAAAAAGCAAGGACCTGCATGGGGGCCGAGAGAGCAGTAATGTCTGAGTGGTATTTGAACGAGTACTGCTAACCGATAGCACATCCTTGTGGAAGGCATAAACGGACGAGACGAGCTCTGCTCCCTTTCTGTTACACAACTTCGTAAATAAGCAGATTACTACCTCCTGGATTTTAAAGTCTCAAATTTAGAAGGGAGGGGTGTGAGCAAGCCGGCAGAGGAGGACACATGGCGCTGAGCTGAATGCTGAGCAGGCTTTTATTTTGGAGGAGAGGTGGCAATCGCCTGCTAGGGCACAGGGAGCCCTTTCGGAGGGTGGAGAGTTCGCTGGCGCTGAAGTCGCTGTGAGATGCGCTGTGGGGCTGCTCCCGGAGCACTGTGCTCTTCCCCAGCATCCCAGGAGCGCCGCAGATAATGACTACGGGGAGAGGTAGGTGCTCACGAAGGGGTGGATGGGTTTATTTGTTAGTGTCTGGATATTTGCCTATTACATTTCTTTTTAACGGTGTGAAGAGACTGAAGCGATCCTGCGGTAAAAGGGTAACTTTAAAAAAAAAATAGCCTGCATACATCTGTAGCCTGGTGGCATCAAGCTCAGTTTAAGACTCTCTAAAATATGATAAATGATCTGTTTGGGGTGAAGGAGGAGGATGTGTATATGTAAAGGAACAGAGCAGGTTGAAAGAGGTGAAGGACAGGTATTTTCAGGCACCCTTCCTGGGCTTGTGATGGTTTTGAGTGATCACTGAGGTTTTCCTTTCTGAACTGCTTGCTTTTGCAGTATCATTGGTTGTAACTCTTTTTGAATTAAAATTGAATCACAGTTCCAAGAATGTGCCAAATGGAGACATCACTGGCTTTTCTGCATTTTTGTGTATTAGCTACCTTTCTGTAACCAAAAGGGTATCTGTGGAAGTCGGAGAGGCTGGAGGGGACTAAGTGAAATGGAACAGCAGAGGAGCTCTGTATCTATTCACCTGTGAAGAATTAATTTACAAGATAGAAATGTGAACTGCATTTATTTTTCGTACATCAGAAGCCTGTGCCCTTCTTAGCTTTCAGAGGCAACGATTTCTGTTAGCCATCTTTGCAAAAACTGCGTCTTTTTTATTTTCTTCCTCCTCTGCTCTTCAGTCAACCTGTTGTCCTCTTGCAGTCCTTATTACAGTGTAGGTGTAGTAGATTAAATTTAGGAAGTCTGAGATTGTCAGTATCTGAGTTGTATAGACTTTGGTTTTGTATTGGTATTTACCATCTCAGGGTCTGAGTTAATTGGCAGCTCTTTTTGTAATGTGTTAGAAGGTGGAAATCACCTGGGCAAATTGCTGTGGAATTGATACTATGTGTGACAGTACTTGCCATTTTTACGGGTAGTTCTTCTAGGGGCTTGGATCCTTGTAGACTATTACAGTTCCACAGTGCTCATCCAAGACAATTATTACATGTATTTTCAGAGGAGGCAGGGGATGCTTGTGTGTGGTGGTGTTACCTGTGAACAGTCAGTAAATGCCTCCCAGCTCTGGGAACAAAACACTGAAACCTGTCTAGGCTGGTGGTTCTTATCACTTGTCGCTGGACAGTGTCACCATCTACATCTGAGACACCTTTTCTTTCTGGCTTCTCCTGTCCAGGTCAAAAGAGGACTTGAGAATAATATATTAATTTTTCCAAAGTTGGAATTGTGTTGAATAATTAATGTACTTAACTGCTTATTAAAGAAAACAAGCACATTGTTGTTAACGAAGCATGATGATTTCATCATGCTGGGAAATTCTCAGCTTTGAAAGATCAGCTGGTGGAATGAAGAGCCTGGGGCCATAGTCCAGCTGGTCTTATCTGCTGGAAAATATCTGACCTCCAGGTCACAACTTGTTGTCTGAACTGCAGTAGTAGCAAATGTCAGAAGAAAAATAAGTTGTTAGTGCTATTGTGTCTTCTGGATTGAATCAAAAGTACCCTGACCCTAGGATTCCCTTGCGAAGAAGCAGTCGACCAGAGTTACTTTGGTTGCCTGTGTATTACCACCTCCATAACCCTGGATGGTTTTATATGAACACAGAAATGCTTGTTTGGCAAAGCTTTGATGTAACCAAGCAGAACCACTCTACCACTGCATTTGTTGGTATTTCCAACAGATGTACATAAAATGTAGGCTAAACGATCAGATGATGCTGATTAGTGTGGACCTCATGAGCGAAACATTAACATGCACAATTCTATTAAAAGTGATGGAGGTTAAATGCATCAATATCCTGCACATTTGGAGATGAGCTTCTTTATGCAGGGCCTGTTCTCTTCTTCCCCTTTCGTAAAAGTACCACGTGGATCTGAGGGACCTCAATGGTTGTCTTGGAGAACACATGAAACTTGGAACACGTTGCGAGAATGTATCTGCAGTCCAGTGTCCATAATGAGAATTAGAATTAATTAGAAAAGATCCTACACGCTTCCCATGGAAAGTGCAGTAACATCTGGTAATGCTACAGCGGTGGGCACATTTCAGTAATGCTTAGTAGTGTTGCTATTTTCTCTGCTGTGGTCTCTTCCTCCAGTTTCTTTCATGCCTTTCTCTGTCAGGTTGGTTTCATCTGTAAAACAAAGACTCAAAGCTGCAGTAGTCAGTGTCTTTAAAATCTCTGGGCCAGTTACCTGGTGTCTTCTGCTTTGCCCAGCTGTGTCTTCTTCATAGATCTTCTGTCAGAAAGAGTTTAGGGGTCAAGGCTGGAGGAATATTAACTCCAGTGACATTTTCACATGAAGGGACTAACTCTAAATCTCATGTGTTTGATCTGTTAGCTTTGTCATTTGTTATATGCAGCATCTTCCAGGGGCAAATGTATCAATATGATGGTTCATACACATGCATGCGCACACACGTATTGATAATTGTGAACGTAGCAGTGATTTTAAGGCAGCCTTTTAATTCTCAACAATTCACTGAGAGACAGGAGTACAAGTTACTCAAATATCCTAAAGGAAGGCTGGCATGCGAAGGGCAACCTGATGTGAGTAAAAAGTATCCCATAGCTGTATATTCTTATTTGTGAAGCTTATTTGGGTTGTGTGTGTTTGCATATTTCACACGCTCTGTCTTCTAGTGCTTGTTGGGGAAGCACAGTAAAGTACTTCAGTGAGCACAAGTGAAGGTATCACATGCTTTCTGCTGCTATGGAAAGAATTACAAAAGTATTCTTGAGGTAGGAAGCTTTGCCTGAGGCTCACAAATAGTTCAGTCTCCACAAAAAGCAGTGGAGGGGAGCAGGTCTTCCTTCCCCCTTTCTGTATGTTGGCTGGGTGCTGGGTTCTTCTGGGAGAGTAGTCTCCTGATACTTCTTATAAGCAAATGCTCTGGGCTGTTTTTATATAGAATCCGTGTCCCAGTTAGAATTAAATTGCTGTCCTTAATCAGCAGCATCAGCAATGGCCAAAGACTGCTTGGGGGAGAGATGAAATTTCTTGCACCCCTTGTGGAGCACTTCGATGAATTCCTGTACTGGTGCTCTCATTTATTTGATGAGATTTGTTTTCAGGTTGAGCATGTAACAAGTGAACTGAGTTTAGCTGCTGTAATTATCAGCCTCTGAGGACAGCAGTCACCCTAAGGTAATCGGTGAACTACAGGACAGGCTTTTAGGGGCAATAAGAGCACGAGACGTGTGTTTCTCCTGCTGGTGACGAAGAGCATCCCTGCCCTTGCAGAACTGTGTATGTATAGTGTAACCACAGTAGCTGCAGCTTCCATAACCATGAGATTTTATTCAAGTGTCTAGACTGAATAGCACCTGGTTGATTTCTAAAGAACCTAAGAGCAAATGCTTGCAGGCTTGAAGGTCTTCTCATATCTAGTCACTCTTCATAGTCAAATCATTGACCTTTAGGCTGGATGAGATTAGACTACCAAGTCCATTTCTAAGAAGATCATACTAATATAGATGGTGTTTCCGGTTCTGACATACAGTGGTGGAAGAGTAACTGCAATTAGTCGTGTGAGTTGAGGGCATGAAGAGGACCATTTTTCTAAATGCAGAAGTAGACAAGCGCTGTTTTTACTCCAGTGGGAAGTACAGTTAATGCATTGTCCGTACTTGGCCTTGGTCTGGCATTACGTTGCCCTCCATTATGTTTGGCTGAAGTATTTTGTTTGTAACTTAGATACAGTGATATGAAATGGAGCAAAACCAAACTATAATAAGGAAACAGTCCTATTTTTGTAGTATTAAGACAGCAAATAGTGTATGATGACTGGGCTGCTTCTGCCTGCTGACGGATTTAATTCTGCCCTGCTGCTCTGTCAAAGGAATCCTTTTGTTGCATTGTGCAAAGCAGTTTGAGTCTTTCTTGTTTATTCCCCTGAAGCCCAAAACTGCAGACAGCCCTGAATAATCCTGGCTCGGTTTGCGCCCTACATGTAGCTGGCAGGGAGCTCACTGCAGCCAAATCTTCATGAGGAAAGCTGCAAATGGCTGCTTCTTTGCAGTTGGCCTTTAAAGTCTAGCCAGGTGAATTTTAGCAAAAACAAGCACTATGGAGGAAGAGATAAATACTTTCATTCACTGTACAGTGTCACCTGAACTGTTTTTCTCAAGAATGGCAAATCCTATAGCAACTACGTTTCCAGACCTGCCCTTTTTCCTGTGGCAGACCTGGCTCACCTTCCTTCAGAGCTCATCAGGGCACCACAAAAGTCCTTTAGATGCTTGACATGGAAGTTTCTAGTATGAGATGCAGATGCTAATGTCCAATGAATATGAAACACATCTGGACTTCATTGGAGACCAGGATGGATAGTGGTTTGATAGAGGGTTTTGGACGCTTATATGCACAGGTACGAAAGATACATTTACACTATTTTTTTTCCAGATCTCTACAGACTCTTTCTAATGATTTCAGTGGGAAATCATTGTAAACTGTAAACTGCTGGTTGACTATAATAGCCTTGTTACAGGTATTTTAGGCATGATTGCTCCTAGTCTTTCAGAAGGAAGGGAGAAATAGAAGTTTTATGTATGAAACAGTGTTGACACTCCTCCCAGTGCCTTCTTTGTGCATGTGGCATTGGCTCTTACAGAGTTGGTGCTGCCTCTGCCCCTGCATAGTGAGATTGTTCCCTTAGAGTGTGGTGTGTGTAAAGGAAAGATGAGTACATCTTTAAGAAATTATGCATGTCTTCCACATCTCTCCTGAGTAATGGGACTCCTATCTAGTGGAGCTCTGGCTCATAAGGAGACCTGCCATTTCTAATTAGAATGAAGGACGAATCTAACTGTGTTCTCAGTTGTTTATATTTCTCCCCCTGGCCCCCCCAGCTCTTGCTTGTGAGCAGGAGGGATGAGGGTCAGTCCTGGAGCCAGCTCTGGAGGGCTGGGCACGCTTCTCCCGCTGCAGCTCTGCCAGTGCACTTCAGCTCCAATTTACGCTCCTGCTGTTTGAGCTCTGTGCTGGGCAGGAGCTGAATCTGCAGAGACATCTAATCATATGGAGCTTCTATGATGTGGAGAGACAATTATGCTCCTTTTCACTGGAGACTTAAATAAGATCTGATCCCAAGCTTCCACAGGCAAAATGTTTATGCACCAACTCACTAAAACTTATTCTCTGTCCCCTCCCCCTTAAGAAGCTTCACGCTTGTCTCTAGTGCTTTCCTCAGATGTCTGTCTGTTTTTTAATTTGTGATGTGCTGGATCTTGTCTCGCTACAGTGGGCTTTCTCCAAGGATCTGAGTCTGGAATGGGTCTTGCATATGCACATCATGCTCTTTGCTTGCTGCTCCCCTTCATGTTGCTCCCTGAAGCCTATTTATTGTCATGGGCTCTAAAGGAGTCTTTTCCCTATTTTTGTCCAAACTATTTCTTGTTCATAGCAGCGTGGTATAGGCGTCTCTGTGGACTCTGTTGTGTGAGTCTGGGAGATGTGGAAGCGTATTGGAGCACCGGGGAGTTTTGTGACAGAGGTCGGTTGTGCAAGATCCTGTGGAGTAGTTCAAGACAAGCATGAAGCCTTTATTCTATCTAGCTAGTCAGCATTAAAAATAGGATTAAAAACGTAATATTTTGTTTGAAACTTTTGGTGGGGAAAGATGATTGCTTGACAACCATGGGGAACAATGTCTTTTGAATAAACCAGGCGGGGTGCTCCATCAGCTATGGCAGGACGTTCCCTTCTGGGCCTCCAGTGTGTGAGTGAGGAAACGGTTCAGCCCTTTCCACCAGGAAGGCTGGATCACAGAAACGTCTAAACAAGCATGTTTTACATGCCCTAGAAAATGCTGTATACTACCAGTTTGATACTGCTCATCACCCTTAGCCAGTAATGACCCTACCAGCTATTTTTTGAAAGCAGGCGGTCTCTGCTCCCTTATGGCATGGAGGCGATTTCTGTAAAACAACACACAGTACAAACTCCAATAAAAGACTGTGGTGAGCAGCTCATCTTTTCATTTTTGAGCTAGAATCTTGACTTTTTTGTACCTATAATGCATAGGCTACTAATTCCAGAAAACCTCTGAATTGGAAATAAGACCTTTTCCAGCAAGAGATTTTCAGCTGGTCTTATGCAAGTTCTAGTACTTGCATAAGTACATGTACTACAGGGACTGAGGGGACAGCCCTATGCTGACTTTTTCCATGAGCTGATACTTTTTTCACTTTGAGGGTGGTGCATGAAACAGTGGAACAGGTTACCCAGAGGATCTCCATCCATGGAGGCTTTTAAAGCTTGGCTGGATGAAGCCCTGAGCAACTTGATACGACTTTGTCAGGCCTGCTTTAGGAAGGAGGTTGGATCACTTACCTCCAGAGGTCTCTTCCAATCTAAATTATTCTATGATTTTATTTTTCCTTCAGTAAGAGGCAGTAGTTATCTAAGATCTTCAAATTAATCAAATTTTTTTTATTTAGTACTTTTGTAGCTGTGCGTGTTAGTAAGCTAAAGGCAAAGATTGCTAATGTTATTTGAGATGGTGCATTTGCCTGTTACTGATCACTTCAGTTTATCAAGAGTGATAACAGTGCTAAAGGCAGAAGAAAGTGTGACCTCAGCTAACAACACAACCCGATGTCAGCATGGATGTCTGCAAGCCACAACAGAGGCACCTCTATAAATGGCAGTGTGTATAATTTAATGTACATCCTTTGCTGATTTGGTCTTATACTAGAGTTGATGAGAATACTTTATTCTAGTTTTATTGGTCTGTCACTGGTATGACTGTCAAGTTGCACATGGGTGCAGATTACTCTGAATTTAATATTAAGAACTTAAAACTTGATAATTAAATGTGGCTATATTCTAATTGTTTGTCTGAGGAGCAGCTTGCTACAAATTAGTAGTCGAGACTATGTTTTGTTCCATTTAATCTTCATGCTGTTCTTCAAAATAGTCTTTTTAGAAGTCTTCTGAACATTTACTTGTAAGCTTTATTTTGCTGGCTTTATCAGTGTTCCAGCTCCCCTTGTAGAAAAACTAAACGTTTCCTTTAACTCATGTGTGAATGCATTTTTTTTTTATCTCTAATGAAGTAAAGGTTTTGACCCTCTTCCCTCATAACATTTGCAAAAGGAAGCTAAGTAAGCGTGGTTTAAATGTAATCTAGGTGACTAAGAACCAGCCCTCTACCCCAACAAACCCACCCGTGTTCCAGGCAGTAATAAGCAGTGGTTCTTTGTGTCAGTGGGAGGGGGTTTCCAGATGCTAGCAGGAACTAGTAGGATGCTGTTTCTAATATTTAAAAAATAAATACAAAACTAGGGAATGGAATTTCTCTGGCCCATCTCCTGTTCTGCTTTTCAGTGAAGGCTTCATTAATTCAGTCTTCAGGTTGTAAAGCGGAGGGAGTGCAGTAGGAACCCATGAAGCTTTGCATGGGAAAGAAGGCAAGGCAGACAGTTCAAAATGACGCTAACTGGAGCATTGACTTATGAGTGCCAGTATGTAAAGGGTGGTATTAAAATTCACATTTCCCAGTTAAAACACATGAGCTTGCTTGCTTTCAATCTCTGGAGCAGCGCTATAAGTGAATTTATAGTTGTCTGTCACGTGCTGTGCTTCATGTTTGCCAATTCCTCTGTTTGCTAATTCTTCTCTTAAGTGAAGGCAAGCACAGATGGCTGCTAAAGAAAACCAGATGATTTGCCAGTGTGGTGATGTATTTGCAGGAGTGAGACTTAGACAGGCCTGAGGCTGCTTTTTTGTCACTGCTCTTAGTTCAAAATTTTCATTTAGAAAGTGGAAATTCCTCAGTGTTGTCCTCTTTAGTTTGTGGTGGGATTCATTTATGTTTTTCGATTCTAGCAAGGTGCTTGTTGACCTTTCAGTCGTTTATTCTTAAGGAGCCATTCTCATTAGGTGTGGAGCCTAAATGAGAATGCAACATGAATGGAGCAGTTCAAATGTAGGACATGCCTTAATTCCATTAGACTTATGGTCTCCTCTCTTCCATAGTGCCAGCAGGCAAAGGTCTCCTCATCCCTTCATAGACCCTTTCCTTCAAACTAAGTGATGCCAAGAAGAGACCCTCACCAGAGGGCCAGCATGAGTGTAGTTTCATCTTTTTAGCTCAGTTGAGTTAGCCTAGCTGGACTGAAAGTCCCCCAGGTGTTGGTTAATATGCAGGCTAATGGTTCAAACCATGCTTCCCTGGCTGGCTTGTGGCTCCTAAGCATGGATTCAGTATTTGGCAACATCTAGGGAACTGGTGGGCTGTGCACAATGTCCAGTGAACCAGGATGCTGCTGGTCACTGATTGCTTCAGGCTGCCACGGCAGTACAAATAGTAAATAGCCATTGTATAACCAAGCCATTCAGTTCCAGTCTGGACCAAATAATAATTATCGCTACTTGGAAATAAAGTGAGTGCTCTGTAATAGAGGTGAGTAATTCAGGTGGCTCAAGTGACCTAAATGGTTGACTTGTGAGCCTCAGGTGAACACGGCTGATCCTGCTCTCATGTTTTGGGGAGCCCCAAAACTTTTTCTCTCTGAATAAGACCGATAGCTGGTAAAGCAGTTGGCCACATATGAAGACTAATTATCCCTAGACAGATATCTCTGACGTCTGTGGTACCTGCAAGTATACAGCACTTGAGCACTCATACTTGCGAAAGGAACAAAGCGGTCCAGCAGACTCCCCATGCTGTAACTGCTGCTTGCCTTCTCCAAAAATGCTGAAGGTTTATCTACACATTGAACATGTAGGGATTTGATAAGGCATTATTTTCCCACAAAATTTATTCCTCCTTCTTCTAAGTGTTGGCTGCTTCTGGAGGCAGGGTGCCACTAACTGCCAGCTTGTGCCCCGTGTTTGGTTTTCAGTAACAGCTGTTGACAGACGGCAGCACCCTGTGAGTGCTCCGTGTTGTTTATAGTTAAACAAGGTACCAGCAGCCTATATTGCATGCTAAAAAATACTGAATTGGGTGGAGGAAGGTTTACATGGCTTTTTCTTCAGCAACCCAGTCTGCTGACGTTTTCTGATTATGCTACTCCTGATACACTTCTGTTTCCCTTCAGCTCACGTCTTTATAGACCACAGTCAGTTGTTCATGCTAATTTTTTTAATGTTAGTTCTTGGTACTGATTCTTCAGACAGCAGCTGTTTCCAGATGCTGCTTAGGCTTATAATAAAAGCTTGCTAACTTGGTAGACATATCTGCCTCCACTTTCACATCTCCTTTGTGCTATTACCCCTTCAGCACCTGATAGTGTTTGAGTCATAGAGTTTGTGAGCATTATTTAATGTGCCAACAGGTAGTAATCCTGCCTGTCAAAGAACACTTAGCTATATGTAGTGTGACATGGTCACTCCTCCTGCTTCTGGTTTGTGAAAACGTAAAGCAAATACATAGCAGTCTGGAATCTGACTGTTGCTCCTAAGCAGTATTAAATTTAAAAACAAATTACTTGCTTGTCAAGCTCCTTTTACTTGATGAATGAGTAAATGGAAACGGTGAGTCTCTGCTCTCAAACTGGTTCAAGCTGTGTGTGTTTTGGGACAGATGTACTTGCAGGGCTGTAGGTCACTGAAAATTCAGATGAATATTCCCAGAAGTTGAAGGTTCAGAAATTAAATTCTCAGATAAAGTATGTAACTAGTGGTTGCAATTTGAAGATTGGCTTCAGTGTCTTTTTCAGCTAGTAGAAGGAAGGTCTTGGTGTCACCTGGATTCTTGAAGTTGCTACACCAAGTAGTACAAATAATAAATACAAACCACCATATGTATATACTTTGCTCATCCAAGTGAGAGGCTATTATGAAATGAATGATATACAAGGACCATTATTTTCCTCGTTAGATTTTACTCTGTAAAATGTATTTCATTTTGAACAACTCTTGTTTTTTTTTTAATTCTCCCCAACTCATGTTCCTTTTTGATATGTCTAAAAGAAACAATCATATTCCAAAAGATCTTTCATATGAACTTCTGAGTATTAAATGCTAGAAAGCAGACCCAAGCCATTTTAGTTTTGGTACATCCTTGTAATGTTTGTAACTCTAACCTGAGGCATGCTCCTTTATCTGAAATGAAATGTGTTTAAAATAAAGTATTTTAATTCTTTGACATATGTCATTCTCTTTTGTTCCTGCGCTGGAATGTAAATCCTAGGTGCATCTGGATGCCTTGCAGCGCATGAGACACAAAGTGCCTTTAATAACCTTGAACTTAGGTGCTTTTATGCCATACAGTACAGAGGTGTATTGCAGAGCATCATGTATTTGAGTGAGGACCTCGCTGGATGAGCTACGCCTTCTGAACGAAATCATCCATTTTGCCACTTACGAAACAGATAAAATGCTCTTCTGTGACTCCTCTCCTGAGTCATGGCTTTTCTCCTGTATAAGAATGTGAGGTGAGGTGAATATGGCAACAAAATAATCTAAAAATAAAGGCCCAATAAAAATGGGGCTATAGGAAATGATGCAAACCCGAGGAAGTAGCATCCTCCTGTCTTTTGATTTCAAAGGTGCTTGGAAGAGGCTTCCTTCCCTCAGCTCTCGTCTGCCCTCTCTGTGGCCTGATGGCTGCAGATACTTTCCTTGAGCGGGGATTATCTTCATAGTGAACTTAAAACAAGTATATTCTTCACAGTCATCACTGATGATTGCGTTCTGGGAAAGATTTCATCAGTGCTACTGCACTGAATAAGGCCCAGTAAGTAGCTGAAGACCATTATCTCAACCTGGGAACCTTTTATGGAGTTTGCAAAGTGGAAGTGTGTCGTACTTCAGCCTTATTTTAATTTGCCGAATAACTTTGAAAGAAGCCTGTTTAGGATTAAAGCAATCTATTTGTTTCTGTTGTCAGTCCTAATGAGGACTTAACGCTCAAATGTTGAGCTACTTAGTTTTGCGGTTGGTTGCTCATGTGCTCTCTCTGTTCCTGACTGTTAGGATATTACAATATTATAGAATCATTAAGGTTGGAAAAGACCTCTAAGATCATGAAATCCAACTGTCAACCTAACACCATCATGCCCACTAAACCATGTCCCAAAGTGCCACGTCTACATGTTTTTTGAACACCTCCAGTGATGGTGACTCCACCACCTCCTTGGGCAGCCTGTTCCCATGTTTGACCACTGTCTCAGTAAAGAAATTTTTCCTAATATCCCATCTAAACCTCCCTGGCACAATTTGTGGCCATTTCCTCTTGTCCTATTACTGTAAGCGTAATATGGGGTGACATTTTTACTTCTACTTAACTTTGTCCCCACTGATTTTCCCAATCCACTTTGTCGTGATTTCTCTGCCTGTTCTCCCATGCCCCCCGAATACAAAGGTGTTTCAGTCTTCTAAGTGCCAGAGAGCAGATGGGCCTAAAGTTTTGGAGGCTTGTCCAGAAAGTCTTCATGCATTAAAATACATGCCATAACATGTTTGAACAGGAGGAGGGTTTAAACTGGTCATTCTTGATTCATATTGGATAGTTATCCTAGGATTTGAACCTGTGTCTAGCAACTTACAAAATATCAACCAAGAAGGCATTCTTAGAGGGATTATTAGACATTTGAATTATCTCTTGGCTATAATACTGTTTTAGTAATTTTTTGTGTTTAATATCAAACTGTATGAAGTGACTTTGTAACAAGAGAGTATAAGGAATCATGACTTCAGTTGCTAGGAAGTATTTAACTGGGTTGTTGGACTGAAGGGGATGCCTGTGTCTTCCTTTTTGAGCATGATCTGCGTTGATCTGACAAATAAGGAGACGCACATAAGCCTGTTCCCAGGACAGCTCACAAAGTGCTCTGGTCATGAAGTCCGACATATGTGTTTTGCAATGATTTCTGTCTTCCTCTCTACTCTCTATCGCAGGTTCCCTGTGTGTTGTAGAAACTTAATCTCTATGACTCTCCTTGGTACCTTCCAGAGCCTATTTCCATCTCCCAAAACTTTAACTCCAGCAAATGTACATTGAGTAGCACATTAAGTTTTGTGCTGGTTACCTAGTTATGTGCATTGCCTGACCAAAGATTTTTCCTGTGCTGGCAGTGAAAATCACTTAGTTGAGTGTCCTGCCTGTATGTCATCACTGTTTTCTCCCTTTCTTTTAAAAAAAAAAAAAAAAAAATCCCACTCCCCCCATCCCACTCTGAATTAGCCATCAAATTTAGAGTATGGCTGGATCGTGCCTGGTGGCAGGAAAATGGAGAGAATAACCTCGTCAGCTTAATTTCCTGGTAGACTCCTCACAGTTGGCAAGAAAAGTTGCCAGCGTGTGGGGTCTGTGTAGGTGATGCTGGAACATGCTGCACTTGCAGTGGAAGGTTTCATTGGGTTGGGTATCCTCTGTGTTTCAGGCTAAGTAATAGAAATCCATGTAAGCTTTAAGGTTTATGAGTTTAAGCTTTAGGGTGTATTGTACATCCTAGAACTGAAATAAAAGTAGGAAGCATTCATCTTAACATGTATATTTATGATTTTCTTTACTATTTGACACAATATTTAACAAAGCAGAAACACAGAGGTGTAATGCGGTCTGTGGTTCTCCTGGTGACTTCTGCTTAGAGCGTGAGCAGCCTGCCGAAAAGGGGACAGCTTGTTTCTAGGAACTAAATCCTTATATGGACTATACTTTACTGCTTGTAATTTAGGAATAAAGTGTAAATGTCATGTATGAAGGGGAGTAGCTTCCTACAGGGTCGACACAGCCATGCAAGGGGGAAGAAGCTGCTATCTAATTTGTCAGTTTGGGTTATCAATGCAGTGATCTTGCAGGGTCACAGGATATACAAAACGGCTGTGCCAACCAGACCTGCCATAGGGAGAGGAGAGATCTCAAGCTGTTTAGGAAATGGTTCCTTATATTAATGAAGTGTTGTTTTCTTTTTATTTTTAACTTGTTGACTCCTTCCAAGTCTTACATGGAGACAAGTGTGCCTGTGTGAAACAAGAAATCTATGTAGATGGAAATCGGTTTTTAGTTAACCTGTGAGACTGGGGTGGAGGTTTTCTTTTTATCTGCATAGATTTGAGCTTCCTTATGGCTGTTCAGATCTGGGATGTTTTGTTTCATAAATGCCAATGTTTGCTGTTGATGTTGTCTCAATGATTTCAGTGTCTTTTCTGAATGAGGAAGGATGGTAGGACTTAAACCAGCAGTGCTCACCACCTTGTCTGAATCTTGTTCTACATCAGCTACTTTAAGTTGGCAGAAGCAGCTGTGAGAAGGTGTCACTGCTAAGGAAATATGAGCAATTTTGATTTTTTTTTTTTTATTTCCCAGCAGTGGTGAAAATGGCTAAAGCAGGCTTTCTCTGCAATCAGTGTCCTCAGCTTTTGCATGGGAACCTCATCTTTGTATTTTAATATCTCCAATTCCATAGAAGTCAGTATTTGTTTTGTGAAGTCTGTAATGGCTACATCCAGAGCAAGACGTTTAATGTTTGTATTACATTAATGTTTAATTTAATTAATGTTTGTATTCTTTGTGGTAAATGTGAATGATTCTGTTTGGCTTAATTTACTTTCTTTAAGGCTAAGTTAAATTATATTACCTTGTATTTGCTGTAGCTTTAGAACAGCACAAGGGCTGTTACTGTGGCTCAGCTGGTGTCTTATAACTTGTTAACCACCAATAATTCGATTGTGAGTCTGAGTCTTGAGGCAAACTCATCCTTTGCTTTTACTTGACAACTTTGTCCTTGAACCAGAGATCTTTTGTCTGTTTATGAATAAACATATTTACAGCTTCCACTACCTCTTACCAAGTTCTGAACTTTGATATAAACAAAGTGACTAAGGTCAAAATTAGCCTGCCCTTACTCCCTTTTGTTTGGCTTTTCTTGTGGGTAAGGTGGTCTTGGGGTTAGAGTCAAGTGGTATAGGAGGTGCGGCAGAGGAACTGGTTGAATTAAGGTCAGGTGAATCGAGATTTTGCTGGTCTGTCATACCACACTTTTCCAATTATGATTTCCTAATTGATCCTGACTGATCTTTTTATTTGATGCAGTAAGTAGCTTTATGTGGGGAGACGGATTTCTTTCGTCATTCTTTCATGGATGTAAGAGCAGCTGTGGAAAAGTCTTCTACTGTGCACACAATGTATGGGAGAGAAATAAGGTGGTTACTAAAGAACTCAGATGACCAGCTGTGGCATTGAAGTCAATTAATGAGTCCTATTTGGGACCAACTTTCAGTCATGGCTGAAAATTTTGGATGGCTGGGCGATAGTCTTACCTAGGTGCAGAGACCTGAGGATGGTCAAAAAGGGTGCTGAGCCATGGGGAGAAAGTGAAAGGCACCACTGATGGAGACCAAATAGGAATGGGTTAGGCAGGATTATGTTAAACTGATTAGGACACAAGTACTTGCATTTCTTTAACTGTACTTTTTCTTTCAAAAGAAAGGGAGGAGCATCTTTGTGCTTAATTTTCCTATATAGAGAGTCTGGATAACAGTAATTCTTTTTAACCATATTTTGCCTACATTATTTATATTGTAAACTCTTTGGGAAGCATGCTTTTTTCTTTGTAGCACGTTGGAGTCTCCTTGCTTGCTCAGGGTTTTGCATTGCCTCTGAAATATGAATATCATATTTAGTAGTCTAAAATCATTAATGGCAAAAGGAATGAAAGTTTCTGCAGTGTCTTGACTCCACCTTTGTATTTCCTTTTTCCCCCCTGAATATGACTGCTATATTTGCTGTGCTTAATGATGATGTTTGTTTATGGGCAAGGAATGTGGAGGGAAGGAGCTTAGATCTATCTTTTGTTTTAAAGGACTTGGAGGGTGGGAAGGAGGCTTTGAGAAAACAGAAGCCATGCTGACTATTAATATTTTATAAGCTGCGACACATTTTTGGCTGTGGAGCCTTTTTTCCTTGAGGCAATGGTTTGCTTAAAATGCAACTTTGAAAGGTGGGTGAAGAAGGCCTGAGAAACTGGTATGTCTCCGGACATACCAGTTTTTTTTTTTCTTCTTGTAGGTCAGGAATTCAGACTGTGCTTGTATTTGAAGCCATATTAAATTTGAATTTGATTCTTTTAGGTTCTGTTACCCAACCACATGGAAACCATATACTGTACTGAAGTCTCTGTCAAACAGGCCGCTACTTAATTTACTAAAACCTCTATGCTTATTTGGAATTGTATAGAAGGAAATGTGAGATGCTAGCATCTAAAAAAGAATCAGGTCAAGTTCTGCATGCTCTTGCATTCACCTCTATCCCCAATGTATAGAGCTGGAAGTGGAATTTATTGCACTGTGGTGGTGATTAAATAAAGGAAATTCTATACTCTGATGCATCTTCTGGCATTTGCTCTGATTCTGACTTTTCTGCATGACCTGGCGTCAGCCTCTCCATGTGTTTTTTGCCTCTGTTTCCACTATGTCAAAAAAAAAAAAAAGAAACTAATCCTATCTAGATTATGCACAAAGAAGTCTGTGTGATGTATCATTAGAAGTAACCATTATTGAAAATCCATTCTAAGTTACTGAACTAGCATTTTTTCACTAAAAGTAAAATATGGCTTACTGGACTGAGGTTGGATGCTTTTTTCAAACTGGTCAGAGTCCAAAATGCTTTCCTAATCTGTTATCTACTAGTTTCTGCTTTTGCTTCTAAAAAAAGAACACTTTCAAAGTTACCATTGAAGTCACTGATCTTCTTGAATGTGGTTTCATTGCTTTTTCTACAATGATCCTGGGAAATGTAAAATGCTAATTATTCAGTCATTGGGTTTTTATACCCAGTGTCCCAGAAGAGGATCAACAAAGGTGGTTTGACAGCAAACCATTGCTGCTTCTCTGCCTATATCTACTAAAATGAGTGTGATGTGGATGGAGGATAGATATTTCTCACCATGCTGATCTAAGGTCTGGTTGTAGTTGAATATGTTTACGTAGACGTTACAAAACGTGGGCCGCCAATTTTGGTACTGGCATAATGGTGCTGAAGTCTGGTTTGTAAGATCATTTGTGCAGGCAGCTTAGCAAAGCTAGGCTCTGCTTGCTTGCGTAGAGGTGAATTGAACCGGTGATGGGGCAAGAATCCTCCTTCTCGGAGTAGTAGTTTTATTAGTTAGGAGCAGGCAGGAGCTTTTGCTTTTTGGTGCATCAGGAGAGTTCTGATGCAGCCAGTCACTACTACTAAATATTCCAGAGTAAGGATCAGTATCAAGGCAGATTCCCCATCTCTTTCCCTTGCTAACAACTGCAGTGGATGCTCTGGAGAACATACAGCCAACTCTTTAGCCTAGTAGCTCCCAGGAGCTCCTGAAGCCAGACGTGTTTTCTGTCAGCAGAAGAGTCTCAAACCACTGTTTGGTAACCATTTTTTAGATACAGAGCATAATCTTGGTCATAAAATCCAACTTTGTATTTTAAATAAACAAAACTTGTCTGTACGCCTTGATGTTTGCATATGTTCCTTCACAGGCTGTAGTAATACACATCTTTATAAAGGTGAAGCATTTATTTATGGTAGAAAATACTGGTCATCATGCTGGTCATACCTGTTGTAGTAGTTGATAATACTTCTCAAGATGCCTGTGGGCTGTGGACCTGCTGCCCGTTGCACCCTAGTTTTCCCTTCATGGTTGTTCTTTTGTCTTGGCCACCTGCAGTTTTAGACGTTCTTATCTCATGGTCATTGCCCCGCTGAGCATTTTACAGTGTTTTAAATGGTTGTCTAATTAAAGTATACTTTAAATTATGCATCAGGCCAGGCATTCTGGGTGGGAGTCATTGATGTGTAATGCGCGTAACACCATACGATTTTGCAGCTGTAGTACCCTTGTTCTTGCATTGGCCTTTAACCGGGCGGGTGAACGCCTCGGGACAGAAGCCCTGGCTCCTCTTCTGTGGCTGCGCAGGAGATGGAGGCTGACAGCCTTGCTCAGGAATCAACTGCACATGCCGTGCTTCTTGGCTCGGAGGAGGCTGCTTGGAAAGCTGAGGATGCCCCACTATCTCATAAAGGGTCATCCCTGGGCAAATGTGAAGTGCCAGGCAGCATGTTGCTCTGTTACTAATTGTAAATGCACCTAAACGAAGGTCTCGGACAGGGCCGGTGCTACAGCTTCCCCTGGTCCCTCCAACACATCCTACTGGCTTAATTTTACAGACCCAGTTATCCTCCAAGACCCATCCCAAAAGGAAATAAGGCTGCAGTTTGGCATTGTGATCTCCTCCTAGGTATTCCTAGAAAGCTTTCCGTCACAGGACTTGTGTGCAGTAGCAGGCTTTGCAGCGGGGAGGGTGTTCTGTGGTGGCTGGAAGTGGGGTCTCCTGCACCATTTCTGCCCCCGGCAGTGTGCTCTGGATAACTTGAGGCAGCAAGGTGCTTTTGGCCTTTCTTTGTAACAGTGCTGTGTCCTAAAAATGTCAGGATGCTCCTTCCTGCCTAATACAGCTCTGGGTGCTAGTTGTCAACACTTTACACCTTGGTGCCCTGCACGTGTAGGAAACGAGCAGCCCGTGCGGAAGCGGTAAGGGAGAGCGGTACGGAGCGTAATTTCCTTTTGTCACCAGTGATGTGTGTTAGAGCAGTCAGCATAACTACACTTGTGGTAATTGCCCGAGCGGGCAGAGGGATTTATTCAGGGAGCGCGTTGGCTGGAGAAGATGCCGTTTCCTATGATGTCATGGCAGCAGATGGTGCTAATAGCTGGAAACCTGAACCTGGGTGGTGGGGCTGGGGGCACCTGCTCGCTCCGCATGCGGCGCTCCCCTCCTTCATGGGTGGGAAAGCATCTGTCCCTTTAAAAGCTTCAGATTCTGCCTCTTAATTCACTTTATTTATATAGGGTATAGGCAATCCAGGTAAGACACAACTTCACCTATTGATTCCCCAGGTATCTGCTTTTTCATAGCGGTTTTTGGCGAAGAAAACCGAAGCCATTGCCAGCAGATTTCTCCCTGGGAGCTCAGTTGAGCACTGTTTCTGGTAGCTGTTTTCCTGTAGCATTCCGGGGTACCAACCCTGCGAAATAGAGAGAGCTCCATTTCATGTGTGGCTGAACTTCAAGCAACCTGTCAAGAACAACTACATTAAAATGTATTTTTTCTAATAGCATGTGATGTGACTTCTTGTTTTCTCTGGGCCACTTGCAAATGTCCTTTTTGAATATGAACAAAACAGTTTTGAAGAGAATATTGGGGAAATCAGAAAATATTTGGGACACTACTCTCACCTTTAGTAGGAGGTAGAAAAAGTGATTTAGAAAAACCCCGTATGATTAGGAATGGAGCTTAATCCAGGTTCTGGCAATGCCCTTGAAGTCTTCATGCCCTTGAGAATGCCCCTCAGCAACTCTGTTTCAGTTTATTCATGTGTTAAAATAATAACAAATACTGCTTGTTGAGTGGCTGTGCCTTTTAATCAAGTTTATATAATTTTTAGAACAAGTACTGTGCAAGGTCGACCACAGACCGAGGCAAAGGAAGCCGTTGCCTGGGGTAGTGCGTGTAGTATGGGTGAGCAGTAGCTGGATGGTGCCGCTGCCTGAATTTCCGACAGAGCAGAGGCTCGCCGCAAGCACGCGGAGTCCAGGCTGTGGCCGTAAGTTTTCCGGCAAGTGCAGGGAGTCGGCTAAAACCTGGAGGTGAGGGCAAGGAAGGGAAAGGTTCATTGCTTGCTCTTCAACCTGACGCATCGCTGACATGTGTGCGTACGGCGGTGCCTGAGGGAGCTGCCGTGCTTCTGTAGAACTGAATTTTGCTGTCTTGTGAACAAAGGCAGAAGAGTTTGCTTTCTTTTATGTAATTATTTGCCTAAATAATTAAACCTTAGTAAGGCTGAGGAGAAGCCTCAACATCGCCATTGTGCAGCACAGAGGATTAATACTAAAATGGAAAACCATGTGCTTTATCTTGTGTTTAGGCATCAAGGAATGCTTTGCCACAGCTATACCGGTCCTGCGATAGGCCATTATTTCCTGTAGCTCTGGAAAAAGGTATTTCCTGACTCGAAAAGATCCCCCTGGCCCATCCTGTATAAATAGCCTTTCTCATTGATTGGTACCCATAGGCCTCAGGGTATATGGCCCACTTTGCTTTTTTATCTGGGAAGATTGTGCTAACGAGAGCTGAGTGTGCGAGGAGGGAGAAATAAGGGCTGCTGCTGGTGCCTTTCTACCTGCTGTAGTTGAAGGGGTATTTTCAAGGGGCCAGAACAGGGGCAGGACCCCCATGTGCAGTCAGCAGGGAAAGCTGTGGCGGTGGGAGACAGAAATAACACCCTGCTGTGGAGCCTTTGATAGACTCTGAGATAGTTGGTGTGTTTGTTGGGTGATAACCCTCCCTGCAGCAAGAGCCTGGCTGTGAAAGGCAGGCGGGCGCCCTGCCAGGCCTCACAACCAACCTCTGGGTAACGGGAGGGTGAGTGCAGGGTGGGGAAAAGCTGGTTTTGCTCTTGGAATTGAAACTTGATGTAAACATGTGGGCTTTTGGGGTGGGTGTGTTTTTTCCAAGGTATATGTTGTGGATTTCCTGGTGCTCTTGAGGGCTGGGGGAAAGCTGTGTGGCTGGCTAGAAAGGGCACTGTGGGAATATTGTATTTCCAAGGATGACTTTGAGGAAAACGGATCCGTATCTTTTTCTCTTCTCACTATTTTTTGCCTTGTGTGCACGTCTGTGTCTCGGTATGTTTTTTTAATCAGTATGGGGTGAATACTTCCAGCAGGAGTGGATGACTATGGGTGACTTCCAGCAGGAGTAGGGAAGTAATTGTGCCCCTGTACTCGGCACTGGTGAGGCCGCAGCTCGAATCCTGTGTTCAGTTTTGGGCCCCTCACTACAAGAAGGATGCTGAGGTGCTGGAGTGTGTCCAAAGAAGGGCCACAAAGCTGGTGAGGGGTCTGGAGCACGAGTCTTACAAGGAGCGGCTGAGGGAACTGGGCTTGTTCAGTTTGGAGAAGAGGAGGCTGAGGGGAGACCTCATCGCTCTCTACAACTGCCTGAAAGGGGGTTGTGGTGAGGTGGGTGTTGGTCTCTTCTCCCAAGTAACCAGCGATAGGACAAGAGGAAATGGCCTCAAGTTGCGCCAGGGGAGGTTTAGATTAGATATTAGGAAAAATTTCTTTAGTGAGAGAGTGGTCAAGCATTGGAACAGGCTGCCCAGGGAGGTGGTGGAGTCGCCATCACTTCAAGTGTTCAAAAATCGTGTGGCACTTTGGGACATGGCTTAGTGGGCATGGTGATGTTGGGTTGATGGTTGGACTTTATGATCTTAAAGGTCTTTTCCAACCTTAATGATTCTGTGAGGGCTGTGTCTGTGCAGCTCCTGGCACATGGGTTTGTGATTCTTGTTTAGGTGCCTGTATGAATTGTACTGAAGTAATTAGCAAAATTAATAAATCCTGGCTATTTTTATGGAGCAGCTTTCGGTGCTTTTGTGAATTCTTTTGGCTGTTTGAGCTGTTGCTCCTTCGCTCAGTATCTTAACTATTGTCTCTTATTGCTACTTAATTTTACAAAACTTGTAGAAATGTGAAACTTTTGTACTGCCTCTTTTCTAAATCTACTTAAAGCTAATGGAAACTTGCATATTGCTGAAAACTGTCTGACAGTTTCGCTAGCTCTTAAAAATTCACATTTTCGGGTGCATTAGTTTTATGAACAGAAGTTTCTGAAAAGCACTTTGCTGTATTCTTAGTTGTGTTAATGCTCATACGCTATTAGAGAGTGCGTGCAGTGGCTTGTTAATGTGACAGCATTAATATTGTCAACCTTATGGTTTTAAAAAAAATCATGTTTTGAAGCAAGCAGGTTCATAAATATTGAATCCTTTTTATTAGTCTCTTGTTTTCAAGTCTTTAAGGCTCTTGTTCTCAAGCTTCCCTGCAGCCGTCATGGATACAATTTAAATTGGAGCTGTCTGATTCCAGGATTGAAAATTATAATATCCATCAGAAAAGTAACTTGAATCAGTCATGAGTTGCATGATTTCAGGTTACTCTTCTACAGGAAGATTTTGTCGGACTTACCAGGCCAGTCCTTGAGAGCAGATTTTGAATGTTGCCAAGGCTATTGCTTATTTTCTCAGGTAGAAGTTGGAATTTACTTTCCATATGTGGTTTGTGTCTGCCTAGTCTGGTGTTGGATGTGGTCAGGTCAGGGTGTACCTCAACTTCCTCAGTTCACTTTCTCATACTGGAATTGGTTTAATAAACACAGGGTTCCTCACTAACAGAAATGTGTTTTGTTTATTGTTGCTACTACTGCCTGATTGTTTTTCTGCTTGCACAGAGGGATGGCAGGCACCAATACGCTGAAATTGCTGTAGCTGTGTGCTTGGGACTGAGCAGCATGTGTATCAGAACAACTGCCTGTGTAAATATGATGTATTTGGAGCAGAAAACAATTCCAAGTGTTAAATCTTTCAGGAATCTTCTTTCCCTTTATGATAGCAGTTGAAGACCTGTTAGGTTATGAGCAGCCTCATTTTGCGTATAATTAGACAGAATGAGGCAGCAGCCAAGATGATGTGTCACCTTTCCTAGCTAAGGAAGGAGAACTGAAACATTTTTGGATTAAAGAAAAGCATGTAGGTGTTAGAAGGATTATTAAAATAAAAAGCATTTGTCCACATACCTGGCATGGCATTCTTGGCTTGAGTCTCCAAGTACCACTTTACCTGTGGCTGATGGCAGCCATTATTGCTTATTGTATTTATTATGGTCATAAATATATTGTCTAGATTTACACTGTAGAAACCTTATTCAGAAGGCAAACTCTCACCCACAATTATACATATTCCAGTTTAATAGGTCAACATATGTGAGGTAAGAGAAAGAAGCCAAAGTAATGGTGATATGCATATTCTTGCGGACATGATCATTGCTGTGGCTGACTCAGTCCTGGTGAGCCCTTGGAGGGGTCCCGCTGAAGTCAGGTTTTTGGGAATCCACTTCAAAGCCAGTTGTGAAGGTCAATGAAGTGGTTCATTGAGTCGGGCCAGAAGGTGGCAGCAGGGGTGGGCTGGGCCTGGAGCTGGTGGCTGGGTCAACCTGGGGGAACTGGACCCAAGGGGAGAGAGGTGGCGAGTGGCACTGGGGGGGCTGACCGGGGTCACTGAGCCCAAGCAAGTAGCGTTTTAAAGGCTCAAAACACTGTGCATTGTGTGGAGGGTGGGGAAGGAGAGGCTGGGGCAGGAGAGAGCAGCTGGGACACTGTGGGAGATGGCCAAGTGAGAAACCCTAATGACATGCCTGCGTACTTCTGCGTGTGGCTGCAACTCCTTTGTTTTTAAACATTTAATCCTGCTGAGGAGCATATACATGTCCCTTTGTCTTTAGTGGGTTCATAAGCTCATTTTCCTGGAGAAACGTGTGCAATACCTATATTGGGGTTGGGCAGGCTTGCAGCTAAGCCGTGCATGGGTTTGATGTGTGCTAATGGGAGAAGGCATTTAACCTCGACTGAAGCTGTCTTGCTTGGAGGCTGGTGGGACACACCTGCAGAGAGGAGTGAACTGTGCCTCATGTTCCATGGGAGTCACAGCTGGTGATGGGGGTGCTGGCCTTGGGGGAGGGCATGAGCTGGGGTGTCTCTCTGAAAAACATCGGCTAATGGAGTGAGGAGGAACATGTCCCGTGTTCGTTGGCATCAGTGGGTTTGCCTGTGCATGTTCTTAGCTTTTAGCTTTTACAGGGAGTTCTCGGATCGTCAGGAGTTGGGCTTTGCCCACCTAGTAGGCCTTGAGCATGGGGTTTCGATGTGCAGAAATGTCTGTCAGCTTTAGCAGTTGTGTGTCTGCTCCAGGTGCAGGATGCCATGTGGTGGGTGGGAAGGCAGGTGTCTCCGGTGCCATCCACCTTCATCTGCACACGAAAGGGAGGTGGTCATGAGAAAGATGCAGGGGATACTTGCAAGTTGTATCCATCCTGCATACTTCAAGTGCCCTGACACTGGGAGATGGGACATATGGTAAGTGCGCACAGCTGGGCCGGAGCAAGTTTAGTACCATTTGGCAGTCAGACCTGAGGGCCACAGCAGCGTGTCTTCGTTAGGAACAGACATGATCGTAAGCTGTTTCCCAATCTGTAGTCACTACAGGGTAGCTGTCTTCTCTAGAGCTTACAAACAAACAACTAGAAGATTTGAATCCAACATCTTAAACTTTTTAAAAGCCAGAAAGCACCTCCTTTCATTGGAAAGGAAATCTGAGACTCCACCACTTTGCTTTAAAAGGTCCCAGGCTGGCAGTTCTGGCAGGGGAAATGCTGGCCCTTGTTTTCCGTGCTTCCTGAACAACCAGCACAGTCTCTTCTCCCCATTTTACACCTTGCCCAGACCTGAAGGGGTTACACTTTAAAATGAATAATGACTAAATTTATTCGTCATGGACAAACGATGACAGCTGTTGAGATGCTCCTGTTAGCGCTTCCCAGGGGACAAAATCAGGCTGGATCCTAGCGCAAACCAGCCCAGCCAGGCAGACTCAGCTCGGCTTCGTCCTGGGTTATTCGTCCCGGGTTCCCCTCGCTAGCAGGGAATTTCCTTCCTAGAAGTGAACCGAAGTTTCTGGGGCTGAGATGGGTGTTGATGAGAATCCCACCGAGCCGCAGTCACAGAGAGGACTGAAGCCATAGCTGTTTAAATCCACGTGTGAAGACAGCATGCTTAATGAATACGAGGGGCAATGATTGATTATGTTCTGGACTGAAAGCCACGGCGCTCTGTGAAGCACTGTTACATCTGGGCACGCTATGGAAAATATGAAGGAATGTTGAGGAAGCTTATTTGCAGAAGGATATGTACTTGTAAGCAATTTTTCTTTCTTCTTAAATAATGTAAAAGAATTGAAAAATGTAAAGCAAATTGCATTCTCTGTTTCTCTAAGAGAGCAGAGCAGTAAGGAGACAAAGGCCTCTTCTATAAGGGCATGTCTCTGACGGAGAGTGCTATATGGCCTTTAGAAATGAGCGCTGGGGGAGCTTGGGGTGGGAGAACATCAATGGTTATTTAATGTTAAATCGTGGCACTGATTCTGCTTCAGTGCACCTCTGCCGGAGTCATGAGAGTTACACCCATGCTGAATTTACCACCTTGTGATTTCCAGATAGGCTGCAAAAAATATGATCCTAGTTCAAATGATTATTGTGAACAGGAGTCAGTGAATAGGAGTAAAAAAAGGCTTTTTAATGATAATGTATAGTAGCTTGTTTTTCTCTTATTTTCTGTACTTCCATGGTCAGGTTTCTTTCTGTTCTTTGTTTCTCTTTCTGTCCTGCACACGTGCTGCTGGAAGACTTGATGTGCAGTTCTGAATGTGGCGCTGTCATTCTGCACTGCTCAGATGAGAAAATGCTGTTGGGTTATTGAAGGGATATTCGGATTTGATAAATATATAATGTTTAGTTTGTAGACTTCAATGAACAGGAAGATGTGGTTGTAATCCAAACATCCCCAAAACTGTGGGTGGGCTGGTTGGTGTTTTGGAGTGTTGGTTTTTTAGCTAATGCTCAGAAAAGCCTGTTTTAAATGAAATTATAGTTTGTTTAATTGGTAAAATGCTACAGGAGTGCAATCCTCTTAATGTCTGTTTTTCTGAATTTGTATTTATTATATGAAATAGCAAACCACACCCTCTTCTCTCTTCAGAGGGGTGAGGCTTTAAAAATGCAGATACAAGAGGAAGTGAGTTACCTGAGACTGCATCTAGACAGCCTGAAATGCAGCTGATGGAGAATTTTATTACCAGATGAAAGTGATTGTGAGGTAGTGAAGTATCTTTTGTTTTGAGTGTGTCTGGCTTTCTCTTGGCTGGTAATATATATGACAAAAAATCATTTGCCTAATATCTATATGAGCTTTTGAAATAAATGCAATTGGGGCAAATTTTGCTCACAAGTTTTTATATTCAAGGTCTGTGCAAGTCTTTCTGTATTGCTTAAACCCCTTCTTAGAGGCTTCAGAGATTACATGTTTTTAAAGTCTGTTTTGATCTGCCATGACCTTCTGTACAACTCTCACCGAATAATGTTTTTGTAATAATTCGTATTTGAACTAGACTGCGTCTTTCGGGGGGGGGTGGGGGTGGGAAAATCAATCTTGCTTTTTAAGAACTGCCTGTGGTAATATTCACTGGGTGACACACCTCCTAACCTTGCAGGGAGTCAGTCCTCTGCTTATTGCAAAAAATAGAGATTTAAAAAAACAAAGGGAGGGAAAAAAGGCAATTCAGAAATTTCAGTTATTTTTAACTTCCAGCAAATGGCCTTGTTGTATATTTTTCTATTAGGTGAGAACCAGTGTTAACAAATCACACTGGAAAACTGTGTTAATAAATCTTGAGTTGCTGTGTTAACACAAAATATAATCAAGCAACTTGTTAAGAATCTGGCCAGGCTAAGCAGTCCCCTGCAGTGAATTTTCATGTAATTTAACTAAAAACATATTTTCCAATCCTTTAATTGTTCTCACGGTTCTTCCCTGAGCTCTTTTCAAATTATTTTTGAATTAGGTGTGTCAGAACATGACCGGTGTCAATAGGGAGGTAGTACAGTCTCTGTGGCTGCCTTAGGGCACTGAGTTAGAGAGCACCCACATCCTAATGTGGCTTACGTTCTTCTCCTTAGCTGTGTGACCTTACATTTCTTGATGTTAAAGTTCATATGTTCACTTTTTTCTTGTTCACTTTTGGCTGAACAGCAGTCCAAGTACTTGTTATTATATTACCTCTTGCCTTTAGATGTTACTCTTTTCCTAGCCCATTCCCATATTCCAAGACTGCTTGGATGTCAAAATTAAGGGGAGAGATGTCCTTGCAAGCTACCTTTCTTAACTTGCTGGATAGAACCATAGAACCATTCAGGTTGGAAAAGACCTTTAAGATCATCGAGTCCAACCGTAAACATTTGCTGTTGTCTACCTGTCACTTCAGTGCTGTGCTGTGATTGGAGCATGGCATCATGTGCATGGGTGCATATCAGAAATGTGGGGTTTAGGTTTTTAAATTATTTCTGATGGTTCTCCTGTGCCCAGCTGTTACTGAGCCAATGTGACTTTGGGCAGGGAAAACTCCTTATGGCTGTTGTGCTGAGGACAGTACAGGCTTTTCTTTCTGTTCTTTTGCCTCCCCTAGAATATGTCTCTGCTATTTGTTTTCTTACTTTCAGAAAGCTCAATCTGTATTGAATTTCACTCATTAGTGTTAACTCCTAGTGTTACTAGGAGCCTGTATTTGTTACTAGATATTCCCAGGTGCTTTCTTGAATAGGGATGGATTAAAGCACCTGCTTGAGTTTTTGCCAAGTGAAATTTTGCAAAGGCAATGTTCCTGAAACGATGGAGAGTGGGTGCATGCCTTGGACTGTTGCAGAGGGATGGACATGAAGCAGGTCTCAAATCTTGAATGAAGTGTTTAGTGTGGAGAAGCTAAATGATGGGGACTGAAGTGGCTTTTCTGGCCTCAATAAATAATGTGCACCATCTGTATCAGCTGCCCAAACACTTCGTCACCTTTCAACCTAAGGCCGGTTTTTAAAGTGGGTTAGCTAATCTGTGTAAAACTGCAATATAAGCACTCCTTTGGAATCGAAGTGACCTTCACTGAGAATCAAAGTGACTGTAATTCATTCTAAGTTAATTTATGTTCGCATTTGGAGGTAGAGGCTGCAATTCCCTTTAGATGTACACAGAGGATTCAATAAGTTTTAATTCACCTTATGGCTTTTATGAATATGAGGTAATTTTTTCTATTTGCTTGTAAAGAATCTCTGGTGGTCATTTGAAAAATTAAAGAGGATTTGTAGCTCTGGATGCCTCTGTGATTAATGGTCTGTGGTTTATCAACAGCATGGGTGTTGCCATGCAATCTTTCCTGGCTTACCCTGTTTATTCTCGATCTGGTGCAGGCATTTAGCACGATGTTACAGGGCAGCCTGTACTGCCTGATCCCCTCCACACTTGGATCTCGGATTTGCTCATGGTCTTGGCTTCACTGCAGCCCATCGCAAAATAGCTCTTGGAAGCATAAACATCAGAGATACAGGCCGTAGACACCCCAAGTATTATCAGTGGCTTGCATCTTTCTGCTATAGATTTGAAGTTTATTCTTTTTATCTGAATGCATTCATTGAAAGGGTTTATAACATAGTGGCTGCAATAGAAAAGGATTGGGTTCAGTGGCCTGGTGGTCATTCATGAATAACTGGATTTCTAGCATGAAGACACTGCTGAGACAAGAGTTGGCAGAGCAAACCTGAACATGCAGCATGTTTGCCATCGTGTGGGCATGTTCCTTGGGACATCCCTTTGCTTCATCGAAATTATAGTTGAGTGTGCTTTTTTTTTTGGCAGATAAAATTTTTGACGATGAAGACTCCGTGGATGGGAACAGACCTTCCTCAGCTAGCTCCTCTACATCTTCAAAGGCCCCTGCAAACTCACGTAGAGTTGGGATGGGGACTACCCGCAGACTTGGGTCTGCAGCTCTGGGCTCCAAGTCTTCAAGTAAGCCAATAGCATATATGGATTGACCTTTATGTGGAATATTTATAGAGTTCATGCTTGACCTTATTGCAAGGACTTCCAGACTGGCCCCAGGACCCAGTAACACCTTTTCCCCTATGAAATCATTGTGTGTACGATGTCTGCATGCCACGACCAGACTTGGGTAGGATGAATCTTCAAGCAGTCCCCACATCCCTGTAATGCGTTTTGCATTTGTGAAAGGTTGGATCTGTGTGGATATGCACTGAGGGCTATGGGTAAATCATGTCAGTGTTGCAGTGTGTTGATTTTTGCCTTTATAGCTGCAACTCTTTAGCTGAACAGAGGCAGGTTGCTTACAGCTACATGCTAAACTTCAGCCCATGCAATCTAAACCTGATGCGTTGGCTTTCTTCTAAGACCTCTGGGCATTGCTGGTAATGAAGGTGCAGAAAGAAAACTGAGCAATAATTCTGAACGTGAGAAGTAATTCTACATGTGATTGTAATTCTACATGTGACCTAGAGAAACAGGAAAAGTTCCCTCCGTCAGACAGTCTCTATTCTGATTAGTATTCCAGAGACTGTTTATCTTCCTTATCATTTGTCTGTGTTTTCACCTGTCAGATCTGTACCTTCATCTATTACAGATAGGATTAAATCCTTTAAAATAAAATCTCCCATATAATTAAAGTAAATATTCCCTTTCATCTTTCAGACTGTGTCCCATAACTGTTGCGTGACTACTGTAATGACTTCCCTAATGTGCCCCCTGTGCCTAGGAGTTGAAGGATGCTGTGAATGTCTAGCTATGCCTGGTATTGAATTTCCCTGTCTCTGCTTTCATTACATCTGCAGCACTCAGAGGCTGCATGGATAGTCAACTTTTCCTGATTAGGTGCCTTGATAGCTGGTGGTTTCTTAATTGATTCTCTTGTTGATAAGAAGATTGAAAAGGCTTTTTCATTTGTATGTCAGCAGCCAAAGAGGGAGCGGGTGCTGTGGATGAAGAAGACTTCATTAAGGCATTTGAAGATGTCCCAACGGTTCAGGTAAGTAGAAGTACGTGTTAAAACACACAATACTAAAAAGCAGAAGATGGATATGGGATCTAGTCCTAATCTCTGGCAAATTGTGCTTCATTGTGATGTTGGCAAATCTTCTTCAAGGGGAAGGCAAGTGGAAGTTGGAGGGAGGAAGGTCTTAAATGGTGGTATCTGCCAGTGGTTATGTGAAACCCTCAAAAGTGGAGGGAATGGGGATGGGACGGTTGTGATGGAGGTATCACAGGAACGGACATTGAGCTGGAACTGGATGTGCATGCTGCACTGTGCAATCTGCTCAAACAAAAACCGAAGTCAGCAGAAGCCTCTCTACACTTCATCTGTACCATCTGGGAACTGAAAGCAATAATTCCAACTTGTGTGTCTGGGATCACTGCTGTTGTGAGTGCCACAACTGGATAGTGCATGTTTGCTGGTAGATTTAGCTGGATATCTGAGATGTCACATATCCCCTGTCCTTCACCAGAGCTTTATTTTTGGGACAGGTGAACAGCACATGTATCCACTCATGATCTTTCGTAGGTCTTCACTAATATAGCCACTAGTAGCTGCAGGAGTGCTGCTTAAAATTGTGAAAATAAAATAGGAAAAGATGATACTTTAATCATGTTGTGGTATTTAGTAATTTTTGATTGCAGGAAATGGGTGTAAATTCTTTGCATTATGGAAAGCCAGCTGTATCCAAGGCTAGCACATGACATTTAAGTATTGAGGAGCAAAGGATGTAAGAATGTAGTTGGGAAATGATCTGATTTTCTGGAGTAAATCTTGCATTATGGTTCTACTCTGTATTTAAATTTGCAGATTTATTCCAGCCGGGATCTTGAGGAATCCATAAACAAAATAAGAGAGATACTATCAGATGATAAGCACGACTGGGAGCAGAGAGTTTCTGCAGTAAGTAGTGAACCTAGATATGAACTCTCTTAATATAAGGTTTTCCTACACTGAACTTAATCCCTTGAAGAGGGTACTGAGAGAATCTCAGAGTAAGGCTAGAATGTGGTTGAAGTGGTGAACATCTGTTATTGGGGGAAATGTTTCCTTATGAGACTTAATTTAAACTACATCTGTGAAGGAAAATGCTATTTGATATACAAGAACCTGTCAAGATGGCATCAGGCTGAACTGGAAGTCATGCAGCAAATCCAGACGTAAAGCTAGAAATTTTCTAGCAGATGCTGAAATCAAAATGTCAGAAGTGGTATTCAGAATATCTCAAAACTTTCTGATGAAGCAGAAAATCACTTGGTTATAGGGAACTTATCTATACCTTTGTAAAAGGAGGTGTAAAACAGTTCAGAAAGAATTTACATGTTTAGGTTGTGAATGAATTACTATGTGGGAAATTGTGGAAGTGAAAAATCAGATGTTACATGCCTGCCAAGACTGAGTTTTATTTACTGACTTAAGCTGTGTTTTCATGATACAGATGCATGATCTTGTCTACGCTTGTAGGTTTTCATCACTGGTGTAGCAACTTTGACATATCTGTCAAGTCGTGTATTACAGATCTGAGTGGCAAACTGTGCTGATTTAGCTTCCTTCAATTTTTTTCTTTGCTATGCTGAGTAAATGAGCTTAAATCGAGGCACTCTACAGATGCATCAGTATACATGGGGGCCTGTGAAGATCTCCAAAAGAATGTCTATAAGTTAAAATGGTGGTCCCCGTAATATTAATAGAGAATTTCACATTTTGATGGGGTCAGGGTTCCATTTCTACTAGAGCCAGATAATTATTTTAATGAGGTCAATGGGCATACTCTAGATGTAAGTCAGTATTACTCAGATCTGTGTATGAGCCATGCCCTTTAAGTCTACCATCTTTTTAATACAATAGTCAACTGTGAGAGGACCTAAGCTTTAGAAGCTGTTGTAAATGGGTGGTTTCTTATGGGAATAAAGGAGAACTGTTAAGATATCTTTTGACTTAAAAAGTAATGTTTGCGTTATTAACAATACAGTTTGAGTAGCTGTATGCAACACTTCTGGATTCCTAGAACAGGTAGTGTAGTTATATTATCGTACTTAGTATGTGAATATAAGATCTGAAATAATGAAATTGCTTAGACTTTAAGAACAGAGTTCCTCAATGCATATTGAAGAACAGTTGTACAAGGATCCTGGAAACCAAGTACCAGCCCTGAACATAACTGTCCTTGTACTTACTGCTCATTAACAGTCACTGCTTTCTCTTATGGTGCTAACAGTTGAAAAAAATCCGCTCCTTACTTTTGGCTGGAGCTGCAGAATATGATAACTTCTTCCAACACTTAAGACTTTTGGATGGAGCATTTAAATTATCTGCTAAAGACCTGCGGTCTCAAGTAGTGCGAGAGGCTTGTATCACGTTGGGGTAAGTTTACTTTCTAAATGAGCTTGAAATGTGATGTAGAAGAAAAGGAACAGACACTGGTTAAAACACATCTAGGATGTAACTCATGCTGCTAATACTATATAACTATATAACTGTATGTAGAATATGATATTGCTGCAGCTGTTTACAACCATGTCCATGTAGGCTACTAATGGTGGCCAAACTGTGTTTCTGAGTGTTGGATGATGCTGATTTGAGATATGCTGAAAGAATGAGCAAGCCTTCATGCACCGAGTAGGGAAAGATTGAACAATAAAGCTGAAAATGCGTATGTTTTGTTCTGGTTCGGATTGAGCTAGTTTTTATTTTTGATGGTTTATCCTTTGTGAAATGCTTCAAGAAAAAGGGCGTGGCAGTGTTTCTAACAGCTTTTTTGAAATTTGTGCTTATTAAGGCAAAATAGACAGGTTCAGAGAAACTGTGATACAGACTAACAAGTTCAGGAAAGTGCATTCTTTCAGAATCGTGCCATTTGATAATAAATTTTTAGCTGTGCTAGTTACTTTATTTACTTTATGATGAGCTTACTGTTTTCCACAGTTCAAATGAATGTAGAATGTAAGTTTGAAAAGAATGTAAAGGAACTTCTTTTTTTGAAACATTGTGTTCTCTGTCCTTTGGACTTTGGGAGGGTGTGCCAGTTGGGAAGAGTGAGATATCAGATGTGCTTATGTCAGATGTTCTGCACAAGTCTGACTCGCTTAATCCTCAGCACACTTACCAGCATGACTTCTTTCTGTTTTTCAGACATTTGTCATCAGTTCTGGGAAACAAGTTTGACCATGGGGCCGAAGCCATCATGCCAACAATTTTTAATCTAATTCCGAATAGTGCCAAAGTCATGGCCACTTCAGGTGTTGTAGCAGTTAGATTAATCATTCGAGTAAGTATACATCAAAAGAGAACAAAATGTTATCATTTTCAAATTACGTAGTGTCTCTGAGAAAACATGAATGTTGCTGCAGTGAAAATGAAATTAAGTGCTTAATGTACTTTTCTGGTTGGGCTGGGCTTGGTTGTCGGACGTGTCACGCAGCCTTGTGTAGATGATGACGGTTAAGCTCTGCCAAAATAGTAGGAAAAGTGTTTCTTTGCAGACTAAGATAGACTTCTAAGTCTCTAAGAGCTGAGCAAACTTTTTTCTTTGAATGTATTTTAAACCTGCCTTGCAGGACAGACTCATTCTCTTAATTATGCTCTAAAACTCCTCACAGGCAGTGCACATTTCCTAAAGCCGTTAGGTCACAAATGTGACTTCTGCCTAGTGATTCATTGGCGAAGCTGTAGATAGCCTGATATCTCAAGTTGTCACCGCTGACAGTTTAGATCCTCTTGTAGTGACTTCAGCTCCTTGACTCACTTGGAGCCTGTTATAGAAGAAAATAAAACGTCTGTTAAAGGTATTTTAACAGATAATATATAAATTTTTTTTAAATAATAAAAATATCTGTCCATATCTGTTGGTGTTCCTTTATTTAGGAGTTCTACTTTTAAGATTGAAGAAAAATAAGTATCTACATACTAGGCTGGGGTGGCTGAAGGAGATGGCCTTTCATTCCATAGAACTGTGATTTAAAGATTTCTTTCTGTTTTTGCTGTTTGCTTTCTTCTAGCATACGCACATCCCTCGATTAATACCCATCATAACCAGTAATTGTACCTCCAAGTCTGTTGCAGTTAGAAGGTGAGCATTTAGTTTGAATTTCTTCTCTTTTTTTACCAGTAAATAGGTTCACATGTACTTTCTGATAACATTCATGTATCTGTTTTTATTCATGAAAAGGGTTAATATACACACTTAGTAAAGAATGCATCTCATTCTCCCCCATGAGCTGGGATCAAACTCAGTCAGCTATCTTGTGTAAGCTACAGCACTTTCCTCAAAGAAAAATGTTCTTTAAATTAGTCTGTGTTTACATGTCATTATAACATCATACTATTTTGACTTCTTTACAGACATGTTCCTATTTCCCACTACTAGCCGTTATAGTGACACATTTTCTTTGAGCCAGTCAGCATGAGTAGTGTTCTGTGATAGTGTCATCTGGATGTTGGACTGGATGTGCTAATGGTCTTCTCTGCACTTAAAATCTAAGTGTACTTCAGTCCAGTACCTCATTGGGAGACTCTTGCCTGGTCCATCTAGATTAGCTAGTTCTAGTTAAACAAAAAGAAGAGCTTTGTGGTTGCTGAGTTTGAACAAATAACAGCACGCTTGTGCCTTATTTTCTTGAAATGAGGAAGGGAGATTAAAGTTGAAAAGATCTGTCTCCCTAGGAAGCTAAATGTGAACTTTCCCTGTGCAGCCTGCACTAACAGGTACGAAGTATCATTAGCATGGACCTTCTGGGTTTGTATCCTGTTTAATGAAAAAGGGGGCTTTCTGGATTGTTTTATGTCAGCCCTCTCTTCAGACTTCTCCGTAGGGAGGTGCCTTCAGACTGTTCATTGATGGCGTTTGTAGAGATGTTGATGTTTTTATTGGGGTTGTTACTGAATCCTAATGTCCCAAAAAGCTTCATAACAAAAGATGGCTGTTGTTCAGAGGCAGGTATGGCAAAGTCAGTGTGCCTCTGTTAATTTAGAGCTCAGCATTTCTTCTCTTCCTTCTCTCAGGCGCTGTTTTGAATTTTTAGACTTGCTGTTGCAGGAGTGGCAAACGCACTCCCTAGAAAGGTAAGCTTTGAAAACAAGTGGGTTAATTCTCCCCTACTGGGGAGGTTAATCCTGGAGAGAGGATAATCTAGGAGGTGAGACTATATTGGGTAGCTCTAGCAGAGATTTTTGCCACAAAAAAGCACATATATATGTACACACACACTATTCATTCCTATAGTTTTGGCAGAAAGAGTGCGGTGAGTCTGTCTCCTCTGCCAGCCCTGGTAAACATGGCCAAATCCCCGAACTCAAGAGATTTCTGCTCCCCACCCCGCCCCCCTTTGCACCCTAAAGTGAGATGATGAGGTGAAGGGTACTACACATCTATCAGGAGCTTCTGAGCCTTCTACAGTACTTCAAGCTAATGAACAGTGAAAGTAATTATGGGAAAAGAGAGTGGGACACAATTTCCTTAGCCCTGGACTGCACAAGACTGACTAAGGTTTAAGAGAGTGGTTTTGCACCCAGGCAGTTTCAATAGCTAACTAAAGACTGACGTACGAAGAATGCTGCTTGCCTTTTCCTAGTCAGCAACGTGGGTGAAATAAAACTGACTTAAAAGAGTAAATAAATAAAGGTTCTAAAGGATCTTGCATGGAAATGGGAGGATGTGATGAACTCTTTGTTCTTGGAGACCAAGGCAAAATCATATTAGTCATTTGTTTATAAGTGTGGTGCATCTTCTGGGACTGCTGGATAATGTTTTCTTTCTTATTTCAGACACATATCAGTGTTAGCTGAAACGATAAAGAAGGGCATTCATGATGCAGACTCTGAAGCCAGGATAGAAGCAAGAAAGTAAGTGGAAGCTGTTGTTGGTGTCTTTTCTTCCTCCCCTTCTTTGCCCCTGTTGTGTTGTGAGTCAGTGGTATTGCACGTTGGAGACTGAAGTCCAGACAAGTTATGTTCTCCTGGCAGTTGATGCCAACTTTCCCATGGCTTTAATGCGAGTGTGTACTTCAGCAGGAGATGTCATATGAGGTGATCACATAGGGCTGAGTTATATATGTATAGTATCTTCTAATGGTGCTTGCTTCACTTTGTTCTTGTAATATTTTATTACCTTTTTATGTGCCTGAGCAGGTAAAATGCTTACCTGAGTTCTTCAAGAGTCTAGAGTTGAGAACTAGTAACCTAGTCTTTCTTTTTGATGTTTTTGTTGCTTGCAATTAACTGAGATTTCTTCTGTTTAGTACAAAAATTACTTCTAATATGCTTTTTTCTTTTCTTTTTGACTTGTATGCAAGACCTAGGACGGAGTAATGCCAGGCACAAGTATAAATTGGGAGAGGAGTGGCTGGGGAGCAGCCCTGCAGAAAGAGATCTGGGGGTGCTGGTTGACAACAGGCTCACTAAGGAGTCAGCAGTGTGCCCTGGCAGGCGAGAGGGCAAACTCCATGCTGGGGTGTATCAAACACAGTATGCCCAGCTGGTCAAAAGAGGTGATTATTCCGCTGTATTCAGCGATGGTGCAGCCTCACCTGGAGTACTGGGTGCAGTTCTGGGCCCCACAATCTTAAGAAGGATGTGAAGGTCCTTGAATGTTTCCAGAGGAGAGCAACAAAGCCAGTGAAAAGGCTGGAAGGAATGTCCTGTGAGGAGTCGCTGAGGACTCTGAGTTTGTCTAGTTTGGAGAAAGGGAGGCTGAGGGGTGACCTCACTGCTCTCTACAGCTTCCTCATGAGGGGAGGTGGAAAGGGAGATGCTGAGCTCTTCTCCCTGGGATCCAGTGATAGGACGCATGGGAATGGTTCAAAGCTGCGCCAGGGGAAGTTTAGACTGGACTTTAGGAAGCATTTCTTTACTGAGAGGGTGGTCAAACACTGGAACAGGCTTCCTAGAGAGGTGGTCGATGCCGCAAGCCTGTCACTGTTTGAGGCATTTGGACAATGCCCATATAACATGCTTTAATTTTTGGTCACCCTTGAATTGGTCAGGGAGTTGGATGATTGTTCCAATCGAAAGAGTCTATTGTTATTTGTCACTCTTGAAATAAAAGTCCTTGTGCTAATACACTGCTAAATGGTATCCTAAATGAAGGAAATATTTTGTGACACTGAAATAATATCTTTGTGTGTATCTACAAGAAACTTTAATATTTGCAATTAATTTTCTTCTGTGGAAGATATCTTCCATTTCCATGAATATGTGTGTACTTACGGTAGTATGCTGATACACTAGGATCATGCTCTTTTGAACAGAACGCTACAGGAACTTAATCTAAATGCTATGTTACAAGCAGAGTTTTTTCACAGTAGGACTGTTTAAATCCTTTTGAAAGGGAATGTGTCCATCACTGAAAAATACAGTAGGCACCGAGACTTCACAGCAGGTGACCAGTTAAGCTGAACAGGCAACAAGGAGAATGGCATGAGACTTCAGAGAGCATGCTTAATTCTCTCTTCCCGTGTTTCTTAATTAACAGGGTGGCTGATTGTAAGACAGAAATTTGTTTCTTTCTAGTGATGTGAGAAAGCATGTGACTTCTCCGAGGCTCTGAGGACTGGCTGTCACACACAAACAATTCCCGATTCATTTGAGCTAGCGATCTTACTCTTAAACTGCCTGTTAGTTATCCCCTGAAAAGTGCTGAGCGCTTTCATCTCTTTTGTGATGAGAGTGAATGGTGGTTAGTCATCAGCCAGGAGATCTGGACCAGAGAGGAATTCTCCTCTCATCTTAAAATGTTCTTCTGTTTTCAGCGTGGCACTAATTGGAAGTCTATAGGAGCATCTCTTTCCTTTTCTTTGTTATTTCTTCCCCAAAAGACAGTCAACAGCCTCAAGTCAGTACACAAGATTTGCCTCTGCAGCATTGTAGGAGAGCTGTTTGTTAAACTTAAGGAAGAAAACAGCTGCAGCTGGGACTTTCCTGAAGTGGGCCCATGCATGTGTGTTCTGCTTTTGGCATGTTTTTGAAGTTGCTGTTGAGCACCCAATCCCAAACTAGTATTAGTCTAGTTGGGTCTACCATTTCTCATGTACAGTAGACAGCCGGAGGGATGAAGGTTTCTCTGTAATAAAGCTTTGTTTGGCTACTTGTGTTTTCACAATGCACCAAATGGTACATTCCTCTTTTCTTACTTTCATTTGATTTGTCTTCTGTGCAGCTGTTTGAGCAACACAATGGGTTGAAGGAAGTGATATGTCTTAAGTGCATCATAGGGGCAGTAGGTGGTTGACGCGACTGGGCTGATGAGCCCACTAATGCCAGTAGTGAAAAGGGCTCTGACTGTAACTGTGCTCCACTGCCCTCTAAAATACAACAAGAAAATGTTCACGGTATTGTGCCTTGCTTTCAGGTGTTACTGGGGTTTCCACAATCACTTCAGCAGGGAGGCAGAGCATTTGTACCACACCTTGGAGTCTTCCTACCAGAAGGCCCTGCAATCACACTTGAAGAACTCTGACAGCATTGTGTCCTTGCCCCAGTCGGATCGCTCCTCCTCCAGCTCCCAGGAGAGTCTCAAGTAAGTCCTTCAATGTCACTACCTCTTGATTTAAACAACTGCAGATAGCTCCATTGAATTGAAGGGAGCCATCCATTGCTTTGTCTGATCTGGTCATTGTTTGACCTCAACGCTTGGTTATTCCAAAAAAATTTTTTTTTTTTTTTGTTACGCTAACTTATTATTAAAAAGGCGTCGAAACCCACTACTGTCTTAAAAAAAGAAATCATTATCTTGATATCATAAATAATTTTCAAGGAAGCTTTTTGTGCTCAGCAGATATTGTTAGTAATTCCTTCAAGGTGTGCTTAAAACAACGCTTGGATTCAAATTCCGTGTTTAGAGGTGTAAGTCTGCCTCTTTCCATGTAAGAGAAAAAAAAAAAAAAGACTAAACGAAATTTGAGTTGTAACTGCAAAATCAATGTTACTCTTGGGTTGAATATATGTATCTTACTTCTCTTAGAGATACAGTGAACTTAAATTGCAGATATTTGGAGCCTAAGTGTTAGACCTATATGAAAAATATCTAACTTATGTACAAAAAGTGTTCTTAAAAATCTCTTCTTCCTCAAGTAATGTGCATGGTAATTTTTTTCTTAGTGATTTGTAAAGAATTTCATGGTGGTGCTGTATTTGTTAAATAAGTTTTGTTAGTGTATTCCTGTATATAAATAACTTACTGTTAACTCGGTTGTGTACCGAGGGAACAGAGTAGCACTGTTACTGATGACTATGAAATAACAGTTTTGTTTTAATAAATATTTATATTAAATTCTAGCCGTCCGTTGTCTGCCAAAAGAAGTCCTACTGGAAGTACTACATCTAGAGGTGAGAACAGGAGCTGAAAAATGCACTCACATGTTGTTGAGGAAGTGTGATGAATTAGAATGAGAATTTCAGACACTAGGATATGCAAAGAACAACTTTGATCACTATTTACTGCTCCTTAAAATGGCAACTTATTATGTAAAATTTTTAATTAGTTTTGGGTTGTACACCACATTCTGTGCATCAACTGCTGATACAATGATGCTTTTGAAAGTTAGTAAATCTGTTATTGCTTGCACCTGAAGGGAAGGCTTAAAAAGCCTTGAAAGTTGTAGCCAAGGTATGTTTAGCTGTGCAATGGATGGAATAAACTACTGCTGACGTTAAGACATACAGCTTCATAGTCTAATGGTGCATTCAGCTTTACAATTTTCTGTCATTTATTCTCTGTGGTTTCAGCACTTGCGTGCAGGCGATGCCTCCACTAAGTCCTACAGTGTTAAATTCCATCTCGTTGCTAGTCTGTTTTTATTGTTAGGTGGAATACTTAGGTGCAGCTTTCCTGTCCTAAGTAAATGCATACAATAAATAGTAAACTTCAATATACAATATAACAGACAAAACTTTGTTGGTAGAAGATAAGCTGCCTTCTACACCTGACTAAGGTTGGGTTCTGTCTGGTTTGTGTATACACGACACCCTGCTGACACCTTTGATGCAAGGAGCTATTGGTGTGGAACCTACTTGACTGTGCACACAAATGCACATTTGCTTGCAGCTGAATGGACAAGCTTCATGCTTAAGAGGGTAAGCATCAAGTTCCCATAAGTGGTGGGAACAGCAGTCCTCATGAGAAGATGAGGTCCTGGGAAGGAAGTTGTTAGTTAGAACCTGGACTGAAGGACCTGCAGGTCTGTTTTGGCCAGCAACTCACAAGATGGTAATGAGTACTGTGGTTGGACTTTCCCATCTAGGTTCTGTTAGAAATTTATTACTGGCCTGGCAGCCTTTTTGATCTCAGGATTTAGGTTAGTGTCTGATAAAGTTCTTAGAGGTAGCATCAGGTCAGCATTGAAATATCTTTGCAGGAAGTGTGGGGAAGCCCACATTGCCCTGATAAAGCATTCTTAGTTGAGGTATTTTAGTGCCAGCAGGGAGAGTTAAAAATAGTACATTAAACTGCTTGTCAGGCTCTTTGAAGCACACAGCTCAAAAAATTAATCTTCTTTATTCTGGATCTCCCACTCCCATCTGCAGCATCTACAGTAAGTACAAAATCTGTGTCAACACCAGGATCTCTGCAGCGATCCCGCAGTGACGTCGATGTGAATGCAGCAGCTAGTGCCAAGTCAAAAGTGACGTCTTCTGGAGCATCCACCCCCTTCAGTTCTGCTGCAGCCTTGCCCCCAGGCTCATACGCATCACTAGGTAAATCTACATGCTCTCCTACTTTTGCAGTTAGCTTTCTTTACTAGCAGAAAGTGCCTGGTAGTTTTATTTGAATAATGAACTCTAACTAGAAGAACATATCTGAGATAGTTACCAGCTCTCCAGGATCAGTGTGTGATCTCTTGCCCTTTGGGATTAAGGAAAAAATTTGCAACAGAACTGACTTGAAGCAGCTTCTTAGTTTTTGAATTGTACAGCAGTCTGTGTCTCACTCTTCTTTCTGGGGAAAAGAAAATCTTACTTCAATTCTGGGACATTGTTGAGGAAAACACTGCTCAATTCCTTCTGACGTGTCCCCCTATCTCTTTTCCTTCTCTTCCTTCCCTCCTTTCCTGAAACTGGTTTCCCATTAATTGTTTTATGCTTTGAATGGTACATCCTAGTTGAGTTTGATCGCTTTCTGTTTCACAAAAGAGAAAGATGTAGAAGCAAAGAGAAGAAGTTTGACTTCCCATTTCACCACACAGGATATAAATATCTGTTCCTTATGCTGACTCTTTTTGGATTACAGCATTGTGACATTATTCTCTCCAAGCATCGTATATCACTTTCAGGTGCCCCAGGGTTTCTTGCAACGAAGTTTGCATTTGATCTTTCTTTACTGGAGATGCTGTTGAAGGAGGCATGGAGGAAGAAATGCAAGGCAGTGATGAGCAGAGCTGACAATCTGAACTAGTTTCTCATTCTGCTGGTTTCATGCTAATCTAATTCCAGACTTCTCATCGATTTACCTTTACAAGAAGGAGAAAAATAAGAAATCAGTGATCTTGTTTCAAGCTGTGTAGATTGTCTTCACTGAGTCAGTTGAAAAGGTGCTTCTCCTTAGTGTAGAGCATTTGGTCTTTAGTCTGATAAAATATGCTTGGTGACTTATATAAGGATGGTTTCTATAGATTCCTTTTGTAGACAGGTTTCTTTCATGCCTGAAGTATTTTACCTTGGCTTAAATGTGTTGTTTGTATTTGGTTCAGAAGTTGAATTCTTATTCTGATTTAAATTGTTCATACTTGTTCAAGATTTAGATACTTTGCAGTGAAGACATAACACAGGATATGAAGTTGATGACATAATAGCATGCTTTTGAGCTTACAGATGCAACCATTTTTCAGTGGCAAAACTGCTTTTGAACAATCCTGCGTCATAAGGAAGAACGGAAGAGGTAGGGAAGTATCTGCTAAAGTAGGCTTTGTCCTTGAAGCCAGGAGACTGAATACAGCATTGGTCTTGCTCTTAAAACAGACTGTAAGAGAAAAGCGGTAAATACACTCATAAGCGATGCAAACATGGCTGCTCCTCAAGGCACCTGCTTCCTTTGAGCTAGTAAGGACATTTGTCACCTGAGGCAAAGAAAGAAAATGGAGTTTGGCAAAGGTTGGTTATTGCAGGAGGGAAAACCTGCAGCATATTCTTCAGATACATTAAGCTTTGATTTGCTGCTCACAGTTTTTTTCATTTCTTTAATTGTGTTAATTTTTTTGCATATTTCTCTAGCGAATATACAGTGCCCACTTCTGTTGATGTTACTAATTTTCCCTATTAACCCTTTCCTTATTTTTTTTTTTTTTAATTTGCCTAAAGATGGTACTACCAGTAAAACTGAGGGTAAGCAGTCTCTCTGTGTAACTGAGGTGTGTCCACAGTCGTACCACCCTACCTGGTCTCTGTTCTCAAAGTGTTATCTGGTTCTCATCCATGTTCACTGGTGACCTGCATGAAGTGTTGCATGGTTGTCCTGCTCATTTTGATGCCATGGGGTATTCTTCACGTTCTCTTCAAGCTCCTCAGGCCACTAATAGGCACTAGTCTGCTTTTATGACTTGACTTCTGATCACAAAGCTATATGTGGGTCTCTGTATTTAAAGCACTGCTTTTGCTTGAAGGTGACCTGTGCACAGATTCAAAACAAAACCCAACCAAAAGACCAACACAGGGCTTGTGTTTTCTTGCTCCATGATGTGTAAAGGTTTGCTGTGTTTTTCCATCCAAAGCTCAGGTCGCAACTGCCAAATGTTTTCGGGAAGAGACTGGGCAGCGAGAGAATTGAATGAGATGATCACATGGCAGAAAAATGAGGACAGTAAATAATGATCTCTAGGGAAGGAATATTTAGTCAACCTCTTTGAACCTGAGCTCTCTCTTTTTGTTGTTAACTGAGTGAGATTGCTTACATATAAGATAGTTGGAGGAAAGGCTCTTTTTTTTTTTTTTTTTTTTGAGAACACTGAGCCAGCTAGTTTGGGAGGGCTCCCAGTCTCATTCTCTGGCTCATTGTCAAAGCTTGTTCTTTATTTTTCTCAAGCAAAAAAGATCGCTGGGAAGTCACTTTTTCTGAGGCAGACAGGAGTTGAAAACTATAATGTCTTCTACACATAATGAAGACACTACACCCCCCAAGAAACTCATTTTTTCCTGATGCAAGTCTCTTTTCAAGGGATCTATTACTGTCTGTGTGGGACTGTGCTCATATCCTTGATGAGTGCTTGTATTTGGATGTGGTATTCTAAGAAGTGCCACGGTGCAGTTGATATGTATGGTGCTGCTGTGCGGTTGAGGTGTATGGTTTTTTTCCATCCTATTATTGGAAGGGTCTCTACCATCTTTAGAACTGTCACTTAATCTTGGTGTTGAGAGATGAACTGGCTCTGGATCATGAGCAAGTGTTTGTGCTTTGTGATCTGTCAGTGATAAGGAATATTTAGTTGACCTAAACAACTTCATTTCTAAATCAACAGCAAGTTAGATGAAAGTTCCAGATTGTTGTAATCCTTAGGTTTTTTATTCATTGCTGGCCTTCTTTTTCTTTTCTTCCTTTCCCCCTAGTTCTCAAACCTTTCTATTTTTAGCCTAACTTTTAAAAATTGAATGTTTAATAAATAATAATTTATTAAATACCCTGTGCAGCTCTCAATCCTTTCCTAGGCTATAATATTTGTGGAGGGCTGTTCCAACAGCTGTCCTCTGGAATACCTTTGTTTTCAGTTTATTAAATGCTTTATTGTCATCATGCAAAAGGATAGTTTCTTATTTGATTAGGTTTTTTGGTGGTTGTTTTTTTTCAATTCAGCTGTATTGGAAGCAGATTGGATTTGGTAAAAATCTGTAATAGAAACCAGCAAGTCACTTCAGGGGAAAGATTGAAAGATGAACTTTCAGAAATGTAGTTTTTCATCTGCCTCGTGTTAAATACCAGATCTCATCTCCTCTTTTTGCTGTAGGATTCTCTTTTTTTGGGGGGGGGGGCGTGGATCAGGGAGGATTATAACAATGTGGCACACTACAGTCAGAGCACTTGAAGGATGAGTTTAATCCCTGTTTGGAACTTTTTGTCTTTATTTTCCTTTGTTGAGACAGTTGAGGGAAAACTAGCCTTTGTTCAGGATTTGGTGTGTCCTACAGATGAGGGCTGAGAAAGGTCTTTTGCCCTGGAAATGCAAGAGGTAATCTTTGAACATAAAGGAGAAATTCCATCTACACCTGTGCCCCTGGGGTTTTTTGCAGGTCACCAATAAATAATTTAAGGGCAAATCCCTGTGGTTTTTTGTGGTTCAGCTTGACATTAAATCTGAAGTCTGGTTCCCATCATGGTTTTCTGTAGCCGCAGAGTAAAAGCTCTTGCACCTTCCCCTCAGCTGGGAGCCAGCATTGTGCAAACTTGGCAGTTCCCATCTGCTTTGCCCTCAGTTCTCCTCAGTGTTTTGGTTTTGAGCCAGACATCTCAAAACAGGAGCAAGAGTGGGTTATGCCAGTGGCATGAATACAAAAGCCTGAGTATCAGTCCTTTGGTTTTAAGTAGTGTCACCCCACTTGAGAAATGCTGTTGAAATGCACTTCTGCATGGAAAGGTAGCGTGAGTCTGTATACCACCCAAATCTGTGCAGGTCTTCTGCTGCCTCCGTGCTGTGAGGCTGTCTCTTCATGCAGTGCATAGTTATGTTTTGATTGCCCAGACGCTTCATTTATGGGTGTCTCTTGAACTTCATTAAGAGTTTTCCAGGCAGAAAGCTTGTAAGATCTGAACCCTTATCTTGATCAGGCCTTCACAGCTAGTGCTATGTAAGTACCAGTTGTGCCCTAAATCCATGTTTGTTATGCCTGATTAAAAAAGAACATCAGAAAAGTTTCTGCTTGTTTTATTATGAACCAGCTTTTAATATTTAAATATTAAATTATATATTTAAATTTTTATTTTTTATTTAATATTTATATTTAATATTTAAAAAGAGGTGCATAATGCTGACTTTCAGAACAGAAAAATGGTTCAGAGTGTTTCTGTTATCTGGCTGCCTTTTCTTCAAAAGTGAGCATGAAGACAAGCTTTTCAGGCAAGCGTTTCCCAAAAGGGGGAAGCGTAAATGCTGGTCTGTCCTGAAACTGGCAAGTTTAAAACAAAATCAGAAGTTTCCAGAGTCAGTGGCACAATTTTTAATAGTTCGTATTATTCACCAGAAGGGAAATAAAATCTGGTTTATTATAGTTTTCAAGTAGCAGATCACTCTTTTTGAGCCTAATCTCACTTGGACATCTTGAGCCTTACCAAAGGCTTTGAGAGTAACACAGGGTTTATGAAATCACCATTACTGTTTTCTTCTCTGCCTTAAAGCTCTTCCTTGACCTCAAGGACAAGGAATGATTCAAAGGTTTGACTGAACACGGTATCTTAAATGGAAATGCTCAGGTAGTAGGTTCTTTGTTCTCTTGGTCCATCCCTTTGCATGTACTGACTTGATTTGCCTGTGCTTGTTGGTGTAGGGCGAAGTGGTGCCTCTGTTGTTCCCTCAGCCCTCTGTTTTGGAGGGAGTTCTCGTGCAAAACCCAGAGGCAACATATGCCGATGGCTTCCAGTAAGGGTTGAGTGCTTCTCAGAGGAAATGATGGTGTGGAGTCAGGTCTTCTACTAATATAATGTTGGGCTTGTGCTAAATATGCATGGAAACTATACCATGCTCATTGTAAAAAGTTGTTTACAGCTTTATATGTAAAGCATGTTTTTAATTGATGTGGGCTTGTCTCACAGATGTCCATGTGTCATTTAGGAGTGGCACAGCTAGGCGGGTCCTAGATGCATTTTCAGGAATGTTTTTCCTCCAAGGGAGGGAAAAACCCAATGCTGAGTAACCTAAATGCATTAACATGTTCCATGGAGAGACCATTACTATCCCAGTGCTTCCTTATATAACTTGTGTGGTTGTAGGTATCATTATTCACAGCATGGAACTGATTAAACTTGGTTGTGGAGCTGTTATATACCATTTCTAGACTACTAGAAAGCATTTTCTTCAGTGTAATATACAGGCTGGGTCTCACAAAGCCTATGTCTGTTCTGAGCACTGGGGATGGAGATGCTGCAGTATCCTCCCAGAGGAGCTCAGAACATCACTGCTGGATGAAGCCTTTTGTAATGCAAAAATGTTATCACAGGATCTTCCTTTGCTTGTTCCTTTTTAAAAAAAAACAAAACAACCTTCCTAGGTTTAGACATGTTAGACATTTCAAGGTTGATTCTGATCCATTGTTTGTTGTAAAAACTGACAATAACTTCAAAAAAATGAAACCAACTCCCCCTAAAAAAAAAAAAAAATCCAGAAATGGTTTCTTAACACAAAGCATTTATATGTCATCTTTCCAAATACTTTCTCTCCTGATGGTGATGTGTCACATGTCAAATTTAGATCAAGGACTTTTTTATGGGAATACTTTTATGGTTTTTGGAAACTAGTTGGGGCAGTCTTTATCTGTTCTTTTGCTGTGCTGCTGTTGTCAGGATGCAGTAATTATTTTAAGAGCAGCAGAAAAATAATGATTATGAAATGTGAATTGCTACATCTGCAGTGTGTGCTAGATATGGAAACAAACCCCCTTGAAAGCAAAGAAGTTTTGGGAGGGGAGGTGTTTGTTTGAGTTTAACAACTCAACAAATGACAAAAGTAGTCTGAATAACTTATTTGATATGCTATTCACAGTCTTGCTTGAAATAGTTTTTCTGTCTGGGGTAGAGTGATAGGCATAAAGCCACACATAGTCCTGTGTGCAAATAACTCCAGGCTGAGAATGCAGACTCTTGTTCGCAGTTTAAATCCTTAAGGGAATGTAGTAGAGACATTTGTATTGTATAGATGAACTTATATATATACAAGCTGTACTTGGTATAATGTATATTAAAAACCTTGAGATTTTCAAGCCAGACAGATAGTGATTCATCTCACATTACTATAAAGCAAATAGGTTTTGGGTATCATAAGACTCATTTAAAAGTTGTACATGTGTGTGAAGATCAGTTAATGTATGAAACATCCCAGGTCCATCTCACGGTTTTCTCTCTCATACAGATTTTCCTAAAGCAATTTTGAGTTCCAGTTGGTCAGTTTTTGTTTTACAACTGAAAACTGTACTTGGATAGGAAAAACTTAGAATTCTATCTTTTTTTCTTGAAGAGTAACTTTGGGTCACTTAGTTTTAACCATTTGTATGCTGCAAGTACAATTAATTCCCTGTGTGGAAAAAAAAATACATAGTTTTTGAAAGTTCAGAACAGAAAACTTTGGAAAGTTTGTTAATAATTCATGCTTCAAGGAATGCATATAAGTGATATCAGATGGCACCTTTTCCTTGTAACTGTGTGAAGAGTTTGACCTTGAATTTGAGAGGCTTTTTTCCCCCTTCCGTTTTACTTCATCCCGTGGACTTTAAAAAATAAGGTACTCCTAAGGTGGGTTGTTAGTGTGCTATTGCAGTGTTTGTACCGTTACATAATTTTTATGTCATGAATTTCTATTTTCTGCGATTCCTGTTGTTTGCACAATGCGAGTCCAGTGCAGTATTAGTTCAAATGTTTGTCAGCCTTTTTAGAAGGATGAGAGAACCTGTATCAGTGTTGGGACTCTGTTTCTCCTGTGCAAGAGCAATTCTTCATCCCACATTGTCCTCTCTGACACCCATTAGGCCAAAAATCAGTGTGCAAATCTACCAGTCCAGAAGGAAGCAGAATTTTGTTCCTGGACATTCATTCATTTATTCATTCAAGAACTATTGAAGTTGGTAGGAGTCTATCCACTGACTCTCAGGAGTTTCAAAATAGGACTGAGCTCTCTCTTTCTAATGCTGCTAATAATCACATGTTAATTAAGTTTGACCCTTTGGTTCAGTTTTCTTTCTTCAAGCCCCCAAAATTGGTATCAGAAGCTAACCTTGGTTTCTTTTTATAAATTGTTTTAGATTTTGCATTTCCTAAGGTGGCAGAGTTACATTACATATTGTCCCAATTTCCTCCTTGTTCTTAGTCACTTGCTAATAAAGCAATAAAAGATTTAGGACATGCAGGAAGAACAGAAAATTTTGAGGATCTTGAGAATGGCCTGTGCATAAAAGGAGGAGGTATCAGTCTCTTCTTGCCTATTCTTGGCCCATACACATCACTAAATGTGGTTTCCAGTACTGTTGTTACTGTGTGGAACATTGAATTTCAGCTTGAGTTACCCCCCCGGGACTTTCTGTTGGTCTTCTGGAAGGATGTAAATTAATTCCATTACTGGTTCCTAAGACTGGTTTAACTTCTTGTCTTACTGTTTTGTACTCCTGCTGCCACCTGTGTTGCCCTCCTGATGTGAGAAACGAAAGGAAGCCTTGAGGCTTCTGACAAGAGCGCGAGGTCCTTCTGCCTCCTTCCCTGAGCGCGCCTGCTTTGAAGCCTGCGGTGGGGCGTGGGGTACGCGCCTTGTGGCAAGTCACACAGTGGCTCTGCTCATCTGGGTGCAGCTGCACATGTGCTGAACTTGGGAGGGATGGGAATGAGCCAGCGAGGGGCGAGCTATAGAGCTGTCTCTAGGATGTGTGTCAGGCTGACCATTTGTAAAGGGCAGATAACGTCCTAGAGCAGAGATCTGCAGCCTTGCTGGTGGTAAGAAGACCTCAGCAGCCAGTTTCAAGACTGGACCCACATGGATGTGCTCTGAGTTTGTTTAGTTGAGCCAGTAGTTTAAAAGTGGGTTGTTTATATTTTCCCAGTTTTATGCTAATGATTTCTTTTGTCTCATCTACAAACAATCGCTGGAGTGTAGATACCTGCCTTGCCTACTGAGCTATATTAAAACTAGATGCTAGTGGAGAGGTCTGAAGTTCAGCTGTCTTCTATGCTTTTTCCCCTGCAAAAAGTCTAGGCTTTATTCTCAAAGTTAAACATCTCCTCGTCACTTTGTGTTTCTCAGAAGCTTGCAGACCATGTTATGAATATTTTGAGAGCTCAGAAGAACAGAGCTCTCAATCCGTTCAGCCTGGGCTGCTTGCCGTTGTCTCGTCCTGCATGTGTACCTTATGTGATTTTTTTTTTTTTTCCCCCTGGGAAGTGTATATCCCCCTGTTCATATTTCTCTGCGTGCTTATGGTGGAGACAACGGGCAGGAGATGCATATCTATAACTGATGGGTGCAGTTGTCTAGACTCTTCTCACCTGTTGTGGTTTTTTTCCTTTTATTATCGTGCCTAAAACTTGAAGTCATTCTCTGAGTGCAGGATAGCACTGGCATGAGTCCTGAGAAACAGCTTCAGATTTGGCCGAGAACTGAGTTGTTGAAAAGTACTGATGGAGGCTTTGATTGTGTTGCTCTTAATTATTTCTTTCCCATTAACTAGACAGAGATAATTGAAACTTAGCACTGGAGAGAACATTCTGTAGGAAACAGCCCTGCCCCAGGAAGGGGATGAACTGATGACCCTGTAAGCTTCTCTAGCTCAAATTTCTGTGGCTTTTTCATGAGGAAAGGATGGAAAAAGGACCAAGAACACTTTGAGACTTCATACCCATTCTCCGCTTAACTAAAGAGCAGACACAAAGAATCATTTTTCCACAATGTTGATTGTGTTAAATGGGACTCTCCATTACAAGTAAAGTTACACTGATCTCGGGATAAATAGAAGGGATCTGTAAACAGCAGGCTCAATGAGCCTGAAACAAGCGTAGTCAGGCTGCACTGACAGACTCTCGCAGGAGTGCATGCCAGCCTGTGCATGTAGAGCAGGATATAAGGCACCAAACTGCCAACTGGAAATCCCAGTGATGGAATTTGTGAGGGCATCTGTCACACCCGTCTCCAAAAGAGTGATCGCCTTGTCAGAAAGTAATAATTTGATATAGGAAGCAGCATTTAGGAGACTGAAATTTTTGTTGTAGATCCTTGGTAAAGAAGCTACTATAGTACTGAAGCAAAGGCTATAGAGAGGTAACATTTTTTAATTAAACTGGCTGATAGCATTACAGAAAGCAAAGAACTTTTGGGACTTGTGGACTGTGACTGTTTCCACTCCCTGCCCTGCATCTCAGCCAGTCTAAATAAAGATGTTGCCTCTCCCTGTAAAATTTTTCTTTTGTACCCTGTTTAATTGTGTGTATAGCAACCTTACAAGCGTAGAATAATATGTTAGAAACTGCTGCTGTCTTTGGAAGAAACCTATTGACAGTCTGATTGTCTTTGCATTCCTCCAGGTCGGATTCGTACAAGGAGACAGAGCTCTGGCAGTGCCACAAGCGTCACATCAACGCCTGCTGATACCCGAGGCCGCAGCCGGGCTAAAGTGGTTTCCCAGTCCCAGCGTAAGAAGTGTTTTATTTCTAGGGGAGCAGAACAAATAGTTATTAATATGTTTCTCTTGAATTGCAGTAGTGTCAGCTGAGGATTGGGCTCACTTCTGCTAATAACATTTGGACGGTGTAACAAAACAAATTCCTGCTCAGGCAGTGTGTACTTCTGCTGACAAATAAGTCCCCAAATCCGAGTGCTTAGTTGCTGCCTTTTTTTACCAGCTGTGCTGCAGAATTTCATGTTGCCTTGATGTGTAGGATTAAATAACTTGCACTGGGTCCCACTGAGACACCCGCTGTGTCTAGCTGACTGCTGTCCTGGGTTCTTGCCCTGCCAAGCTTGTCCTGCTTGTGTGGCTGTATTTCTGTATGTGTAACATGTGGGCTGTCTAAAGGTATTGGGATTTGGCATCAATTTAAAATAGGACATTACTTATTTTGTGTAGATATGGGGGAGGTGGTTCTGCTCTGATTCACATGACCCATTGCTCTCTGGCTTAGTGGCAGGGCATAGTTTTCCCCAAGGAGCCATACATACGGTGCTGCTGCATATTTGTCTTGTGTATCTAAGGAGAATTTTGTCACTCAAACTCTAAAAAGAATTGGGGGGAGGGAGAAAGCCACTCATGTTTTGAGGACCTTCAAGCTTGCGAGTAAGAAGAGATGGGGTTTGTGGAAAAACCTGTTTGTTCTGAGGACTTGCCTTGCTTTGTACCCCTATTTAAAAGCCCTGCTCTGTTTATGCTCTCATTGCTTTGCTCTGTCATGCTGGAAGGATGGGGAAGTAGTTTATAGCATTGTGTTAAACTGGGAGAGCTGAAGAGAGAAGTAGTATATTCAGGATGGGACCAAATCTTTACATTGAGGTCATGAAGGAATTTGGGCTTTGATATACTGATCTAAATTGTTTTCTTCAGTTTTGAATGTAAAATTAATCCAAAGCCAGAAATTACCTTTTTCTCTAAACTTAGTTTGTTGAAAAATTATCAGACCAGATGAGGCAAGTCCCAGAAATATTTAAAGAATAATTGAAGGTTATAGACCATATAGAAGGTCTTACGAAGCTTTAGGATGGTCACATCTGAATCTTCTCTCTTGGTCTAGTTTGCTGAATCCCAATCCCAGCCTAGCCCAACCAGATGTGAGCTTTATCTTAAGCCAAACATTGCATAAAATAACTTAGGAATTCAAATATAATACGGTCACAGGACCAAATTCTCCATGTCCACACAGTGGATAATCCTGTTGCAATTTTGCAGATAGGGCTGGGGTGTAATTTAGAGCAGCACTTGGGTCTCAGAGTGTTGGTTGACATTTAGCTAAGCAGCTGATCAATGTTGGGAAATTGTTAGTCACATCTGCACACTAACTCACTGCATTCTGCAGAGGCTTTAGGAGTGACATGTTTGTGAATAAATCTGTCTGTATTTGTATAGCATAAACCGCATGCTGAACGCTGTATTGTCTTGCTGTCTTTTAATCCACTTTTTGCCTGTCCTTTGGTCTGCCCTCATAATCAAGGATCCAGATCAGCTAATCCTGCTGGTGGTAAGAAATGTTTTCCCTTTCTTGCTTTCTTACATTATTTCCTTCACATTTAACTGCTAAGCTTTTAGCTTCCCTCTTTCCTAACTATGAGACTTAAAAAGCATTTTATTAAAATCATAAATTCAAATGCGTATGGCAAGTGATCTTGCTTTCTCATAGTAATCAAACGTGGTAAGCATACATTCTGCATATGGAGACTGGCTCCTTGCTGTAGCTTAAACCCCAGGTGCTAAATTCTTCCAGTTACTGCAGTACAACCCTGCTGACATGACATCAGAGAGATTGCAGCAGTGTAAGTTGGAGTATTGGCTTTCAGGGTGTGGATGCTGTATGGCTGGCATCTGTCACAGGTATTCTCACTTTTCGGGGAGTGGGGGAGCCAGCACCACATACAGGATTGGGGTGTATGATGTGATTGCTTCAGAATTGTTTTGGCCAAGAAACTGCAGGGGGCACGTAGGTGAAAATAATACATGTGTTATGGTATTGCCCATCAGATTAATAGAATTGCATAACTTCTTAAGACAGAAGAACAGTCTTAACTCTTGCTAGTTGTAATAGTATCTAGAACTGAAATTTTTAGGATGTGTAGATACTTTTCAGAAAGACCAACATGAATATCGATTCAGAATGCGAGCTTGCCCGAGTATGTTCTTGTAACCTTTTCAAATATAGTTCTCCTGGCTGTTTTAGCAAACAAATAGTATGTCGGGAATGGTAATATCAGCAGCAAATTTTCAGTGACTTTTATATAGCTGAAGAAGCAAAAGAGAGTCTTGAATCTGTTATTCTCATAGCTCTTTGTGGCTACCTTTAAGCTAGCATTGCTAATTTTCAAGCAACTTAGCAAATGAAGATCCACAGAAAAAAGAAAAAAGTGTTACTCAATCATTGAGTTAGCAAGACTATCAGATAGAAGTATCTGCTGCAACTGGAATCTAATTATGTAAATAAGTCTTGGTTAGTAGACTGTCTTGCAGACAACATGGCTTAGCAGAAATGTAAATTTGCATGGACTAGTCAAACAGACAAGGAAAAACAGGCCAACTACTCAACTTGCTAAAAATTTTCTCCAGCTGAAAAATAACTAAAATAGTTGAGCTTAACCAGTCAGACCCAAGTAAGCCAGTATCTCTACAAATGTGACAGGCTCACTTGGTTTACCCTTTATTGTGCTGATCTGCTTCTGTTGAGATGGTATTTTTAAAATTTTCCTTCATTGAATTCTTGCAGGAAAGTAATGCCACCACTGCAGTGTAGCATGAAGATGCCCGAGCTGCCGTGCAGCAGGTTACCTGTGCCAGAAGCTGGCTTGCTGCAGCAGAGTGTTCCACACAGGCTAATTCGTGTTGCTTCAACAAGGAGGTGAAGCAGCCTGTGAATTCCATGCTGCTGCAGCAAGGCTGGTCATGGCACCTCCACAAGCTCACGTAAAGCCATCTGGGGTATTTGTACACTGCTGTATCTGCTTTTGTCTTGATCCCAACTGGGGAGCGTGGTTCATATAGGCAGGGTTGCTGATGTCAGTGTTTATTGTCCATGGGCTTCCCCCAGTCTTCCTCGAAAGCCCATGGGAAACACTAGCATTAATTTTCTGAGTGATTTGGATCAAATTCTTAGGCAGAGCTGATTGTGTTCCCGTTTTGCTGTCAGAGTATTTAAAAATTTGGGGGGCTTTAATAATTTTTTCCTTATTTCTCGTTCTCTTCTAGCTGGTAGCCGGTCTAGTTCTCCGGGTAAGCTGTTAGGAAGCGCCTATGGTGGCCTGAGTGGTGGAACATCCAGAGTCCAGCCAGTGCCATCATCTTCAGAGAAGCGCAGCAAGATCCCTCGGAGCCAGGGATGCAGTCGAGAGACAAGTCCCAACAGAATAGGACTAGGTAAGAATAGTCACTGCAGTGACATGCTGACTGGCATGCTCGAAGGAGGAACTTTCTTCTTGACTAGGAAATTGTTTATGTGTTACTGTTGTTGTTCTCAGTTTTTCGGCTGGCAAGTTGCTGTGTTTGTGGTTTGTAGGAGAGTAATTTTAATTTTCCTGGTTGAGGTATAGTTTCAAAGTAAGCCTAAAGATGTCACGAGATGCCTTCTATTTGAAATTAAACATGAGCGATGTTGTTAGATCAGGCAGCAAAAACAGTTGTCGTGAATAATCGTCACAGCAAAAATCTCATTTGGCATCAATGGCATAGTCCTAAAATGAGTTGAGCAATCTTTACAGTCAATTGGAATCAAGGGCAAAGAACACCACCTTGGATTATTTTAGAAATTCTGCAGCTTAAATGGTTTGCTTCTCTCATCCTCAATATCTTGGAGCCACTTTCTTAGATGGCATTTTACACTTATGCTTTAATTATTCTGCTTCCAAGATTCTTGTCTTAGTGACTGTTATGTAAATATTGTATAATAGTTTTTATTTTCAAATCTGTCAGCAGACTCATTTTTTTTGGTCAGGTGAGTAAGCATCATTATGTATAAACTTGTGTATCTGAATTGAGGTGAAAAGATATTCAGTGTGCTGTCTGAACAAGTAAATATTGTTTTCTTTTTTTAAATGGAAATGTTTTCAGAAGTATTTTCTATCTCTGAAGAATGTGCTAGTAGGTTGAAATTGATTGAAATTATATCCTTACTGTTGTCAATTAAATTTTTAAATGTTGCCTTAGCAATTGTATTTTAAATTTAAGCTACGTTTCTATTTAGAGCATGTTGTTAGTAGACAAGTATCTTATTCATTCTTCAGGTATATTGAAGTGAATGCAAAGCACCTGAGTACATATACTGTTATGGTTCATAAAAATATTGCATGTTTATTGTCATTATATTTCCAAATTCAGTGGTGTTCTCAAGTCTGATCTATTTTATGGCCTCTGTATGAATACGTTGTGCTTTTCTGTTCATTGCTTTTAAAGCATGCCTCCCAAATACTAGAGGTAGTTGCTCCGCTATCACTCTGCAGAAGAACGTTGTTTTTAGGAGGAAGCAAAGAATGAAGGATAGTACCATCACACACGCTTAAGCTGATGATAACATTATGTGGTCTAATTTGAAATAGTCTCAAGCATCTGGAGGGAAATCGCCGCATGTAAAATCCTCACTCTTGGGTTGCCTGCTTTCAGGTATATTATGGGAGCCTTGAATTCTTTTGAAAGGATAATTTTTTACCTTGTTGCTCGGATGTGCTCCCTGTGAACACAGTCCGTGCTTGTTCTTTGGGAGTGGGAGAGAGCTCTGACAGATCTATCAGACGTGTGGTTTCCACCTGTCCCTGCCCCAGCTGATGGCCAAAGCCTATTCTCTTGGCCTGTCATGGGAGCAGGAGAGTCTGACACTTGTGGTGCCTTTAGCACTCAGTTGCAGAAACTGTCTTCAATGGATCTTGAAAATGGTAATATTGGCTTGGATAGAGATAGCTTTTGACCTGTCATCTTTATACCATTATTCCATTATTTATTACTTTATAACATAGTAGCTAACAGTATTTTATGCTTTCTTACTGTGTTGCTTCAGTCTCTATCTTTCCTTGATGCTTTTTCATTTGTTCATTTCATTAAATAGTCTCCCACTCACCTTGGCCCTAAATATGTCGATAGACTTTTTCAGAGTCTGACTCAAGAAGGTGATTGATCACACATATGACATCAAATGTACATGCAATACTTTAGGCTTTGTGAGATTATTTAAGTATTTGGTACACACGTGCTTATCCCATGGGCTGAAACATCTCTTAAGGCTGTGGTCACACTGCAGTGCAGCAGATGTTGAACCACCGTGCACACCAGGCTGTTAAAAATGGGTAATTCCTGGATCCTGTTCATAACTCATCCATTGCCTTGTGTAGTTTTTGCAGGGGTGACTGGGAGTTGCAGCCAAACCAATGCTGTGTGTGCAAGAGGAAGCACACAGAGTGGGGGTCCCTGCGTGCAGGTGGGCTTTATACAGGAGCCATCCACTGGACTCTGGACTCTTTCAGGCCCTTCTGGGGCAGTGGCAAGCCAACAGAGCCTCTGCATGTGGATGCCTGTTAGCATCAGTACCTTGCTGCTAGCTTAGATTTCCGTGATGACTGTGGGTATCCATGCAGTATGTTCCTTCTGTATGCTGGAAACCTTGAAGTAGGTTGGTTTCCAGGAGGTGGCACAATGAGGTGCATTTGATATGCTAAGGTCCTGCTTGGTCACCTATATGGCCCTGCTCTGTGGTGCTTTTCACAGAGTCATGGAATCATTAAGGTTGGAAAAGACCTCTAAGTCCAACCATCAACTCAACATCACCATGCCCACTAAGCCATGTCCCAAAGTGCCACGTTCACATGGTTTTTGAACACTTGAAGTGATGGTGACTCCACCACCTCCCTGGGCAGCCTGTTCCAATGCTTGACCACTCTCTCACTAAAGAAATTTTTCCTAATATCTAATCTAAACCTCCCCTTGTGCGATTCGAGGCCGTTTCCTCTTGTCCTATCGCTGGTTACTTGGGAAAAGAGACCAACACCCACCTCACCACAACCCCCTTTCAGGTAGTTGTAGAGAGCGATAAGGTCTCCCCTCAGCCTCCTCTTCTCCAGACTGAACAAGCCCAGTTCCCTCAGCCGCTCTTCATAAGACTTGTTCTCCAGACCCCTCACCAGCTTCGTTGCCCTTCTCTGGACACACTCCAGCACCTCAGAATCCTTCTTGTAGTGGGGGGCCCAAAACTGAACACAATATTCGAGCTGTGGCCTCACCAGTGCTGAGTACAGGGGCACAATCACTTCCCTACTCCTGCTGGCCACACTATTTCTGGTGCAGGCCAGGCTGCTGTTGGCCTTCTTGGCCACCTGGGCACACTGCCGGCTCATATTCAGCCGGCTGTCAACCAGCACCCGCAGGTCCCTTTCCCCTGGGCAGCTCTCCAGCCACTCTTCCCCAAGCCTGTAGCGTTGCATGGGGTTGTTGTGACCGAAGTGCAGGACCCTGCACTTGGCCTTATTAAACCTCATACAGTTGACCTTAGCCCATCGATCCAGCCTGTCCGGATCCCTCTGCAGAGCCCTCCTACCCTCCAGCAGATCAACACTCCCACCCATCTTGGTGTCATCTGCAAACTTACTGAGGGAGCACTCGATCCCCTCATCCAGGTCATCAATAAAGATATTGAACAAGACCAGCCCCAGAACCGAGCCCTGGGGAACACCGCTTGTGACCGGCCGCCAGCCGGATTTAACGCCATTCACCACAACTCTCTGAGCTCAGCTGTCCAGCCAGTTCTTTACAGAGCCAAGAGTAAACGTCTCTAAGCTATGAGCCACCAGTTTCTCCAGGAAAATGCTGGGGGAGGTGCTGTCAGAGGCTTTACTAAAGTGCGGGTAGACAATGTCCACAGCCTTTCCCTCATCCACTAGGTGGGTCACCTGGTGGTCATAGAAGGACATCAGGTTGGTCAAGCAAGTTTTAAGCTTGACTTTGCTGTCTGCTCAGTGGAGACTTACTGGCAGTGACACCCTGTTGGCGGAGGAAGAGTATAGTCCAGTTAGTATTGAGCTTTTCTTTGGGCCCCTTGAAGGAGATCTCCTCAAAAAAGGTGATGTCTGTTTCCCATGGATTGAAAGTTTATCTGTTTGAAGTTAATTCTGTTGGATGCTCAGCAGATCATGTGTCACAGTTGGATCTGAAAGGAGTGAGAGATTTGAGATTGTCACTCTGAAGAGTGGAGCAGGCACAGCTGGTTATCAGTTTCATGCAGCGGCACTTTCTGTCAGGGTTACGCTGTGTGTGTTCATTGGAAAGCTGAAGGCAGTTCTTGACTTGCCTCTGCTGGGTGTGCCTGACTGCCGAGCTTTCCTTTTGACTGTTTTGGCAGCATTTACATGCTCTTTAAAATGCTTGTATTGATGTAAAGGAACTGTCTGCTGATATTTAGTCTCCACTTAAGAATCATTAAGAATCATACTCTAATGAAATACAGGTTTCTTCCAAGTGGTAGATTGGTAAACAGGGACACTCTCAAGTTCTGCTGGTGGTATTTGCATCAATTGGGTTCCACTGGTGTAAGACAGCATACTAGTGTCTTTTAATAATGTTGTGAACCGTATCCAACAGCTCTGCCTTTCCTAATGAAATTGGTAAAACTTATGTATGGGACACATCTGGAAAGTTGGGGCTTTATCGAAAACAACCCACCCTTGTCCTGTCCTAGATTTTTAGTCCAGAGCTGGCTGTGGACATGTTGTCTGCTGTCATCCTGACAACTCCTTTTAATAAATTTTGCTATTCACTTTCTTAATTTCTCTCCAACTTTTGGGGGTTGGGAATTCTGAAATTGAGACTTAATGTCTGCCTTCTCTGCCTTTGCTGCCTGCACTGCAAAGACAGGTTGTGACACTATGAGAAACTTGTCTAAGTGACAATGCTGCTGGCCCTTGCTGCTGGCAGTGCCCAAAGAAAATAACAGCTGGTATCTAATCTTCCTTACACAACACAGCAGTAAAAGTATGGGGCAGGTGCCTGGGAGGCCACAACAGATTTATCATTCAGTTCTTTTCAATCCATTCTTTGTTTCCTTGCTTGTGTCTTGCTTGTATTTGTATCCAGTAACAGGCAAATCTTTTGTTTGACCATTGCTCATGAAGTACCCAATGTTTGTTTTTGGGTGCTCTGTGCAATCAATATTGTGCTTCACCTGTGGCATTGTCCTACTAGTTTGTTCTCATGCAGTTAAAGTACATTTTCTTCGTAGCTCATGCTGCTGCTGTTAGCTGTTATGGAAGGAGAATGTACTGTGTGCATCCATTAATTTTTTGAATCGTTCACGTCTCTCCCTCTTTAAAGAGCCTCTGCTAGTTTTTAGTAGGATTGTATTATAGAAAAGGTTGACAGATCTTCTCTATTTAAGAGAAATGACTGCTTTGTGCAAACCTGATGTGAAGGCTGCCATTATTTACATATAAGCATGAGACCCAAGAATGAGAAGTTCCCTGCTGGAGAGTCCTCAATTTCAAGCAAGTATTCGTGTGGAAGACTTTAGAGTGTTACTTTCACCTGTAGTTCCGCTGTCAGCTTTTTTCCTTGTACATCTGAGGTGGGATTATTGTACTCATGGACCCTAATTTCATCCGGTTCATATTATTTAGTCTGTCTTATTTATTATAAGACCATCTAACACAGAGGTTTTTAGGCATTATGGTGATTTAGTCAGCTTGGTCAATAGCTCATCTTGTATTGTCTGGCATCAAAGTTCAACCATCAGAACCATTAATTCATCTGAAAGATATGAACTAGGTTTTGCAAAACAGGGAAGGATTTGACAAACCAAGACTCTGGCAGTAGTCTGTATTTGAATTTTAAAGCCTAAATATGAAGGTTTCTATTTTCTTCTGTACTGCTTTGCTTGAGAGGATAGTAATAGATCCAGTGTATATGAGCCCACAGAAGCACTGCAGGGGACCTTTATTAGCTTGAGTCTAGGCATTTAAGTTCTGTGTACAAACCAATAGAGCTTTATAAGAATATATGTATTCTGAAGCATGCAAGTGGCACTATTTTTATAAGTACGACGGTACTGTGAAAGTATTAGTATAAAGCAGGTTCATGTTATGTGTATGTGCCTCTGCTCCATTTTCATCTAAGCTGGTAGATTAGATTTTACTCAGTGCATGAGAAAATTCCTTAAAGGCTTTTCCTGAACACTTAAAATATGCTACTGCCTTTTCAAAACAGCAAAGGAAATATCTCTTTAGTCATTAAATTCTTCAAGGTAAACTCATAACAATTAACTGCTATTCTTTTCCTGAAGAAAACTTTGTATTCTCTACTGGGCATAAAGCTTATTAAATAACTTTCTCAAATATCTTTCCTATCAAAATGACACAGAATTTGCAGAGGAATAATCCAGTTTTAAATACCTAAAATGCTCATTTTATAAAATAAAAAAATTCAAATCCTTGATGTTAAGCAACCTTCTAAGGGCCTAGCTCTGGTTTTCCTACTTGGACAAAACTTCAACTGAAGTCAGTGGGATTGCTTTTTACTTTAAAAGCAGCTTAATCTTCTATCTTCTACTTTGCATTTGGCCAAATGAAGAGTGTGCACATGATGAGTTCCTGTGACACAGCTGACAGGCAGGACCCTTATTAGGCTGTAGGAGATTGAACACTTGATAGCTGCCAGACCAAAGAGAAGAGTCTCGTAGGGTTTTGTCAAAGAAAAGAATAGAGTTTAAAGCTCTCCTTAAGTGCGCAAATATCTCAGTCTTTGTGCATAATAAAACCATAAATATGAAGTTTTAGAAATGTTTGAGGAGCAATAGTTAGATTGCTTCTGTTACAAGATCTGAAGCTGCTGCTGTCTTAAAATTCAAACCACTTTTTAACCTGTCTTTCAGGTATTCCGGTTCTAAATGTTTCTTTCCCAGTATCTTTCATTGGAGAAAAGTATCTCTGCAAGTCTGTACAATACACCTTTTTTCTTTAGGATATTTGTTCATGGCAAAACTCTCCTTGTGAAAGACAAATATATGTAAAAATAGCACAGTGGTATTGTAACAACTTTTAAAAATTTTGACCTGGTTAAAAACACTGCTGTTTTGTTCCATAAAGGCGTTTATCTTTTAATTAAGGAAAAAACATACCAGGAGGGTTTAATCTGTTTTGCATGTTTTGTAACAGTAGAGCTCCCCTAAATGATTGAAGATACCTGCTCTACTTGAATAACAAAACTTGAATTGCTTAAGAAAAAAGCAGACTGACAACCAGACATTTAATGCTGCTGAAATTTCACATCACAAACACAGCTCAGCATGTTAAGGTAGTTGGTTTGTAAAGAGCCTGACCAGGCTGCTGCAAATTATAATTACTAATGTAATAATTACCGTAACTAACAGAAATGTGACTTGACTTTGAGCTTTCTGTCCTCATTAAACTTGTTCACCTTCTCTGAAACTCTCCATGCTGCATGCTAGCACGGAGCAGTCGTATCCCCCGACCCAGCATGAGTCAGGGGTGCAGCCGTGATACCAGCCGTGAGAGCAGTCGAGATACAAGCCCTGCTCGGGGCTTTCCTCCACTTGGTGAGTACATGTAGGAATTGGAGCTTTAAGGGTCGATTTTTTTTTTTTTTCTTTTTCCCTTTTTCTGATTGCCCTTTCAAAGACGCTGCCAGGTGGAATGAGCTTGTTTCCTGTCCTCTCCTGGATCCTGACGCACTCCCCATTTCCAACCTGTTTCCCTTCTGTTTTCTTCTGCATGCTTCAATTCTGGTTCTCAGCATTTCACTGTTAGTAGGAAAAAAGATTAGTTTGAACTTTTGTAATTATTAGTTTTGTTAAATGAGCTTATTTGTGTTTGAAGGCTGCTGTGCTTCACTTTACAGCACTGATGGAAATCTATGGGAGAGCAAGCCTCTCTTTTTCTAGGGTCACAGTCAGGTAGTTGGTAGCATCGAAGCCTGTTGTCGAGTGACTCTATTCATGATTTGATTTTCTTACAGCTAGGTACAGTAGCATATAATTTCTGTACTAAATCCTCCAATAGATATAGAACCTCTATTTTGTACAGGTTTTACACAATATTGTCAATCATCTGTTAACAAGTTACACATGCCATTTTGTAGAAAACTTTTTCAAGCAGCCTAAAATCATGGAAAGTTTGAGGTTTTAGAGGAGCATCATTATCATGCATCTTAAGTGTACAAGTTGAAAATCTCATTACACTTACCATATGCAGAAGTTTTTTTTCTGCACAAGGCTGAAAACAGCAGGATAGTTAATGTTTCTGATCAAATACCGTATCATATATTCAACCAAATACATTACTTGTATGAAAGATTTGTTTGTCATCTCGGACATAATGAAACATAGTTGATCTCCAGGCCCTCTTCATTTATGTAGTAATTTCATATCTGTGCATGTGGTATTAAAAGTGAGAAAAAAACTCTTACAAATTCCATCAAGGCTGAAGAACATTTATATAGGATCTATTATAGGATCTTTTTTGTCTATAGTGACACTATACAGGTATACAAAGTAGTGTGTAAGTGGAACACAGAATTTTGGGCTTAATTCTGCAACTTAAATCCAATTGTGAGAAAAGGTTATGAAAAATATGGACAGATGAGCAAAATTTTCATGTTTCGTTCTCATACTTGATTAATACACTGTACTTTAACCTTTTAAATTTACATAGCTATTGTCATTATTGGTTTCGTTATTCATCTCAATTTCAAATGTCCGTGGAGAGGCTCGTTTTCTTCATGCATATGAAATCATTGGCAAAATTCCTATTGATTTCAGTGCTGTAGAGTGTAATCTTCAGATTAATATTAGAGAGGCTTTTGGGTTCAAAACTTCATTATTTTGAACTGTAGTGAGCTATAAAATAATCTATTTCCTTTATCTCTAATACCTCAAATTTTGGTGAAAAATGAGAGGTGTTCAGCTTAACACTCAGAACTGGGTTCATAGCTCTTTAAGATAAGTAGAGGAACTTTTTATTGATTCAGTAAAGCTGATGTGATAGCAGAGCCATAAAAGAACAGTAGATAAGCAACTGCAGCTCATTTTTAGTTACTTTTCTAGCTTCCATTTTGGATTTTTTTCTCCAACCAAAGTGTTTAAGTAGGCTAGATTTCAGGGTTAGCTCATCAGTGTTCTGTGTCATTGTGCTGTGTTTCATTTTAGTGAAAAAACATTAATTGAAATACTGTCTTGAGCCCTTTTTCTGAAAAATAAATGCAGTGTACCAGAATCACAGTTGGTGTGAGCTTGGTATACCACCACCACCGAATATAAAATTTCAGTTACAGATGTCTATTACACTGGTTGTAACAAACTTTGTTACGGGGAGGGGGACATTTCATTTTAACTAATGACATTTAATTACCTGAAGATTATTTCATTTCTAGAAATACAGTGTTATAAAAGTCATTAACGGAGGGTGGGGAGGAAGTATCAATATAATAGTAACCCATTATAGTTTTTATTCTGTTGTCTTTTTTCTTGTGTTTTCATGGAAATGCTTTAAGCTCAAAAATGTTCATGAACTTGTTAATTATGTAGTGTGTAACTAATCGGAAGTAAATTTATATATGTCAATTTAAGCCAAAACAATATGATTCTATTACAGTATTTCTAGAACCCAGGTAATCTTACATTAATGCTAAGATAATATAATCCTATTGTGCATGGTCTAATCTTTCTCATAAAGATTAAATTTTATATTAGTGAATGATACTTAAGTTGCCTATATGTGAACGGCAGGATTCTTGCATTTAATGATATTATGGTCAATGTCAACACTGATATTCTGACCTTGCAGATTGCTCTGCTTTTTTTCGGGGCTGCTGTGCAGGTATGCATGTCTCTGCCCCAAACATCTTGCTTCCTAAGTTAGGAAACACCAGTGAAGAAGTCACTTTACACTTGGCCTCCTTGCAGAGATGTGATCATTTTGTTGTTGTCGTTCCTGTTTCTTCATGGGTCTTGATCTTGCAGTGATGTCCACAGTGGCACAGCGGATGGCTCAGGAGAAAGCAATTGCAAGCTCAGAATCCTAACTGTGAGGTTCAGTCCAGAATCCTGCACTGATCCCGCAAATCTTTCATGAGTTACAGTGTCAGTGAGATTGTTCTCTTGAATAAATGCATGTGTTCTCCATAGTTAAAGGTCACATTGCATATTCTGTATAGCTTTTTGTCAAGGTCTCACAGCTGGGGAAAAACTTAAATTTTATTTTTCTTACTTTGCTGATTTCTATTTTATAATACTAGTATTTTCCTCGCTTGGCTGATTTCTATTTTATAATATTAGTATTTGTGTTTATGAATGCTTTGCCTTAAAACAGAAGACTTGTAATTTTTCTACTGTGCACGTATATGCATAATTGACAAAGCCTATTTGTATTAGAAGGTGATTCTGCTTTATTTTTTCAGTTTCTTGACAGTACTAGTAATGATGTTAAAGCAACAAGGCCTTCAGTGAGTCTGTGGTGATGAATTGCTCAAATGAGCAATCAGTTTCTTGGGTCAGTTGCTTTGAGCCAGGTGAGCATGTCATTGCTAGATACAGGGAACACCTCTTTAGAAAAAACAAATTTCTGTAATTTGGAAATGGCTGGACCAGCTTTCTGTTTGCTTTCATAAAGAACTCACCTTTATGCTGAACCCGAGAACTGAAAACCTCTCCAAAGGCATTTTGTGATTCATGTGCTGCTGACAACTGGGAATTGAAGTGGGAGCTATATTTGGTTTCAGCTCTTCTGCTACTGTGCGTGCTCCATTGCTAGTAACAATTTGTATACATGTGGTGTAATCCTAGATAGGAGTATGATGTGCATATTCAGATTATCTGTGCATGTACATACTTAGATTCAAGAAACATGTATGCAAAATTTGTTAAAAGCAAGAGACGTTTGGTAGTAGCGACAGCTACGATGCGTGTACTTGTGTTTACTTGGAACAGAAACCCAACCCAAAGACCTGTGTGTGGTGGTTGGCTGACCTCCCTGTATGACTCTTTCTACTTCTGTGGTTACTCATTCTCTTTGTTGATGTTGGTTTTTTTTAATGCATAGGCTAGAATGTTGTGGAAAAATACCTGCAAGCACAGTTCCTAACCATTCATCATAGCTTCACTTCAGGGTTTAGATCAGACACATCTAAATCCTGCTCTGTAGTTATGTGCTCCACGTTCTCATGATGGCCGTCTTCCAGATCTGTGGGTCTGGAATGTGGCTGATGTGCACTGGGTTTTTTGCTGAATTGCACTGGGTTTGGGACTGTTACAAATGAGTTTTGTCATGCATCGTGTTTATGGTCATGGGGAAAAGGTGGGGGGGAAGCTACAGATGGAGGTGTCGCTGTGGGGCTTGCACTGTATCTGTTATGCATTCATATGCAGCGTCATTTCCCTGTCACTATGAAACACCTTTACTGGTAGCGGTCACACGCATCCCCTTTGGATTGTGACATTTTCTGTCTCTGGTTAAATGTGTGTTAATCCTGTGGGTGTTGCCATTCCTTCTACTTGCAGCTTCTCGACGTCATTCCAGGTCCACTAGTGCTCTCTCCACTGCTGATTCTGTTGGGCAGTCAGGTGAACAAGCGCTAACTGCATGAATCTGCTTCTTATACGTAGTCTTGTTTTACACCATCTTAACATTTGCCGTCATGTGCATCAGCCAGCACTTGGCATGTGCTTCTCACCGCTGTGGGGCTTTCTGTTCCGTTTTGTTCAATGTGACTTTTTGTTTTGAATTTCATTTACTGGGTGTTTTTAATTTTATGTATTTTAGGAACATTGTGAGCAGTGTTTAAACAAAGGGTGATCCAGGGCTTTCTCAATTCTCCTGTAAATTGGGTCAGTTGCACAGCATGGCCTAAATCCTGACTGATGCAGAGTATTTGCAACTTCTGTTTATATTTCCTCTTTAGCAGTGTAGCAGTTCCCAATGCCTAGGACCGGATCCCAGTAGGTTTCATCCCGTTTATTACTAAATATCCTGGACTCCTGTCTCTGTAAATGAAAGTGCTTTGCAGGATCCTCTCCAAAATATGCAAGAGCAGCAAGAATTAAGCACCTGATGTGCATCCAAAATGAACTTTGGAGGATAACACATGGTGATCCATCCTTCATATAATTCTGAAGGCCTTGTCCAAAGTACATGGAATTTGTTGAAACAAATGATTCCCTTAATTTCACTGGGCTTTGCATCAGGAGATTAATGCTTACATATAATGAGAAAACTGCAGATTCTAGTGGCTTCTTCCCCACCCCTTTGCTGGATTTGCAGTTGCGGAGAACCTGTAACTCCCTTGAGAATGAGGATATTTCACTGGGAATCATAAAAAGAAATGAGTGAGGGCTGCCAGCTTTGGGTCAATGGAAACTTAGTTGTGGGGACAAAGATGATGTCAAAGATGAATGAAGGCTTCAGTGTTTGCCTGGAGGCTTAAATTGCATAAGGAATTAGTGATGCTGAAAACTATTTAATAACCCCCTTCAGGTAAGGAGTGAAAAATACTCCGTTTCACTTAAGTCTAGTTAAATAGGACAAGGGGTAATAGTTTTAAACTAAAAGAGGGCAGATTTTGACTAGATGAGGAAGAAATTTTTTACGACGAGGGAGGTGAAACCCTGGCACAGGTTGCCCGGAGAGGTGGTAGATGGCCCATCCCTGGAAACATTCAAGGCTAGGCTGGACGGGGCTCTGAGCAACCTGATCTAGATGAAGATGTCCCTGCTCACTGCAGGGGGGTTGGATTAGATGACCTTTAATGGTCCCTTGCAACCCAAACTATTCTATGGTTCTAAATGGCTGTCGCTTACCTAAAACTCTCAAAACATTTCCCTTGTCAGATTACTTGGCAGAAATGATGCAAGCTGATTGGACTCTTTGGCATTTTTCAAAGTAACAATTTGAATTTGTACTTAACAAAAATAATCAAAAATATTTAAAAAAACCTCAATTATAATACAAATTTAAGCTTTGTTTGCATTCAACTCTCTGTGATAGTCACTTCATGCTTGGCCCTTGTTATTTGGAACAAAGCATAATCAAATTGTATATGGTTACCTGTGTCCTAAAGATGGCCAAAATCTGCCCAAAAATGGCAAAATTGGACGAAAAATGGTGGGAGTTTTTACCAAGTTTTTACCAAGCTTGTAACAAGTATAATGAATCTAGCCAGGGAGACACAAGGGAATGTGGCCAGAGCTTATTTCTTGCCCTTTAACACTGGGCTTGCCTGTACTGGTTATTCCTGGAGCCAAATGTGTTCCCAGTCCCATGTTAGAGAGATGCTGAGGTCTCTCCTAGGGTCTAACTTCTGTGCTCAGGTATGGCAACAGTGTATTGGGGAGAAGCCCAGAGTGACGTGGGTGTTACACTAAAGGAAGTATTTCAGAAAATTCTTGATAGCCGTGGAGATAGATAAAAGCCAGCATGCCACACTGTACTTAATTTGTTAAAGCTCTTATTTTGTTTCTCTAAGCTGGGTATTTAAACTGATCTACAACTGAATTACTTTGTCATTCTGTTCTTCATTTTTAAAAAAACAAACTATCTTCCCTTTTCTAATGTAATACTAAATTAACATGAAAACAAATGACACTGGTATTTTTTGATGCTGCATTATTTCAAAAGTTAAAGCCAAATTCTGATCTGAGTAACACTTGAGTAATGTCATTGAGTTGGGTTTAGATATAAAACTGAGTCCAGAACTTGTCTCAACATTTACAGCCCTGGTACCCAGGTATCATTTGCACTTAGGAAAATACATGTCTCCTGTACATCTTTGTAGTGTGTATCTCTGTAGAAGTGACTTTAGCTTCAATCAGACCTAATGCATTATCATCATCTTCTCTGTGCTTCTATTAAGAGTGTACAGATATTTCCATTTTAGGGATGAAGTACTGTTTCACATAAATATTTGAAATGATTCCTCAACCCAAGTGCATTAAAAAAGGGGATAGTAATAACACATACAACTTTTATTTCTTTGTGAAATGTCATGATTTAATTACTTTTTGGCAGTAGTTTTAAGAAGTTTGTTTATTTTTTTTCCTTGTAATGTGTTTTGTATAAAATGTGCTTTTGTTGTAAATCAGAAATGTCTTGTCTGGTTACGTAACTCTGAGAAACAGTAAATTTTGATAGATAACACTTTGAAATAAATACTAGTCTTCAGTTTTTGCTTTTTTTTCCTCAAAATACTTCAAATTTGAAAAATCTTCCCTATTCCTCCGCAGTAGCTTAATCTCTGACACGCTCGGGTAAAGATTTGGAATTAGGACAGTAGGCTGGTAAACTTCAGTCTGTGATTTAAATTATACACGTCAGTGTGGGCTAATTCCTTAAAAGAGACTTCAGTGCAGTAGGTTTTTAAAGAAGAAAGCAATGAAGTTTTGTGATAAGCACAGTGTTTTCCCCCAAAAATACAGTAAGCTGCTGAATATCATATTTGACCTCAGTTTTGTGGAAATCCACGATATAGCTATGCATTTTGATAAACAGTATTTTTCCTTCGTTAAATAAAATATAGATGAACTAATAAAAAACCTGTGACTTGATCCTTCTCTCTTGCTGCTTGATGATTGCCTCCGATGTGGATCAGCTGAAGGTCTATTAAATGGGTTCATGCAGCTTGATTTGTACAGCACTGAATTTGTTGCCAAAACTCTTATTGGCTCGTGCAGGAGACAGAGGTGTAAATTAAGTCCCAAGAAGGGTGTTCCCAGTCCTTCTTGAGCAAAGACAAGCCTACGTGGAAACAAAAACTTGGAATGCTAATCTCTTGCTGCTTATAGACTGGAGCCAGGATCCCAGTAATACGGTATTTGATCTATCCCCATCTGGAAGGACTTTGCTGCCAGGGCCTGGCCTGTGATACTCAAGTCATTGATTCTGTCATATGCCTGCTAGCATGGCTTTCTGAATTTGGCCTTTGCCCAAAGAAATTAATTTCAGTAACCTTTTTGGTAGACTGGGCAAATGATAAAGTATGCTAATTAGTACTAGGAGTGTAAAGGGCGTTTTGGACTCAATCATCTTGCTTTGGATTCCATTGAGAGCTTTGCCATCAAATTCAAAGGGAGAATGATTATATTGTTTGATCAAAAAAATCAATTTTTGGTATATCGTAAAGTTTTTAAACAACTTTTAAACTGCTTCTCAAGAACAGTAATAAAAATTGGAGTCGCTTCACAAGCAAATAATAAACACTTTTATACTGTGGGGCATAGGGGGATATTCTACTGGTTAATCAAGCCTTGAGACATAAAATAGGCTAATCTGGTGCTGCTAGTCTTGCATCCTTACCTCAGAAAAAGCTGCAGGATGGGTAAGTGCTCAGGTATTAACATGTTCTGACCCTGGGCACGATTCTGTCTCTGAAGTTAATGAGAAGCTTTCTCCTTATTTCTGAGAGTGCCAGAGTGGGACCGGCATGTCTGACACTGACATTAAAATAAAACTTTGAAACCACTTCTGTGTAAAAAGAAACACAAAATAGATACCCCGCTTCCCAGCTTAAAAATAAATTAAAAGTGCCTTGAGGATCCAAAACTGTCTCTGGGGCCCAACAAACAATAGTTTACTTCTTACTCTAATGGCAAACTCTCTAGAGCTGTGGATAAAAGTGTGTTTAATGGAAAAGCACTGCAAGTTCCCAGAGCCATGGGGAGAGCTGCTTGGGCACCTGATTAGGATTCCAAGTGAATGAGAATTCATTTAACAATCCCTTTCAATGTTGTCTTTTGTGCAGACCGGTTTGGACTCGGACAGCCAGGCAGGATGCCTGCTTCTGTGAATGCCATGCGAGTCCTGAGCACAAGCACAGATCTGGAGGCTGCTGTGGCCGATGCACTGGTAAGAGGAAAAACACAAAATGCTTCCGACACCAGAAAGTGGCTTAAAGTTACCTGTACGTACGTTCTCCTCTTTCTAAATAGCTTTGTTCTGATTGTGCCAGTGTCTGATGCTATAGAGTTAGTTACCTTTTGCTGTTTGGTCTTTGGGTGTATCAGCAGCAATATTTGTTTCCTTATTCCATGTGAATTCTCCACAGCTATTATCAAACAGACCGCTGTGGCTCGGTGCTAGGGCTGCCGGATGGGTTGAATCAGCTGTTTGTCCTCCGCTTGGCTGTCAGAGGATGAATGCAGCACTGTGGGGGTGCTCGGCACCCACGGGGTCAGGGACTTCCATCAATCCCATTACCTGCATGAAGACTCTGTCAGAAAAACACAGTGTTCTCTGTTAGTGTCGATTCCTGATCGGGTTTCAGCAAGACCTTAGAACTTCACGAGTTCCTGCCCTGTGCTCTTTGCACCTGGCTAGATACTCGGCTCAGCTCAGAACTTGGTTTGCAAGTAATCAGTACCATCTCATGCAGTTAAATTGAAGTGTTTTCGTCTAGTTTGCTACTAGTACCTTCAAACATTCAGTGCATTGCCAAGTAAATTTATTGTCATTTTTTAAAACTTTGTTGTCCTGTATAATCTTACCGTACTATAATATCGCTGGGCTAGAACCCAGAAAATTGTTTTCTGCTCTTTGGAAGACAAATGTTAAGACAAGCTTTTGCATTTACCTTGAGTATTTGGGGGGTGGGGGGTTTGAGAGGGTGTGCAGAGGCAGGAGCAATTACTCTACAGCAGCAGCTGGGTACCAGTGTACCTTGGGTTTTCTCCAGCTCTAGACCTGAGCTGAGGGGAGGATTTTCTGATGTATCTTGAGGCAGATATCTCAGATCTCTCTTTATGGAGAATGAACCATGTCCCCAGTGTTTGTGATAGAGGTCCCTTATCCATTTCCTCGTTGACTTTCATTAGGGACGGCTAACATTTTCCTTTTTATATTTGATTATCACCCAGTTCACATCACCTCCATTTCTAGATGGTGATTATTAGAGTACTCATAAAAAAATTACATTTCTCTAGAAAATCCACCTTTCCATTAAAAAAAAAGTATTTGTGAATAATATAAAGGTAGGACGGTATATAGTAGATTGCACTGTTGCATTTAGTGGGCTGACTTATTGGTGGGCTGACTTATTGGTGGGCATTTTCATTACCAAATACAGCAACTTGTGAGCCACTTTCTGCTCTCAGCACCTCAAATTTGCCACCAGAGCAGTTCAGAGCTTAACTATAGGTGGTTGTATGCCTGCATAAATGAAATCAGGCTGTATCCCTGAAAGTGAGCAGTTGCTGAATACAGGTTTCTTGAGGGAGGAGAGGGTCACGGTGTTTCAATACACGGCTGATCACTGAGATCTCTTTGGGTGTGACTTAATCTTCAGCTAGACTTCAAGTTCCCTTTTAAATATTCCACTCTTTTAAATTAAATAAGATTATACTGGAATGTTAAAAATCTTAAAGGGTTGAAGACTTAAAAGGGAAATTATTACGTCTAGCTGGAAACTTAAGTGGTGTTGCTGACTTGGTTGATCAGTCTGAGTTTGTATGACTTTAGGGGATGCAATGCAGTCTTGTTGTCCCCTTCCTTCTCACCACAATGTGTTCTTTTTCCTGGTTGTCTTCTCACAACAGGCAATTTAAAAACTCTGTTCAGGCTCCTTTTGAAAGCATAATATGATGCCAGCTTTTACCCAGCGGCCTTGTTTTCAGAGGAATATTCTTTTGCCTATAGTAGGGAATGAAAAGAACTTCTCCAGAAGTTCAGCCACATACTCTGTTTAAACAAAACACAGTGGGTCATTTTGTGACCTCTGTTCCCTGTGTACAATTCCCATTGGATCCACTGATTCTGTTTGAGAGCTGGACTTGGCCTAAAACTACAGCATCTATACTGGGAATCAGTGCTTGGGTCTGTCAGAAGAGCTCAAAGGGTGATGGAAACTTTGGCATTAAGTAATGCCTTTAAGCCAGGATTGCCAGCCAGGGGGTCTTAAAAGAAGCTAAACTTCAAAAAAGTATGGTGTAAGAACTGCAGGTTGAAAGAGAACTTGGTTAAGTGAAGTTGATTAAATGTGCTGTACTGTAGATAGTGGTTTCCTGACATCAGAATTTCTTTCCAAGATCCTAGAAATCAAATCCTACTGATAATGTAAGGGGAAATAAATTGTTACCAAAACCTCTGGTATCTTCCAGAGCAACATTTTTGAAAAGTAAGCAAAGGGGTGCTGTGTATAGATCTGTCATTAAAAAAAAAAAATGTATTAACAGATAATCTCACTTCCAAGCTCCCTAAGGGAAATTGTAGGGTATATGAGCAGCGCAGCAGTTAGGAGATAGTCAGGCGTTACTATACCCGCTTTTATTTTGCAAAAACTGTATTTTTTCTTTTAATTTGCTAAGACGCATTTGCTATACATTTTTGTTGCAAAAACAAACCCTACATAAGCTTCTGACATAATTCTCTATGCTTTTTCCCACCCTTCAATATTTTCCTGCCTACAGCTGTTAGGAGACTCCAGGAGCAAGGTACCAGTGCTTTCTTGACTTTTTATTTCTACTTTCCAACTTTCCCCAATCTGTTGCTAACACCCATGATACTGCACTCGAGTTAATTTCTACACTTCAATCCTGCAGTCCTAGTGGAAGCAAAACTCTGATGGCTTCGCAAGTCCAAGAACTGCAGGACTGGACACTGGAAGAAATTCCGTAGCAAACACTTTAGAATGTATCAGAAAAAGATTGCCTATATTGTCTTATCAATCCTGTTCTGTTACGGTTCTTTTAAGAGGTTTTTTTGCAGTATAGTATGCAATTTGTTCTGTTAGCACATTTATTCTAATACGCCTTCTCTAAGGATCGAGGTTGTCAAAGATATACCTAAGGGAATTAGGTCCTCTAATGCCATGCTGTGGAAATGAGTGGGATTTGAGTACTCAACTCCCTTAGCAGCCTCTGGAAAAACCCTAGCCCAAACTAACAGAGAAATTGTCATCTACCATATCCCAGCGCATTTTTAGAGTCACTTCATTATCAGTATCAAAGTGACTGTGCATGCCAGCACAGATTCCTTCAGCTCTTTCTTCCTTATCTTTATTTTTGTTCTTGAAGTAGAGGTTGTATCATCATAAAATCTGTAACAATGGAACTGACTATTATTGACAATAAAACAACATATGATTTCATTACCAGTAGCTAACTCCACTGGGTATAAGTATCTCGCTTTCATGCTGGGGAAGGCAGGCCCTGTTCCCCTTAGTCACTCCAATAGTCTCATTGAAATAATGGGATCTGTCTTGCTCTACTGTGAGAGGTAAGCAGACAGTGCTTGGTGACGTCTTTAGAACACTTATGTCACTATAACAATAGCATTAATCTTTCTTTTAGTGATTACAGATAGCATGTTTTTCTTTTGGCATTGATGTAACTATATATAAACTTACCAAGTCTGGGTTTCCCCTTTTCCAGAAAAAGCCAGTGAGAAGAAGATATGAACCCTATGGGATGTACTCTGATGATGATGCTAACAGTGATGCATCAAGCGCTTGCTCAGAGCGCTCCTATGGTTCCAGGAACGGGGGCATTCCACACTACCTGCGGCAGACTGAAGACGTGGCTGAGGTCTTGAACCACTGTGCCAGCTCCAACTGGTCTGAAAGGAAAGAGGGGCTCATAGGTCTTCAGAACTTACTGAAAAGCCAGCGGACACTGAGGTGATCTTAATAGTTTTATAGTGTCAGCCATTCATGCGAGATTGCTATAGTCAGAAGTTAGTATTTATCTGCTTTATGTAAACAGATAGTATCTTTCACAAGCTGTGAAAGCTTTTTCTCCACAATGTGGGACTTTAATTACTTGTGGACACATTTATGCTCTGTCATCAGTATAATTTGTTAAATTTGTAGCAGTAAAGTAGACAGGACTCAGGTAAGCATGCTATCTTCCCTTAGCCTGTCTTCTGAAGACCTCTAATGGCAGGTGCTTGTTGCAGCATAGTGAGATTTCCGACAATGATGGTAGTGTAAATGCACTCAAAGGGTGGTGCCATTCTTACAGTAGCCTGTTTGAACCTTCAGTATTTTTTTTCCCCAGTAACTTAGTTTGTGAAGCAAACATTGCACTTATTCTAAAATGACTCAAAGATGAGATCAGACAATGCTCTCAGTATGTTGACTATACTTTGACTCTTTATGAAGGTTGTGTTAGGTATAATTATAGACTTTATTTGTAACTCGTGAAAAATCTTTTATCGGTAACTTGGATTTCCTATATATGATGTAGTTTACAATGTAGAGGGAAGTTTCTTAGGGCAATGAAATAGGTGTACCAACTCTGAAACTTTGCTTATAGTAGGAGAGGCAGACCTTTTTCCCTTGTCGAAAGACACATAAATGCTTCAAACACCTTTGGCATGTTACACGTTAAAACAGATCTTAGAATTACCCAATAGTCCTGTGGAAACTTCATAAGGCCACAGGTCACGTTAACTAAAGTCACCTGGCTATCAGACTATAGGCTTTTCTACTTGGTTTATGGTGAACGTGTTTGGAAACAAGCATTTATCTCTTGGCTTCTTTGAGGAGAACTCATGAATAGCTATAATATTTTTATTTTCCTGTTATGAATATTATGTACTTAAATTATGACCAAGTTTATAAGTGGTTGTTGTGTGGTTTATAGCCTACTTACTTGGATTTGCACAATTGTTTCTATTTTAAAAGGCCTTCACGCTGACTGACAATATTTGATGGTTCACGTTAACAGGCTGAATGAAAATGTACTGGGAGCAGGCCTGGAAAGGTTATTCTCTTGCTTTCATAAAAATATTCTAGCCCTTCACATGATGTAGTGCAGTCCTTAAGTGGGAAGTGCTACAGGTTTTTAATACGGGTAGTTAAAGTCTCTAGAGATGCTTTTGATGTGGTCTGTTTATGAGTCTTTTAAAAGATACTTCCCACATCTATGCTGCCTTTTTTTCTTTTTCTTATTTTAACGAACTGTATGGAAAAACTGTGGCACCTCGTATACTTGTATGAAAAAGTTGGGTGAGACTGATTTTGCCACAAAGGTGTGTGAGGATTATAACCAAGGTTTTGTGTGCTCTTGGGGATAGTTCCAAGGGAGGAAGTGCTGTGAAGGTTAGGTTATGGGCTATTTATCCAGATCAGCAGCTCTTAGCAGAAATGCCGGTAGAATTAAATTACTGTTTACAACCCTGCTGGTTGCAGTGTTTGAACTGTACTGCTGTCACTTGTCCCTCAAGCTAACAAGTTTTCTTAGCTTTGATCCTGAATAATTCATAAGCCTGTCCCAGAAACTACATCCCTGCAGAGTTATTTTTTAATTTGATACTGGTTTTAGTTCTCTAGATTATATTTCATTTTTGTTTGCTTTTGGTCTGCTTCCTCCTTGGTTCAGGGTTGGTCTAGTGCCTGTTCTAATGATTAGATTTTATCACCCTGTTTGTTCTCATGGCATCTTGCAGAACATCATCAAGGTCATTAGTCCAAGGGGCAAGTCTCTAATTAAACCTGGTATCTTCTGTTGTGGTATAAGAAGTTTAATAAAAGGCAGTGATGTGGCTAGGTTTTCTTTAGTATTCTGAACTGAAAGATGTTTGATCCTATATTAGCTGGGATTTGGTTATCCAGAAAGATGTGCATGCAAAGAGGTATGGCACTTACCTATCCTCTTTTGTTTCATACAGCTTCATGTGGCCTAGTTCTCTAAGGGCTTCTCATGAGTTCTGTTAAATAAAACCAGGCCAACAAGTCCCTTAAGGAAATGTTCTTCCACTGCCTGTTTCAATTTAGTACTTCCATTGTTACCTTGGGTCCATGAGCTTTTGGGAAGGGACATGCTTATACTCGCTGTCTTCATGTAACCTTTGTCCAGAAAGAAAATTATTAGAGTAATAAATAAGGGTTCATTCAGAGAGCTGCAATCTGCATGAAGTCAGGAAGAGCATTGTAGAGTAGTTGTTTTGAGACTGTTCAGTCTCTTCCTGAATGAAGCTGACAGCTTGCTGTGGCGTCGTTACAAAGAGTTTTTTCTCTACATCAAACTCTTAGGACCATTGTCTTTGTGCCCTTTTAAAACTTGATCAGCCTTTCATACATAGGTTTATTTGAAAAAAAAAAAAAAAGTCCCGTGTTACTTATAAACAAGGTAACATAAAATAATTGCAGACTATTAGCATATTCTGGCCTGTTCTTTGAAGCCTGTTTTGAGAGAGGGGGAGATACATTGGTGGATTGTAGAATTAACATCTTTCTGGAAAGAGGGTACCTGTAGTCAAGATCTGAACGGCTGTTCTCTGAGCAATCCATGTGCATTTCACTAGTTGCTGTAATTACATAGCAATTGTGAAAATATCTAATTGCATCCATAGTATGCAGGAAATACTACCTAACTGCCGTGCTCTGAAAAATTCTGCATTCTTTGGCAGTTTGCACTACAGGAAAACTAAGACTTGTATTTTCAATGCATTGTAAATAAGATCTTTGGCACCAAACAGTTCTGCATTTGACTCAAACTCAGTATCTTATGAAAGGGACCCACACATCATTCTTTTTTCTCCTGGCATTAAAAGAGCATTTCTGAGCACCTCATAATCTCTTACGAATAGGAACTTGGATTGTGCCTTGATTTAATTATCTTCTGCTTTAGTAGGTTTCCCACTTGTTAATATGTCTTCTGTTTCTATGTATTTGTCTCCTCAATGTGTCTGCCCTCAGACTTTGGAGTCACTTCTGGTATCTTTTAATGGTGTGTGATTCTAGACTGATTTTACTGAAGCAACTTTGAATTTAGACCAAAATATTTATGATTAGTATACACCCAAACAGCATGAAAGTTCTGATTTTACTTGAAAATTTGAATTCCGTGACACAAAGGAGACCTGAGAAACCTGTTCCTAGGCTGCAAAAGAGCCGTGTTTCAGTGAGCCTGTGACCTTGATGCAGCCAGAAAGTGAATACCTCCCAAATGTGTGCATTTCAAGTAGTCTTCTGCAATCCAGAATACAGAAGAAAATAGAAGCAGCAGAAAATAGAAGAGTCTGACTTATGATTTAAAAAAACCAAAACACGTTTATTAGATTTCCCAATGTAGGATTGGTGATCTCAGCAGTTAAACTGGAATGCCAGTTAAGTCCTTGCCTAGATACAGAGTTTTCAGAAGTGTGACTTAAGTAACATTTAAATAAAGAAGGTTAGATTTTTCAGTTGTTACTAGCTTTTTTGCTGCAATTAAAGCTTGAGCATTAATATCATGTTTTATTTATGTATTTTAGCCGAGTCGAGTTAAAAAGGCTATGTGAAATATTTACTCGCATGTTTGCTGACCCTCACAGCAAGGTAAGATCACAAAGACTTGGCTCGCTTTCTTACATTAGCATGTGTGCACATTTGACACTGTTCCAAGATGAATGCTTTGTATTTCTACCCCTGCCATCTGCCTGGGGAAACTGGCATTTATGAATCTCCTTGGTTTTTCTCTGTTTTACAATGAAGGGATGTGTCTCGGTCTCTCCTCTGTTGCTAGGAACTGGTTACCCTGTGCTTCCCAAGGAGCAGCCTAATGCCTTTCAGATGTCAGCTCCTACTCTAGGGAGTGTCTTGGTGATAGACAGTAGTGTGAGGTCCATGAAGGGTAACGAGCCATAGTTCAGCATCATGGTCACCGGGGTTTGTAGCGTGTACACCTGGCAGCAGTACGGAGTCTCACCAAGATATTGTTCTGGATCTCATAAGTAAATAAAGTCTCTAATATAGCCACTTTGCCTTCTTTATAACATTGACCTTTGAAGTTAAAGGCCGTGACATGAATTTACAGACATCTCTTAAAAAGAAGCAGAGTAGGGAATGGGCCCACAGGCAAGTTCAGACCCAGTGGTCTTCTGTTGACAGGTAGGTGGGAACAGGGAGAGGGGAAAAGGGATTTTCATGCCCCTTTTGGAGGAGGTTTGCTGGTTGAGGGCAACCAGTAATGGCAAGAACAAGTTGTATAAATATCTCTACTTCAGACCACTTGGTAAACCAGTTTTAATAAATGGTTGTTGGGTGGAAATCTCCTGGGCAGGCATGGTTGCTTGTTACAGGTTATGCTTGAAGTGCGCATTTTTGGCCGTAATTATAGTCTGGACCATCTGTCCCACAGGCCTCATTGAGTGTGGCAGTTCCTACCTGTGAGGTCTTAATGTTTTGGTTCTCAGAGGTTCAGTATGTGTTGTGGAAATGGTGAAGGTGTAGCTATTCGTTTGCAAAATATTGCCGATTTTCGAGTAAGGTGAGGGTTTATTGCACACTGAACTCAAGTATGTCCTCTGTGGCAGTAGTGATCTGTCATTTGCACTGCTTTTGTAGAATTCTTGCTATAAACTGGTTAGTTGTGGTGTTAAACAAATGTAAACTTTGTTCCATATAAACATACATAAACATATGTTACTTCCATGAGTGAGGAGACTGGATCTGATCCAAAGTATTTAATGTTTTAAGTAACTCTGCTGAGGAGAGATTGTGTTTTAAGAAAATGTAAACTTTCCATGAATGCATCTTTTATCGGTTGACAAACTGCATCTGACAACCAGCCTTGATCACTATGTGTCCTAACGAGTGGTTTGTTTTGTTGCATGGCCTGCTTTTGCCGTGGAATTCACAACAGAGAGTAAGTGTATTCTACCCCCTTCCTTCATCTGGTATTTTAATATGACACATTTTAGATGTGTCTTGTCTGTATATTTTTTTCAGAGCAATGTAGTCACTAAAATCATTCATTCATGAAACTGTCTATAACAAAGTCATCCTGAAACTTGGTGTGTAAACATCTCCCCTTTTGATTAGTTTTATTTAAAGCATAGTGTTCCTTTTTGTGACACTTGTTTTGTTTATAGGTCTTCAGCATGTTTCTGGAAACTCTGGTTGATTTCATCATCATTCATAAAGATGATTTGCAGGATTGGCTTTTTGTTCTCCTGACCCAGTTGCTAAAGAAAATGGGAGCAGATTTGCTGGGGTCTGTGCAAGCAAAAGTTCAAAAAGCTCTGGATGTCACCAGGTAGAGTACTCAGATGGCTAATGTTATGGAGGTTTTTACAGGATTACAGGAAGGCATCTAATGAATGTTTTAGAAACCCAGTAGTGCTGGATGTTTTGAGGGCTCAATCTTGATGAATACCAGAATAAAGAACAAAGTTATGTCACAGTATTTCAAGCATTGAATTAAAAAGGCCTGTCTCTTTTCTAAATAGATAACTTTAAAGCAGAATATTTAAAGTGTGCGACTGATTAATTTTGTTAATTTGTGGATTTTTTTGGTGTGCGTGCGCTTTGATATCAGTTTTCTTTTTTATTATATATATTTGCAGTATTCAGAATATGAACAGTGCTTTAACACAAAGTTCAGAGCATCTTTCATGTTTTCAAACGGCAAATAATGGTAATGTCAGGATAAGACCTTGAATGCTACTGCAATGTGCACACCAATTCTGTAGTCAATGTCCTCTTCTAAGGAAGTCCAGCGCAGGACACTGTTATGGTAAAGTTCAGCTCATCCTAGAAATGAGATAATTAAGAAAGCAGTAGTAGTAATGCAGGAGAAAATAGGATAGAGGAAGGAAAGAGGAGAGAAATCAAAACCTGCTGCTACTAGAGATAAGGGAACAAAGCACAGCTTGAAATGAAGCAGGAATGGACAGGTGTGCCAAAAGCTTGGTAAGTATACAGAGAACAGGTAGAATAGCAGTGTATAAAGGTGTTGATATAGCAGTTTTCTCCAGTATTAAATCACAGCTAATCCTTAGACTTGGAGTTTCTCTGGTTGATGGTAAAGTTAAGAAAAGTGTGATAGGTGTTGAAATCTGTTGTATAAGCTTTAATATATCGAGTTAATTTAGTTTGAAAATTTATGTTGCATTACATTTTTGCCTTTGTTTTCTTTGGACAGGGATTCTTTTCCATTTGATCAACAATTTAACATTTTGATGAGGTTTATTGTAGATCAGACCCAAACCCCGAACCTGAAGGTCAGTATCAAAACCTTGTTCACTAAAGCATCAGCATGGTTGTCTCAGCTTGCCATGTCAGGCATAAAATGAAGATAATGATTATCATGATAAGATAATTAATTGTAAGTACCTGCATGATATAGAAATGGTATCGGCAACTTTGATTAACTCTCTTGTTCTCCATTTTAATAAATCTAAATATCTTTAAAATAGGGCCCTGTGACTCATCACATGTCAGACAGAGTTGGGCTTAAAGCGCACTGGGATGTATTAGAGTAAAGTTCAGACATGGAAAATTCCTCTTCACCCTGGTCTTGGTGAGAAGAAAACCTGGCTATGCAGAACAGAAGGGACCAGACCCTGTCTCGAACAGCTGGGAAGCTGGGACCCTGGGCACACCTTAACAAGTGCTCATTGCACAGATCAGACATAGCACATGTAGGGTTTGGAGAAAACAACATCAGAGCTTTCCTCTTACTAAATCCTCCCAAAAGGATACCGTTGTGCAGACTGCTTTTCAGGAGGTGGCTGTTTCAAAGCTATAGGAACACTGTAAACTCTGAAAGTCATACACATTTATCTTCCAGAGACAGGAATATACAGGACGCCAAATGACTCAAGTGTTCCTTTTTTGTCTCCCACATTTTGGATCTTTTGAGACTCCAGCAATCAGGTGTTTGGTCTGAGACCAAAAGCTATGGTTTGGCATCTGGAACAATAACCGCTCATAGAAACAGTGTGTTGGAGTACCGATCTGCTATGCAAATGCACGAGCAGACATACGTATTTCAAGCCAGTTCTGATAAACCATTCCAGACTCTTACTACGCAAAACTTATCCTGTGTAAAAAGCTGCTTTTGATTTTTGAGACATGACAGAGATATGTCACAGGGATATTTTTTCCCCCATTTGACATAGGTCTTGTCAATCTGTAGTGGTATCTGTTTATTATGGGATAAATACATCTTTGCCAGCTCATGAGATCAACTTTTCACTTCTCAGGTGAAAGTTGCTATCCTGAAGTATATTGAGTCCTTGGCAAGACAGATGGATCCAACAGATTTTGTGAACTCCAGTGAGACAAGACTTGCTGTATCTAGAATTATAACTTGGACAACAGAACCAAAGAGCTCAGATGTGAGAAAGGTAAGCCAGGATGATGAAGTAGTTGCAGTAATTTTTGTTATTAAAAAAAAAAAAGACACAAAAAAAACCAACCTAAAAGAAACAGAAAACAAACAACCCCCAAAAGTAATGGTAATAAAGGTAATGAAAAAAAATCAGTGGTTAGATTCTAATTTTAAAAAATGGACTTACATACCTTACTGTCCAAACCAAATTGCCAGTTCAGTAAAGACACATTTCTGAAGCATGTCTTCATATTTTTTTTTCCTAGTAGGTACTTAGCTGTGTGACTTTTAACTACTATTACCATAGAAGAAGATACCCAGGTTTGAAAATGTGCTTGTTGAGCAGTCTGGAAATATCTCTACGTTTTTGTTTATTTAGGTGAAGGCTCTGTGCTTTGTAGACTCGAGTGAAATCTAGCACAACTTCTGTGTTATAATATTGCTAAAAGAAAGTAAACAAATCACTAAGCTGCCAGGGACTCTCAACTCTGTTCTTTTAAGAGCTGTGTGTTTATCTCAACCTGGAGAAAATTGACAGATTTAGATCAGGCCTGGGTAATACAGTTACTTTGTGCTTTATCTTGCTGTTGATGCAAGTGTCAGGCAAGCTAAAACGGGGCACATAACGATATTCATCTCTCCCAAGAGAAAAATGAGACTTAGTTTTATGTACCTGGCATCTCTAACACAACTCAGAATTACCTTCTCTTCCCAGCCCAGATGTAGAAATAGATTCCAGTAGGAGTTAAAAGGCTTTGAGATGTACTTGGATTTAAAAAACAAAAAACTTTAAGCATTTTGGACTTCAAAAATTGTATGAGATTTTTATACTCTACGTGCACTTACAATGTTGAATTAACACTAGAATAACATTATTTTATAACTTTGGAAATAAGAAAATTATTTTTGTTCTTGGTGATTACTTGATTCTGATGAAAAGATCACTGGGTATCAAAGGTGCTGCAACTGCAGCATTATCTGATAGCTGACACAAGGCTTCAAAGAAGCTTTTTGGGGACATGCTGTTTGCTTTCTGGCGTACTGGCATGCTGGTTGGATCTAGAGAAAAATGTCTCGTCCTCTTTTCTGAAGACTTTCTGCAGAGATAATTCACACCAGTGTGACTGAAATTTACTTCTGCAAAATAGTCTGCCTCAGAAAAAAAAGGTGACTTCATTCCAGATCTAAGTCCAGGTTTTATGCATTTCGCTTTTGATGTTTCCATGTACAAAGTCAGAAAGAATTAAACAGGCAAAGAAGCTGCTTCTCTGTTACGATTGAAGTCAATCTCAAGCAGTTTACACTGCTGGTGGTCTGCAAGAGGATGTTGTAATTACTTTAAGTAGAAATATACATTAAAAAGCAAAATATCTGCATATCGCTCAGCAGAAGAAATATTCCACCGTTAGGGGTCATCATTGCTGCATGCAAAATTGAGTGAAGAGTATCTGCAGTAGCTGAAAAAGTTGGCTGTTAGCTGTGAAGCTGTGGGATGTGAGGAGCGGGTGCTCACAGTGTGGTGTCCATCCTTTTATCTGTTTCAAAGACGTGCAGAGCTCTGCCAAAACTTACAGCAAGCTCCACCTGAGCAGTGCCTTGGGGGCAGATGAGAGATTACTGGATCTAAATTCTTTTTATTAAACCCACATGTGACTTGGATTTGCCTCTGATTCCTGTAGCTTTCAAATAAATTATTACACAGTTAAGCTAACTTAGACTACTAAAAATGAATGCCCGGGTGATCTTTATTTCATCATACTGTTGCTGTACTATGATTTTATTAAGAACATAGTACAAACCAGGGGCTTTGGAAGAAACATTGCAGCAAAAGATTTATAAGCAATCATTGGCCATTATCTCTGTCAGGACTGTAATTAAGAGACAGATAAACTCATTACGCAGAAACAAACTGGATTATCAAGGGCCAACCCAGACAAGTGAAATGTTCTGAAGAACACAATTAAAAAATTGTTCTCTTTTTTGGAGACTAGACTGTAACCTAGAAAACAAGTACCTTTTTTTAATATCAAGATGATTCATTTAAGGATCATAAGATTCTGCCCTTGTGGAAGGTATTATGGTGGCCTTCAAGATCTGGCTTTTTCTAAGTGCAAAGCAGACCATGCATTGTAAACATTGTCGCAACCTAAAAATGGAGACAGCAGTTGAGGTTATGGGGAAGAGGGAGAAGAACCAATTCAGTCTTCAAATGATCAAAGTACTACAAGAGGCCTGTAAAAAGTGTAAAATAAGGTAATTTTTCAATAGAATCTGGATTTGAGACCACTAGTACAATCAACTCAGCTCCTGCAAGCTGACAAGAGCTGACTTTACTTTTGGTACTGAGGAGTCTTGGCTGGCATAGTCCAGTCCATGTGTACTGCTGCGGCTGACTTGGTTGGAACAACGATGCCTGCGCTCAACTGCTTGCGGAGGCATGGACTCCTTCCCACAAGAAATGTAGTCCCGCAGCCAATGTGGTTCTCACCTGGATTTGAGCTACAGAATGCCACCTTAATGCAAATAGCATCTGTGTGTCTGGCCATGCTGTTCTGTCTGGATTTTACCTTTGAGCAGATGCAGGTAAAACAAGCTTGCTATGCTGGTGGTGAAGTATATAAATGACCTCTGTCACTGAGGAAAGCATGTGGCTGCTGTGTGCACATGGTAATTAGTCTTGCAGATCTGATCCTATGGTAGCAATCAAGGGACCTCTTCAAGAAATGGTTTATATTTTCAGTCAATAGTGGGATTATCCTTTTATTAGTCATTTGTCCATTACTACTATTCACTATGTGATGGTCATGGAGGTCCCAGCCCTGTAGTGTTAAGGCACTGGACAAAAATAGAACAAAAGGTGGCATTTAGTCCAAAAACCTTTTTCAGACTGAATGATACAGCTTTATTAATAAACTGCATATTCTTACGATGACTAATTGAGTACCCTTAATGAGGACATTTCACCTGTCTGACACCTCACTGGAACTACAGATCATGTTTTACAGCTAGTGAAATCAGAAAGAAACTTAGTCAATGGAAATGCTGTTCTGCATAAAGCAGTTTATGTTCTTGTATGGAATGATATCTGTAGCTAAAGATAAGCTTTGTTATCATAAGAAAAATATGATGTACTTTGAGGAACGTACAGTTGATATTACAGAGTGTCACTGACAAAATGTCATGATTCCTTCTAAGGGCAGGAACCATTCAAGCTGCTGATAGTAGCCACAAACTATGTACAGTCAAAATTATTATCAAGCTTTGTGTTTAAAATAAGGTGATCTGCAGTGTGTTACGGGTAAATATTTGCCTTGTTTTAAAGATTGTGAATACCTATGGGTGTTTACTGTACATTCAAGTTAAGATTTACTTCCTGCAAGCAGTGCTAGAAGAAAGGCGAAAGACGCTTGTCCTCTGTGCTGAACAAAAGCCATTGGGTAGGACCAGGTCACGCAGCACTGCATAGTGACCTGGATGGGATGTGGTTCAAGTGCAATGAGAGCACCTGTTGGTAATTTCTGCACATACAACAGGCTTGCTTCTTTTTCCCCAAGCAGAACATATCAATGGGCAGGGCACAGATCAGGATTTCAGGTAACTGAGCTCTAATTTTGATTGCAGTAGCATCTAACCTTGTGCGATCCACTTGACTTTCCTCTGCCTTGGTTTATTCCTCTCTGTAACAGGAGGCTGCAAACTGATTCTGATTTTTTTTTTTTCTTCTCTGGAAAATGTTTAAGATTTGATGAAATAATTTTACAAAAGCTAGTTAATTACCACACAGAAAAGTAACACAATGGCAATGCAAATATTGTGATGACTAGTCTGAGGACATTGAGTCAGTAACTTCACCATGTTATCACTAATATTGCCAATAAAGTTATTGTGCAATCCTTACGTAGGTGAAGTGCTTATTGAATTTGGATGACAGGCTTGGGCTCTGTGTGGGAAAATACTTAGATCTTGGAAAAGAGCCATCAGCTTGAGAGTGGAAATTAGAATGAGGCTTCTCATTTGACTCTGGCCAAAGCCTAAAGAAACGTCCTGTCCAAGGCTCAGGCGAACGGAAAGTTTTATTAAATGTGAGTGCTCACCATTAGAGGGGGTGGAGTCACCTGTGAGGGCACACAGGATCTTAGCCTTTTGGAGGAGCTTGTACAGGCTGAAGGGAAACAAGGCCTTCCGAGGTGAAGGGCCAGTGACATTGCCTACCATCTTGTTAATCAGCCAAGCTCTGGTCGTAATGACAAATAACAAGATCTTTATTGCCTGATGGTCATTTGGACTACTAATCTCTTCCTTTGTGCCAGATATCCTGACGTGGCTTCTCTGTTGATGAAATATTCCCAGAGTAGTTTTATTTTACAAGTCTGAATGCATTTTTACATGTTATGGGCAGCCTCATGTCACGTGTACATCATGTTCTGCCTTTCACTTGTGTAACTGGAAAAACATTCTTTCAACTGTCCCACACATTACTGAGTTTGGCCAAGCTGCCCTTGAATACAGGCAGTGGATGGGACTTGATAAGAAAGTAGAGCCATTGCAATGAATCAAAAAGCCCAGGAGAGGGGGCTTTGTTTGTGTTACTGTGAGTCACATGAAGATGAAGTACCCCTCAGACTACGTAGGGGTAGGGCCTTCCTTGGATTGGCACCACTGGTTTGCAGGTGTAGTCTAGAGGTGTCCAAAGAACAAGTTTGGGATCAGATGTTTTTCTAAAACCCATTGAGAAACTGTTTCTGAATTATACTGGAAAATGAGGAAGATTTCAGAGAGGAGGCTGCAGGTCAATAATTCTTCATATGCTCAAACAGGCAATGAGGGTGTATTTACCTCTTTAAGTAGTAGTCCTAGATGTCATTTCTTGGGAAATGTTGATGTTGTCAGTTTGATAAGGAAATCATATCTATCAATAAAGCCCAGGGCAAGTTTGGATAAAATATTGCTGTCATGTCTGTAGGAGGACCAGTAATAGGAAAGCAAACACTGCTAAGGAAATGAAATTGGGCTCCTTGACAATGTTATGCCATGATACTCCTAAAATCTCTCCAGGAACTTTAATTTTCCATCTAGAATCAGGCTGATTTGAGCAACTCTGGGACAGAAGTGTCACTGTAAAAGCACTTCCAAAGACCCTTAGTGAGCTGAAATGGCATCGTTCATCTTTACTGGTGTTGGGCAATAAACACTGTTGGTCATGGCCTGTTACAGTAGCAGTGGCAAAGAGGATGTTTACAGAGATGTTTTTGAATAGCAAATTGTTTTCATATTCCCTACTTGCAGGCCCTTGCCTTTCTGGGTCACAGGTTTCTCTAGCACTCTTGTGATATTCCTACACCAGACTTGTGCGTCTCATGGACTTCATGAAGAGCCAAGTTACCGGAGAACCAGGCCTTAAGATTTCATTTCAGGCTTATGGAATCTTAAATAGGATTATGTCCATTTGCTGAGGTCAGCCTTTTAGCTAAAGGATATTCCTAAAGAAGTCAAACTCAGCCTAAATGCACAGAGGAACTCCTTTCAGGCATTTAAACATAGTCAGTGTTAGGAAAAATAGAGTAATACATAAAAAATGGCACTTGGTGGACTTCAGTGTTTACTTGATTTAATGCTATTAGAACAAAAAGGATCTCTGTGTCCTAGCTGTGTTTCCAAAATAGTAGCCATCATTTTTTGTTTGTTTTGAATTTGATGCTAGAGAGCTATGAGAGCCCAAATGTTTTTAGTGTACACAGTGTAAGGAAAATGGCTTTTCCCAATGTTAGTGGCCAGAAAATCATCATGTGCTTGTTGGAAAGATGGTGCTGGGACAGATTTCCTTAAAATGAATCTCTTTGCTTTATACAGCCTTCTAGTATCCTTTGAGTTGAAAGCAGTTTGTACTATAAGCACATTCTCTTAGTTTGCTTGAAACAGTAATATGAGCTAAGAAGAAATTGCTTCACATAATGTGTATACTCATGTTTATATTATGTGTTTTTGCATAATATGTTTGTGTGTACATGCCATTTATATAAACACACATACCCCTACATAGGTATACATGACGTATCTATTTTGAAAATCGAGGTTAGAGGTAATATTTACATGTGCATTGTAGAGCCATCCAATAAATAGACCATAGACTGCTTTCTCTGCACTGTGACGGATAAGTCTGCCATACTTATTCTAGCATTTCAAGACTCTGTGCAGCTTAAAGTGCATGTTTTTATTACAAACCATCTTACTTCAGTAGCTTTTCTTCTTTCTTAGCTTATATGTGGGAACTTCCCCCTCAGAATTCAGACTTACATCATGCCAGCTTTATAATAAAAGTTTCTCAGTTGTTAACAAAACGTAACCTTCATTTCTAGTCCTGAAACCTGTTTTTGCAACAAATGCCATTGTGTAAGGAGCAAAGTTACTCAGAGTAGCCTTCATCAGCTTGAATTCTGGGATAACATCTGGTGCTTCAGAAATAATAAACGTTTTTGCCATGGTCTTTGCTGTGCCCAGGTCACAAACAGCATGCATAAGGAGTTGTAATCCATTATAGAACAGTAATCTGAATATGTGATGATTCAGTGCTGCATAGTTTTCAAAGAAGTGCCAGCAAGATGCTTTTAACACATGTAATGCAACTATGCATGACTTGTAAAAGCCTTTCATGATCTATTAACTGTTTGCTGTATAAAATACAATAGCAATGTGGATTTAATCTGTATGTGAATTTTGTAGTTAAATCTGCTAAACAAATTATTCCTTTTCAGGATGTGGATGTAAACAGCATATTCTAACAGAAGTCTTTTGGGAAAACTGTATGTTTAAAAACTGTGCGCAAGCTAACATGCTTGGATTATGTATGAACTGATGAAGCCATTGTGCTTCATATTACCGTATCGATAATGTGGATGTCCATACGCATCTGATTCTAGACCTCAAAAAGGAACAAGCAGGAGGTTTGGTTTGGTAGATAGTTTTAGCTTGGTGCCAGCTAACATTTAATTGTCTGCTGGAAAGTACACTTAAATAACACTTGTTTAGAGCCTGCAAACAGTCTCGGTAGATGTGAATTAACTCATTTAACACAGCTACGCTCATCGGAGAATCGAAGCATTGCCCTACGCCAATGTGTGCTAATACGCAGATGTAAGCCCTGGTGCCATCTCAGTGCAGCACTGCCAAACCTGTGCACCTCAGCAGAGGTTTTCAGGTGGTTATGGAGACCATCAGGTGGTTGCCAAAGCAAAGTCTTGTAGGAGAACTGAGAGATGATCTCGAAGGCTGAGAGTTGTGGCTGTATTTAATTTTGAGCCAGCGGTGCCCTCTGCTGAAAGGAATGCTCTTCTGGTTAAAATCAAATACTAATGATTTTTTATAACTTGAAATTAAGCAAGCAACTGGTTTAAACTCTTCTGCAAAAAGACAGCATGTGTACTGTTCAGATGATTTAGTCGAAATCTATGCTTTCTCTAAATGATACCAACTTTCCTGTTTGTCAAACCCAGACCATGCATAGTTGGGTGGGTGAGGATTTGCCAGCTAGGACAACTACAGCTTCCTCAGGGCCTGGTGAAGGAAACTTGGAAGAGAAATGTAAACAGGTAGACTAAAAGCCGTGTGCACTAATAACACTAATCTTGTTTGCAGTCTCAACTCAACTGTCTAGCTGTGTAAAGAGACCTTGACTAGGAGCCTGAAAAAAGCGTGTCTGTCTATGAAGTAATCTTTGGCTTTGGTGTGCTTTTCTGTTAACTCTCTTGTTGTAGTCCCTCATAAAAAATCAAGAGTACGAGGTCCCCTGCTTTTGTGGGGCTGACAGTGTCATGAGCCCATTGCCAACAGAAATTTGAGTAACTTGAAAACTGCTTTCATACTGCTCGGGCAACTAGCTGCTTATTCGGCTTGGTGTATTGGACCAGTGGCAGCAGCAACAGGCATTTGTATTAAGCTTAGGTCACTGACCACATTTCGTCTCTCAAATCAAAGGATTTTTCCAGTTAACCTTGATCTTTTTGCTTAATGAGCCCAAGCCATTTCAAAGAGACTTTATTACAATTCAGCCAAGTTGCAGAGGTTACAGACTTATCGAACTTTGGCCAATGCCCACTGTCTAGGTGAAAACAAAAGTCACTAAAGCATTTGTGTCCCTTTAGCAGCTGACACTGTTGGACAGCATGAATTGCATTGACCTAAGTGTGAAACTTTGGGAGCTGCTACCAGCTTGTGGAACCTGATCCCTCGCTGCATTGTTATAAGGAAAATAATGAAGTTACATAAGCGATCCGTTGCAAATGATTCAAGAACCTGATGTGGAGCCAGACCCCCTCACTAGCATAGTCAGGCTCTGAAGTCACTGGAGTTTCTCCAGTTCAGGCCAGCAGAGAACTGCTTCATTAAGATTAGATAATCTGTAGGGGTCTACGTTATATGTCACTGAAAGGAGATGGATTAGTGTTCCACACTAACGGTACAGGGACACAAAGGCAAGGGAAAATTCAAATATCACTCTTTCTTCAAACTATATATCATCAAGCATGAGTGTTGCATGGAGAATGTTTGTACATTGTGTACAGAAATATTTTTTTTTATTTCTTGTTTTAAATTTATCTACTCCTGAGTAATCTCATGAAACAAGGGCTAAGATTTTCAGAAATGACCAGTGATTCCAAGATTATGAAAATGTCCTCTGTTTTGTCACAAGCTGAAAATCCACAGATTTAAAACTCTTAGAAACATTATTTGTAGAAGATGTCCTTTGACTAGATAAATGTATGCTAGATAAATGAAACTTATTTGTCCAGATCTAACTATTAGTCAGGTGTAGAAATGCAGCTCCTGGTGCTCTTCATTACTGAAATAAAATTAACTGTATTAGAACTGGGAAGTATTGCAAGAGTGAAACTTGGAGCTTGTTATAAATGTGATTTCAAGCTAGCACGGACCTTCCAGCTTTTGAGGTCAGTGGTAACAGTGTTCTTGATTTTATGGTAGTGGGGACCAAGACCTTTGTGTGTTAAATCTTAAGTAGGAAATCGTGGCTGAACTTTCAAATAATGGCTTTTGCCAGAAATAAACCTAAAAGTGCAGTTGGATGGCTGAGGACTATTTAAAAAGAACACAGCCAAGGTTAACCCATGTAGCTCTGGAGTTGCTTGTGAGAGCTTTACTGGAGCAACACTCCCAGGCTGTAGTAGTATTTGGCTTTATTTCAAAAAACATAGGCTATAGGTCTGCTTTCTTTCAGGCCACATAAGATTGTAAGCATTGTGAGTGACTGTTCAGCACTTCATTCAAAGCCCAATGACCTATTTGCAGGCAACAGCAAAGCTACCGAAGAGCACCAGGTACACAGAATACTGGCAGACACTCCTAAAGACAATCTGTATTTTGTGCAAAGAGGGAGGGTGGACGCAGTCCTGTTTTCATTAAAGCTGGAAAAAAAGTGGAACAAAATGAAGTGACTGTTTCAGTGAGCTGAAGCTTCCCTCAGATACAGATGTAGCACAACATCTGTGCTATCAGTGTTTGTGTGTCAGGGTTAAACTGTGTCAGTTAGATAACTCTCTGCTTCAAAGTGAAGCCACAGGATCATAAAGTCCCTGGTGGAGCTTTGGTGAAGATTTTGCTCAGATCTGTGAGATGCATCTTAGACCTCTCTGGCATACAAGAAAGGTATCTCCAGAATGCCACATAGTAGAGTGCATTTGCTCTTGCGCCTGTTTTGCTCCATTTGCATAGGAGGTCTCCAAGGATGACCTTATTTCTAACCCATTGATAGGAGATATGTGGGACAAAGGTATCTTAAATTCTTCCCTGCCTCACTGTACCTTGGGCAGCTCCTGGCTTACCAGTTGATATCTCCAGATACTCTAGACTGAGCAATCTCTCAACCTGGGAAACCTTCTTGATCAATTTTCCTGTTTTTTTTAATCTCAATGAGTATGAGATCTGCTTGTTCTGACACAAGTTCTGCATGTCCACTTCCTAACCATCCGGGATATGCATGCCGTTCACAAACAAGAATGAACTTTGGCATGACTTGTCACTTTGCATTCAGCTCAACATGCTGATTGTTGTTCTGAGATCTCTTGTTTGCAGTAATATTTTTATTACAGAAAATACTGTGCTGGTGAAAACTTAAAAGTTCTTGGATCAAAATGGACAGAAATACACGTCCTTGTTGGATACCAGGCAGGCTTCATGGCAGAGTTGCCCAAAACTTCAGGTCAGAGGAGGGTAGAGTATGGAGTTAAGAAAGCCATGGGGAAAATTCTCCCCAATTCTTTCATCCTTAGATCTTTAGTGTGAAGTGAATAATGACATGCTGTTTTTCTGTTCAAGTCAGTGAGAGTTTTGACAGGAGGCAGCATGGTCCATCTGGAGTGAAGAGTCTGAAGACCTGTTGTTCACTGCAGTCATTGGAAGTCCGTTGCGTGTTGTGTGCCTTGGTTTCTTTGGCCGTATGAAAAGGGTGTTACTTACCGAACTTTAATGGATGGAAAATGTTTTTCTATACAAAGCTGTGTTACTGCAAGTTGGGGCTGATAGCAGAAGGAACAGTATAGCTTGAATTGCAATTTGCAGACTGAAACAATGAGGTACTTTGATTCCCCTCCACTATGAAAGGGTTTTTGTGTACCCAGGTTCATCATCTGCTAAAGGATTCCACTTCACAGGGAACTGCAGATACACTTCATTATTGCAACTTTGCAAATACATTACTTACTAAAAACCTCCTTCTTTGAATTAGTGAAAACAACGAATGTACAGTTATCACCACAGCAGTGAATTATATTTTTACCCTCTTTAAAGTTCTTTTTCATTTTTAGGAAGTTTTAGAAAGTTCCCAAGAGAGTCACACACGAGTGTCTGCAATTCCTAGGCCTATACATATGCTGTTCCAAAATAAGAGCATGTGTATCTTTGCTTCTTTATTTATGAGCCTAAGCCACTGCTTTGTATCCAGATGTGTATGTGGGAGGTTAGTGTGTCAATGGCTACACCCCTGTTGGAGAAGGTGCTGCTGCAGGCCATCAGAGGTCCTTCATCATTGCTTCATTTTTATTGTTATTTTAATCAATTTTTATATTTTTGTATATTTTCAAGGCAAAGGCAGGGGAAAAAAAACCAGAATTGGTGTAATCTACATGGCTTTTATGCTGCTGGAGTCTGGTTAGGACCATGTGATGCTAATTACTCTTGCAGATCTGCACTCTGATTTATTCTGCTTCCATTCCCATTTTATTCCATTGTCTTAGTTCAGGATATGCAGAGCTGTTTGTTGCTAATGGAGTTAGTGGAGATCCTGTTCCGGCAGCTATTTTTCCAAGCAGATAGAGGAAACCCTGTCCAATGTAATTAATGGTAAAATTGTCAATTGTTTCAGTAGTACCCTGGTTTCACCACTCAAATTTAGGGAATCTGGTGGGGTTTAGTCTGTCCATGGATGAGAAAGGTGATTCTCCCCATCCCAGTAGATCTTCCACTTGAGATAAAATCTTCTGTTGCTGAAACAGCCTTGATGGTGAGACTTGTAAGGAGGAGTGGGAAAACAGAAGCAGGGATTGCCTGTTTGATGAAACAAGCTTGTCAGATCCTTAGGAAGAGGATGGGAAGAGAACTAGTCCCATTTGCACTTAAAATACAAAGCATGGGAATGACAAACTGTAGTCCTAGATTCTTTATACTTCTCTGAGCTTCTGGTTTTATTTGTTTCCTGTAAACTTTCGCAGAACTTGTTCAATTGAAGTACGTGCTAGACAGGACAAGTACGAGCTTTTCTCACTAGCTGTGAACAGCTGTACACTTCACATCTGAGCAGTTAATGACATAAATGCAAAAGTATATTGTAAGTGCTAAGAATTAAAAAGTTAACTATAGCAGTTATCAATTCCTTATGACATATCACAAGGAATATGTCAAAAAATTTGACTAGTATGGGAGTCTAATTTTTGAATGAAACGCACATTGTTTACTGTAAAATGCACATTGTTTACTCTAAGGAACATTACTAACAGAATGTATACTCTTTTCAAAGAATAAAAACTGATGGTCTTTTCTTCCTTCTTCTTTTCAGGCAGCACAAATAGTCCTGATTTCTCTCTTTGAATTGAACACTCCTGAGTTTACCATGTTACTTGGTGCCTTGCCAAAAACATTCCAGGATGGTGCTACCAAGCTCCTGCACAACCACCTCAAGAACTCCAGTAACACCAGTGTGGTGAGAGGCCCTTGTCCTGGCAAACAGCAGAGCCCCAAAGAGAGCAGCTCATTGATAAGCTGTTGCAGATGTTTCAGTGGCATGAATTATCTGTAACTGTTGTCTTGAAGCAATATGGGAACAGAGGCTTCTGTTCGATATTGCTCTTGTAGGGATTATTAAAACAAAAAACCTCAGTTATTTTTAAATTTAATATAGTCATAACCAGTACAAATTAAAAAAAAAATATTACTGAGAAGCACATAAAAGTTGGTGGGGGTTTGTGCTTTCAAGTTGGTGGTGCTTTTGAAAATCCTTCCAGTAATGACCTTTTGGCTAAAATGGAGATCCTGATACTATCAGATTTTCTGATTTCACTACTACTGGAATCAGTTTAATAACATATATTGTGTACTAAGAAACTTGCAGGATCTTTGATGCGACCTACAAGGTCACCTCAGTCCACACCTATTACCTTATGTTTTGGTTTTACATGAAGCTCTTGCAAATTTTTATTTTTCTGAAGGAATATATTAGTAGAGGATTTAAGTGTTCTTCTAAACTTCTTTTTACACCCAGAGCAGCAAGAATTAGGGTATTTTTTGCCTTTTTGTGTGGAAATCTTGTGAAACTTGCTGGAATTTTATCCCTCCTGTCATTGCACTTTGGGACAAGTAGACCTTTGTGTAAGCTAGAACTGCAGCATTAGGCTTCCAGGCAAGCAGACTGGATTCTGTAGTACCTTCAACTTTGTGTGAAGTGAGTCAGAATTGGGAGCAATTTCTACTCATTTTGCTGTGGTATAAATGATTGTGCAGGCCAGTGGAAAAATGATAAGTTAAATTGTTTACTTATGCTTGTAACAAGCACAATCAGAATGCTTTGGACAATGCAGAAAATAGCTGCATAATTAAATTGCTAAATTGCTAGGGTAGTGGTCTGCATACTTTGGAGCCTGGAAAATAGTGTTTGAGAAGCTGGGTAGCCTGGTGGATTGATAAACCATTTCTCTGGCAATATTTGCAGGCTGTATGTGTTGTGTAGTTAAAATTGCAGCTACTGTGGATTGTAGAGAAGTGCACGTGTGCTTTCTTTATCCTCAGACCAGTACCTTCAAGAACATATTAATGATTACATGAGCCACTGGCTGCAGATTTTTAGGTCAAGAGCCAGAACCAAAACTGTACTAAGCTTGTCTAGTGCAAACAAAGGCAATATTTGGACCTGTTGTTGTTGTGTACGCCTGCCTGTGCATTGCAACACATTGCTAATCCCCGTCTTCCTGCTTCTGTGCCAGGGTTCCCCCAGCAATACCCTTGGTCGGACTCCTTCCCGGCACTCCAGCAGTAGAACCAGCCCCTTAACTTCACCTACCAACTGTTCCCATGGTGGACTGTCTCCAAGGTAATGCGGTAGGCTAATTAAACCACTTGCAAAATATTAAAGGATTTCAACACTGAGTGTGCATTTGCAGAATATGACTCACTTTGAAAGCAAAAACAAGACCAAAAGTTTACAGTAGACTGTTCCAAAGAAACAGGGTTTGAACATGATGATACATGGTTGGTGACTGACTTCTGTGTTCCAGTCCTCGTGTTATCTGTGTAATCTTATTGTCTTTGCTTATAATTTTAATTTTCTTTCATAACTAGGCCTTCTCCAGAACCACATTTATGGGTTCAGTAAAGGTAATATTAAATGGCAGCATTAGAAATGAGGTTTTCTTGAGGTTGCGAATATCACAAAGCATATGATGACTTTCAGGTCAAGGGTTTCAGATTGTGTCTGTTTTTCAGGTGTGCCCTTGCGATGAGTAGTTCATCTGACTGTAGTACTGTGCTTGTGCTGCTCAGAGAAGTACTAAATCTCCTGTTCTCCTCTTGTGCTTTGTGAGGATGCAGAACAAGCAGAGGTGGTGACTGTTTCAGTGCTGAATACCTCTCAGATCACTCCCCAGGCTGCTCACCAGTAGAATAGTAGTCTGATCCTTTGGGCAGCAGGTCTCTTGCAACCAGGTGTTTTGCTGAAGCTGCAGGTGCTACCCTAGAATATATTGGTCCACTCCAAAACCTTTTATTGAGCAAATATGGACTCTTGGATATTGGGAATGGACATATTTTGCACCATAAAAACTTGGAGCAGAGAAGACAGGAATTTAAACAGTATGCTCTGGGACCATAGAAATATTGGAGAAAAGTATTAGGTTGTTACCTGGACAAGCTTTGATTCATGCTGGGAAAGTGTAAAAGCTGTTGCTTTTGTCTGCCTGCCCTCTCCATGGGAGGTCAATTCCCTTTGTCATTGAAGAGACAGAAGGAAGCATATTGGGTGAGGACTGCAGTTCGTAGTCCAGTGTAGTAATTTACACTGAAATCTGTTGATCAGCCCTGTCATGACTTGCTAACCCTATCTGGAGGGATGCTTAGACATGTGAGTTCCCGTGTGTCAGGAAAAACACAGGCTTCTAGCGTTTAATGAGTACTTATACTAATTCCATCAGCATATGAAGAGCACATGGAGTTTCCTGAGAAAATTTTGGATATCTAAATACGTCTTTGTGACCCCCTAAAACTGCTGTAATCCAAAACTAGACCGAGAGGTTGCAAGCGAAGGTCGAGTTGCCTATGACGAGCTTTTTCAACAAAGTTTTCATTAAGAAATTAAGTGGTGGAGTATTAGGGGAATGGTTCCAACTATATTACTTCCTTTTTAACTAGTTTGAGCATTGTTGCCCTGCTGGCTTCTGTCTTGGGAAATGATAAACTGAGATACGTCTCCCTGTGGTTACGTTGTGGCTTTGCTGGCCGTGTTTGCATGTGGCAGTTGTTTTATAAAACCATGACCTTTTACCATGCATTTTGGATTTTGCTATTGGGCCACAACTGTGTTTTGCCACTTCACTCACTGCTTTTTAGTTTGGCTTTGCATTCTTCTCACCTCTTGATGAATGCATGTATAAAAATACTGATTAAAGCATTCAGTGTACACTTCATACTTTGTTATTGCTGGTTTTTTCTAGCATTTTGGGTTTAGGAACTGAAGGTTTTTTTCCCATGTGATACGTTCTCAAGGAATAGTTAGAGAGAGCATGTAATTCTGTCATTAAGATGTCAAGAAAAGGCAGTGGCAAGTCCTGCAAATCAGTGGCAGTAGCTTCTAATGCTCTGCTGGACTGCATCCTTCTTGAAAATGTCTTGTGTAGCACAGTTTGAGCATGGTCCTAACTTACAGGACAAGGAAGAATTTAGTTTTGTTTCTGAAGAGCACATGTGGTCATCCTTTCAGAAAAATGGCTTTGGAAGGTGTGCAAACAGATTACGGCAAGTAGGGTACGCTGCATCATTGCAGTTGTCGGTATAGATGCTTCTCTGTCATATTTCCATTACAAATGCTTGTCATTTGCTATTCATCAGTGGTGTAAAATGTCACTTTTCTCTCTACAGACTTGGAAAATGAGCACACCAGAGTCATTCTGATAGTACCATAAAAAGATAAGGATTCCCACAGTTTCTCTGTGTAGCCCTCCTCTGAAACTAGACTTGGCTTTACATTTTTACAGGAGCCATTGCCAAAAGGTTGCACCGAGGTTGTGTATGCCCTTTGCTTCCTGGGGTGCTCCATGTGCAGCCCCTGCTTGCATTGTCCATGTCTTGTACAGGCAGCCTGAGTGCAGTCAGTTGAAGGATTATCTCCAGTTCTTAATGCCGGCTTTGGTTTTGAAGATTATACTTTCCTTTGAGTTTTTTCTTGATGCGCAGATTGAAGGAGTCATATCTAGGGACGTATATGTCTTTGGGGCTGGGATATGTATAGAAAGGAAAGTTTGGGTCCTGTAGGAATATAAAAATACTGCTAAGCATAGCTGCTTTCCCATATTACTGACGGTTTGTGGACAATATCCTCAATATTAACCAGCAAGGCTTCATTGATACGGACTTTCTATAGTATGTATGTATGCCACTGCCCTTAGATAACATCACTTCTCCCATATTATTGCCATCCCAACTGAATTCCAGATGACTGATTTTTTTATTGTGTGTATGTGTACATGTGTGCATGTATTTGAGATCTCTGTATAGATTTTGAATGTTTTAGTTGAACTGCACTCTGCTGATGCAAACAGCTAATTTGCCTATCCAAATGATTAACATTTGCTTAAGTATCCACTGATGTTAGTGTCTTCAGAAGGGTAGTGTGCTTTCATGGCCTTGGGCAGAGTCCTTCCTTCACCTGCTTTCATTTGGTCCATCCAGTTCTGCTTCATGATCATTAGAACATATCCACTGCATCTGTGAGTTACTTCTGCATTTGTACCTGCTTTTTTTGTCTTCACAGTTTAGTTTTTGGGGAGAGGAGTTATGAAGGAAAGAGGTGTTTTTTGAAGAAGAAAAGCAGGGGCGGGCACTGGGTAAGACTGAAAATAATAGGGCAAAAAACAGACTTCTGACTGACTTCTTTCCTGGGCAGTGCTCAGATGAATGGCTTGAGTTTGTGTTGGACAGAGAAAAACTTAAGAGATTTGGTAGATGATGTAATATGACAAAAAGGAAAATACTAGATTGTGAAGATCTCAAGTGTACAAATACCATTCTGAATGGCAAATGAACTTCTGTAAACTCAAATGTTACATTCAGGTTGCGAATTTTCACTTAGACTGCTGTAGGAATCTTTGAACGAATATCAAATGAATAGGTTTGCCCTATTGTTTCTGCCTTTATTAGTAGCCCAGAAACCTGTGCATAGTTCCAATTATTAAAAAAAACAAATTTTTAGTCCTTCAAAGATCTTTAGAGGAAATGCATGAAAATAAAAAGCTAACAATTTTATTTGGCTATGTAAGTTTACATGCTTGTTTTTTCACTGACAATAGAAAATACCATTAAAAATAAAATTTGACACTTTCAATATTAAGTTGAGCAAGGCAAAGCATGGAAAAAGGATTAAAATAAGCCACCCACCTTATACAATAAGGACAAGCCTGCATTGTTTGGTGGCCCGTTTGCAGATAGGTGAGACCTGAGCTGTGAGATCAGCAGTCTGGGTGTCTGGTGTATATCCGTAATAGTTGCAGGTAATAGCTATGGGTTTTGATTGCTGGTTAACGAGTGAATTTCTTGGCAACACTCTTCAGAGGAGTTTTCAACTGGCTTTGCTGCTGTTTGCACTGGAGCAATTCTTGACTTGTTTGCCACTTCTGATCTTGCAGTCTTTCACTTGTGTATGCACAAATGTGACTTTCCGAAACGCTGTGCTTAAACTTAACGGAAACAAAGCTATATCCTGAATGCTCCACCAGCTCAAGCGTCTATATTCTCATTTAGAAGATGATTTTGAAAATCTATGTACCATAAAGGGAATGGGACAAAAGCAAAGGTTAGACAAATTAGCACAGGGATGGATGCCTTGACCCAAAGGCACAGGATCAAACAGTAACCAGAAATCAAACAGGGCTTGTGGAAGCTTGATGAGAGATCTGAATTGACTTAGCGGCTGGTTTCATCCAGTCTTTCCAGATTTGTCTGCCGAAACCTGGGCCAAGTCCCCAATTTACATGATATGTTTCCACTCTAGACTGACTTTTACTTGCTGCATATTTGGGATCAGCTTGAATCTGGTGAAACAGGATCAGATCTTGAGCCCTGCAAAGGTTTGCTGATTGTGTAGGGCCTGACTGCAGGCTCTTATAGAGGCGCCAGGAGCCAAACTTGACAAACTACCTTTGGGTGTCTGATTAAAAAAAATCAACTTCAACTTTTCTTTCTTCCAGGGAAATCCTGTTGCTCACAAAGACCTGCTTAGAGTTTGAATACAGATGTGTGGTCAGGGATTGTTCACGTAGAGCACCTTAGGAGTTGTTTATAGAGGCTATATCAGTTTGTAAAACTTACTGGTTAGTACAAGCAGGGACTATTTTTGTGTGAACCATATTATTACGTTAGGAATAAAAGTGGAAATTAATAATAAAGGCCAAAACAATGACTTATGGGGCTCAATGGAGTGTTCTTGTTTAATTTTGTTTTTATTAATTTTTTTCCTCTCTCCAAGGCAGCATGACAGCACTAAGCCACTCAGATTATAGTTTCTTTTTTTTTTTTTCCTCCCTCTCCTTTCTCTGTTTTTTCTCTCTTTCGTTTCTCCTCTGATCACGGCAGTCGGTTCTGGGGTTGGAGTGCAGATGGGCTGTCGAAGCACCCCCCTCCCCTTTCTCAGCCTAACTCCATCCCCACTGCTCCTTCCCACAAGACTTTCAGGCGCTCTTACTCTCCCAGGTAACAAGCTACCTGTTAAACCAACTTGTCTGAGGTGTCACAGTATTATTTACCTTTCATACTGTGGGATTTGTTCAAATGTGGGAAATGATTTGTAGAGGCTTTGGTTGGAAAATGAAAGGAGACGATGATAGCTTTTAGAGGGCAGAGGTGGCAGGCAGCCGCTTGCTCGCCGCTTGGAGAAGATGCAGCATGCAAGCGGGGAGGAGAAAATGTGGATTTTTCCAGGCTTTTCCTCCCTGCCAGGTTCCTGAATGGGTGTACGTTTCACAGTTGGTTTCCAGTGCAGAACACAGTTGCTGAGCACTTTTGGCAGACACTGGTTGCGTTATGGTAACGCAGGCAAGGTCTTTCACCTTGGCTACACTGTGCAAGTGGCACACGAGTACTTTCAAACAGGCGAATACAGCTCAGGAGTGATTTCACAGCTGCGGTAGTGAATATCCAGAGGATGATGAGGGTGAAGCTTGTGTATATGATTTTACCAGCTGCTTGCACAGTGTGATTGTGGAACACCTTGGAAATTTGTAGTATTAAAAATAAAATTGTCCTTGCCACAAGATTTAGAGGTTATTGACTGCCAATTTTGACATCTCTTCCTCCTGTGCTCTCACTTTTTATTCCAATCTGCATACAGGTCTTTAGTCAGTATACTGGACTAAAGCTGTATACTGGTTTTAATAAAAAAACCCTTCTGAATACAAAGTTAATTTGTCAGACCACTACATTAAATTCCTTGCATTTTAAGTTTATACCCTCACAACAGGCTTTCTGTAGATGTGGTTTCTCTGACTTAAATATATGTATTTCCTGAGGACAGACTATATATAGTCTTTCCTTGAAGCAAGAAGTTCCTAATGAAAAACTATTGAAAGAAAAGCAAACAAATTGTTCTTTGAGCGCTCAAAATCTGGGATTCTGTGACATCTGAGAGAGAGAATACAATCCCATAGTCCATACCTCTGTGACCTGAAGAATTAAAACTTTAAATCAATATTCTGACTCTTCAAGGACACTAAGATATCTGTGGAAGAGATCCATGCTGATTGTTGGAGTTAAACTAGTTGAGAATCCTCCTTTCATTAGTTGACACCAAGGTTTGGAATAATTTGACATATATTCCAGCCCAGAGCCTGAAAGTGCCAGGAAGTGGGTTACTGTGTACTGCTTGAGGATGCTAAACTGTTGATTACTTACACATAGTTTGGATTGGAAACTGAATAATAGTTTATGGAAGTAAAATGTATTTCATGTCAGACTGGAAAACTGCCAAATTGTATCTTGATAAACTTGCAGAGAGCTGCATTGGTTTAGTGCAGCAGAAGATGGAAAATAATGTTGTGACATCCCTAAACACTGCTCATCTCTACTCACTTCTTATTCATCCTGTGACTTTCCTCTCATTTTCTGCATGGGTCATTTTTATTTTTTTTTGCCCTTTTTTTTCTACCTGAAAGGTGGGTGCAGTTCCATTTTATTTTTTATTCCCCTCATCATGTTGTCTGTGAAGTATTCCAGCACACATACTGTCAATAGGCATGTGTGTTCACATGTAGAGTTTTCGTTCATGTAGAACACACTGATAATGTGATCCTCTACACAGGCTTACTCTTGACATATGAAATCATTATTTAGATTTTCATTAAAATGTGGTTTTGTGCTTTGAAAAATGCATCAGATTGGTGGCTCGTTGTTGAGAAATTGTTTGAGTCCTTTAGCATTGCAGAGTCTGTACTTTGATCTATTCTTTGGTAGCCGTGTAGGGCAAAAATCATCCCTGAGGAAAGAAGCGATGATTTTAGCAGAAGATTTAGTGTTAGTATATCTGTGATTATTTCTCATTTTTTGCCATGGATTTCATTGTGTCATCTTTGGTAAGTCATGTCATCTCTTGGTGTGGGTTCATGGGTACAGTCATATGTATGCCTGCTCAAATGGCAGTTTCATTGCTCACTTAAATACTGTATGAGGAACCCCTTAAGATCTATGAATTAAACATGCTTGGGCTCAAAATTAATATTTTTGAGATTCTATGAAACAGAGGTTGTCCTATCCCTGCCTGATACCTATTTAAAAAAAAAAAAAAACAAACCCTAAAAACTGCCTTCACTTTTGTCTGGAAAGCCATCACAGTGCATTAGTGTAATTCAGCTGTTTAAAAGCCCTAAGTACTTCGATTTCTGTAGGTTTATAAAAAGCTTTTGTTTCCTGGTCTTGGTCTGTTCTTTAGGTGGTTTCTCTTTCTTTCTGGCCTGACAGACACTGTTTAAAGCTGGGGAGTTGTTCTTTGGTTTCTTTGCCAGAATACATGGTGCTGATGCTTGTGTGATCAGAGAGTGAGCGCATTGCTTGGGAGCCAGGGATTATGACTATTTTCAGTGTGTTAAACCCAAAGGAATTGGGCAGCACCAATCTTATCCTCTCTCTGGAATTTCCTGAATTTCTTCCAGAAAACAAGTAATGCTTCTAGATATTTAACATTCTACTTCTAGTTCTATTGAAAATAATATCTGTATACCCAGGATTCAGAAGGGATTTTGGTTTTTATTTTTTCCCACCCACCTCACAGGGTGTCTTTCTTTTGTGGAAAAGGAACTCAGTGCTTTGTTCAGCTGTCCTCCTCCAAGCACATCCCGTCATCCTTCCCCAACTGTTTAGAAATAGTAAATCACCCCTGTAGGGAGCCACTTCTTGCCATTTATCGACAAACAACTTGATGTAAATGTCTCAGATTCTTTTGGTTTATTTGCTTCTGGCTCTACTGAGATCCGAGACTCCCCCAGATAAATTGTTCTCCATTACTGGGTCTCTTCATTAAATCTCTCTTGGAAAACTGTTTGTCATGCAAACTCAACTTCTCCTAGATAGAGCAAAGCCTTGCCAGTAATGCTTTTTCATTTTCTCCAAGTTTGTAGGAGCTTCTCTTCTTAGCCACATCTTTTTATATAATCTGCCCTTGCATGCCAGGCATTTTTTCGTGGAACTTAATTTTGGATAACTCCTCAAGGAATCCCAAAACTTGTGTGGCTTTTTGCTGCTGAGGAATTTCTGAGGAACAGACAGGCTGCAAGAAAGCATCAGATTTGAGTGAGAGAATTCCCAAACTTAGGCTCAATACTGAAATGTATCTTTTATCAAGGCATTGTGCAAGTGGTTTTGGTTTTAATACTCTATAAATGAAAATGGGACTAAGGTTTACATCAAGATGCATTTTCCTTTCCATTTCAATCTGTCACATTTGAATCCATTGGTAGAATATATTTGATCTATTATGAAGCTTAAATTTCATTGATTTCATTTCCATCAGTTGTCCAACCCTTTGTGTTCCCATAGTGATTGATTTGTTTTTTAAATTTTTTTCCTTTTTAAATAACATCTTTACCATGCTGGGGACAGTTTGGGATTTTTTTTTTTCAGAAGCTAGCACACTCACTGCTGTGGAATGTAACAAACAGTGGACCTGGTTTCCCCTCACTTACAGCGATGTAACGCCACTGATTTCAATGGAGCTTCTCCTAGATTTAGCCCCATTTGAGGGGAGACTCAGAGCCACACTCTGCTTTGATTCCATCCATGTTTTGTTACAAGTCACTGTTAGAAAGGGTATGCCAAATCATCTGTCTCTTACTTGGCATTGTTTTTGTTAACGGTAAAAAGCAGATTCCAATTTCATATGTAATATTTCATATACGTTTGGTCTTTAGTATGCTGGATTATGACACGGAGAACCTAAATTCTGATGAAATCTACAGCTCTCTTCGTGGAGTCACAGAAGCAATTGAAAAATTTAGTTTCCGTAGTCAAGAGGACCTGAATGAGCCAATCAAACGTGATGGAAAGAAAGACTGTGACATTGTAAGTATTCGATTAATTTATGTCCCCAGATAGGTGAAACTTTAAAACGTTGCATTCGAACCTGGTTTTGGGTTGTTAGTGTACAAAATCCAGTTATTCCGGCTGTATTCTTGCAAGTATCATTGGCTTATTGGTTGCTAGCTTCTTATATGTACATTATGGGGTCCCCCTAATCTAGTCCCTTGCTCATTTTGAACTCTACCCTCCTGTGAAATGTGCTCGCAGAGTTTCTGTGGGAGTCTCATGTATGAAGCAAACAGTGCTAATGTTCCTCAGGCTCAGCATGGCTCAAGCAATGGCTTTTTCATGGAGTGTGTGTAGCTAGGTCTGTAATGGGAAACGTTAGTTCTTAAAATGCATGGATGGTTTCCCTCACAGGCTTATTACTTCATATATAGGAAGGACTTGTAATTGCTCTGAGTGCAAAACTCGTATGGTGCCTTGTTGCATCAATGGTTACAGAATTATCTACCATGTGAGACGCCATTTGTTTTAATTAAATTCATGGACTTCAAAATTTATGGGAATTTTAAAGTATGATCCTTAAGGGTGCCTTCCAACTTGAGATATTCTATGATTCTATGACATTTTTGCTTCCTATCTGGACAAACAACTTTACATTAGTAGATTAAGTTAGCCTTCAAAGCTAAAAATTCTTGGTCCATGATTTTTCTTCGGGACCCTTCTATTGTGCATTTCATGTTAGCTTGCTAAGCATCATCCAGTCTCCTCTATCAATGGGTTGTGAAGTTTCATGAAGATGTTGCTTTTGCTTCCTTTCCCCTTCTTAGCAAATCAGTCCTGTTCCAGAGCTTATGATCTTTGCCAGCTTGTGTAGTTTTGGCAATATTAACTTAAATTTAGGAACGTTAGCATAGCTTTTTGCCCTATCATCATGAGATATTTTTGCAACAGTTGTAGTCATGTAAGGGGAAGAAGTGGTAATCTGGGAAGTTTTACTCAAGTATTACGTACATGTAAATGAGTCTATGCCTCTTTGCATTGGTGGGTGAACTCAAAAAAAGCTATAGCTTCTACAGAATTTGAGTAGTGTCACGTCTTTTATCTCTGATTCTCCAGGTGTCTCGAGATGGTGGCCTCGCTGTGCCTACAAGTGATGTGCGTGGAAGCAGTGACATTGTGGAAGGTGGAAGGATGGCTCTAGATAACAAAACTTCCCTACTTAACACCCAGCCTCCCCGCGCTTTTTCAGGGCCGCGTGCTCGAGAATATAACCCCTATCCTTATGCTGACACAATTAACACTTATGACAAGACTGCCCTGAAGGAAGCAGTATTTGATGACGACATGGATCAGCTTCGAGATGGTTTGTATTAGTGTATCTCATAAAACTGCAGGCAGCTTACTCTGTTTCTGATATATTTGTGTATGGGTAGTGCTCTCGGATACATGCCTGCCCACAGATATGCTGTGTATTACTTTGCACCTGAGTTGAGGCTTGGTGTGAAATACTCTGTGTTCTGTATATACCAGCATATCCTGATCTGTAGTTATTGAGAAAATGTTAAACTGCAATTTGAATTTTTCTTTACCTAGAGTTTCCCTCAAACTGGTCCCTTAAGAGTCTAGAAGGTATCTGTAGGGACACAGTTTTGGGGACATTCCAATCTTTGACTGAAACATGTCTCAATAGCTCATTGTTACTGAGCATTTCACTTAAGTGATGCTGTACCTTAGCTGTATTCCTTTGCAGTACACTGATGAGTCACTGTACTGTGATCTAAAGGTCATACGTGTGATCGCTGGTTTTGGGTGTGTGCGTCTGGGACAAACTGGCAGTTCTCATCTTGTAGAAGTAATTATTGGAACTGGATGAAATTCAGTCATCTCTTCCTGGTTCGTTAGAAGACACGTGCAGGTTCATGGGCTGTGTTATGAACTCAGGTGAAATTGTGGGCTAGTCAGATTCTCTTGCCTGCTTGCTTGAGGCCACCTGGGTTTTGATGCATTTTTGGGGGGGCCCCTTGTAATGTGCACTTTGTTCTGTAGAGGGTTAGTAATCTTGTCATCTTTGATCTTTTTCCTCATATCCCCAAATGATTGCTGCCATTTGTCCTAGAAGTACCCATTGACCATTCAGATTTGGTGGCTGATCTTCTGAAAGAGCTCTCTAACCACAACGAGCGGGTGGAGGAGCGGAAAGGAGCTCTCCTGGAACTGCTAAAGATCACAAGGGAAGATAACCTTGGAGTTTGGGAGGAACATTTCAAAACCATTCTGCTCTTGCTGCTGGAAACACTTGGAGACAAAGATGTGAGATGCAGATTTTTGTTTTAACTCTCCTGTACATTGCTTCATAGGGTGATAGTTCCTCCATGCTAGTTTAAATGAAAGCTGCTGCGTTTGTGATACATCTCATCAGTGATGCTGCACTGCTCATTTTTTCTTTTGAAGGTTGATGACTCTGCTTTCATTTTCAGTGTGTTCAGTGATGAATTTTAAGCTACTCTGAAGTGTCCCAGTTTTTCCCCTCGCCTCCAGAGTGTTAGTAACAAACAACTGCAAAATTGAACTAGAATCAGGAAAGAAGTTATCTTCTAATCCTGTACAAAAACTATGATGATTTCAAAAGTTGCTATCTTCCAAGTTAGGATGAAGTTACAAGCTCTTAACTATATCATACCCATTCCCCAAAAAAGGAGAATAAAGGTACTCTAGAATAGATTATTTATTTTTCTCTGTGTGGTTTAAAAATCCAGACTACTAGATCTCGTGGGATGGGTATCTGTCTCTTGCAAAAATGTCATCAAGAACAAACTGCTTTTGTAGGGGATCTTGTTTTGAAGTATTAAAAAAAGCTGCATTATTATCACAGCTTTATATTTGATAGTTGATCAAAGTGGTAATTTACAGGCTAGACCTTTACTTTTTGCACTTGGGGCTATTTGTTCAGCTTGCAGCACAATGGTATTTGGTAAGGGCTCAGCACCCTGCTGCGCCTTCACATCAGAGCCATGCTCCATCTGAATGTTACAATATTTAGTCTTCAAAGCACTCACAGTTCTTCCTTTTTGTTTCATCTGGTTCAAAATCCATTGTATTTCTTATACTCGTTGTAAAGTATATGGCACGCTCTTTGAAATTTTAATTCTGAAACAGTGTAGGTGGCCAACATTTTTTTCAGTCATTGTTTGTAGTATGAGCATGAGCTGCTGTAGTCCTGTGTGTTTAATCATAGCATCATCACACACCTGTCAGAAGATATGGTGGCTTTAAGTACAGGCAAATTGTGCTACTGCATGAATTTTGCCTATGAATATCAAAGGACATGCTTTAAAGGCTGAGTATAGAGTAAAGTTAAGTATTCCTCTGCTGAAATTCTAGAATCTATTTGGAGTGGCCACAGGCTAAAATCATAGTATATGTAACAGTTATGAAATTGAAGCAGGTGTTATAAATCCCTTCTGCTAATGATCTTTTGATATAAAGGATTAACACACAGGTCAGTGTTGACTACAATGAATGGCTATTCTTGAAAGTAATTTCCATAGGAGTTACAGGAAGAGGGTCGATTTTACTGCATTAGTAGATGAGAAGCGGCTTTGCTGCATGGATGGAGCCCAGTCTGATATCTGCAAAGCTAAGCAAAGAGGAGGGGCAAAACTAATATGATCTGAGCTGCTTTGAAGATTTATGTAATGCTGACATGCTGCTTTGGGTACAAATTTATACTTCATTGCTAAAAGAGTATGGAATTTAACAAAGTTGAGTCATTCTGATTATTTCTTGTGCCAACAGTCACTTTATGTGTATTTTTGTGCAAAAGCAAGCAGGGAGACCAATGCTGAATTTTAGTTATATTTAGTTATATTGATTACACTGCTCACTCCACTGGAGCTGGTAGAGTGATACAAGATTTCTGGTCGTGTAGGAGACATGAGAATTTACTTCAAACCACAATTTTGAGAAGTGACTTTTTCTAATGTGAATTTCTCTTGATACAGCATTCAATAAGAGCCCTGGCACTGCGAGTCCTGAGAGAGATCTTACGGAACCAGCCAGCAAGGTTTAAGAACTATGCAGAGTTGACCATCATGAAAACATTGGAAGCACATAAGGATTCCCACAAGGAGGTGAGTGAGCCTTTCAGTGTTGCTACTGGGAAAGCAACATGGACCTGCTGAAGAAATATGGGAACTGAGATTTAACAGGCAAACACATTGACCCATCTTGGCAGTAGAACAAATTGATACTAAGTCTCCCACGTATGAAAAGACAGGATTTTTCGTGCTGAGGCAGGGAGGAAAAAAATTGAGACTGACAACCATTTAAGTGGATTTGGAACTATGTGGAATTGTAGGCCACTGTTTAGGAACTTCCCAAGATTTCCTTGCTCATTCTGGGAGAGGCTGAGACCCTGTAGTAGAAAAGTGCATGTTTAATAATTTTGCAGAGCACATTGGAGACACTGTGTTCCCTCCATTTTTATGGGTTAGGGTAGGAAATGTACTGGAGAACACAAAGCCCATGTTCAAGCAGAATTGTGTGTGAAAACTGAATGGTGAAATTGGGTCACGCTGGAGAACTGGGCACAGGTGAATAACAGGAGAAAATGGACACAGAGGCCATGGTGCTGAAAAGAAGCTGGGGCAGAGGAAGAAGCAAGGGAAAGGGTGAATTGCATTTTCCTTTTGTGGTAGAACTCCTGTGTAAAACTAAAAGTATTCTTCTGGAGTAAAACACAAATAAAGGGACATGATGATAATATTTGAAATGTAGCAAATCAAATTACATTTAAAGTCAATCTTTGTAGATTGACTTCCAAGCTGGATCTTTTAATCTACCTTGTGCATGCTACAAGTCTGAACTAAACCTCATAAAGTGCCACGTGGATAATGCCTGTGATGGCTTTGTTGCCAAAGTCCTTGCTTTGAAATCTAAGACACTTACTCTTCTGTGAAACAGGCTTGTCCTAAACTAGCAATTTTAGGCATCTCTGTCTGGAGAGCTTTGGCCATGAAAAAGATCATTGTATAGATCAGACTGCTCTAGAGCATTGCATAACTAGCACAAGGTTATGTCAGCTGTGTGTAGCAGCAACTATACTGTTTAAAAATCAAAACAACAAAACAAAAAACACCCTCAGGGAAAGAAACTAAGAGGCTGGATTTCTCTAAAATGCAGAAGTAGAAAATGTTTAATCCTTTAGTGAATGAGGACTGCCATACTTTGCTGACCTTCCTCTCCTTCATTTAGAGCCTTTGCACTCCTGTCATTTTTAGTTCAGAGTAATAAGAAGCAGTTGTAAATTGATTTCCTGATAAAGCATTCAGACAAAACATTGTGTTCTGAAGGAGTGCCTTTTATTGGCAAGTTTTCCCTGTTGCATACTTCTCAGCTCACCTTGACTCAGTGCCCTTTTTTTTTTTTCCTGCAAGTCCTCCAAAACTGCCATTTCTAGCAGGACCTTTACAGATTGTCTCTGGCATTGTTTTTAATGCTCCTCAGAACTCACTGTCCTTGTGGGACTGGTGGGTTTTATAGGAATCAAGCACGATGTTGAAAACAGGACACCATGCCTCTGTATTCCCCATGCTGTGTTCTTCATGCTTGTGGTAGGAAAGGTTCTTCAGGATTTGCATGAGGTGTCTCCTGAGGGAAGACAGAGAAGAATAAGTCTTTGCTACAGAGAAAGCAAAGGAACAAAGGGATGTGAGTTCTGGTACATCTTTATAGAAGAACAATTTTGAGCTGTATTGTATCAGCAAGTAGCTGCTGTGCTGTACATAGCATTTACAATTTGATTTACAATGGTTTTGCATAGCATCTTTATAATTAAAGATCATATTTGCAACTACTGCAGTGAGACCTCTCGGTGACAGCTGTCATAGGACGCTGCAGGTATATTCCTGTTTTGCTGCCTGTTGCTAAACAGTTGTGTGTGCACAGCAGTATTAAGTGGTGGCACTGAGGCTGGATTTTTCATTCTATGTATGTGGTTTTTCTGATCCCTGTGATCTCTGTGTAAATAGCGCTATTGGAACCATGATGTAGCCCGTGAAAGGCATCATCTGTCTGCCAGTAGTTTGAGAGTATCAGCATTCATGAAGTTAAGAAAGGTTTCCCAACCTGCATTTGGGTCCCTGCACAAACTAGGCTAAAGATATACCTGGGAATATGCTTCAGGTATTTTTACATGTAGCTGGGGCTTGCTGATTCAGGAAAGTCTGTGAAAAATTAACTGAGAGTCCGTTTGGGCATGGCTCAGTTGGTCAAACTCATACCCTGGGCCAGAAGGTCACAAATTCCCATCCCATGGTGGCCCTCCAGCTCACTCTCACTGCTGGCTTTGCAGCACTGTGCTCTCCAGGAAGGGTGGAGGACCTGCCCTTTGACTTGATCCCACTGAGTGGGAGCTTAAGTGAAAATTCACCAGTTTGTGATTGAAGGGCACTTTCAAAGAATAGCTGAAGAAGGGAAGATCTCAGCTGTCGGTTCTACAGCTTTCTTTTTCACATCAGAGCAGTATTAAGGGCAGGGGTGTACTGTCCTTAGGCTATGTAAAATAAAATCTTCCTCCATACTGTAAAAACTATTTTGAGGAAACCTGCTGTATAATTTGGTTAGGAAGGTGTTAATCCTTGTGCCAGTGATGCCCTGATATGATGTCACTCCAGAGTTTGTTATGCGTCTGGGCTGCTTCTGCCTCGTAGTAGAAGAAAGAGTGATCCTGGTTTTATAGTTTGAGATCCTTTGTCATGCAACAGGCTGTGTAAGTCAGCAGAAAATGACTGTTTTGAGTGAGCTGTATCAGTTTCAATCTTTCTTACCTGATTTTCCCCTTCAGCCCAGAGACTGCTAATTGCCCCAAGTTATTGCTCCCATTTTCTGTTACTTATAGTCCATGGAGAAACAGTCTAAAGTGACCAAGCAAAGAGGAGAGAGTGTGAAGAGGAGCACGGTAAAGAACCCTTAATCTCGGGCACCATCTCCAAGAAGTTATTGTAGTAAGAGGCAGTTCTTTGGAAATCGAGAAGAAGGTTCTTTTGTCTTCCTAAATTCCAATAGTGCTGCTGTTCAGCATGATCAGGAGGGATCAAATAACAAGTTATAATGAACATCCAGCAAATATCACCCCCTCGTCCATTTGAGTACTGATATCTAGTTAAAGGTTGTCTGAAACAAAAGGGTCTGTGGTTTTATTCCAGATTATGTAATTGGAAGTATCAAAGCAGTGTTAACATAATTGGATATCTTGGGATGCTTGGATAATTGTCTGTGTCCAAGCTGAAGTCTGTAGACAGTTGAATCTTTGCCATGGCTAGAACTCTTCCACCTGTTGCTGAAGGAAAGGTCTAGGATCAGTGGAGCAGCACCGCTCTTCCCAGTGACACAGGAGAGGAAAACTTGGTTCACTGAGTTGGATGTGGAGTCGTGACTTGTTGTGAGCGCAAATGCAGGAGATTGGCAAATCACAGACCTCAGTGGGGGTTCAAAGTTAATGCAACCCTAGGCTACAGACCAGAAGACTCTGGGTTGGGATCCATGTTTAGTTTGCATTTTTTAACTTCTGACTGTCTTTATACTGTTTTTAGTATAACAGTCTGTTCAATGCTGTTGATTTAATGGGATGATGTGAAGAGTCAAGCCTGCTTCAGTCATAACTGTAAATATTTATGGGGGTTGACGTGTAAATGCCTTTCACTTACTTTTGGAGCATTAGGATGTAATTGAAATTGTGGACGGTATTAAATCTTGTTGATTTTTATCACTTTGTTTGGAGTTATTTGGAAGAGAACCATCTTTCTGTTGCCAATTAGTTAATATTAACTCATTTGTTCCAGTGTAGTTACTCACCCATAACTAAGGAGAGATGCTGCCCGCTGACCCAATACCATTGAGATGACATTGCTTCAGATTCATACCAGCAAAATTAGTATAAGTTCTTATTTTTGAGTATATTAAAACAGAAATAGTTCATTATCGTGGGAAATGGTTATGAAATGAAAATCATAGGATAGCTAATTCCTCGCTTCTGTCTCTGCAACTAAGCCTGTAGAGTAGCTGATGAGTATTTTCTGTGTGTAAAGAAAGGATACTGTGCCATGTCTTAGATATCTAATTTTAGTGTTTTATTATCCAGAAGGTCCATAAACATAATTGGCATGTAGCATTCTTTGTTGTAACCCTCTAAAAGAGGGTGAAAAAGAAGAAATCACAGATACCCATCAACTGTAGATAATTGTTACTATCTTGCTGAGGTGCTTTGAGACTGGCCTCTGACATTTATAAGATGATTTGCAACTGTCCTCTGATGGTGTGATCATAGAATCATAGAATCTTTGGGTTGGAAGGGACCTTTTAAGGTCATCTAGTCCAACCCCCCTGCAATGAGCAGGGACGTCTTCAACTAGATCAGGTTGCTTTATGTAGGTTTCTGCAAAACATAGCTTACTAAAGAGGAAAAGCACTAAATGATGACAGTCTTTAAGGTTAATTGATATATATGTAGCACATGCTGGAAACTGCCAAGCACTGCAGCTTGACACTTGCTGATGTTTCATAGTATGTGTTTATATGCTTTTTCTAATTCCCAACACATTTGAACTATTTAGTGCCCAGGAGAAGCAGTCTAATCTACTTCATCTCCTCAGAATCCCTTATAAAAAAATCACATTGTTTTTTCATCTGCTTTGCACTCCCTATTGCTGAGTCCACTTCCTGCTTTGAAACCAAGTGCTTCATTGTTTGTTCCTGTCTGGATCAGACTGTAAAGCCTTTGGGGATGGGAGTTTGCCTGGCTAGGTAGGTGTTGGTAAGCCTCCATCCCCTCCAGCGTAGATTATGCAGTCTTTAAGCAACCACCTCTAGATGGCAAAAATTGACTCAAAAACATAGCTGTGTGCCTTGTAAGCCTGAAAGCAAAACCTTGTTCTTCTGCTTAACAAACTTAGCTGGCATTCTGCCTGTTTCACAAAAATAGCATACAAAGCCTCTTAAGTTTTCAGTGGGGTTTCACCTACACTGCCTCATCCCTTATGACTTTCTGCAGAGACGGTGCAACTAGCAGTCATGGCAGAGTACTCCAGCTTACAGTCCTACGTACAGCTCTCATCTAGGCATATAGCTGCGGCTCTGCTGAGGTCCCAGCATATTACACTGATGCCCTGTGTAGCCTATGAACCTGGTATGTTCTGCCTTAGGCAAGTCAGGACATTTTGCTTTCCTTATTTGCTGGTGATTTGTGTCACTTCAGAGCGGAAACGAAACCATCAAAAACCCTTTAGAAAGCTGCTGCATATCGCCCAAGAGCAAATTACTTCAGACAAGCTGCTTGCTGCAGCCATCAGGCAGCAAGCAATGTCTATAATACACCAAGATTAATAGCTGAGCAGAAGAAATTATGCAGAAGAGATGGAGTCTTGATTCTGGCTGTCTTAAGTGACCAGGATCCCATGGCTGCTGTGCATTGTGAACCAGGTAAACCAGTGGGAATTGTCATCCAAAGTTTGTCCAGCAAATTTTATAGAACACTGATGATGCCAATGTGCTTCTCTATTAAAAGAAAGGGATCTGTGACAGGTGGCTGTCTTGATCACACTGTCCCTAATACTGCACATCAACATACCCCCTCCCATTGAAATCAGAAAGCATTTCACGTGCATATTCCTGGGACCATCTGACCTGTTACTTTGAAGCTTACTCCTTTATAGCATTAAGGAAGACATTGTTAGAGGTGAACAGCCTGCCTGTGTGGTACACCTCTCTGGCTTTGTGTATGTGAGTATGGTTCCTTCCCTAAAGCAAACTGGGTGGAAGTATAACCATTTCTCTCTTTTGGGAGACTCACTGGAAAGGTCTTAATGCACCGCAGATGTCTTTCAAGGAACCCACCAGTAAATGCAGCTTATGTTACGCCAGCAGAAGTCAGGCTGAATCTAGTCTCTAGTGTGTAGAGTGTAAGGTAAGCATTTGGAAAGGAGAAAAACCTGCTTCTTTAAGACAAAGTTCTATCTTTTAGATCTGCATTCCTGGGCTACCTGCCCTGTGTTGAATGATGTCGAACTATCCAGTTCAAGCCATGGTTTGCTCTAAGATTTTACTGGGAGGTAAAATCATGTTTGTGACATACCTTACACACAGCTTAGTGTCTGTGTTTTTAAAACCCTGCAGGTTCTCTCCAGCCTTGCACATCTTGCTTCATAGCCACCCTTTTGAACTTGCTGCTTCTAACTGCCATGCTCATTTGACGACTCTGCTCATGTTCTTTCATATTTCTCAGATCGCTGAGAATAATCATGTTGGGTCAGACAAAAAGTTTGTTTCACTTGATACCCTACCTGACTGACTAGCAAGAAGCAAATGTACAATGATGCTTCCCTGTCAGTATCTTCCCTCCTTCCAGCTGTCTGAAGCTTACAGCCTTCCCCTGCTAATGGTTCTGCCTGCCTCTCTGCATGTTTTGACCTTTGTTTTTTCTTCAGTAAGCTTGTCTATTTTTTTTAATCCTCTTGTGACAATGAGCTCCACAGTCTGAGCATATACTGAACAGCACTCTTCTCGAATTTAAAGGAAGCATTTCATAACCATTACTACTTGTGGTGCCTGCTGTTAGTATGAGCCTAATGGGGCCATTCCTGTTGCTTCCCAGTGTGTATCTGTTGATCTTGCCTCCAAAGATGGGAGGAAGAACTGTTGCTTGATGCTGTTTGCTCCTTTTTCCTGCTCCTCTTAAGGCTGTTCACTCTGCTGGTCAGGTTAAAGCCCTGATTAAAAAAGATATTTCAGGGGGTTTTTTATATTGTATGGTATGTATAATTTGCAAGACAAAAGCGTTGCACCTCATGGCAAAATATCTTTGCTAAACTCTGCTATAATTGCATGTTCTTGTTGCCAAACAACCCGGCAGTTTGTATCTCTTGATAATGCACTTCCCTCTATGTGGGAATGCTTATGATTTCTCTGGCGTTACCAGGTGAGCGGGACTCAGTGCTGTGTAAGTATTCAGAGACGTACTTCCCCTTGTGGGATGCAGGGTCGGTCTGGGTGGCTGAATGTATAATTCTGCTAAAGCCAGAAGGAAAGACCTTCTGGACAGGCCTGGTACTTGCATTGCAGAACGGTGTCATTCAGCTTTCTGTGCCGGCAGGGATGAGCTTGTCCTTTTGGCTTGCTCTCAGCTGGTATTGCCCTACCCCTTCCTACACCCTGTCCCCTGCCGGCCCTTTCCAGGGGAGCCGGGGGCTAGTTACCTGCAGAGGCTCTGATTCAGGCAAGCATGTAAGCACATGCTTGAATCCCATTGACGTCAGTGAGACTTCAGCATGTTATTAAAGTTAAACATACGCTTAAGGGGTTTGCTGAAGCGTGGCTTAGATGTAGACGCTGCCTGCCAGATGTGCTCTCGGAAGACTTGGAAGTCTCCCTGGTGTTGTCACATTTACAAGCTAACATCAGCAGGAAGCCTACTGGACATGGGTAATATGTCCCTCTGTGTTCAGAGGGAAGGCACTTCAGGGAGAAGTGATGTGAAATACCCAACTGCTGTGTAAATGCGGCCAGATCCTTGCTAGAAATGGGCAGCTTTGCTGAAAGGAGGACTTGTAGGGGCATAAATAAATGCTGCACCTTTACAATTTTTCTTGCTGACCTTATGGTGTGCAAATACGTATGACCTTTGTTGCTATTTGACTCCATGTTCGGTCTTGCAGTGGAAAATGTTGGGCTCCAACGTCTTGCCAATTTAGAGTTAAAGAAAAAAAGCAGCGCTTTTAGAGAAGAACTGTGGAAAATAACTGATCAGACTGTGGTATCAAGATGAGCTAGCCAAAGAGCTGCAGAACAAAGACTGTTGAACCCTCGTTTGTTTTGTGAAACATTACAGCTGTATTTTAACCCCTTGTGCTTCGAATTGGTTAATACGCTTTTAAAAAGTTTTTCTGTCATGCACTTGCCTCATACCTGCAACTTAATGTGCATGGTAAACTGTATGCAGACAAGATGTGGAGCTGAAATGCACATAGAAGTACTCATTGAAATTTTTACCTACTCTAGTATTGTTTGGAGTTTACGGTAGTATATTTGAGATCGGAGCCATTTTAGTATGCACCCTAAGTGCATACTAAAACATTTCTGCTTTCTTATCAAGTAGGATACCAGGAGAGTTTAAAATGAAAAAAAAAAATTTTTTTTTTTTGTGAGTTGTGATGTATGTGCAATCTCTCCTTTCTGAGGGTGTCTGAAAACATTCACTAACAGTATTTGGAATTGTTGCAAAGCAAAATCCCAAGTGGCCTGTGTCCAAACATTTCCAGTTGGTGTTTTTTGGGTGCTCTTTTTTTTTAGCTAAAGTGACTTGCTCGTGAATATTGTTAAATTGATTAAAAGATATCTGGGCTCTTTGTGAGTCCACTGCATTGTTTGTGCAAGGTTTGATGGTAGCAGTGTTTCAGCACTGGGAAAGCCGACGTCAAAAGCTGCAGTGCCAAGAAGTGAATTCCTTCAAAGGAGACCTCATGGGAGCTCCTGACTTCATCCACTCCAGCAATTCAATGCCGTGGTACCAAAGCATGGCATTAGGTTTCCCTTAAGTATTCAGGTGTTTCTCTCTTTTCCCAACAAAATCACATAGTCCTTCCATCTAAGCTAGTACTGGCTTACATGGAAAAAAAAAAAAAAAATTAACTTTCATGCTTCCCGTGTGCGAAGTTGAAGAGGAGTTAGCAAAGAAAAAGACAGAAAAGGGCAAAGTTGCTGGAAGTGGGAAAACAAGCATTCTGTTCTGCTTGGTTACTCATTCACAGATCTTTCAGGATGAAATTTTTTTAATACTGACAACATTGTGGATTGCCATTTCTTTGGGAATAAATTTTAATATTATAATTAATTGCTGAGAAAGGCCTGAAGTAGGTGGAGCAGCTTTACAGCTGATACAGAAGCAATCAAGGTCTTGCCTCTGCTGCACCATCTCGCCTGTACCTTTCGTGCATACGGTATTTGTACTATGTGAAGTATCTGAGATCACTTTCACTGTTGGGTTTACTTTAGAGAATACCAAGAGCCAAGTGGATGAGTTTTGTTATTTCCTGAGCATACAAGTATCTTGTGGCCATTCCTGTTTCAGGGAGGTAGCTGTCAGCATGAGTGGAAGATTAATGATAGTGGTGTGTCTGTAATGCTAAGACTGTGGGTGAAGCAGACTTTGTAGATTGAGATGATCTCTTCTGGTCACTCTTCACTGCTGCTATCTTAAAATCAATTAGGCCTTTCTAGAAAATGCTTTGTAGTCCAGGCAGGGAGATATTATTGTCGTAGTGAGGACTGGCATAAACTTCCAAATAATCCTTGTTCACAATTACCCACAGTGTAATTACCTAAAAATTATGAAAACTTACCTTCTGTTGAGGCTTTGATAGAACTACATCTGTCCATGGGTTTTCTGAAGTCAGATAGAAATCCCTGAGTTTGATATCACAACAGTGTGTGGAAGAGGGGAATGGGGAGAATCCAGCAGCTATGGCTTCAGTCTAAGTGATGAGAGACCTGTGATTTGATTTATTTGGGGAGGGGGGGTGGGGATTGCCTGGGACAGATTTACTGGTGCTGGTTTCAAAGTATTGACTTCAGACAACCCCAGGTAATTCAGCTTAGGATGAGTTAGAGAACCAGTGCTAGGCATCAGTCGCAGTCGGGAAAGAGGGAGTGCCTTCAAAGGGTGCGTTAGTGCTCTTGGGCTCATTCTTAGGGAGTGCCTGGGGCTAGCTGGGAGATGCTAAGCATGAGGGTTTGTGAATGCTTCTTTCTTCTTAGATTTGAGGTGTTGGATTTAAGTCTGCCCACTGGGGCATCTCTGTCCACTCAGGATTTACCTTCCCTTAAAAGTAGGAGAAGAAGGGAGTGAGAAAATGAGCAAAAGCATCCTTCATCTTTTGTACTGAAACAAGAACATGAGGAGCAAAGAGTGTGTGATTTGTGGCCAGGAAGAGTGCAAACAAGGGGAAGCTTCATTTTGTTGCCTGGCAATTGGCACAGACACTTGAAAAAAGAAAACCTGCCTTCCCATCCTGGTTTTTTTTTTTATCCAATTACTGCAGAATGTAAGATGAGTAAACTCATATGGGAGGAGAGACCAGAATCAGGTCGTTCCTCTTTCAGCTAGCTGTCCTATCCACTGGGGAAGAGTGTGGACATTGTGGATCTACCTTCCCTCAGGCCAACAATGGGATTGAATTTAGGATTTCCCTTGTCTTGTATGACTGCTTCACAGTGTGGGCTAGTTGCAAAAGGTGGGTGCTACCACTGTTTCCACTTGTTCTTCCTCCCATGTTTTATAGTGATCCCGATGCTGCCCTAATGGGTTAGATGTGCTGAGAGCACAGCTGCCTGGTCAGGGACACCCTAAAGCCTGTTTGTGTCTGTAGCCTGGGTTTGATTACAGCATAGTTTAGCTGGGAAATGGCAGGACACATCTGTGTAGGCACGGGTGTCTCAGCTTGGTAACCCAAGCACTCAGCATGTAAGACGCATAGTAAAAGGTGCAGTGGTGTCACTTATTGTAATGTTTAATGAGATAATTGTGTATTAAGCCTAAACTGGTGGGTTTAGATTCCTTGACAGTGGCTGAAGAGGAGATGTCCTCTCACTTCTCCTAGGTTGAGGGTGCTTATCTATCTTCCATAACAGATGACTCTTTCAAACTAGCCACAACGTTGACACAGTTACATGAGGCAGGATGGACTTCTTACTGCTGGCTGGAACAAAGATGTCACTGGAGGTGAAGGATTTGAATTCTCGGAGTCAATTGCCTCTTGATAGAACCTCATGCAGATCTGTTAATGAACATCCCCAAGCATTTCTTGGCAGTTGTTCCTAGCACACAACAGTGATTTTTGGCTGTGACGTGACCTCGTTAATGTAAGGTTTTGCTCTGCTTTCATTCCAGGTTGTCAGAGCTGCTGAAGAAGCTGCTTCCACCCTGGCGAGTTCCATCCACCCTGAGCAATGCATCAAGGTGCTTTGCCCCATCATTCAGACTGCAGATTATCCAATTAATTTAGCTGCCATCAAAATGCAGACAAAAGTCATTGAAAGGATTTCCAAGGAATCGTTGCATCAGCTCCTTCCAGATATCATTCCTGGGTTGTTACAGGTACAGAATCCCATCTCACAAATGCAAATGCCTGAGCACAAACCACCATTGAGTAATTTGTGAGGTCTGTGACCTAAGAGAATGATGGACCCTCTGGGGCCAGATTTTGGTAAATTAAAGTTTTAATCCTTCTAAGTGTTTATACTTGAGAGAACTCAGATTCCTGTGTGTATGTTCCATAATTAGATGCTGTGGCCTGACTCTTAAGTAAGCTGGTAGCAGTCATGTAATAAATTTGAGAATAGGAGTTAACCATATCTTATGCTGTCTCAGTGTATCCCACGCAATACATCTTGTAGTCTCCTTTAATTCTACTGAGCTTTTCTGGGCTTTGTACTTTGCACTTGAATTTGAATCCCAGTGGGCAGGCTAGTCCCTCCTTTCCTCTCTGAAATCAGGACCGAGCTACTCACTGACTTCATTCAGCCTCTTTCAAAACCCTCTCAGGCTGGGTGGGGAGCTGTATTTTTGCCAGTGCTAAGGCTTGGTCTTAGATTGTGAATTTAGCTTTCAGCACTGGCTGTAGTGGTGTTGTCTTCTCTTTCCCTGCACAAGCAGTGGCTGGGATGAGATTGCAAGCAAGAAGGAAATAATGGGAGGTAGCAGTGAGGGAGGAGAGAGAACATGTGTATTTTAGCAGGGAGGGACTGCGACAGGAGCAAATCGGTCAATGTGAAAGGGGAGACATGTTTGCGTGGGTAAGACTTCAGTGGAGAACTGGAATAAAGAAGCCTCCTCCTTGTGACCATCAGAAGTTGGAAGGACAAGAGCGAAGTCAGAAATTCCCCTTTTGCATCCCAGCATCTGTCCCAACTTTGTAGTGTCAGTTCTTGCAATTCTTTTCTTAAATCTCAACTTCTGGGAATCAGGCAATTTTGTGTTGATCTAAACTTCTGTTGTAAAAAGTTTTTAGCCATAATTGTTGGAGACAACAAGCTGAACAATATAGCTTCAATGCAACGGAGAAGTTTGGGAGCAGCATGCCTTTAAAAACGTAGTTGCATTTGTTTTATTAAACTGCTTCCATTTCTTAAAACTGGTCTTGTTTCGGAGCCTAGTTTGCCATTTTTCATCTTGGAGCTGCCAGTGATAGTTCCTCACCTTAGAAACTCACAGTGATCGAAGGAATCTGCTCTTCTTGTCTGGGAGGTATTTTGGGAACCTTCTGGCTGAAGGACTGTGTGCAGAGGGAACCACCCCTGTGCTTGCTTAGTATGGTGAGGGTACTGGCAGTGATGAGGAGGTGAGGAGTGTCGGACAGCAGCAGCGTGAGCACAAGTGTGCAGCTAAACAGCCCCAAGTGGGATCCCTGTGACCCCCATGAACAGATGGGGATGTCCATGCAAGAACAGGGCTTGGCTGGGGAGAGTCATGGTGCTTGCCCTCGTCCTGAGGCAGAGCCCTGGCTCCCTTGGAGCCGGGGGGATAGAGCTGGGCCACAAGTCACTCCCCCATGTGCTGTACCTCAATGCCCTCAGGCTGCAGAGAGCTTTGAGCCCGTATCATCTCCTGAGCCAATGCTCTAACTGTTGGGCTGTGTTATTGAATGCTGGGAGAAGCACCAGCCACTGCCTTGCAAGCAAGTTGGCAGATGGAGAGGTGGGATGATGGTCCTGGTGGTGCATATGGGGCAGGCTCTACCAGCCCAGCGCCCACTGGGACGCAGCCCCTCAGGCCTCAACACCGCACAGATCTGCCTGCCTCCCTGGGAGCAATTTGGGATGCACACAAAAGCAAAATGCCAGGCCCATAGGGAAACTTGAGGTCAAGCAGAGGCATCTGATGAGTTCAGGAGCCTTTGCTTGGGACCCACAGCTGGTGCCCTGCGTCCCAGCAGTGAGTTGTGTCTCCATGGATGTTCCTCTGCTATGGGCCTGGGCTCAGCCTATTTTCCACTTCGGTCCTCAATAGCTCAATGTTCCTCTGAGCTTACCTAGGTCTCCTGCTATTCTAGTTGGGTGCTCTCTGGGATTGCAAACTGTCATTTAAGTATTTTGGCCCTGCAGCTGGAACAGCCCCAGGTGTGCTGCATCCCTCCTCCCAGCTTTCCCGGCAGAGGTCACCCTGCGTCCAGAGGAGCCGGCATCCCACAGGCTGAAGTGATGTCTGTGTTTCTCCTGGGATGGCTGCTTAGTGATGAATCACTGCCTGAGTACAGGACTGATGTCACAAGCTGCCGAGTGACCTGGTGGCTAGCTTGAGCTCTCCTGAAGCTGCCAGAGATCGGCACGCCTACAGGGGTCTTTCAGCATGTTCTTTTCTGCAGTATTTCCTACCTGATAAGTAATCAGAAAGCTCCAGGTTACAGAGATAGTTCATCTAATGAGCTAGCGCTCGTGCGTAGTGCTGTTACATACACCTTTTAAGCCCAGTGCTTTTAAAGAGTTGGAAAACGCCCACAATGACCCTGGTTTTTGCGGTTTCTAGTGCCTGGATAGAGTTACTTTGTCAAATAGGTATTCGGATAGAATATTTGTTCACAAAACAGGATTCTGGTTTTTATGTCCTGAGTGATATAATCGTTAGGCCATTTTGCTGCAAAATTAATCTCCATCTGTAACTTTGCTCCCAGGAGCAGAATTGGTTTCCTTTGTGTTAGATTTGGGTCAGGAAAGACTTTTCTGAAAGCAAGCTGGGAGCATGACGGCTCCCCTCCAAGAAGTCCTTGACCATCCAGGATAGCATATGGTCATCTGAACTGGACCAAGGAATCTGTGTATTTGATAAAGTCCTAAGATCATGTTGAGAAACTGCATGTTGCTGCTTAATGTTATAAACAACAATATATTAATAACTTATAACATGATAGTAATAACTAATAAGGAAAAAATAGGATGTACCGGGTGATTGCATTCTCTTGCTCTTTGAGTATTCAGGTTGCAAACTGTTATGTTAAGCAGGGTCTTTGTATTGATCTGTTAGGTCAGCTACATTTGCAAAACGTTTATCAGCTCTTTAGTATATTGCTCTGGAAGGATGTTGGTCAGTGCTGTTTGACTCCTCACCTTTTTTTCTTGGTTCCTAGGGTTATGATAATACGGAGAGCAGCGTCCGTAAAGCTAGCGTATTTTGCCTAGTGGCAATTTATTCGGTAATTGGAGAAGAACTGAAACCTCATCTTGCACAACTCACGGGAAGCAAGGTACAAGAGTAATGCGTCTCTGGTGTTTTGATAAGTGGCTTGCACTACTAGCAGCACGACCAGTGGCTTCACGATAGCTCTGGGTCAAGTTACATTTACACCGTTACATCCTATCTCCCTCTGCCAAACACCGCTAGAGCAGCATAGCACTTGCTCAGCAGTGTGACCGTTTGAAATCCCACTAAGCAAGTTTTAATGGGGGTCAGGGATTGGTTTCAGAATGCATTTGATCCTGTGTAACTGCAAACTGCCACCAAGCGGGTCCTTCCCACACTACAGCCTTGTTTACCTTTGCCCCTTTGGCACTGCATCCAGGGGTGACTGTGCAGTGAGTTGGATCAGTTGGCAGCTCTGGCTGAAAATCAGATCTGCAATACAAATTAGCTTTCAGTCCGCTTTGCAGCTGCACAGGTAATCTAGCACAAAGGGTGGTAGGAATGCATAGCTGGGATGGGTGGGAGAGTAGGTCCCCTCAGCAGCAGTTTGTGATTTTGGGCTGGCAGAAACGCAGGTAAAGCTTCACTCTTAATAGTATTGCGGATGTGTCCCTTTCCTCCTGGGACATCAGCAAGCTGAAAGGATTTTGTGCCCTGGAGTTAGGTTGGCAGCAAAACTCAAATTCTGACCTGATGCTGCAAGGGAAATCAAGTCCTTAATTCAGCTGTGTCCTTCAGACAAGAGCTGACATTTTGTTTTGAAGCAGGAGATGGCTAATTGCTTTTCAGAGTGGCTCAGGAAGCTGTTGCAAAATTTCTTTGCCTGTTTGAAGTCATCATACCTGAGATTTCTCTGCAACTTTAAGATGAATTCTGCTTTTTTCTTCCTGAACTAGATGTTTGTGTGTTAACAGCTTTGTTCTTTTATTTTGAAGCAGTAATTTCTTTCATGGGTAGGAAGTGTGGTGTAGGCCAAAACAACCTGAGACTGAGGACACTTGGATTTTATTTCTGAATTGAGTTGCCTTGACCTTGAACAAATTACTTGTACCTCCAAATTGCTCTGGAAAGAGACAGCTATGGGTGCTGAGGTTTACCTCATTATATTTGGGCAGTTAGGAAATCCCCCTATAAATGTTGTAGAGACTTTATTATCCCAGCATCCTAGGTGCTAGAGACTTACTCCACCACATAACTAACTATAAACATGTGAGTAATTCTTCTGGGTTTACGCAGGCTGCCTGCATGTTTAAAGTTAAACGTGTGCGTGAGTCATTGCAGGATCTGGAGCTAAGGTGGTGAGGCGGAAAAAGAAAACAAACGTATGCAAAGGAAGTATATAGTCATAACAGCTGCAGTTTCACTAGATGTACCAAGTTAGTGAAGATATTTAAATGCCATTGAAAACGAGTATTTTATAAAGCATGGAGAGTACAGGGTGTTTCCTAGGAGAGACTGTGGCTCTTAGACCGCTGGTGTGCCGGCAGCCTCACTGACCTCTGTGGGAATCCTGCTTGCCAAGAGCAGGCTCCAGGATTGAATGAACTGTGAACATCTATGAACTCGTGGCTGCTGAAGTGAAATGCAAAAGGTTTTTCTAAATCCTATTAAATCTGTCTGTAACTTCAGTGAGACTAGGCATGCCTTCCTGCCTCTGTTCTGAAATATGCTCAGATTTGCTTCTGCTTTTCCTCCAGAGAGCCTGGTGTCAGCTCACTCAAAACTGAGTTCACTGCAGAATGCAGGTTTTAAGATTTGCAGTTGACTTTTGTCCACATCTTCCCCTGACATTTGTTTGTTTCTTTTAGATGAAGCTACTAAACTTGTACATAAAGAGAGCCCAGACCACCAACAGCAACAGCAGTTCCTCTTCAGATGTTTCAACGCACAGTTAATGGAGATATGTGGACATAATGTGTAGACTTAGAAGCAATCAACGGTGCCTCTCAGAGACCTTTCTGCTACTCTTCACTGGCGCGCTCCATCAGCTCAAGGAGGCCATGCAGATATTTATTGCAATCAGTATTTTAGTCCCTTAAAAGCTTTTATGTAGAATCTTACTGGTATTGAATGTAAAGGAAGCAAGGTCTGTGTTGCAGTCTTCATTAAAAGTGAACAACAGAAAGCCATACTTAAACATATTTGTATAGCCTGCTGAAATCTCAGAAATATGTTTAGGTTAGCGTTCAAAACTGAGTCCAAGAACCTGGACACATGTAAAGGCCAAACAAATCTTGTTGGTTTAGTTCATACCCAGTTTTGGTTTCTGTGTGCTAGTTACCCGCTCTCTCCCCGCGGCTGCAGCCGTTCTGGCTAGGTTCTCTGCTTCGTACAAGTCTGGTGGTCCTGTTTTGTACTCCCTGTTGCAGCTTGCCTAATGTGCAGGGCTCTCCGTGGGGAGATCTTTGCAGATGTGGCTGTGATTCCAGCTTCGGATGCTTTAATACTGAAAGATATCAAGTGAGTAATGAAAAAGTAGGTTCATTTTAAACATCTGAGGTTTTGTACATAGTTCTTCCGACAGACCTCTGATGGGCTGATTTCTCTGTAACTGCTCTCCAGCCAGCTGTGCAAAACAGCTGGGCTTTTGCTCCTTTCATTGACTGTGTAAATATTTCTCCCCTCCCAACCGATTTGGCTCTTTCACATGCTCAGAAGACTCTCCAGGTTACTTGTTACTCCCCAAAGGGAACCTGAGGCCCAATTCTGGGAGCAATGCCTGTGATGGGACACTGGAGTTAGGTGGGTGGGTGTCAGATTAGGCTCTCAGTATGTCCATGGGTGGGCAGTGGGAGCTGGCAGTGAGGCTAGCTGCATTTTTCTTGAAGTCTGTAGCATCAAAGGGCTGATCTGCTGCTGTGACCTGACCCACTGGTGTTGAGTGGTGCATGGCTTTGTCCCCACAACTCCTTTGTGCTTCGGGCAAAATGTTCATCCCAGAGGATAGAAAGGGCATCTGGAACTGAACAAAAAGATGCAGTGGAAGCACCTGCTGACCCAGCTGGACAGTGCTGGTTGCCTGCCGCAGCTCCCCTCCTATGCCTGAAGAGCCTGCAGTGCTGTTAGCTGCCTGTAGAAACCTCCTTCCTGGCCAGCCCTGTGCACAGCCCCACTGGGTGCTCTGCATTTTGGAGGGCCCTCGCTGGGCGCTGCTGTCAGCATGCTTTGGGTTAGGGTGCAGCGGGACAAATCTGATGATACAGACCAAATCAGAGCCAAACCAGCAGCAGTCAAATATCCCACAGCACTACCCTTCCCCGAAGGTAGACCCTTCTGTTTGCAGAGGGTGAGCTCCCCCCGCCTCTGCCTGTGACCAGGGGAAGCAGGAAGATGCTGGTGCTGTGTTTGGCCCTGGGCTGGCTCCTGGCTGATGGGCATGCCCACCCCAAACCTGCAAGGGATCATAACTGGGGTTTTGCCCCCAGTGCAAGTGATGGTGGACCTGCAGTTTACAGCTGCAGCTGTGGTGATGGATGTGTGCTCCCTGGCTGCTCTCAGTGCCTCAGTCTCTCTCCAGCCCCCTCCATTTCTCCTTCGGGGAGCTGAAGGGACACCTTGGTAGTGTACTGAGAACACGAATTTCCAGTACCGCAGCGGGGGGGCACAGCAGGGAAGGTAAAGCCCCCCGTCCTCCCTTTCCATCAGTTCATCCCTGTGTGTCTCAGCCCTGGCCCAAGGAGCTATGCTAGGAGGTGACGCTTGGTGCCAGCTCCCCTCCCAGTACCCAGGTCAGGAGGGATTGGGGCTGGTGGGGTCTGTGCAGGACTGGACTGCAAAGCTTGTCGGTCCCTTTCCCTCCTGATGTGAGAGCAGAGGAGGTGACCTGCTCCTGAGTTCTGTCAAGATATGTCCAGGCTTTTACTGGCTGCAGGGCCAGTTCCTTCATTTTTCCCAACGAGTAATGCCACGGCAGGAGAAACCATGCGATCCTGGTCGGTGGGATTCCCCTAGGGTCTTTCCGCAGGCTCAGAAAAGCCATCCTCGCTAGATGGGAGGATTGGCTGCTCCATGGTTGGCGTCTCCCTTTCCATGGACCATTTCTTTTCAACATCTTTCGGTATGCTTGTTAGAATATTCTTTTTTTAATTTTTTGAATGATTCAAATTATTTTAGTTTAACACAAATTTATTTTCCCTTTTGAGGAAATATTCAGTGGACTTGTTGGCAGCAGTTAGCTGTCTTGTTTGAATTTTTAGTAGTGGGTTTGGTTGGGTTTTTTTTGGTTTTGTGTGTTTTTTGTTTGTTTGGGTTTTTTTAAATTTGTACTCTAACTGCTTAGTATTTATGCCTCTCTTTCTCCCCATCTCAGTTCAGCATCTTCTGTTCCAGTTCTGGGGTTCAGAAGGTCAGCATAGCTGACCAGATGGTGATTAGTCCCTCCCAGCTCTGATGGAACTTGGTCCATCGCCGTTTGCATTTTGTTGGGTTTGTTTGTTTTTGGGTTTTGTTTGTTTTTTTTTTTTTTTTATTGAATGGCACACTGTAGCAAATCTCCAGGAATTGAATTCCTTCTCAAATGATTTTATATATTTTATAAAATCCTGTTAGTATGCACTGAGAGTGAACGCACTGTAACGTCCCTGAACTGACCCTGGCGCGTGCGCTGACACTACGGTAGGAGGTAACGGCTCGTCCTCGAAGAGACACGCGCAGCCTGCTGCGGCTCCGGTGACAAGCCTGTTTTATTCCAATGCTATTAGCACACTTGGGGCTGCAAACGGTAGAACCAGGCCTTACTTTCTGAATCGGATTCTGTTCTGTTTGTCAACAGATGCTCGTTAACGTGCTACTAAATTTCCTTATGTGAGTCAGTCGAGGACTGTTCATCCTTTGAGTACTCTAGAAGTATGTTATACCTGTATACAGTAGAGAGCATTCTGCTTAGGTATTTATAAAACATTGCGTATAATGTACATAGTAAGGTTGTTTAGTATGTTGAACATGACCTGATTTTTTTTTTTGTTTCCTTTGAAGTACTCAAAGGGCTAGCTCTGAATGTCACCTCTCTGATCTCCAGTGTTCTGACTTCAATAAGCTGTACAATCATTTTGTTTTTTCTTCAGCAAGCATAAAGGTCTCTCTGGCTACAAATCACAGTGTCCACGCACGCTTGCAGAGAAAGATCTGCATGCTGGCAGTGCCTCACCGCACCGGTGAAGCTTGTGTTCACGTTCTCCTGGCAGTAGCCATCTACTGCAGCTGCCTTTTTTTTTCCTTGCTGCCCATTATGCAGGGCTTCAATTTTTTGTACCTTTAAAAAAAAAAAAAAAAAAGAAAAAAGAAAAAAAAAGAAAAAAATGTATTTTATTTGCCCACCATGCTTTAAAAGTCTGAATGGGAGAAAACTCTCAGCAGACAGCGGCTCCTGGCTGCAAGGTTGCCGAAATCTCAGATGTGGATGTTTTTTTCTGCCATTGGCTGCACCAGTGCTCCGTGGGCATGGGCAAATACCGGATCCATCCGCCCCACAGGTCTACGTACTGTAGTTCTCATGTAGTGCAGAAATATCGAGGCATGTGGCTTTCTTAAGGTACACTATGTGTGCTTGCCTGGATTACAATACAATACGAGACTGTCTTTTTTTATTGCTTATTACTAGCTTACCAATAACCTGTATAAGTAATGTAACTCGCATCTTTGTCATCAAAACCTTTTCTCCCCACCCCTTTATTTATCAAGCATAATACTACATATTAAGGGACAAAAAAATAGACCTTCGTAGAATACAGCAGGACGTTGCTAACAATGTTTTAAGTGGGAAGTAAAAACCGCTCTGAAAAACGTCAGCCATGAGAAATTACTTTGTTGGCACCGTGTTCATGCGCATGTATTTTTTTCTGTTTTTTTCCGCTTTTGTCATGTTACATCCATATCTGTATTTATATCTCATTTGTTTCACTTTTGAGTGTATCATGGCAATTGTACAGATGTTTTTTGTTAACATTTATGTGATAGAATTTGCTAAAAAAAAATTAAAATAAAACCTTTTGAGTTTGCCCTAGAATAAATGGACATTGGCTTTTTTGGCGGGGGAAAAATATTAAAGTAGATTCATTATGCAACACAGCTCCTCGCTCCAGCAGCCTTTGCTTGTAAAGGATTTGCTCTTATTCCTGCCCTGGCTGCTGTGTTTTCATGTATTAATTAGAGGGTGCGTGGTGCTCGGGCTGTTTCCTCCAGGCACCAGCCTGAGTGGCAGTGGGGCCAGCGGGCAGCTGATCTTTTGGGGTGCTGGTCTTTTGCCATCGGCTTTTAAAAGTTTTTGGGAAGTCAAGATTTTAGGGGATTCTTGTGACGTTACAGACTGGAGAGCCGTATGCTGTTCGAAAGCTGATGGTCTCGTGCAAAGTCACGTAACGTGAGGAGCAAGGGCTCCAAAAGGTGCCTGTGTTACAAGGCCTGTTAAGGGAATTGCAGAGGTTTTCAAGTACGTGGCAGTAGAAATTTGCGTGATGAAGTCTTTGGGGAGGTGAAGGGGTGCTGGGAACTCCACAGGTCTCTGTTCCTGGTACCAAAAGACAACTTGAATTTGAAGTGTCCGGGGAGCCTGAGCACTCAAGCACTTGTGTGTTACCCTGGGGGAATAATAGCTCATCGCAGTTTAAAACCCTGCAGTGAAGCTGTGCTCTGCCCTAGGGAAATGGGTCCCCTAAGGTATGACTTCTACCTTGGTGCTATTCTTTAGCATCAAGGTAAAAGGACCTCAAATACCTTGTGACGGGTGCAAGGGAGTCAGGAGAGCACGGGAGGTTCAGATTTCCTATGGGAAGCATTTGGTGTGAATATTCCCAGACAGGGAGAGTGTTGCGGTGCTTCTGGCCATGCCGGATAAGGCACTGCTAGTTAAACTATCCTCTCCCCTCTCCTGCGAGAGGATTATTTTATCTGCCCCTTTTACTCTCCAGGTCATCACTGAGCTACAAGAAGTTTGGCAAACTTGGGGGGAAGTCTCAGACGAGTGGTAGTTGCGTTTCGCTGCAGACCCTTCGCAGCACCAGCAGCCTGACTGGTGCCTCCTTCGCCCTGGCACTCCTGGCTGCCGCCTGGCCCTGCCCGCGCCAGCCTAGCACCCTTCTGCGTCGAGGTGCCCGGGCCCGGCGGGAGCGAGGAGCAGTGACCGTGCTCTGCTGCAGTTGGACCATCCCATGCCTGTGGTGGCCGGGTCTTTTCTGACTCCGCTGCATGTCAGAGCAGCGCGAGGGAAGGTCCACCCTCGCCCGGTGACCCTGGCTTCTTCCCGGGGCGCTTCCCACGTGTTTTGTCTCGAGCAGTGCCGGGTACCTGTGGTTATGAGAAAGTGCTCTATTCATTCTCCCCTCCCTATCTCGTCTGTGCCTTGTAAAACTCCAGATGCTGGCCTAAATTAGCCTTACAGCCCCGAGGGATTTGGAAAAGCTCTGAAGTCTGAGGCATTGCAGATGTGGTATTGGACAACCCAAGCTGGGGAGCTGGGTTTCGCTAACACGTGCTTAAGATGGTCAGTCCTTGCAAAACCCTTTGTGGGGGCCGAGGAGAGGGACATCCCGCAGATGCAGACGTAGGTCATTCTGGCAGTTTGTCCAAGACTCCTGCAGAGGGCTGTCTGCGTGGCTGGAGGTCTCCTTTCCCTCCGGAGCATCAGGCAGCAAGGGTTGGACTGAAAGAGGCTGGACATTCGCCTGCTCTGTCTCCAGAGAGCACCTCTCCGTACCCTGCGGCTGGCTTTTACCAAACCTGCCGTTGCTCAGGTTGTAAGAAAGAAGGCCAAGGTGGAGCCGCAGCTGCTGGCTCACCACCAACCCTCGCCAGATGCACAGAGCTCCTCACGGAGGAGTTGTCTTCTCCCAGCAATGGCTTGTGCCCACTCCCTGCCCGGGTCTGTCCCTCTGCTGATCCCCTTGGAAAATATGCAAATACGGGCCTTGGTGGCAAGACTCGCACCTCCGGGTGCACCAGCACGGGCCACCCGCTTCGCTGCAGGAGCAGCGTGGCAGAAGGCAACAGTTGTGCAGGATGCAACTGCAGCCAGTGAAAAGCTCGACAGGAGCATCCCAGAGCGGGTATTCCAAATGAAATACAGGAGCAGAAGAAAATAATCCTCTCGTTCGGTCTCCCGGCTCCTTCTGTGCTGGATTTCGGTGTGTCCTTTAGGGCTGAGACTACAGCGCGTTGACAAGGGGGTGTTTGTTTATTGAACCATCTTGAAGTATCTGTCCCTTGTAGCTCCTTTGTCACGAAGTCCCCTGTTGTCCTAAGCCACATGATTGCTTCACAGATGGAGAATGAGGAATGGCTGTAATTGCTGGCTTAGGGTTTTCCTAGGCTCTCCCCCACGGTGGAGGACCGGAGTTGCTGCCAGCAATTAAAGGTAGTTAGCAGATTCCTGGCAAGTGTGAAGGCTTGCTCTAAGCACTTGCGGCTCATTCTCAATTCATTTCTCTGTCCTGGAGGGTCTGAACTGCTGTTGCTTTCTTCACAGCCCAACACTTTGCAATCCTCCTCAAATTATTTTGGGACCCCTTCCCTCCCACCGAGGGATGCACCAAGGAGCGGCTCAGTGCATGTCAGCAGAGTTGCACTCCTGGACCCAGGTGCCTTATCTTAATATGGTCCAGTTAAAGAATAAGATGTTTTGGCTTAAAACCCCTGAGAAAGTGCAGCTCAGCTGGTCAGTGGTAACTTGTTAAGTTAAATAATTCCACTGCTTCTGATTATGCAACCCAATTGCTTGCTTGTGCAACCCTCATTTACCCTCCTCGAGCAAATATCGCACACCCCTCTCTTCTCTTTACTAACCCAACACATTTTTCCTTCTTTGCTTTTTCATACACATCCATGAAGTACGGAAAGGGCCCTGCCCGGCGAGCGCACCCCAGCCCCGAGGGGAGGGGGCTGGGAGGAGGCTTAGCGCAGAAATGCGTGTAATACTGACCTCGGGGAGGAGAGGACGGACCATAAATCTCCATTCCCTGCTGTGATGGGAAAAAAATCCTGCAAGGCTTTTGGGAAGCTGCTGGGGCAACATGGGCATGGAAGTCAGCCCGAGCATCAGGCTGGGCTGGAGGGGGTCTCTTGCCAGCAGACACTGGCTGGTTGCCTGTCTGTGTAGGTCCAGAGAAAGGCCATCACTCGTTGTGACCCCCAGTCGTGGATCCGTTCTTGGCGCTGACGGGCTTTTTTTTATATATATATATATGTGTGTGTGTGTATATGTGCTCGGGACTGGAGGCGGTTGCTTCAGCCAGCAGCGCCAGCCAAGCGTGAGCCAGGGAAGCGCTCGCGCGCGGCTGGGGGGACGATCGCACCGCTGCGGCCGCTGTGCCCCCCGGCCTGCTGCAGCACAGGAGCTGCTGAAACGTTTCAGGTTCTCCCTGGGGATCTGACGGCAGCCGAAGGCTCGAGAAATATTGGCCCGGTAAACCCAAGGCCCTGAGGCAACGTTACTCCGCTCTCCTCGCTGCTTTGTTGTAACTTGGCAGATACTGAAACGGGCCGAGCAAAACCCCTGCTTTCCAAAAAAGGGCTGTTTATATCCAAACTCCAGTGCCAACCCATTCGCCAGGAACCAGCGACCCTCCTTGCTGCCCGGCACGGGGACGATGCTCGTGGGGCTTTGACCCACTGAGGGACCGGGGGGGGCTGTGGGGGGCTCAGCAGGAAACGGCCGCCCCGGCGCAATGAAAAGGCAAGAGCTGGCTTGGGAGCGCAGGAGACGGGGAGCAGCCGAGCGGGCAGCGGAGGGGAAAGCGGAGGCAGCGTAAACCAGACCGAGCTAACGCGGGGCCGGCGGGATTACAGGGTGCCGGGGAAGATGCTCGCAAACACATCGTGGACAAAGCAGCCCTCCAGAGCGAGGGGTAATGAGTAATTAATGAGGAGAGGGATGAAATTCATAATGACTCAAAAATGGCCAAGATAATGAACTCCTTCTCTTTAAATCCACCTTTAACAAGAAAGCTAAGGGAAAGGATTTAGCTCAATTAAGAAGTAAAGAAAAGCAATTTTGTAAAAATAGCTATTGACACAAGCAAGTGGGAGAACAGCTGGCAAGTCTCTCCGTGCAGAGGCAGCAAACGGCTGAGGCCTATAGCTGAGGGGGTTTGGGGTGGGCAGGTTTCTTCCTAAACGACGGAGAATTGCGGTGAAACCTGCCCGCGGCCAGCCCTGCGTTTGTGCGCCGTCCTCGCGCAGGGAGCCGGGCTGACCCTGGACCAGCCGGCCAAGGGGAGCTGCTCGGCTGCCGGAGCTGCCAGAGCTGAAATGGAGTGAAAAATACTCCCCGCTGCCTGCGAGCTGCCGCCAGCACAGCAACTCCATTGCTTGTGGCGCAGGACAGCCCGTGTGTATCCAGCACGCAGCGGCTTCACACTGGGACATCTCCGTTACGGGCAGCGGTTGCGGGTACCAAACCCCAACTCGCAGCTAAGCAGCTATGATGCCTTTTTTCACAGAATCATAGAATAGTTTGGGTTGGAAGGGGCAGTTACAGATCATCTAGTCCGATCATCCGGTCCACCCTGCCTGCTGTGGGCAGGGACATCTTTCACTAGGTCAGATCGCTCAAAGCCCCATCCAGCCTGACCTTGACCACTTCTAACAAAGGGGCATCCACAACCTCTCTGGGCAACTCTTCCAGTGCCTCCGCACTCTCACCATAAAAAAATTCTTCCTTACGTCCAATCTAAACCTGCCCTCTTTCAGTGTTGCAGCCCTTTCGCTTCTGCAGATAAACTGGGTCATACTGACGTCTAACATAGCATGGCAGAGCTAAGAGGCTCCTTTATTCTGTTTAGGGTGCCCCAAGGGCTAACACTGGGGGTTGTTTTTTTCATAATGAAGCTCACCTTCCCCGGATGTGTCTCTGCTCGGCACCACTTTTGGTGAAATCCAGACCTGGGAAAGCGGAAGGCTGAGCAAGCTGGCAATACCCAATTTCTGTACTTAATGACTGTGGCACCCATGAATGACAGCAGGTAGAGTAGTAGTCAAAGGGGAGCTTCAGGAAGATGGCACCAGTGTGCTCCTGGGACCTGCAGATGTGCTGACTGCCTCTTGCCGGGACTCACCCCATGCTCTACTCGGCTCCTTGTCCCAGCTGTTGGGCGTACAGGGCACTTGCAATGTGAACGCTGTATTTTTTGGTGTTTGCATGACCTCTCCTTGGCAACACTACTAGATTTGACAAATCACTGTGAATTTGACAGGGAGCTGGTGACAAAGTCTGGCTGTCCTCTTGCCAACAAGCTCTGGGGTGACCATGGTGGGGAGCAGCAGGGGGCAGGGGCTACGATCCACTTCTGTGGGATGGAGCATCAGCAGGCACACGTGGGCAACGGGTATGCAGTGGCCCTCAAAGCAACAACTCCCATTGCCTTCAACCCCACCAAAGCTCAGGGGTCACAAAAGAGGCTGGAAACATTGGAGTTGCCCCTAAAACCTGTTCATTATCTCCAGAGGAAATAGAAATACCTTTAGATGAAATATTTTCAGCTTGCTCTGGCCGCCATGCAGCAGGACACTGGGATATTCTCCTTCTTGTCTTAGTGACCCATGTTCTGTACACCTGTAACCCATCTCCATCCCCATCATTCCTGCTGGGGAGTGGCTCTGTAAGGTCCATCATGCCCAGACCCACCTCCTGTCCCCTCTGCACCATGGGGTGCCCTGGCACGGGGGTTCCTCCTTCCCTTGTGCCGAAATGATCCCTCACCCCTCTGGCATGGGCCAGGGCTGGCTCAGCACCTCGTGGTTTGTGCACGGGGCTGGAAGGGTTAAACGGATGGCCCTGTCACCGGTCTATAAATAGGAGCTGAGTTTCTAATCTGCTTGCCACTCGTTTCCACTCCCTGCCAGTTTTTTCCTGCTTTTTCCTGCAAGGAGGTATCTGCAGCCGATGGTCTGCAGCCCCACGGGTGCTGCTGGGAGAGGGAGGCGAGCAGCCGAGTCCTGCCCGGCGAGACTTGCCATCCATCAGTCCTCCTGTAACCCATCCTGGTTAAAAAGAAAGAAAAAAAAAAAAAAAAGAAAAAAAGAAAAAAAGGAGTGGAGAGAAACAAAGCTTTCCCCGGGCAGGGGCTCCACGACCCTGGTCTGTGCTGTGAGTCCCCAGCCCAGTTTTACCCCCTGCCTTGCCCGCCCTGAGCTGCGTCAGAGCTGTCCCGTTTTGGGACAGTGAAGCCCCGGCCCAAGCACCGCCACCAGATGTTGAAGACCCAGCTCTCCTCCCTGCGTACAAACTCCCTGGCCGGCAGCTGGAGAGGGAGCAGAGAGGGGGGCCGGGCAGCATTTTTGGGCTCCCGGCAAGTCTCCCCTCTGCCGGCTCCCACCGTGCCCGCAGCCCCTGCCCTATCTCCTCCATCTCTCCGACAGCACTGACAACTCCATCCCTGCCGAGCGACGGTCAGGCCATAAATCCTTGTGAAGGGCGTGAGGACCTGCTGGAGGAAGGCGCTGGGGGGTGGCAGACAAGGGCTGTGAAGAAAGGTCGGCTTCACGCTGGGACGGGGCAGACGTGGGCAGGTTGGAGGGTGGCCAGAGATCAGCGAGGACACAATGACTGCCGGCGAGCTCGACCTGGATCAGATAACAGGCGAGAGAAGGGGCCCAGGGAGACGTGAGAGCAGCCCTCAAATATACGAGAGGGGAATGCGGAGGGCGGGGATGATCTCTTCTCTGCAGATGGGGCAAGAAGTCTTGGGCTTAGCAAGCAAAAATTTAGGTGAGAAAAACTTGTTAATAGTTGGGGTAATAAAGTTGACTTGTCTCCAGGCCTCATTTTGACAAAATTTGATCGAGCGTACAAAAGGGAAAGTGACTCCTGCAGAGCGCATGAGCCAAGGGGCAAATCCTTCTGCTGTCTCAACCTGATGCGTGTTGTTCCACTAAACCTGAAAACTCAGCTTGGACGAGCTCTTCTGCTGATGGATGAGGAACAGACCGAGGGGAACCAGACAACACGCGGGCAGTTTGTTGCGGGGCTCCTTCGGAGCGCGGTGCCCGTGCAGCTGGGTCCGGGCCAGCTCAGGGCACGTCCTGGGGGCCTTTCCCCACGCACCCGCCTCGAGCTTCGCTGCCGACGACAGGCGCCTTCCAAGGCTGCTGACTCACCGAAATGGAAACGTTCTGCCAAAAAACGTGGAGTTCGATAACGTTGCTAATGGGACCCTGCTGGCTTCCCCGACAGCTTGGCTCCCTGCCTGCCTTTGGAGTAGCTGCTGGGAGGGAGGTTGGTCTTCGCAGACGAAGGAGCGGGATGCTCGCGGCTCCCAGGGCACCGGCTGCGCTGTGGCTCTGGGTGGGCTGCGCCAAGCCGGGGTGTCCCGGTGGCACCTGCAGCCCCGCGAGCCTCAGCACCCCACTTTGCAGCTGCTCCTAGTGCTTGTTGTGCCCTGGGTTGGCTTCCAGGGAACATGTTTCAGACACCAAACTAACCTTTTTCCCTCAAAATCTTGAATTTTCATTTATTTAATTTTTTTTAGAAATGAAAATTCAGTCTCCTGGCCAGCTTCACTCTGCCTTGCAGGACTGGCCTGACCTAAGGATGCTGTGCTGGAGGCAGTTAAACGGGATGTCCTGATCTGCACCCCAGGTCCTCTTGCCCTGGGAGACAGGGAGAACCCACACGGACTGATTGCGGCAGCAATTTAGTCCCTGTCTTACAACAGGCTGGCTCTTCTGGCCAGCAATAAGCAATAAATGGAGGTATGTATTTGCCTGGTAGAGCTAACCAGCTGGGCAGAAAGCCCCGGCTGCCTTTGCGTCCCATTGACCCTGAGCAGCAGCGCCAGCGCAGCTCAGCTCCCGGCAGGCTCAGCCTGAGCTGTGCTTCTCTAAGCCCTCACGGGACCCTCAGAGCTGGGGCTGAAAGTTTGGCCCCCCTCTGCCTCGCTCAGCTGTGCCCTCTCAGCACTGTTGTGGGTGCTCCCGGGACTATAAAGGGCTTCTAGTGCCTTTGCACCCCAAAACTCTCCTGAAAGCAGAGATTCCTCCTTTCTCTGGGGTCATGTTATTTGTCTTAACAAATGTAAAAATATTCTCACTTGTTATTGAATAATCAGAGCAACACGACACAGAGCAACCCCCCTCCAAAATGCTGCATGTGAATGACGGGCCGCCCTGCTTGGAGGACATGGACTTCCCAGCATGTAACTGCAAGGTTACCCGGTTCTCTCCTTCATGCATGGTTGAGCCTCGCAGCTGCCTATTCCCACAGAAATATAAACGGCAAAAGCCATGTCCGTGCCTTCCTCTGTGTGTCCACTGATTGCCCGTGGCCAGCGAGCATCCATCTGCTCCTGCTGGCTTAGAGGGAAGCACCTCGATATGTTCAGTTATGGCTGGACCCAGGGCAACGTCCGGCTCCACCGCTGCTGAGGTTTTGCCATTCTTCAACCCCCCTTCTGATGTCTTCAGCACCTGCTTCAATGGGGTGCGCTTTGCCCTGGGAGCACCTCTCCGCTCAGATGGGTACTGACGCGATGGCTGCAACAAGTGCTGGCTGTCAGCCTCTGCTCCCCGCTTTAGCTGCAGGGGAGACCTTCTCCTCCTAGGATTTTGGCGAATGCTTCTGCCAGCCCTTGCCGACATGCTTCCCTGACCATGCAGCCTGGACGAGTATCGGTTTCACGCTTTAGGGGTGTTTGCAAGAGCTTTGCTGTCGCTCAGTGCTCCTTGTCCACCAGTTCCCACCACTTCATGTTGCAGCTCATTGGTTTATACCTGGCTGCAGCGAGTCCACCCTGAAGGTACCGCTGTGGGAGCTGTCTCTGGAAGTTTAGTGCAGCTTGAGAAGTCTGTGGAGGTTTTCCTTTCTACTGAGATTCTTCATCGTGCTGGTGAGCCAAAGCCGCACCCGTCAGCCGGGGGATGAGAGCCGGGGCGGGTGTCCTTCCCCTCCTGCTGCTGCGAGGAGCCTGGGTCCTTCTCTTGCCTAACCCCGGGCGCTCAGCAGCAGGAATGGATCCAGGCTTTCCTCTGGGACAAACCGCGCCAGTGGGAGGTGGGGACAGGACAGCCCTTTCCCTTCCGAGTCAGCAGCCGAAATCCAGCCCATGCCAGGGGTGAGCCAGTGCTCGGAGCAGGTGGGAGCGCTGGAAAGGGACCCCTGGAAGGGACCTCAGCTCAATCCCCCTGCAACCAGGGGAGAGCACCCCGGCTCTACAGGCAGTCCTCCGGGGGGGGTCGGGGTCACTGCAGACGTAAGGATATAAACTTCACAGCAATAGGTTTAGAACAGCAAAATCCCTGTGAGTCACTTGGCTCTCAGCGTGCAGCGTGGGAGCCAGATTCCCCTCTCGCTTGCTCTGGGATGCTGCTGCAGACCGGAGCCCTCCCCTGAGGGCGGCACTGCTGGGCGCGGGGGTGTGCTCTCAGCAGCACCGCGCCCTGCGATCGTTGCCGGCTTGTGGTTTCTCAGGCCATTTCCTTTGGCGTTCGGCAATCTCTGTGTTTTGGGCGAGCGCTAAACATTAACTTAGATTTGTACTTAGTAACTCGGCGGTGTGTTTGGTGTCCAGTGCGCAGGAAGGGCACGCGCTCAGCCCCCCTCCCCCAGCCCTGCTAAAGGTTGAGGGATGCCAAAGCAAGAGAGATGCCGAGCGCGCACCAGCGTTCACTGAGCGCACACCTCTGCTTGGCTGAAGACATCTCCCGGTATCCACCAAGTGTTGTTTTCAGCCACCAAAAACCTTTGCTTTCCTTGATTAACATAACTAGGAGGTCCTTGCTGATTGGAAAGCAGAGTGAGAAACCTTCTCGGCAGAAATCAAAGCCCTGGAGGGGACTGGTATGTACAGGAATGGCATTAACGACTAATCCCCTCTAATCCAAGATGACATCCTTATCACATGAGGGCATAAAATGTAATTAGACTTATACAGTGCTATCTCCAGAGCACTAAGCAAGTATTAACCAATCCATCTTCCCAGCGATGGGAAGACAGCCCAGTTACCCTGGCTGTGCAGGTGGGGAAACCGAGGCACGGGATGGCACACTAGCAGGGCCCCTTTCTGGAGAAGGCCATGCAAACCTTGCGCCCAAAAAATCAAAATGGGCAAAGCATTTATGACCGCTGGGAGGTCTTTTGGGAGCGCATATTCCTTCAAGGCCCCTGTTATCAAGGGGATGGCGAGCCACTGCTGTTGCCCTGCACTTCCAGGATCCCTCCACAGCTATTATGTATCTGCAGGGACAGAAAGCTCATGTTCAGACATGGGCTTCCTCTATTTTTGAAACACGCTTAAATGATATCCAACCATCCCTTCAGCTCTGTTTGTGGTAGGGTTTGTTTTCTAACCTCGCTTATGCCCCGGATTCAGCCCATCTCACGGGCGCCTGTGCCGGGGAGCTTTGCTGTCCTCCCCTCGGCTCTCCGAGGCTCATTGGCCCTGAGATGGGTACTGCAAACTGGTGGTCCCTGCCTGCCTGGAGCGATGCCGCCGCGCTTGGGACTAAAGCTGGCATGCAGACAGCCGGAACGCAGGTCTCCATCGGCGCCGAGGGGATGGGGGATGGAGCAGGGAGATGGGCAGGGAGCTCTGCCTGCACGGTGCCTTTCACCAGGCCGTAGTGGATTTTAACAAAATGTAGGGCCTGATACACTTTGAGCAGTGGGACCACTTGCGTGGGCAGGGGATGCGGTCCTCTTACCAATGTCGGTTACCGTCGGGTGCCCTTGGCAGAGAGCTGCCTTTGATGGAGGAAGACACTTACACAACAGCCACCGAATTTCTCAAGGCCTTGGAGTAAGATTGTATTTCTTGGGCTGGCAATGCCCTCTGCTTTAAAAGTAGTTGGATGTATTTGAATATGAAATATAAATACCTGGGCTCTATCTGTCTCTAAAAGCAAAGACAACCACAAGAAAGGCTACTGGCATTTGAGGGACAGAAAGTGTAATGGGCTCCTCTCTGGCAGGGACACGGTGGTGTCGCTCCCTTGACTGGAGGACATCACCCTTAAAGATCCGTCACAACGTACCTTTATCAGAGGGCCTGGGAAGAGCTGCGCAGTGCAGGGTGAGGAGGGACAGTCCTGGTGTCCCCTGGGTGCTCCCTGGCTCTGGGCCACCTCTCCCCGCTGCGAGCTGTTCCTGCACCCTGCGGGAACCAGTCAGGGAACGTTTTGTTTTATTTTCCACTGGCAGTGAATGAAACAAAGCAGTAAAAGTTAGGGCTCATGGGTTGGTTTGCTTTACTAATAAAGTTCCAGGCTTTCTGGAATAGGAAAGGTGATGTCATCTGCAGAAAGCTTCATCGAACTTTTCCAGGCACAAGGAAGGAAGGAAGGAACACCTTCGAGGCAGAGCGCTGTTGAAGTGGTTCATGGAAACATGTTTTGCCACTGGTCTCTTTGGAGTTGACACCAGGTTACACCTTCATGGTACTCATACCTCACCGGGCTGAGGGCAGGATCCGTCCCCAGCCCTCCCTTGGCTTCTCCCCTCCCTGCTCCCTTGCTGCGCTGGCACTGCTGGTTGCATGGCCGTGCTGGGACTCGGATCCAGGGACTGACCTGGCTGAGAAGCAAACTGCAGACCAGAAAATAGCAGGGTTTTTTCTCATGGAGGACGACCAGTTCCCAGAGGGAGCCGCTCGCCTCCTGGCACCGCTGGTGCAGGGGTGGGGAGAGGTGGGCCATGTCCTGCGGTGGGTGGAGAGGGGTGCAGGGGCCTGGGCAGGGCTGTGTCACCCCAGCTCCCGCTGTGGGACACCTCAGCTGCTGAGAAGTCAGTGCCACAGCAGATTTCTGCCTGCTGGGGAGCTGCTCTTAACGCTGTGTCTAGAATAGCCACTAAGACTCTATGCTTAAGAGGTTGCCTTCTCATCGTGTGGTATCTGAAACCCACAAATGCCCAAATATTAGCGCGTTGCAGAGTAGGGAGGCAATTTTTGCCCTTTTAGGCAGCTCACCTGACACTGCTTTTCTGTCTTTATAATGCTGCCAGTGAACTGCTGGAACATGTGTGACTTGGCCATCCCATCCTCTAAAAGCCATTGAAAACGTTCCCTTTCCTTGCCCGAGGGGCCCTGGCTCCAGAGTTGCTGGGTTTCCTCCCTCTGCTTCTGGAGCTTAGGCTGCCCAGATTAAACATGTATTGAAAAATTCCATAACAGCTTCCGACCTCAGTGAATAGCATATTCAAGGCCACTGGAAGGCTCTTGCATTATCTAGTTCAATGCTTTTCAACCTTTTTTTTTTTTTTTTTTTTTTTAAATTTCCAATAGAGATAGGAATCCCCACAAAGTCAGATCTATAGCCAGCTGGCCAGCTCAATGCAATCACTTTCCACAGACCCTTTAGGAGCAACATGGGCCCTTGCAGGGTCTCTAGGTCACTGGCTGAAGTCTGCTGTAGTGTAACCTCCCATCTAGGAGAAGCCATAGGATTGCATCTGCAATGGCTGGCATCTAAATCAGGGCAGGTGACGCTGCAGAGGGACACCTCTGGTCACGTTTATCTATGCAAAGCTGGGCTGAGCTGGAGCTGGCAACAAGACACCTTCAGGCTGGATCAGGCAAACAAGAGACGGCCTACAGCAGAGGAAAACCTACACCCAGGCTGAAACAAAGCCTCAGACCATCAAAGGGATGATAGCAGGAGAATAAAGGTTGGGACTGGAGCCTTGAGGCTCTCAGGGAGGAGAGAAAGGGCAATGAGTCAGCCCTGATGACCCACAGAGGTGGGGTGGGATGGAGAGACAAAAGAAGGCAGTTGCTGTCAGCTCCAGGGTTCAAAAAGCACATCCCAAAAGAGTGAGAGGTCACCAGCCATGGAAGGGGCCAGGATGAGGACTACAGAGCCGTGTCCTTTGCGCCCTGTGTCACTGCGAGGGATCCTGAGTGGACCCTGGACACACATGTCTTGGTACCTGGAGGATGGACAGATGCTTTTTTTCTGGTTGTGAGTACGTGGGTACGAGGGTGTGAGTGAAAGCGGGTTTGTTTTTAAGATAAAATCCCCTTCCCCTCCTCCAAAGTTTCATCCTAAGACTTGCTGTGTTATCATTAACCAACATGTGAGTATTTCCTATGATCTCTTCGGCAGTTTGCCCCTGTGAGTAAGGCTGATGCTCTCTGTCCCTGCCCCTGTCCTGTACTCCTTCTTGGTTGTATGAAAACACACCTTTTTTTTTTTATTTGTCGTCTCTGAGCTAGGAGATTTGGCATCTCTCACATGTCTTCCTCGCTATGCATCACTCAGGCAATCTTTGTATCTTCTGTATAGTTAATCAGATTTTAGATATTTCTAAGTGCTACTAGAGAGAGCTGTGCTGGTAAAATTATTGATATTTAAGATTGAGAGGACTGGCTAAGAAGTTACCTTTACTAAAAGCACATTTCTTTTGGCTAAAAGGTGACAGTCTGTGATTGTTCCCAACTCCCTGCCGCTGAGCTGGGATAACACCGGGTGTGCCACCCTGATGGCCTCCACCAAGAGCCATCTCCCCATATTGTCATGTCATTTACTGTTTGATTCCTTAGATTTGGGCAGTTAGCAAGCTACTTAAGGACCCCATCCCTCCCCTTTTGTAAATATTATCACAATACAGGTTTTCTGCTGGAATTCCCAATGGATATTTGGAATCCGTAAAACATGGATTCCAAGTCACGCTGAACACTGGCACCAATGGTACAGACCATTCTTCAGCACAGTTTATGCTTGGATTTGCTGGATTAAACCCATGAAATTTTACTCTGCTAAAATTAGAAAAGTCCAAACAAGAAACCCGCAGGAAGAAGAACTCAAGAATCATTTATTTATTTTATATATTTAAAGATGTAGATGTAGATGTAGATGATGTAGATGTAGATGTAGATGTAGATGTAGATGATGTAGGTGTAGATGTAGATGTACATCTACATGAAGATGTCCCTGCTTATTGCAGAGGGATTGGACTAGATGACCTTAAGAGGTCCCTTCCAAACCCAAAGATTCTATGATTCTATGACTTGGAGAGAAAAACACAGGTGGGGTGTATAATGACAAAATCAGAATGCCAGGCGCTCCAAATAAATGGAGAATACTGAAAATCAGCTATGAAGGTTAGATATAAATCTGACTGCCTGACACTACCAAGTAGGTTTTATTCTATTTATTCACAATAAAAATAACGGTGCTGTCTCACGTAACAATCTCTGTGGTTGCTACTGCTCGCACCAGGTGTTATGAGCCGGACACTGCTGGACGGGATCAGCTTCCCGTCCAGTGTTACTACCTCCCTTCTGTTTGTGTTACGAAAAGTCCCTTCCCAAGAGATGTTTATAAACTATGATCAAGTTTCTTAACCTTGTTTTGATAAATGAAAGCAGATGTTTGGCAGGATTCTTCTGATTCATCTCCAGTGTTTACAGACAGCGGAATCTCACTGGCAGGGTCCAGGGAGTTTAGGACACTGTGCATCCTACCCTAAACAGATGTTTACATTAAGGCAAATGAGAAAGGCAGACCCACACCTTGTAAACACCTAAAGCTAGAACAACCTTATCCTCCTATTCCACACCAGTATGTGTATCTTTCACATCTTTAATCCATCAGAATAACCTGTCTTCAAAACTGCAAATTTATTTTACAATGAGCAACTTGAACCGATAGCACGTAACTCTTGATTTAACTATTCTGTGATAATACAGTTGTTTGGCTGATGTCTTATAAACAGACACATCAGGAGCAGCTTATCCTCTTCCTTGGTCAGGGGCAGCCTGGAACAAGTCCACATTGTATTTCAGTGTCAGAGGAACCCATGTCCTGGGATGAACCAGCAAAATTGTTTTATGGACAGCGTAATGTTGCATTTATATGAACATACGCAGCAGTTGGGTAGTAATTTTGTGTCATCCTGCCTCTAGAGACGGTTTGTGTGTTAGACTTCTTAATCTCAGTTAATTGATTTCCAATTTATCTGAGATAGTTAATAGGTTTGGAGAAGCTGATGGGATGTCTGTCTCAGGACATAATTATTTCTGTCATTCCTTCCTCGAGCTGAAACTAAATGTTGGTTAACTGGCACTGATTGATTAAAGTAGAACAAAGGAAAACATCCTCTGAAAGTCTGAGGCTTGTCCTTATGACGAAATATGGGAACGCTTCTAGGCTGAGATAAAGTCCTACTGAAGACAACGGTTTCTGCTTGGCACACCGAGCCTGGGCTATATCCTCAGTGTCTGTTGTCTCTCTAGTCCAACATCTGTCCTGCAATCAAACTTAAAGGAGGCAAGAAATTGGTAGGTTTTGCCATGATATAGCTAGCGGTACTGAATACCGCGCGTCTGAACTGCTGCTGACCTTGCCTAACTGCATCATGAGAAAAGTTAAAGCAATGGTCCCCAGGAGGGATTTGCAGTGAGGTTAGTTATTTCACTGTGAAAACAATCTGGCTATCCTTGGTTTGTGAGTGAGGGTGTAGCAGTTCTGCGCTTGGGTCACTTGGATAGTCTTGTCTGAGAATATTCATTACGGTTCATGCCCTCAGACCGCCGTCCCCTCCAGCTCCGGAAAGTCTTTAGGAATGCCACAGGGGTACCTCAGCAGTCAGGTGATCTGTGAATTAAAGAGAGATGGAATATGTACTGATTTGGAAACAAGTGTGTCTTAAACCACTGCAAGTACAGCTGCCTTGGGTTTGTGGGAATGAGCTAAAATTGTCAAATTTCGATTATCTCACTAAGCTTATTGTATAGACAGGTCAAGGTACTCCACTGCTGCTATAGAAAGATAAAGGGTCTGATCCTTCTTCCACCTACATGGCTTTTACATTTGTCTAACTCCACTAGTTTTTGTCAAATAGTTCTTAAGTTTATCCCTGTATGCATAAGAAGAAAATGAAGTCGCAGACTTCAGTATAGCATATCCCACCTTGAAAGAGATGGCTTCTCCCTGGTCTAACTGCGTGGCTGGTAAGGAGAGCCAGACTATATGGACTGGGACTCATGACCCTGGGATTTATTCACAGATCTGTCACTGTCTCGGTGACGGGACATGAGTTTGCCCTGTAGTTTCCTCACCTGTAAGGTAAGACTATTTGCTCATTACCTAACGCTGATAGGATATTTGCACTTGTGAGGGGCATCCACACTGTGTGCCATCGTATGAAGTTAATATAAAGGTATCGCCTTGCCCCACAGGACTTGCAGAGATGAGAGGTGACACCTTGTACAAGCAGGAAATCTGGGATACTGAAGGGATAAAGGAATATTGAGGAAATAAATGCATTTGTAACTACTCAGTAGGGATGAGGCTCTACTCACCTCACCTTACCTTGCAGAGGACTTGGGAGGCTTTGTTATTAGACCTAGGAATTGCTGTGCAAACACAATTTAAAAAGAATCTTAAATTTGGTTTATAAAAATTAAGGGAATAACGTGTTATTAGGATAATTGTACAAATTAGTGTCATTGCCAAAGTGCTTTTATGTATGGATATACCAGTTGGGAATAATTACAGTCAGACTATATGTAGCTATAATACAAGAAAATCACACTCCCTTTTCCAGTTTATCTTCTCTTGGTTAGGAATTTGTTGTGTGAATCACCTAATTACAGCATTTCTATAAGAAAAACCTCATTTGATTCAAGAGACCTTTGAAGCAAAGACCAAATATTATAATAATAATGCTCATTGTTTTCTCATATTTTGAGTTTTTACAAGCCATGGTATTTGTGAAGAACTAGTGGTCTTGTGAGCTGTAAATTTTGATTCTGCTAAGGTACAAAGAGTTCTCTGAGGGGCTATTGAAAGGCATTTTGAATACATGAAGGGTCTTAAAATGTTTTCCTTTCAAGGAATTTAAATTGTCTCTAAAGTGTTTAGGGGGAGATGAAAGGTTCTGTGATGTACTTCATGCTGTCCTAGAACAGATAAATGCACTGAGGTAGAGCATTTCAGATCTTTCTACATGCTCAACTGTGTCTAATTATTATCCTGGAATCGTTTCACATTTGAGGAGTTTACACTGGAGAGGACGCGTCTGCTTGTCACTGTTGCTTTGCCAGGTCCAAATTATAATAATCCCTTTCCTCCAGAGTTAAAAATAACCACTTTTCAGATGGTTTTTGCTTAGAAGTCTCAATGGGGCAGGAGAGGACATGCAGTAGAGCAGCATGTAGATCTTTTACCATGAGTGTTTTCAGAAGCTGGGAAGCTGTGGACATCCCATGTGTGCTTGGGCATTACCTGTGTGGTGAGACCTGGACATTGCCTTGAGCAGGAATGAGACTGCGGAGCATGTACACTAAAACCTGTGTCAGTATCCCTTGCAGCTGGATTTCATAGACTTGTTGAAATGTTGGTGGGAATGGACCTCTGGATGTCACTAATCTAACCTCCACCTCAAAACAGGGCTGGAGTCTACACTGGATTGAATACACCATGGCTCTGTCTAGTTGAATCTTGAACACCTCCAAGGATGGCACAGCCTGTCTGGTGTTCCAGTCCTCTAGTGAAGAAGTTTTTCCTAGTGTTCAATTTAACCCCCAAGCCACAGCTTGTGGACATTGCTTTGATCACTGCTGCTACTGAGAAGATTTGACTCCATCATCTTTTTAACCGCCTTTGCATAGCTTGTGGGCTGCTATTAGGTCCTGTCTTAATTTCATCATCATTACTCAGCAAGCCTGATGCTCTCAAGCTGTCCTCAGAGGACAAGTGTTCTAGGCTCTGAGTGTTTTAACAGTTCACCTGGAATTGCTACTGTCCAGCTTCTCCACATCCCTCTTGAATTGGAGGCTCAAACAGGTGCAGTCTCACCAGCACCAACCAGAGGGGATGAGAACTTCCCTGATCTCCTGCATTAGGAGGAGCAGTTTGCCTCATATCTGGTGAGAGGGAACTGTTGTCTCCAATAGGAGACAATGGGCTTTTAAGATAACCCATGCGTCCTTCTCAGTAGGGCTGATCTTCAACCAGTTGGTTCCCAGCCCGAGCTGGCACATGAGGTTATTCCAGCTTGATGCAGTACTTCACACATCTCTGCTAAACCTCACAAGGTTTCTGTTGGCCTCAAGTTTTCCAAGGTCCTGCTGGATTGAAGCACTGGTGCTCGGCATGCCAACTGCCCGATCTCATTTGGAGCCATCTGCAAACCTGCAGCGTGCCTTCTGCCTCCTGTTCAGGCTTTTCAGGCTCCCTTTTCACGAGAGAGGACATAGCCTTGGTCCGTGGGATCTATGCACCAGACGTCTCCTGGCACCTCTTTACGTGCTTCCACACACCCGCCTCTCGGGCAAAGCTGGTTTAAGCAGTCCCTGCCGCAGCTGGGACCCCCCGCTCCACCCCTCCCCTTCCACTCCCCAGTGGTGCTGACGCCGGTGTTTGGGGCAGGGTGGCAAACCAGACTGGTGGGCGGATGTGGGATGCACGCAGCCATCGCAGATGTTTTTGTCCCGGCTCCAATGTTTTTGCTGTGAAGCAAAGCTTCCTCGGGCAGCGGAGCTGGTCTGTTTTCGGCTCCGGGTGACGATGCTTCAGCTCCCGCTGCTGCTCCCCGCAAAGCACCGGGCGGTGCCGGTGCCCCTGCTCTGCCAGCCTGGTGTGTACGAGGACGCGATGTATTATGGAGTATTGTGTCCAGTTCAGGGCTCCCCAGTTCGAGGGAGACAGGGAACTTTTGGGGAGAGTCCAACGAGGGGCTACGAGGATGATTAAGGGACTGGAACATCTCTTGTATGAGGAAAGACCGAGAGACCTGGGGCTGTTTAGTCTGGAGAAGAGAAGGCTGAGAGGGGACCTTATCAATGTCTATAAATATCTGAGGGGTGGCTGTCAGGAGGATGGAGCCAGTCTCTTTTCAGTAGTGCCCAGTGACAGGACGAGGGGCAATGGGCATAAATTGTAGCACAGGAAGTTCCACCTCAGCATGAGGAAAAACTTCTTTACTGTGAGGGTGACAGAGCACTGGCACAGGCTGCCCAGAGAGGCTGTGGAGTCTTCTTCTCTGGAGACCTTCCAAACCCGACTGGATGCGTTCCTGTGCAGCCTGCCCTGGGTGACCCTGCCTTGGCAGGGGAGTTGGACCAGGTGATCTTCAGAGGTCCCTTCCAGCCCCCACCATTCTGCGATTCTGTATCTACGCCGCTCCCGCCAGGACAGCCGAGGCTGCTCAGGAGCACGGCCGCAGGCGGCTGCGCGCGGTGACCTCAGGCAGAGGGACTGTAACTAACCCCTGAGGCACGTACCGGGCGCAGCTGTTTGCAGAGTCAGTGTCCGCTGCCGGCCGAAGAGTACATGCTTTTTTTGTTGTTGTTATTCTTTTTTTTTTTTTTTTTTTTAGTCATGTGCTGGTTTCCCACTAGCGCTGTCGGCTCCCGAGGCCTCTCTCGCAGCAATGTAAACACAGCTACTGCGTGCGCTCCGTCGGAGAGAGTGCCGGTCCCCGTAATTGCAGCCTGTAGCTCACAATGAGCAAGCCAATGCCAATGGATGTATAATGAGCAATTTAAAAAGCGCTTATTTTGTCATCCAATCATCTATCATCTTCATTGTGTAAATATTTTTTGTTTCCACAACAAAAAGAGTTTAAAAGAAATGTTCACCAGGAAGAAAAAAAAAAAAAAATTGATTCTGCTGATAAAATCGGGACAGTCAAAATGATTAATATGACATTGGGGAAAGTTCGCAAATGAGGTTTAATTTCTGTGGCAAAAAGACCTTGTGGATTCATCAGGGCTTGGTTGTGCCTGGAAATTCAGTGGCAGCTGTAAATTTGATGGTGACCTCCGATAAGTGAGAAATTGGTAAGGGTTTTAATGAATGACTTGAATAAGAAAATAAATAAGCCAGTCTGTGCGGTATTCTTCGTGATATTTGTTTTGCTATTAAGTTCAGTTAATGTGGTTCTCATTGTGTCATGATGATTGTGTTGACAGCACATCACGACATCCGAGCGTTGCTGGGAGTTTGGCTGCGGTGGAAGGGGATACATCGCCTTAGACACACAGGGTGGGACAGGGAGGTGACTGTAACAGGAAGGCGTTTGGAAGCAACGTCAGAGATCGTAAAGATAGAAGGGGTCCCGGTGCATCTTTGTTCTCCTCTTCAAGCTGGCCACAGGACCTAAATGAATTCCTTTCTGTTTAACTTCTTTTTTCCTTTAGCAGAATATTTTAGTCTTGATTTACATCTAGAAAATGGGGATGGGGAAAGGGGGCTTTAACCGCAAACTTTGGGAAGGTTGCACTCATGGTTGACTGCTTTCCTTGCTAAATTGTGCAGTCTGTTCTTAGCCTCGGTTTATTAATTTCCAGGGGTTTTTTTCACCTGGATTTTTGTATCACTTTGCTGTGAGGTTTAGGAACATTTGTAATGAAATGTTGATTTCCCATGTGCGTATTCATAGGCTATGTTTGAGTCACCTGTTAATCTTCCTCTGGGTGATACAAAACTAAGCTCCTTGTTTCTTTCACTATAAGGCACATTTTCAAGACCTTATTCATTCTCAGTTTTTCCAGTTCACTGTCCTCCTTCTGGGTTGTAACTCCAAGACTACACTCATATGCCTGGTGGCAACCGTTGCCCCAAACTGCTGGCCACCAGCTACTCCCCGAGGTGCTGCTCAGCAGAGGCCAGCAGGAACCCAGCTGGGCTGGTATCCCTTTGAAAAGTGGACCTGCACAGGATGGATGAGGAGACCTCGGGGGTCAGTGGGCTACCCAGGAGAGTCTGCACTTGCCACTGGAAGCTGTCCCGATCCCATGGAAAGGCATAGTAAAGATTTTCCAGCTTTTAGAACAATAAAGGCTGTGTAAGACCTGTTCCCCTCTTCGTTAAGAGCATTGCCATTGATTACAACCTTGGAGTTTTCAATTCTTTCTAGTTTCTGGTGCCTTCAGTATTTTCCAGGGAAGGCAGAGAAAATTAACCAGTCATGGTACAGGCACTTTTCCTGGTTATCTTGCAGAGCCTACTTAAATACAGTTCCTCCAAGGATCCCCAAGTCAGAGGCTGGAAACCTGTGAGCTAAAATACACACAGAGGCAACACAAAAGGCACCATGCTAATTTTTTTTTTTTAAACATATTCAGTGCTTGGGTGACCATCCCAGTAAGTCTTCCCAAGCCTCTGCAGCTCATTTCAGATCCCTGCAGTTCATCCAGACAGGCTGCAACTCTATGGCCCATGCATCAGGAGAGAGTCGGAGTAATCCCCGAATAACCTTGACTAATGCCATAATGAGCCAAAGGCAGCTATTGGAAGCTCTTCAACACAGTATAATGTTTAACCTTGATCCTTTAACTTAAGTTTCTTTTGGGCTTCATGAACACAAAATTGCTTATCTGACGTAGAAGCTCCTGTTAGACTTTTCAGAAGCAATTGAGATGTTTGTGGTGGAATTCATAAAGTACAGAGATGCTTTGTTTCCTGTGAATTTGGTGGGGGTTAAGTGCTTAATTACTTTTACCAATCTGAGCTTTTACTTAGCCACCTCTGCAGTGTTGTAAGGTTCCCACGCTCACATCCCTTTAGCCCCTTGGAAACACCTTTTTATCCAGAGGAGAAAGGGAACAAAATATGTGACTGTATCTCAGTGACTTCAATGCAAAGTCTACTAGGCTGGCCCTAAGTGCCGAGGAGCTGATTTAAATCTCTTGACTCTCCAGCAAAGCGGAGGAAGAGCATACACGTTTTCCACTCAGTGCTTAGCTAAAGGGATTGTAATGTGGAGTGAAGCAGCAGAATGAACTTTTGGGGCAATAACATCTTAAACTGACAGTGCAGATATTACTGCTTGAAGGTTTTGTGTTTGGGGTTTTTTTGTGTGTGTTGTTTTGTTGTTTGGTTTTTTTTAATCAAAAGGACTGACATACTTAAAAATATTGTTCCTCTTTATGCCAGCTTGAACTCACTGGCACAACACTTTTGTGCCCAGGTGCGAATGTCCACAGGAAAAGATACTTATTTTTAAAATACTTTTTCGCACAAAAAGTATCCCGAGGTCCCTTCATAGCATTACCTCAAGTAGAAAAATCCATCAAATAAAATATTCACTCAATCCCTTTTAATCATTTTACCGTGGCCAGCTGAACAAGCATCTAAAACGAGAGATGAAGAGCAATCAGCATAGCAGAGGGAAAGAAATTACTTTCATCGGGGAGGGACTAGGAGAGCAAAGGGAGGTTTGGGTGAGAAAGCTGTGGTAGAGAAGATTTCTTTACTGAGGGGCCGTGTTAGGAAAAGAGGAAGAGCAGACCTTGGGCAATCAAAGGAGCTCCAGAGGGGAGCAGAGGAGGACTTGGTCTGTGTGATGTGGTGGATTTTGAAGATCAGGAGAGGGTATTTGATGCTGTGATGCAAACTTCTGCACTGGGGAAGAGCAGGAGTTAGACCGGAAGCGGGCTAAGAAAGAGGGATTTCTTTCAGGAGAGGTAGACAAAGCACAAAGATGTGGGTTTTTTTTTTTCATCAGGTTTGGCTAAGGAAGGGATAGGAGGGACAGGAATATTCAGAAGACAGAGCTGCTGGCAGAGTCTTTGTAAATTTAATTAGCAGATCTCACCTTATTTTCTACATTCAGCAACAGGCCAGAGAGGAAACAAATGGGATTGTTTTAAAGTCATTTTTCCTCCAACATACTTACTTTCTAGAAAGATAGTAAAGAAAATATTGATATGCCAGACTTGGTGGGATCCTTTGTTTCACGTGGTGTGGTCATTTACTCTTACATTGGACTATGTATTTCTCCAGTCAGTGCAGTAAAATACTCAGATTCTGGAGATGTATTTACTATTCAGAGAAGTCCTGGGACATCCTAGCAAACTTTGCCTTGTTTCTCTGTCCAAGAGCTATATACAGACTTTGCTCAATTGAGGTCTGAGCAGCTGCTGCTGCTGCTCAGATGTTGTGTGAGCAGAGCTAAAGATTTTTAAGAGTATAAAAAAGTGACAAGATAACTTCAGCCATTTTGCTTTGAAAGAACCAGGTGTTTGTCTAGCTGTGTAGTAACAGAGGAAAGAGACACTACCTTAAAGGCACATTTATCTATGCTATTTCTTAGTCTGAAACTAACAGAGCTTGGCAGATATAAAGAATGCATCTTAAAAACTTTAAGACCCCTGACACTTCTGTGAAGCTACTTAGTTACCCTTCGGGTTACCTTGTTCTTCACCTCATCACACACTGGGCTATGAACTGCCAATGCCCATAGTTATACAGCATCTGGCTCTCTAGGGCTTGACCTTATGATGCTCTATAGGTACTATGACAATATAGGTATTCTGTAATTATAGCAGGATAATAAAAATCTCATCCGACAGTGAAATGCCACTACCTTGGCTGTGAAATATGGCAGTGCATAATAATATATACCAACAGCAGTGAGTAAACCGCCTTTTTCTCAGTTGAGATTTGACCAGGAAGCTTGCAGGTAGGAAGGCTTCTCCTGCAAAACCAATTGGAACATTTTTAATGACTTGGAGTAGTTAAGGGTCTGTTACCATTTCTGCTGACGGATAGACAATAGGAGCAAAGGGAGAACCCCCTCCACCATTTTGCTCCCCTCCCTAAACTACCAAACGTGAGAAGGATGGATGGGACAGGAAGATGCACAGGGGGAGAGGGGTATGATGGGTGCCAACAGCCTTGTGGGTGAGGATCAGCATCTGCAATTTGAAATGGTAAAGAAACAGATTTCTCCTCACCAAGCAGGGAGTTGGGACAGGGGAGACGGAGGGTTTTTGGACATGCTGCCACGGCTCCGGGGTTAGGGGTGAGGTTAGTCCTGACACTGTCCTCTTGTTCCTGCATGTCCCCCGACATAAATTACCTCCTCTTCCACTCTCCCACCTGGAAAATACCGCCGCCCCCGCCCCGACATAAAGCTTGCAGTAACATGAAGCACAGGGCAGCCTACGAGACACGGAGGTAAAACAATCAGCTGTCCTTAATTAAAAAAAAAAAAAAAAAAAAAAAGAGAGACTTTAGAGGAACCTGAGCAGTGGTTTCAGTGCTGTCAGCAGGAGCTGCCAGGACACCCCCACGGACCGCCGTGGGGAGGCTTGCTTTTAAAAACCACGGGCAATGTGGGGGGCGGACGCCAAGCCCCCGCAGAGCCGCTCGGGAGCCGGGGTCCCCCCCACGCCCCGCTGAAGCCGCGGTGCCGCCCGCGCGCGGGGCCAGCTGCCCACGCTGCCCACGACAGGCTCCGCCGCCCGCACCCCTGCTCCCCCCACGGCCCCGTCAGACACCCCTCCCCGGGGCAAGCCCCCTCCTGCCGCCTCCGCCCGGCCCTCAGGGGTCCGTCCCCCCGCCGCGGGGCTGCCCCGGCCCGAGCGCGCCCGGGGGGCCGGGGGCGGCGGCGGGGCGGGGCGGGGGAGGGCTCGGCCGGCTCCGGCGGCCCGGCCCGGCCAACCCGCGGCCGCCGGGGCTGAGCCATAAAAGCTCCGGCAGCCGGCGGGGCCGCGGCTCCAGCTGGCCGCAGCCGTGCCCGGCGCGCCTCGGGGTGGGCAGCGCGGCTGGCCCCCTCCTGCCGCCCGGCCTTCCCCCAGCCCCAGCGGCCGCGCCGGGCCCCCTCCCTGCCCGCCGCCCCCAAGATGCTGTTTTGGCACACGCAGCCGGAGCACTACAACCAGCACCCGACCGGCAGCTACCTGCGGTGAGTCCCCGAACCCCCGGCGCCCCGCGGGTGCTACGGGGGGGTCGCCCCCATCCCCAGCGCCGCCGGGCTGCCCGGCGTTAGCCGGCCTCGGGGAGCCTGGGAAGTCACTCTTTCGGAGAGGTGTGGGCTCTTCTTTCTTCTCTCTTTCCCCCCTTCTGTTTTTTTTTTTAATTTACTTTTTTATTTTTTTTTTAGTGCCGGGTTAGGCAGCTCTCTGCAGCTTTGCTTTCTTGCTTGTGCCGGCTTCCCCCTTCCCAGGGGCTCAGGTAGCGCGGTTCAAAGGGAGAAGGTGCGACCGCTGCGGAGCACTGTCAAAAGTCTCTGGAAAACGCCTGTTGGCAAACTAAGAGGGCATCCAGTTTTCTCAGGATGGGATTTCTTTCTCTTCTTTTTGGGACGATGGGTAAAAAGCTCAGAATTTCACTTTCTGAACTTGTTTAAACCAGCTTTTTCCTGCCTCCACACAGTCGCGTTTAATTAAATGTGCCTAATTTAAGCACAAGGGCTGCTAAACAATAGTCTGTAACATGTGTAGCACAAACCCGTATTTCCTCTCTCCAAAAGACAACAAAGCAGACAACTTTGGGAGTTTCCTTTCTGCTGGGTGCTTATGAATTATTTTTTTCTGAATATGTAAAGCTGAGCTCTCAGCTGGTGTCAATTGCCACTGCTCCGCTGAAGTGCGAGTTTGCTGAATTGCAGCAGTCGAGACCCTGGCTGTGTCCCAAGAGCCTTGCTTTTAAAATGTACCCCCAAATAACCACTGTTGAGAGAACATTGAGTTTGGCGAAGCACTTCGAACACAGATAATACCTCCCTTTCAAGGGGATGTGCAGTCTTAACCATTCCTGCTCCCTATTGGTGTATTTGCAAAGGAATTTTTTTGACTGAATAATAATTTCCCATTATCAAAGGATGCAACACCGTGAAATTCTTGCTTTCTGGCACTTCCCTGTTTCTTCATACAAGGTGCTTCACCCCCTGCCTCTATCCCAGCAAGTCTATTTTAATGATATGTATGTGGCAAAAGTCTTGTTCTCGCTTGCTTTGTGTTCACAAACCTGATTAGTTGAGGACAGTGAGAATGGTACAGATGAGCCTCAGCATTGGTACTTGTGTGTACGGTCTCTGCATGGGAGAGCATTTACGGTCCTCAGGTTGCTTCATTAACGCCATGCATTTGTAGCACCAGAGTGCTACAGGATCATCAAGTCTGGATCAGGCTCGAGCCCACAACTCCAATTCCTTGGAATTGGCCAGAAAACACATTAGATTATTTCTTCTGACTTGAATGCGAGCTGGGGGGATAAAAAGGATACTTGATCTGGCAGGAAGGCTGCTAGTATGAAGGTAACCTGTCAGTGTTTTAGGGGGAAAAAAAAAAACCCTTCAGCTTTAGTGAGTATCTGCCACTGACCGTGGTGTTTTTAAAAGCCCTAAAACCAGTTTTATGGCAGCAATGGCCTCAGGTGTTTCAGGGAAGCTCAGCTGAATAGAACCCCTGTCTTTTTGTAGGGATCTCTAATTCTGGCCAATTCACTCTCCGTGGGAATGTGTCAAGATGTGCATTTCTGGAGGGGCATTTTTCTGGTGAGCTGTGCCTTTCTCAAGGCTTTCCATACCCACTGGTAGTGACTTTGTGGAGGAAGCTGAAATAGCACAATCCTTGAAGCAGCTGTAGGAAAAGTTTGTATCAATTATGCTCTGTAGTGATCAAAGACTTTGTGCATATCTGAGACATCCATGTAAATTCTGCCATACCTCAGTGGTATATAGTTACAGCAAGACAATACTACAGAAGAACCCTCGTAAATCTTCATTCATTTTTATGGAAACACTGTATGTATTTCTCTCTCTGTTCTGCCAGATGGCCCAACTGTCTCAGATAACTTTCTCCCTTCCCAGGTAAGTGGACTAACCCTTGGTTAAGACCAGAACTGTAAAGCTTTAGCATAAAGGTCGAACTTGGGGAGAGTTTTAAGGGTTTCCACTTTTTTTTTTAAAAAGCATGGAAACTGCTATAAAAACCTGCTTTTTCCAAAACTTGATTTGAACTCTTGAGTGAAGAGAGTTGTACAAATATTGTGGTGTCTTACACACCTATAGCTTAGAAATTCCTCTAAGCCTTGGTCTGTTGCTTACATCCTCCTAAGTTCCAAACACTTTTAATAAGGTGAAATGTCTTAGAAGGGCTTGATCCAAAGCCATGGATACCACTGGCCGTTAGTTCAAATGCTGTAGGAATAAAAATGTGATTAACTTGTGTGGCTTCATCGATACTTCAATATGGTGAAGCTTTCCAGAAACCAAATGATGGATTCCTCCATGCTCACAGTCTTCAGCGATCAGACAGCTGTTCCAGCAAGTGTGAAATACAGTATTTGAATTTTGACTTTCCCTTGCCTAAATTTCTCAACTGTTTCTGCTGAATAGGTGTGCGGATTCCTCACCCTTAACTGTTAAACCTGGGCCAGGTTTTGTGAGCTGTTTTCTGCAGAACCGCAGAAGCTTTCAGGCTTCAGCATTTTTGATCTGCTCTCATCTGTAAAGCAACATGCGTTCCAGTAGCATTGTGCAGATGGGCGCATTAAGAGCAAATGTTGGCATCCGGGGTGAGCGAGATGACTGTGGAGCAGGATCAGATCCTCTGTGTGTGTGGAGCAATGGTATCGATTTCCGAAATCTACTGCAGGCGTTTTTGTCACTTCATTGCTGTAGTAAATCATCACCACTAAGGAAAAAAAAACCCTCTGTACGGCTGCAGTTAGGCAAGAGCTGTGATTATTCCAGTAATGCTGGTAAGCGAACGGGGCTGGATGCCTTTGAGTTGGTGATAATATGGAGGGGGTGGGGTTGGAAGGGAGAATGGAAACAGAGATGGGTGTTTCTTTTCTCCCATCTATATCTGAAGTGGCACAGTTTGGTCTCTGGCTTTGTTTTGCCGTAAAGAGGAGTACCTGTGTTTGAAGCGGGCACTTCAGCAGTTTTCTATAAAATGCTGCACTGTGTCACTGATGACCCTGGTAGCCTTCAAGGTTGTGGGTGCTACGAGTGAACACAGGGTGGATCATTAACTGAACCGGCATGGAAAAAAATTCTTAATGCCCTTTCCATAGGGAGCATGCCTGTACACGCTGGCATGTTCCTGAACAGTTTTTCTTAAAGCTTTTTGTGTATGGGATTACTGAAAGGAGCAGAACTGCAGCCTCTGTAATGGGAATCTTGAGCCTTCATATATCTGGAGGAAATAGAGGAGAAAAAAAATAATCACTTCTTATTCTGACTTGTCTGTGTTCAACATAATCCTCCTAATTTGGAAGGATATTAATGTCTTAAGTAGGTGGACACAATGATCAGAGATGTTAGCGACATGGGGAAGGCTAATGTGGTTCTTTGGTATCAGACATGCTGAGATAAGGATGCTTATTCCTGACATCTCATTTTGCACTAATCATTCTCTTGTGCTCTCAGCCTTGCTAATACCCATTCTGCTTGGGGATTAGTGTGAGTTGGGATCAGTCTGACACTAAATCAGCAGGCAGGTCGGCGTGAACATCTTATAAAGAAGCAAGAGCTGGGACTGTGCACAGGTCCTGGTGAAGCCGCTCCTGAGCACCTCTGTGTGCGCTTATGAAGGTAGCCCGATGCTGTCCTAAGAGCTATGTGATTCCTCAGGACCAGACTTCTCAGAGCGCAAGATGTTATGAGTCAACTAATCCAGCAGTTCATGCCATCATTTACCTGAATGGCTCCTTTTTATACCAGAGCTGTGCCTGTTCCTCGCCCTTGGCTGCTGCTTGTAGACATCTTACTAATCTGACATTCAGCTGTCAAAATAAAGTGCCCTTTCTTGCCTTTTTTTTTTTCTGAAAGGCTTTTGTCTGAGAACCCAAGAGCTCTTAAACAAATGTACTTCCACAAGGATGAAGAATCTATTTTTGATAATGTTTTTCCCTCATCAGGAAGACTGTAAAGTAAATCTGATTTGATTTAAAAACATTAATTAATTCTCAGAAATATTCTGTTTTGCTAATGCTGCGTTCTTTTGTAGTCCAGTGCTGACATCCTAGAGGCAGAAATTGCCTTGCTACATTATACAGGCCAAGTTTGTTCTTTTTTAGCCATCATAACTCGGTGTTTCTCCAGAGACCGTCTCCTTATCTCAGAGCATGAGAATCAAGTGCAGAGCGAGGCTAGGATATTCTGTGAAGTCTTTGTAACTAATTGTGTGTGAATTGTACGTTGCAGAGATGTCCTTGCGTTGCCAATCTTCAAGCAGGAAGAACCGCAGCTGTCTCCTGAGAACGATGCCAAACTGCCTCCCTTTCAGTACGTCCTCTGCACGGCCACGTCACCTGCTGTGAAGCTGCATGAAGAAACCCTGACCTACCTTAACCAAGGTAGGGTTTGTACAACACTGAAGGAGGGCATATTTCCTGGGAACAGTTCATAAGAGAGATTGAATCCCATAAAAAAAACTTGTGCCTTACTGGGAGGGCAGTGGGATGGGACAAAGAGGGAAAGAGATGGGGAGGGGGATGGAGGAAAGGAGGAGTATTTAACTTTTCATATTTATATACCAGATTGTCAACTGATATAAAAAAAATGAAGTACCATTGATTTAACTGTTGACTTAAAGCAGTGTTATAGAATGCCCAGTTCCCTGTGGCCAGGTACTGGCTTGATCTAAGACAATTTAAACTGCAGCCTCCTACCTTCATCTTAAAAGACCAGATGAATTAAGCAGATTGGCAAACTTTGGGTTGGGGAGGTCTCTTAACATTGCAAGTCTCCAAGCGCTGCTGGAGGGCATTGCCAGAGGATGAGTTTGCAGGTGTCCAAGGGCTCCTTGGTGGTCTGGGCAGAGCATGACGTTGCTCCCACCATCTGAGCGATGTGGCTCTGCTCAGTCCCTAATTTTGACAAGTTGCTGTGATTCTGTGCAGTGAGGTCCTCTATAACTGAGCTCATAGGGTAATTTTTATTCCTGGATAAACAACCACTATGTGTTTCTCTAGGTTTTTTGCCCTTTGGCAGAATCTGTGCGGACGCATCTGTGGTTGGAGTTTGGCTGTCACTTTGCAGCACGTCCTGCGTGTGGGTCCTGGAGGGATCAGACGTCTCCAGGCACAGATTATGCTAAAACTTACTACACTTATTTTCTGCTAAACAAGGGCATTAGCCTAGCAACAAGCTGAAGGCTGTCTGCCCTGTGTTACTGGGATCTTCTCCTGCTTCAGGACACTGCCCCAGCTCTTCAAGCTTTGTGCGCTGAGCACAAAGCTCGCACGGGTGCTGCTCTGGCTAAGTTTCTCTCAAATGTTTATGCAAAGCAGAGCTCTGCCCTGCTTTGGGCTCTGACCTCAGGTGCATCTGAGGCTGCTGGATCCATGTTGCTAGCTGGTAGACCCGTGGAGTCCGCCTAGGAAGATCAGCCAAGTGCTGCAGCCTCTATCCAGGGAGCCAGATGTTTCCTGTCACATAAGCTGGCACTGTGCTGTCTCACAGATCGAAAGATTCTTGAGACTTGTGACTATCTTCTCAGTTTATCCATCCAAATACAGCAGACCCCAGGAGGTGATATGGGGCATACCAAGGGTGAGATGGAGATGAATCTTCCTGTTTCAGAGTAAAAGATTTTTCTGTTGTGAAAGGCACTTGACAGCCAAATATTTTAGCATACATGAGGCAGTGCCTGCTTTTTTACCTTGTTAGGGCAAAAATTAGACAACTCTACACAATACCGTGAGTTAAAAAAAAAAACCACGTGACCAGAACAGTCTAGGCTTTCCTATGCAAAGTAAGTCTGCTACTGCCTTTGCAGATAGACCATGTTGTATTAGGCTTTCTCCTGCTTACTAGCACAAGGAGTTGTCTCCTGCTCCATCTTGACACAGTACTGACCCATTTCCTTGGCAGACCACCAGTTCTTGTATATCTTCTTCATCTGTCGTTCATTCCTCAAGGTGGAAGGTGGCATGCGTCCTTGCAGAATACACCCTGGAGAGCATGAGGCTGGACAGGCCTGGAGGAGCAAAGCAGGGATGAAGCTGGCAGGAGCTGTGCAGTGGGGCAGAGTTGGGAAGGGGATGGGGGAAGAAGTGGGTGCTCCTTAGTGCTGTTGACTTGCCATAGTGGATGGAAACAGCACCTCTTCCTTGAGGGTCTTTGGGGTGATTAGTGGTAAAAGGTGGTGAATCTCCTGACAGTTGAGTGGCTCACTGCTTTCTGTTCCTCTTGGCAGGAGCTTCGCATCTGCCTGCTACCTTCTCAGGAGCATCCTCACCTCATTTATTTGAGCTCCCAAGCAATTTGTCTTCCTTTTTACACTGAGATGCTCTGGGTTTCTTGAAAACCCTCTTGAAATTCAAGGGTCTCTGTATGTAGATGGATTTTTTTTTTTTCTTGATCTTTCAATGTACCTACTTTAAAAGCCATTCTGCTCCACTTCAGCAGGTTGCTCCAGAGTCCACACCATTGGCTGCACTCTTGCTCCCAGCATTGACCCTTCCTGGTAGCAAGGGTGTGCCTTGACTGTAAATTTGTCTGATGTAGTCTACTTTGATACTAAGTCCCTTAAACCAAAATCCCTTGCCTGTGCTAGTTAGGAAAAAGGGACTGGAGTCTGCTCCCATGTGGATATGAGCTGCTGTAAGAGGCTTGTGTGTTCATTGAAGGTAACTACTGCTGTGGGGAGAAGATGATGCTGGATGCACCTTTCAACCAGCTGTGGTCAGAGCTGGGGTGTCTAATTTCTGTTGGTGGGATATCAGTGAGGACATTGCCTGGGGTTAAAAAGAAGAGGATTTCTCTTGATATTCCAGGACAAAGAATCAATTTGACTTTGCAAGTAACCTCCCGTTTCACCTACAGGTTTCTGTTTAGGAACCTCTACATAAAAGGGTATTCAGTCTTTTTCATGACATCTGTGTCAAAAGCATGTTCTTCATGCATTGATCTTCTGGAATAAAAAAATGGGAGGTGTGTCTGTTTAAAAGAAAACAATGAAGTGCTTGAGTCAAATTTTCATCTCCTTTCAGCAACATTTCTCTGTGAGAACCACTTTTGATTCTTGAGCTATATAGTTTCCCAGCTGATACCTGTTGTCTAGGTATTTTCCCATCCCTTCTCCAAAACCAAAGGAAGGTGCTGCAACTCTTTACTTTGACCTGCTCAACACAAGCCAGGGAATCCCACGCTGATTTCAATTGTCCTGCCAGAGTCAGAGCTAAGTGCAAGTTAAAGGCCCTGACAGAAAACGAATCCCATTAACAGAATCGTGTTGTATGAGCCTGAGGAGGTATATGAGAGGGACCTCAAGGCAGCATGGGTCTCTGGAGCCAGTACTCATGGCATGGCAGGAGAGCTGATTGACTCCAGAGCACTGTGACCCAGCTGCTGTGCTACAGCCATCTCAAGAAGCAATTTAGACCATTCCCTGCACCTTATTGCCTTACGCTGACTGTTAAGCAAAGGGACATCTCTTGCACCTTACCCTTTTTCTGTGCTTATGCTCTGGCCAAACACTGTTACATAAAACTTCCTTTCTTCCATGTACACTTGAGTTTTGTGATGGATTACTTTAGCAAATGGGTAACTTCATTAAAGGATGTCCCTCTACCCTGTCTGTGGTGGTGAAAGCTTCAGTCATAGCTGGCTCCTAGTAAGGCAGATACAAAGACACAGTGGCTGTCCCAGATCCAAGAAAGCAATTCACATCCATTGTGGTTACTTACTCAAATCGTGAGGACTGGGTTTGGGGTTTTCTGCTTGCTGGGTGACTCTTGCAACTTGCTGTCCAAATGTTCCTTCCTGACTCAAGATCTTCACCACTCGGTAACTGACCTTTTGTCACCGTGAAGCAGCTCTGCTCCCTGCCCTGGAATACTCACTCCATGTGTGACTGTTTCAATGGCGGTTGGTGAGTAGACCAGCTCAGGAGATAGTCTGTGTGCAGAACTGGATAGAAGAAAGGTCAGGTCTGATAGAACTACATAGGGAGGTAAGAAGAACCGAGTAGCAAACTGAAGGCCAAGGTGCATAGCAGAGACAAAAAAGGTAACTGGTGGAGAGATTCATGTGAGATCTGAAAGGGTTTCATATGGGCTAGGAAGAAGGACTGTCCAGTGCCTGTGGTTGTGTACAAACAGGAGAAGGATGGTGTGGAGCATAATGACTCCTCATGAGCCTTGCTTCTTGCTGGATAGACCCAGAGATATGGTCAGTGGCATTGAGGAGGAAGAGGTCTTTGGCCTGGGCTCTCCACAAGGGTGAAGGAGGAAGCTGAGAGGACTCCTGAGCTAGAGACCAATGTTTTCAGGGAGGGCAGGGGAAGCATTTGTGAGGGAGCATAAGGGAGTGAGCTTAGTGGTTGTGATAAGTTGACATGGGGACATTCGGCAGTGGCAGGCTCCCAAGCTTGTCTGTTCCAGTTTGAAACCGTGAGTACTCGCTGGCTGCAGCTCTAGAACCAGCCTGTAAATGAAGCAACTAGAGTCAAATCCTTAGCTTAGTTTCCAAAAACTGACTCATTACACTTGTCTTTCCCTGATGTCTTCCCCCTGCCTTCCCACATTCCTTGGAAAACTGGAGCCAGAGCCCTGTTTGCCCAAACTGAACGTGATCTTAGTTTGCTAATCCTTAGGGCAGTTCCTACATTAAGAGATCTTTACTGAACCTCAGGAGGATTACTCATGCACTGGGACAAAGTACAGTGTGGTGTCTTGATACCACTCCACCTTCAGTCCATGAAACTGGTAAAGGTGCCGTGTCCTCACATCAGGAGCTGCTGCTGGCCTCACTCCTTTGGTCAGGGATCGCATCTGTCAACAGAGCTACACTGTCCAGAAGTCTGCAGCACAAACATCGCCTAATGTTTTTGGAACTAGCCTGCCTTTTAGCACTATTTCCCGTGTCTCTTGTGGATAGGGATTTTCAGACAAACAATCAACCAGCAACCATATTACAAACCGCTGCTTTAGCAAGAGGGCTTGATGCAGTTGCATGTTCCATGGTCTGCAGTCATATGGGGTGTGGTTTGACCATGGCTAGTTGAAACTAGTTTCAAACACGGACAGAAATGGGAGCAATGAAGGTGGTTCCTGAAAATGCACTGGGAGGAATGCAGAGGAAACAAGCACTGTACAGTAGACTTGAATGCTAATAAATGTGAGGAAATAAAATCATTCCTTTAAAAAACAAAACAAAAAGCCAAAAAACACAAAAACCTGAAAGTCATTGCCCAAAGGAATCAACTTGTAGTGCCAGAACCACATGTGGACTGTGAGCTATTCAAATAATGATTTTGTTTCATGACCAACATTGGGTTGGCTCAGAGCCTCAGATCTAAATTACTCCAAATAGAGGGTGGTTAAGGTTGATGGCAGGGGGTCACTGAGAGCAGGCTGTGTGACAAATCCAGCCCTGTCCCCCAGTGGTACTTCAGACTAACTGGCTGTCACCTGCCTGTAAAATTTTCCTGGGCTCTGTTCAGCTCTCCAGATCTGTGGTATGTGACTTGCGGTTCTTGGCTATGTGAGGATTTTGGTATACAGCTGGTTGGGGTTAGGAAGGCTGGCCATCTCTGCTTTACAGTGTCTTCCAGGAGTCATCTTTATTGCCATCCTAGACAGTTCAGAAAACAAAAAAGCTAAAAACTCAAATCATGAGAGAAAACTGCTAACATCTGAGATGACCTGTGATGATATTGGGAACATTGCTGTAGAGGTGCAGAAGCAACAGATGCCTCATGAAGCTGAAGATGGGCTTAATTTGAGCCTGGATCAGAAGCTAAATGAAAGCCGCAAATTTCAGACCTCAGGTGCAAAGGCATGTATCTGGGTTCAAGACATGCGTTTATAAACTGATCCACTTTAAACTGTGCTGCGTTTAAAATCTTCTGGGTGTTGTCCTGCATCAGCTTACTGCAGACATGTCCTGGTTTCTCCTCCAAAGAAAGGTGCAGAAAACCCTGGGCAATGAGCAGCTGAAGAGGACATTTTGAAGCTAATTGCTTGGGTAGGAGATGAGCTTGCAACAGAAGGCAAAAGAGAACCTTTGCCTCCCTTAAAAAGTCTAAAGTTCACATTCGGTTGTCTAAACTTCTACAGCCAGAGAACCCAGTTTTAAACACTGAGATTTACAGTAAATGAAAAAAGCTGTTTTGTATTGACGTTAACTCATACGTAATTGAGTTTTTATGGGGTCACAACTGTCTGAATGTTTGTAGTTTTCCTGGAACAATTCTTTATTTGCCTAAATGAAGTGTAGAGAAGGCTGAGTGACCAACTCTGCCTGGGTGTGCTTCTGGTTTAATTATAGCTCTGTTTGTGGGGATATTTTTGCTTTGTCGCATGCTAAGAACTGCCTCTTTTCCTAACAATCACTGCCATTACTGACCAGGCGCTGGGTGTTTCAAGGAGCTCTGCTGCTGGTGGCCTCTCCCATGTGAACATGTGCTCCACCCTTGCCCGAGATTACCAGCACAACAATGACTTTGTGTCGTTGGGACTGTGAATATCAGGTGCTCCCTGGTGGCTGCCCACCTATGCATCCTTGATCTCTGATCCTTGTGGGGTGCCGTACTGCTCCTTGACCCCTTTCCACTCTGCTCCTGGGTTTGGATGGCTTATAAAATGGCTAACAGAGCTGGTTTGTCTTTCCCGTTTCCGAGACTGGCTACTTGGTACTTTTGGTTCTTGTGGTGCACCTCTTTGTCTTTGGAGAAGGAATTTGTCTCCTGCCTGACTTTGAGGACAGCTCTGAGTAGGTTCTGGTGTCTCAGCTGAAGCCATTAATTGTGCTAGCAACAATTTCCCCATATGTTTGGCAGTTCTGTCTTCACTTGGCAGCCCAGGATAAACAACCTTTTCTCCAAACCACACCATCCCTAAGCTCACTATGAATCTTGCTTCAGATGACAGGGCACCTCTGCATAAGTAGAGCATCTGACTTCTGTTGTCCCTGGGAAGCTAGAATCTCAGTTGTCTTTTAACCAAGAGGCTGTTTTCTATTCTTTCTGTAATCCTTTCTTCTGTTGCTAACATCTGGATGAAATTCAAATGGGATTGTGAACTTGCTGGATTGTAGCCTGTGCACAAGTCCTACTGGAAGCCCCTAGACTGCATTTTGTTCTCCCACTTCCATAAATCTTCAGTATCTGTGAAGGAAGGAAGTGATCAGAAGTTCCTCTGAGGGTAGTGAGAAGTAAGAGAATATCTGTAAGATTTTTTTCCTTATATGCCATGTCACTTTTTTACTTTCTCCCATTATCCTTATCTACTTTGAGATTCTTGTAATTATGATAGTGAATTTTTTGCCCGTGTTTTTACAGCATTTGATGTCTGTATCGAGGTACCTATCAATCTGACAAGATGTGGAAATTTTTCAACTATCTTTCCCTAACTTGCAGTGTCCTAAAAAGATCACATTTGAGGTAGCAATAAGAAGCTTGGGAAACACTGTAGGTTTGACATGATTAGCTGTTTTTATAGGTGTGATGTATGATACCTTCTTTCTAAAGAGGCTGGGAAAAAAATGCCTTTTTTTTTTTTCAATCCCTTTGCTTCTTACCAAGTATTTATTATGTGTTCCTGAAACTAGACAGCAAGTACTTGAGCAGTGTCATTCCTTTTGTCCTAGCTCAGTGCCACATTTGTGACCTGTGTCAAAGGTACAATCTGCTTGGATGGGGCAGTTGTCAATCACATCTTCTCCCTGCTCTGTGATGGGCACTGACTGAGTACCCAGGTGTGGGAGTGGGACATGCTTTCTCCCAGTTTCTTACTGCAGGAACGTGCTGAAGGAAGCGACTTACTTGAGGGCAACTGAGGGAGCTGCTGGGTGGGGTCAGGAGTCGTACTCAGCTCTTCTGCATCCCTCTTCAGCACCCTCACCCAGGACCATTCTTCCTAGTTATCCGAAACGCAAGTAAATATTACACACAAAGCTACTCTTACAGAGCTATAAAACCCGTTGTCCAAATTGACTCAGAACAGGTTGAAACCAGAAAAAGCCTGTATTTTTTACTTACATAGAGGGGGCTGAGGTTTTCTGAGCTAGGCAGATGTGGCTAAGATAGTCCTGAGTGTTTCAGGTACATGATAGAGAAGTGGAAATACAGGAAGGAATTATTTTCACAGGGCAGATATTTTTTCAGCTTTCCGTCAGAAGTCCGTAATTTCTTCACTGAATGATTTTTAATAAAAATTAAAGTTTATTCCATGGCTTGGATTAGGTGGGGTCCAACAAAGTGGATGAGGTCTAGGAAGGAGAAGCCCAAATGCGTACAGTGAACTTAGCAACTGGGAATGTTTCTGTGTCTACTGGCTGGTTTTGTGTCCTTGTTTCAAAGTTAGACTGTAGTCTTGGAGGAATTAAATGTGCGTCCCACTTTTTTGAGTGGAAACCATTGTGAATGAGGAGTGTTTCTATTAGTGCCTGTTAGCTACGAAGTGTCACCACTGTAAAATAGACCATCTTCAAAAGTCTGGGAAGAGTAGGGCTCAGCCAAATGGTCATATAGTAAATGAGCACTGAAACTTTCCGCCAGCAAATTTGGCTCTGAGGCATGTGTTTGGCTTTCCCACAAGAAAGAGGTAGGGAAAAAGAAAGAAGGGGACAAAGAAACCCCATTGAGTTGGGGTGGATTGTAAAAGGAGGAAAAACATAGGAAGAGACATGATGACAGTGCAGCTCTATGGTGTGGTAGTAGAATAGTCGTTGAATTGGTCTGCTGTGTTCCAGTAGTCTTGCCACCCCTGGTGGTAGTTGCAAACAGGGCAACTATCCTCGGTATTGGACTCAGAAGATGGGTACCAAAACACAGTGGAGCTAAGGTGGCTTTGCTGCAAAGGCAAACAGGCAAGAGGCAGGTGAAGGGCAAGACTGTGAATACGAAAGCAAGGCATGTGTAAACTGCGGTTCTTAATGTACAGTATAAGCAAATTTGGAAGGAGACCATACAAAAGAGGGGTCTGTAAGTATTGGTCATGACTGGGCAGCTTGATATGGATACAATCTGGACACTGAATACCAGACACTGGGAAGTTATGGCCAGGAAAAGGCTGGCTGTATCCACCCTGCTTTATCCTCGGGCGCTTAGAACTGGGTGCTGTGTTGAAGATGAGATGTGGGGCAAGATGGGCCTGCAGTGTAGGATGACTCTTGTGTTCCTTTGCATTTCCTGGCCCACAGTTGGTCCTCCTTTGTAGGATTTCCATCTTCCTAGCATAGTGGGAGCTTTCAGGGTGGCCTATTGTGTAGCTGGTGAATTCATAATATCCACTGGATAAACATCTCCTACAGCATCTTGTCAAAATCAGGCTGCAGTAAGCAACTGCAGAATATCTACCGCCATTTGTGGCCTGGGAAGGGAGGATTCTGCCCTTGCTCCTCGTCCTGCAGAGTGTCCGCACATGGGACACTTCAGCAAGTCTTATGCTAATTTTTATTTTTGCTGTTGTCTGGCTAAAAAGGTGTGGGCAATCAAGCAAGCAAGTTCAGATGCCAGCTCTGTCACTCTTGCCTGTTTACTCTGGGGGTTCATTAATCTTTCTTGTCAGAAAAATCTTTGTGCGTGCCTGATGCCCTGAATAGTTGCATTTGGCTGTTTCAGAGGTGACCCTCCTGCCTGCTGGATGTGCTTTGGTTTGGGGGGATAAATGCTTGCCTTTTTTTTTTTTTCCTCCCCCTCCTTCTGTGTGCTGCATTCAACTGTCAGCATTCCTTTGCCTTTATCTGTGCGCTATTTAGGATGTCCATATAAAGTTGTTAAATGGAATTTTTATTGGCCAGCTTGGCTTAATAATCAAACAGTTTCCAGGCTGGTTCTGTCTGGTGCTGTGTGGATCCATTCTGAGAAAGAGGACTTGCAGTTGTTTTTTTTTTTCCCTTTCTTTCCACAGACTTTTTTTGAGGATATTGCTTAGTCCAAGGTTAGGGTTTAATTAATTGCTGGAAAGGCAAGCAGACTACTTGGCTAGATTAAGTAAAGGCCTGAGTCATACCAGTCTGGAACGTCAGCATGCTAATTGGAAATTAGTGTATCGTATCGGTCTATCGTGCAGAAAACCACAAAATGCGTAGTGCAAGTGGCCCTTGAAACGTAACACCAAAACAAAAGAAAAGCAAGCAGGATATTGTGGTTGTGTAGTAAATAATCTTTGAACAAAATGTAACTTTGAGCTTGAAATAATGGTAAGCTTTTATAATCAGAAATTGCCTAAAATTCCTGATGGATGACTAAATTCCAGCAATGAAATCAGTTAAGCTGTTATGGCTTGTACCTTTTGAGCGTGTGAAAGCATTCCCGTGTTGAACTAAATTATTTTTTATCCATAGAAAATTGTTGGCTTTCAGTTCTTTTGTCCCCAAACTGAGCGGTCATGCCTGCATTTAGTGTGCCTTAATTACCAAGGACAATAAAAGTTAAGAAAGTAAAGAGTCTATAAATCCTCTTTAAGATAGATGCAATTGCTTTATGAATCACCAGGCAGGAACTCTCTGGACCTGGGTGGTTACTACTTTGCTGGATACTACTCTTGTTTGTAAAGCAGAGTTGCTCAAACTCTACCCTAGGAGGAGATTGCATAAATTTGCTGTTGCTCAGGGAATGTCTGCTCAAAATACAAATTACAGCGTATCATCACCCACCCAGGTTTTTATTGGTGCCCCTGAAGCTTTCAGTGAAGCTGGGAGACGAATTGCATCTCAGGAATGTAATGTGGTTTTCTCAATACTTATTACCGTTCTGTTCCCTGCCCGAGGTGGGGAAGCGGGGCGGTGGCACGGGCTGGCGAGGAGCGCCGGCTCGCGCAGGCGGGCGCGGGGCTGCTTTGGCCCCCGCTGCGCGGGGGATTTGCTTGCAGGACGTCCCCTTCATTTCAGGTAGTGACAGAGGTGCTTTAAGTGCCCTCGTGTGCACGTGCCCGACGTTACAACGCGACCAGAGACCAGGCTGGTCACCAACTTTGAAGCTGTCTTGGAGCCGCGTTGCCTGTGGTGGTGCAGCTGCGGCCGAAGCTGAGAGTGCGGAAGGAAAAGGGTTTCAGCAAGTTGCTGGCCTTTAGCACTGGGTTGAAGGCTAATGTTCAGCAACGTTGACTATCATCCTGGTAAAGGGAGACTGCTCTAAAACCGCCACTGCTGCTCTCCATTGCCACAGATGTTTTCTGCAGCCTCTTCCTTCCGTCCAAGCCCGGTGGGTGTTAGACCCTTGTCAGCTGAGGACTAGATACCGCCCTGGTCAAGGTCAGACCATTCAATCAAATCATGGCAGAGTCTCGGCACTCGTAGCCTCTGCCCCCCCATCTCCAGCTTTACCACCAAGCTTTGAGTTGGAAAGACTTAGTCTAACCTGTATTAACCTGTATTTCCATCTCAGCCAGGTGGAGAAACTCAGCATAGGGGCACTCGCTCTGTTTCAGCTGTATGTTTTGGGCTTAGCTGGTTGCAGTCTGTCCTGGGAGCTGGGAAGGCAGTTTGTTTTAGCCACGCTTGCAGCCGCATTTCTTTACAGATTTAGATACCTGAGTAAGAATGATCTGTTTAGATCTGTTTTAGCAGAAAACTGTCAGTCTGTGCCTGCTAGTGCTGCTGAGTCAGTGGTGCAGGATTCGTAGATGTTCTGTGATACCAGAGCCATGAGTGACTTCCTTGCCCTCTTTGACGCCAAGGGGAGTTCAGCTTTCTTCGGGTTAGGTCACTATTATTTGCTTAATTTTACAAAGGGATCTTGTTTTCCAACTTCCAAGTACTGATTCTTTAGGGTTTTTTTTCCCCTGCAATTGTTTTGATCGCAGGGCTCAGATTGTAATTCACCATTTCAGGAGTTTTGCTGGTAGTGATGGTAGAACACATAGGGTAAACAAGGTTTGGAAGGTATTTTTCAAGGAAAAAATATAATCCAAGCACTTTGGTCCTACAGAAGAACAAGTATCTGAATGCTGTCCATGCTATACCAATGAATTATGGGTACCGTTAGCCGCAAAGCAATGAATTTGCTCGAAGAAGTTGTAGCAAGAATGAAATTTTCAAAATCAACACCAAAACATTTATATATAATAGAATTGTGAGGAATTAGGACCAAATTCTCACTGACAGAGTTACACAGAGAGGGAAATAAACTGCATGTTTTCTGAAGCTTGGCTGGGAGCCACCTTGTTTTCATAACAGTTCTGTGTAGTAACTGGAGTTAAACATTTAGAGGTCAAGGGGAAAGCAGTTAGCATAAAATACCATTTTGATTGAGGTTTTTCATGGCGTAAACAGAGTTCCAGGGCTTACATCAGATGACCCATATATCTTTCATCAAAGCATTTTATTTCCTCTTTGGCTTTCCATTTAATATTAACTCTGTCTCCACTACAGTTTCTTTTTTACCAGTGGGCAGAACCTGTTTCTGACTCCATCCAAGCTGAATCACTCCCGTCAGGAGATGATGTGCGGTGCCCGCTGTCTGCCAGGTTGTGGTTTTGTTCCTGTCCCATACAAGTGGTTGGAAGGTGCATGCTGCACAGTTTTTTCAGTGCTTGATGCTAGTTTGAAAGGCACATGGCTGATGTTTTTATGTCCATTATTTTCTTTTGTCTCATTGGAACCACAAATAATCAGGATGACCAAAGAGTAGGAGTGTATCAGTGCACAAAGCTGTCCCAAAAACCTGCTCATCCCTGGATACTCGCTGAATGGCTGGCAATGCTTCTGGTTCTGCCATTGCCTTCCTCTATAACACAGCTCATGACGCTTAATTTCTCTGTCCTTGTTACCCCATCTGAGTACAGTCATAGATGTATTTTACTGTCTCTGGGACTCTCATGGTCTCAAATCCTAAATTAATTTTTTGTAATGATTAATTAGTCTCATATTTGCATGGGAATGAACTGTAAGAGAAGCTTGGCTGTGTAAATATAGCCGGTGAAATCTATCCCCAAACTGAGCCATTGAGCAGCCAAGTGCTGTATACAACATAGATACACATGTACAACATACATACAGGTACACAGTACAACAGATGTGGTGCTTAGGGACATGGTTTAGTGGTGGACTTGGTATTGCTAGGTTAATGGTTGGACTCGATGATCTTAAGGGTCTTTTCCAACCTAAATGATTCTATTAGAGAAAACCATTTTTGTGAACCTGAGCATGATCTTTTTATGCTAATGCAACAGTATTGGTTTTGTGGGGAGATATGTACATCTCTCAAAATTGCCAAGTGAACAATATTAACATGTATCAGTGGGAATGTTAGAAAGTCTCTTGACTTAAAGTGTGGAAGACCTCAATTTCAGGACTGTGGTTTACAAAATCCACTTTTGTTGTCCAGCAGTCTTCAAAGGAAGGTCACTGTTATAATTTTGGTTTACTTATGCACAATGAGATGGGTTAAGATCTATGCATGTTTCCGGTGCTTAATCAGGTGCTTCATACGGCTTATTCTCCCCTCTCCCCATGCCCTGAGCCACTTGCTGGATTCAAGGGTCATTTCCTGTTTGCAGAACTCCTATTGACATCAGTAGGAGTGTTGTGCAAACATTTGGGGCTTCAATATGGCCTCTTTTGTCCTTTTTTTTTTTTCCCCCCCTGCCAGCCAGCTGAATAAGCACAATTATCCCTGTGCTCTAGTGACATGGTCTGTACTCACACAGGCAACCGGAAGAGCTGGGATTCCCAAAAGGGAATTTGCCTGAAATGCAGTGCCCTTCTGACACATCTGCTGTCATAAGTCTTCTCTTTCTAGATCCAGATCTGGAAAAGTAGCATTTTTTTGTCTCTGCTGGTGGCAACTGCTTAGAGGGAGATATATCTGCTTTGCAGCTTTCTGCAGGGCCGGTTCTGCAGAGGTACTGGTTGAGCCAGAAAACCCAAACCGATCTCCTTCTTGGTGCCTGCCTTGTCGTACCCTGTACATTTTTCAGTAAAAGGGAGGATAGCAAGATGAACAAGAAAAACTAGCTGTAAGGTATACTTACGCTCCATTAATCCTAATGATCCTGTCCTGCCTCTGTACTGGCTGTAGGTTTATTGTAAAGAGTTGGTCCTATACAATGAGCTTTTGTGCTGTCTTAGCCTTTTGTGCATAAGGTATTGAGATATCAGTCTCCTTTGTCTACTGTCAGCCTTGGAGGGAGTTGTTATTTCATAAACCAGTTAGCTAAATTCTACTGAACTGGCTAAATTCCTGATGCTGAGGGTGGTGGGGTGCTGGAGTATGAATTCCCTTCCCAGAACTGGTCCTTGTACATGCTGTAATACCCATTGTTGCTTCTACATGTATGTCTGAAGGAGTATTTATGCCCTGGGCAGCCACATTCAAGGCCTTATGGAATGAATCTTCTATTTCTGGTTCGCCAAAACACCTTACAGGCCTGACTGCTCTCTGAAGAAGGCGACATTTTGCCAAAGTTGCTATTCTGTGCGGAATAGTGCCTAGACCCGTTGTGCCAGCAGCTCTTCACACAACCATGGCTTCAGCAGAAGGGACAGACAAAGGCAGTGACATGGAGGGACAACTGCCTCAAACACCCTGGTGACTTTCTAAAGGGTGACCAGAAAACTGCAGCAACCCCAGGAGACAGACTATGATTGATACTCTAACTGAAAGCTTTTAGCTGCCGAAGGACAAACGTTCCCCTCAGATTTCTGCCGTGCTTTAGTGCCTACTTGATTACTGGGGCAAATGCATTTTGTTACCAAAAGCGAGCTTTCCCTGATCAAACGTATGCTTTATTAGCCACGTAAATGCCAGCATGACTCTCTCATTGCTACAACATATTAAACACCTTGGAAATGTTTCCTTAAACTCTAGGTCAGTCTTATGAAATCCGTCTACTTGAGAATAGGAAATTGGGAGAGTTTCAAGATTTAAACACAAAATATGTAAAGGTAAGGAGAAATATAGATTTCTTTTCTTCCTGCTACTACATACAGCCTCTAATGAAAGGCCTGACCTTGCTCACACTGAGAGAATGGAAAATACTTTGCCATTCTTTTTAATGGGTCCAGGGCTGATGGAGTTGTTGAGTCCTAGTTTCACGGGACTATGCAGTTTGGCTTTACAGGGCTTCAGGGGAACCTTTATTCTGTTTGTGATCATGACCCCAGAGTTTCACTGTGAATATTGGGTTCGGGGGAATCCCAAAGTTCAGAGGTGAACATGGTCAAAACTACTGAGAGGCAGACTTGTCTCCCTTCTTAACCCCAGCAATATGCCTGGGTTCTTACATGTCAAATGGAGGACCCTGGTGTTTACATCCTTCTGCCATGCAGATTCTGCATAGCTCCAGTTTACTTTGGTAATGGGCATAATTATGAACATATAGAACTTGAATGTTTGGTTTGGGGGATTTTTTTGTTGTTGTTGCTTCCCCTCTCCCAAAACAGTTCAAATTCAAAAACTTTGGTCTGGACCTTGGTTCTGGATCCAACCTTCAAGCCTTCCTCTCCCCAATTCTTGGCTGTTCTGCCTCAGGATTTCTTTTGAGAAGTGGAGACTAGTTGCAAAATTTGGATTCCAATCTCCATTTCAAATGTTGTCCAAGTTTAGGCAGTTCCCTATTTGTCTTTTCGCCCATTTCAGGAAGCATGTGGATTGAGGTTCCAATTTTGCAGCCATTCCCACTGTGGCTTGCTTGCTTCTGGGAGCTAGGGTTTGATTTGGGCGTTTCTCAGGTTCATTGGCAAAAAATGCTCACTCATTTGATACGGACGTCCACAGCGGGAGCATGGACTTGAGAAACCGAGTTGTAAGGGGTCATTAACTCATGCAATTGTAGCATTCTGAATATACAAAAGGATATATTAGTTAGGAGTACTTTGGACTTGTCTGCCCTGGGGATTGCCCTTATTCCAGCCTTTTTCTCCAGTTATTGACACGGCTGCACCATTGCAGACCAGAGATGAAAATTCTCCTGTTACAGAAGCTTTCTTATTCTACGCTTGTTTAACTACACTGAGGCAAATCCAATGACTGGCTGTTAATGGCTGGAATCAAGTTTTAATTCCCACTGACAAGGTGTCTGGGCACATCAGCTCCACTGGTGCAGGGACAGGTGAGCTGGCTTTCACATTTGCTAATCAGAGTGGGATATGCTGGGGTTGGGGCATGGTACAGGCACATTAGCTATTACCCTCGTGTGAGCCATTTTTGGGTGTGGAGGCAGTATAGTGATGTTTACATGGCATAACACCTAAGATTAGGTGAGCGTTGCTATAGTGCTTCCAGACCGAATCCCAGAAAGCTGTACAGGGCTGCGTTATGCAGTGTAGACGTGCCCTGTGAAGGGGAAAGTGTGTTGCTCTCTCACTCAGAGGTCCCTTAGGAATTTGATAAACATGGTGATGGGTCTCTTAGGTGGACCCTCTACCCTCCTCATGAATGGGGGTGAGAAACATAACAGATCAGCTTTTGCTTCTACGCTGGAAAACCAAATTCATCTCAAGAGAAGGACCTCTGGATCACGTTGTTCATCTCGCTATCTTTTCTTAACAGAGCATAATTCGTGTAGTTTTCCATGATCGACGCCTGCAGTACACAGAGCATCAGCAGCTTGAGGGCTGGAGGTGGAGTCGGCCTGGGGACCGCATCCTTGATATAGGTGAGACTATTATATTATGGTTCCTGGGCAGTGTTTGGAAGTGAGATGCTGAATGATGTATGGAGTGTTTGCATTGTGTGTTTTGGTTTTTTATATCCTGCTCTCTTAGGAATCCTATATGTCTTTGGGTGGGAAGGAGATCTAGCACTATAGGTCCTAAATAGACATAGCATTGGTGGCTTGGCTTTTCACATGCATCTTGTAGTTGTATGGAAATGCTTTCTCTTCTTCAATTTAATATTTTTAAAATTTTAGGGGTTTTCTTCTACAGATATTCCGCTGTCTGTTGGTATCTTGGATCCCAGGGCCAGCCCAACCCAGTTGAACACTGTTGAATTTCTGTGGGATCCATCAAAGAGAGCCTCAGCATTCATTCAGGTAAAAGAGAAGCGATATTCCTGTGGTAAATACAATGATGAGATACCTTATAGAGACCTGGAGAGTTAAGGTAGCCAGGACATGAAGGAGAGAGGAAGATGCTGATGATAATATAGAAACTCGTGTGACAATCATGTATAATTGATTTGTAGGATACTTGCTAAACCAACTTGCTAGCTACTTGCTAGCTTTGAAGTACTACCTGCTACAGCTAGGATTTTCTTTTTTAAAAAAAAAAAAGTTGCTTTCGAAGCATAGGTTTTGTCTAGAGGAAACTGTTCACAACCTGTTAGTTTTGCTTGCTTTCCTCCTTCATGAGTGTTTCGTATCCCAGATGTCAGCTATCAGTTTTTAATCTGTATATGGGATTTACTTAAGTCAAAGGATGCTTTTCTTGATGCCCTGTTTCTTTCTGGGCTGCTTGTTCTTCCAGTTGTTTTGTCCTGAGGAATGGAAATGAAAACATATGAACTCTTCTGCCTCTCTTAGTTTCTTGGGAGGAGCCAAAACCTCATGTTCGGGCAAAATCTGAAATTCAGATTTTTACGGCTTCCAACTGTCTCCAGAGATGAGCACAGCTTTTGTTTTGCCAGGTACATTGCATCAGCACAGAATTTACTCCACGGAAACATGGAGGAGAGAAAGGGGTGCCCTTCCGGGTGCAAATCGACACCTTTAAGCAGAATGAAAATGGTGAATACACAGAACACTTGCATTCTGCGAGCTGCCAGATCAAAGTGTTCAAGGTATGAGGTAGTTTTGGCTTTGTCATCAACTAGATTAAGACACAGGAACATGCACAGTTTTTAAATTGTGTAGGAGTGATGCAAATAGTGGAGTAAAAGAACAGACTTTTAACTGGGTATGCTTAAGATCTTAAATGGGATTCTTGCACACAAAGTGGCATAAACACTGAACTACGCAGCAATTCCAGTTAAATTCAAATGACCCAAGTGCTGCACCAAGACTTATGCCAGTCCATTGTACCTTGAACACTATAGAATTACTGAGCTATTTAGGCTATCCGTTGTGTTTTGGTGCTCCTAGGCAATCAAGACATTGTGGCATCTCCAGTTTCTTTGATTCAGTCCTCCATGAACAGTGAGAGTGTATCTTGGAGATCTTAAACGCTCTTTGCTTGTTGCAGCAGAGCTCCTCTCCATGCTACCTGGAGGAGAGAAAGATTCAGATAGAAAGCATCTCTGAAGCTCCTAATGTGGGTGTGGCAGACCTGTAGCCACTTAACAACAAGCTTTTCATAGACCTGTTTTCTTAAAGGATCTGCTGCTCCTGTTTTGCTCCTGTGAGCAGTGTCTTTCCTATTCCTGGAGAGATGGTACAAATACCAACTGAGGCACAGAACTGATGGGGCTCATGGTCTGAAGTAGCTGGTATCAAATCTCAGGACTGTGGTCAGCCTGTTTTGGAATTGGGATAGGCATTAATGGGGGATGTTACAGAAACAGTAGAGATGCCTGACTAATTTTTTTTTGCCCAGAAAATGCACATCTGATCTTGTTCCATATGTAGAGTCCCCATAAATCTTAAGGAGACTTGTGAACTGATTAGAAAAACACCTGTTGGCCTCTGTCTCCAAACTTGTAATACTTGGTATAAGGAAAAGCTTGTGCCTGTGCTTATAGCCTAAAGGAGCAGACAGAAAACAGAAGACTGACAGGGAAAAAATGGAGAAGAAGACTACTCAAGAGAAGGAGAAGTATCAGCCTTCTTATGAGACAACTATTCTCACAGAGGTAAAGCGTTTTAGACATGTCATACTGCTTCAGCATGTTGGGGGATAGATTTGAGAGAAAATTCAGTCTAACTGAGCCCTGGCGATTGTCTTGTGGAGACACGTATCCCAGATCTGATTGAAATTGAGCGCAGAGTGAAATTCTAAAATGTCTCTCACTGTTGAAGTTTATAAAAGATGCGAAAGTTTCTTATGTTTCAGGGTATAAACCAACCCTTAACAGCCTAGCTTTAAAGGAAACATTTTCTCTATCTTCTGCCATGCTCCAGGGCACTTGTCATGGCATTTAGATGCCAATTGTATGAGGTATTTTCTTCAGAACCATCTGGCAAATGCTTATGTTGGAGATAGGGCACTTGAACAGATGAATAGGCTGTCTGATTAAATTATTAATCTGTTTTTCTGTGAATGTGCCTATGAAGCTACTATTACATACAAGATCTCGGAAGATTCTGGCTTGTACTCTAGGAATATCTTGAATGTTTTATATTCTCATGCATCTGGTGTGGAGATGTATGTGTTTCTACCCCTCCCTGCTATTACTGAGATGTATATATAAGCTTACCCCAGGCTGCAGAATTACTGAGCAACAGGACTCAAGACAGTGGTTTAAAAGTGCTGTTCCATCCCCCTATGGGAATGTCTTGCTGTTTGATTTAGTTCTTGTTTTTTTGAAGTGGCTTGCTGGACTTCTAAAAATGAGGGTTTTTTCTTAATTTAAATAAACTTCCTGTTTGTGAGATCCAGTCCCTTCCACTCAATTTTCCTCGTGTTGCCAGGAGCGACCAGCATGTTTTCTAATTCAACGTGGTGGTTGTTAACGAGGCTCTTCTGTACACAAACCTAATTCTACTGAGTTGGCAGATCCCAAGCTCTCCTCATGAGCTCTGATGCACTTTGACATATTGCATGGGAAAATGTGGGTTGCCAGAGTTAAATATTTGCTAGTGCTCGTGGAGGTGATAAAATATTTGCTAGTATTTGTGGAGATGATAAAACTCCAAAGCTACACTTGTCAACTTCTTATCATTGCAAACAAGGATACTACAGAGCATTTTCTTGAGCTCTTGATGGTGGGTGGTTCCACAAGACTAGACTTCTCCTACTGATTACAGTGGCTTAAATTCAGAACAGAGTCACCAATTCTACTTGGGTTACTCTGTTTTTACACTACTGTAATGGAATATGGAGTTTGACCTATATTTGTGAAGGCTTTTAGAACCTTTGTGTCTGTCTGACTATCTTAAAGTTTCTCCATCTCATACCCATTTATAACTTGAGCTCTTTGACTAATAGCCAGAGGTTTTAGCAGGCTGGTTCAAATTCTGCTCTTTCACTGGTATAAACCTGAAGCAATGCCACTGGAGCGTATTTGTCACTCTTGCCTGGATTTAATTAGGGATTTATAATTGAGACCAGGGGTGTTTCTGTATCATTGCTGCCTTCAGTCTGAGTTGACTTACTGGCGTTGCTCTGACTTACAGCTGTGCACACTTTGGCCCAGTGTTATTTGGGGTCAGGCTTTGTGAAATGGGAGAAATGTGGAATGCACAACTGGAATCAATCTGGCCCCCTGACAGCCTGCTTGGAGAGCAGTGTAGAAAATCCATGGCCCGTCTCCTCCTCCCAGCAGGAGTGATGAGCTGAAGTTAGTGGCGTGGCAACAGCATGAATGTGGTATGAGAGGAGAATCGAATCCTTTATTTCCATCCTTATGAAAGTATCCCTGCTGCCTTTCTTCCAACAGTGCTCTCCCTGGCCCGATGTGCCTTATCAGATGAACAATGCTCCATCTCCAAGCTACAACAGTTCTCCCAACAGCTTCAACCTTGGAGATGGGTATGTAACAAATAAATGCTTTCTTTCCTGTTGATATGGTAGCCTTCATGTGCATGTGTTTTGTGTGTCCATGCATTTCTTACCCTGGAAGAAGAGGTCAAGGACCACCCTTCCTAGAAAGGGGAAAATATTTCCCACAAAGCCTTTTTTAAGACTTTCCGTCCAGGAATTCCCTGTAACGCAGAGTACTGTTTGTATGTCTGCTGCGTATGTGGTGGCTGGGAGGTGAGCATTGGAGGGCCACCAGGGCAACTCCTGCCATGAATTTCCCCTCTTACTCTTCTGGGTGGGTCAGAGAACACACCATGCCCTGTACCAGTAATTCCCAGTATCTTCTGACAAGAGTGCTAGAGGCTTTCAGCCTTCAGCACCTCTTCAGAGTTGGTATTTCTTCCTTCCTTTCTGTCTTCAGGTAGTTTGGGGTGCTGAATTCCCAGTTGAATGGGATGTAAAGAAATCCAGTCTGGGGCAAAACAGCCTGGGTTTTGAGAAGTCATTCCAGAACAGAGGACTAACAGGAGGCATATTTAATTCACTAATATAACTGTCATAAAGAAACAGATTTAGTGGTCCTGAAACACCCAAGATGATAGCTGATGACAGAAATATACAGCAAGGTCCCTCAGTACTTCTGAGTCCTCCCTGCAACATACTTTCCCCTAGGAATAATTTGGTGTAGACCTTTCTTTTCCTTCTCTAGGACTCTGCAGCCATGTCGCCTTCCCACACAGCTTATTAATTAATCAATGTTGTATCACAAATTTTCAATGAGCAACCTCAACATATGAATAAGGACAAACACTGAAATGACAAAAATTGGTGTTAGTAGAGAGATCTGTTGATCATTTTCTTCCAGTGGTAGATTATTAACTCTCTGGGAAAATCCTTGACGTGTTGAATCCTGTCTATGTTTTAGGAGGGTTTAGTAGAAATGTAGTTTTGTGTAATAAATTGTTAAATTGCAATTTACTATGTTTAAGATAATACCAGGGTTGAATTATTTGGTCCTTTTTTCAATTTTTGTGAAAAAACATTAGACAGTGGATTTAGTTGCTGGATTTCTAGCCCATATGAATTTTGAGTTCGGACACCCTTCTGGGTCACAACTTCCTTCCTTAGATGGTGTCACATTAGTGAGTGACTTTTATGGAAAAGCTTGAATGAGGTCAGTAACATGAGTTTTTTCTCTCAGTGTTGAGTAGGACCTCAGCTGACTAACAAAAGGCTCAAGTAGAAATTTCTTTTTTCTTAGACCAGATTTTGGACAGGTTTTTAAAAAATCTGAGAAAAAAGCCAAGTTAGTATGTAACTTGTGATAGTTGAGTCAAATGGAGGAGGGGGAAGAGGATGTCCACTGCAATGTAAAATTTAAAATAATGTTTTTTTTTCTCTTCCAACTTTATATAATTTTTTTTAGCAACAGTTCTCCAACCCACCAAGTGGAGCTCCTGCCTCCCAGCAATGATGTAAGTACTTGAGATCATGTTAATGTGGTGCTTTTCTTTTTTAGGACACTGGTGAACAGTTCATTTCAAGACCTTCTTATTCTTTTTGCAATGTAGCATCTCCTTCCTTCTGCTTCTATTCAAGATGCCCAGCAGTGGCTTCATCGTAATAGGTTCTCTCCATTCTGTAGACTCTTCTCAAGTTTTTCGGGTGAGTTGAAACAGTCCCAATTATTTTGTTTTTATTTTCTTTTGTAAGTGCAGCTCATGCTTCATATCAATAGCATCTGCTGCTGGCCACTGTTGATGGGATCACTGGTCTGATCCAGTGTGGTTGTTCTTTTGTTCTTAGATGAGTTAGCGTTTGCCAGAACAGTTTGTAGAAATATAGAATAAGTAAAGATGGAAGAGGATAAGTTAAGACAGAAGGGACTTCTTGAGTTCATTAGGTGCAACCCCCTGCTTGAAGCAAGTCCAGGACCTTGTGCAGTTGTGTTTGAGTATCTCCCAAGGTTGTAAATTCCACAATTTCTCTAAGCAACCTCTTCAAATACTTGACTACTCCCACAGTGAAAAAGTTTCTCCTTATACCTAATCAGTGTTTCCCATCTTCTATCTGCTGCCTCTTGTTCTGTCCCTGTGCACCTTTGAGCAGAGTCTGACTCCATCTGCAGCTCCATCTTCACTGTACCCTCCCATTAGGTAGTTGTACACAGAAGTAAGTTGGTGGAAGGGGGAATTGTTAAAGATGTTGAAATCTTGAGGAGCCTCTCTGTGACTTGCAACGTGATTAAATAACCTGGTGAACGTGGCAGTTAGAGAAAATTGGGCCACATAACGGCCAATGTTAAATATACAGCTTGTCTCTTAGTTGGCTAGAATATCTTCCAGTGTAGCACTGCTCTTTTGGCAGCTTCTAGCTCTGTTTCACAACGACTGATTTGCAGTGTACACCTCTCTGAATTCGCAACTTCTCTAGGCAAACCTATCTGATTTAGCTTTGTGGATTCTCTCCCCCTGCCCTTTCCTGCTGCCCATACACACAATTTGGAAGCTAAGATTTGCTTAACTTCTGAAAAAAAATCAATTTGAAATATGTAGGTGCTGACTTACTGAAGATGTCCAAAGAAGATTTTGTTCAAATCTGTGGGCCTGCTGATGGAATTCGGCTCTTTAATGCAATCAAAGGAAGGTTTGTACTTCTTCCTTCCTATTTTTTTATTATGGAAGCATTCCTTGGTAATTTCAGTGTTAACTAGAAGTTAATCCTGGAGCTGTAGCATTTAGACTTCCTTTTAACACTTCAGAGAGGTCATCTCAGAGGCTGGAGATCACAATGGTATTCAAATCCAAGCACAGCTCAGAAATGTTGCCGAAATGAAGCAGCATAATGTGGATCTCCAGTGGTTTATTTGCTACCAGCTGATAGCTTCCATCCACTTCCTATGAGACACAGCCTACAATACCCTGTGTTGCATCTCCATCACAGGTAACAAACAACAAACCAACCCTTGGAGCCTCAAATGACTCTTAAACTTACTTTTATTGCAATAACATCATAAATTATACACCTGGGGAGGATTCAAATCAGTAAAGGCAGGTATGATGAGCTCCTTGGCAAGTGCCGTAAACTGTTTTATTCTTACCTGATCCTGAAGAGGTTACGGTGCTCTGCACTGTACCACCACCTCTTATTGGGGCTCTTACTAGACCTCCTAAGACATCTAGTCACCAGCATCAAGACTATCCCTTAGCTGATTATTTATGCACAGCCTGAATGATTCTATCTGTCATTGTTTGGTAGCTGACTGGAACAATTTTAGATCTACTAAATAACTCTCTACTATTTTTTAATAATCCATAGAAATGTAAGGCCCAAGATGACAATTTATGTCTGTCAAGAACCAGAGCATAACAGGTCCCATCTCCACCAAAAACGAGAAAATGGAGATGGCAGTCTTTGTGGTAAGTGTTTATGTATGGATTTTGTTAAACGCTCGCCTGATGAGAATGCTGCTTTCTGCATGAGGTCCTGTGTGGGACAGCTTGGTTCCTGAGTGTTTAAAGAAGTCATGTTTGTCCTGGTTCTGCCACTTTGGTTGGTTTCAGGGCTACAGATTCCAGCTGGTACCATTTTCCTGGGGAACAGACCCAACTTACAAGCTATCTGCAGAATGCCACAGCAAAATCTCTATTCAGTTCTTAATAGGGACCATAGCATTAAAAACTACCTTCCCATCCACAATTTGCTTTAGATTATGGCTTGTTTGAAAATATTTCGGTAAATGGAAGGTTGGTATATCTTAAAGTGAGGTTCTAATTCTTGGAAGTTCAAAGCTTTTGGGGACTCACTGCTCATAACTATCCCTCATGACATGATGTACTATCAAATGAGAATAGAGGTTGTTCTTAGTTCTTGTGCTTAGTACTAACCAAACACGGCTTTTCTGCCTGGTTATTCTACCATTTGTATTGGACTTAAAAAATAATACTGTAATCTGCAGTTATTTGATACATTATAGTCATTAGTTTATGCCTGTGGGATAACATCTAATAAAGTACTGGTTTTGTGTAACATCATATGTGTTTTACTATTTAATTTGATCTACTTTAAAATGTCCAAATCAGTAAAAGTAGGTTATCCAAAAATATTAACATCTTTATGAGAGGGTTTTTTTGGTGCCTGATGATACATGTTGTCATTAGCCCGTGTGTTTTCCTCTGGGCAAAAGGGACGTGTGCTTTATTTGCCCGCTGCATCCAATACTGGGTATTTTTCTACAAATCATCAAGCTGGATATCTGGGGGTTGCTTTAAAGGTACTAAGCTTGTTTGTTTACTGTCAAGGTTTGAACCTTGGTCTTAAACCCATTTGGTTGTTGATATTGAGCATCTTGGTGTTATCTGTAGTTGCTATTCTATAATTACTCTGTAATTCCGTAATTGCTTTCAACCTGTTGCAGTATATCATGCAATCTTCTTGGAAGAATTGACCACGCTGGAATTAATTGAGAAGATTGCCAACTTGTACAGCATTTCTCCACAGCAGATAAATCGAATCTATCGTCAGGGACCAACAGGGATCCATGTATTAGTGAGCAATGAGGTAAGGGGTTAATGAAAACTCTGTCAGAGCCCTAACAGTAGTCTGACTTCTTGAAGTTAAAATGACCTTTTAAATTGTGGAATGAATCTTTAAGGAAGCTTTGCAAGGTTACTAATCCCAAGAAGTGAAAGCAAATACTTAAAGCAAATCATTCATGCATACCACTGATGTTGGTGTGGATTTAAGATTATTGCTTTGTAAAAGAAGTTTTTATTAAAACAAAACACACAAAAATGATAATTTCGTTTTCGTCTTGCCTACTTAAACAAATTCTGAAGTGAGGATCTAAAGTGGGAACCTTTAAAATTGAACAGGCAAGTTTCCTGAAGAAGGCAAGTTTGAAAATTTTTAGGACAACTAGTGTTGTATCTTGGCCGGTGATTACAGCTGCTGGGTCAGAGTCAGTGTTGTGTACGTGCACACTATAATTTCATGGACCTCTGCTAACTGTTTGTGTCCCATTATATCATGGCTTAATTTAGTCCATTCCATTAACTTGCAGGTTAATAGCGAGTTGCCCTTCTTCCTCTTTTCCCCCCACTAAATTACTAACTCATTCATGCACCAGAATCACTTATGGAGCTTCATTTATAAGAAACATTGTTAAAACAAATGAAGCAGAGCATAGGTCTCAACTGGAGCCTAAATTGAAGGCTGTAATGCTTATTCCTAAAGTCTCCTTGCTATTTCAGCCTGATTAAATCTGAAACCTTGATGCTTTATGGATGTAAAGTGCTTGGAGGCAACTCTTGGTAGGGGAATTGCTCGAACCAGATTGGGTATAAGGCTTTAAGTATTTATTTAAGTCAATTATTAACAATGTCTATTGCTTTTTTTATTATTTTTTTCTTGTTCTAGTACTATAGTGGCAAGAGCGAGGCACTCGATGAATGTACTTCATGCATCATTAGGCACAGACACACAGACTCACCAGTGAAGTTTGATTTGCAGGAGCAGGAGGTGGATGTTAAACCCAAAAGAGAATAGGGAGATTAGTCTAAGTTGAAAAGGATATTTGGTGTGCGAACTTAGAGCTGGAAAGCGCTCTACTGGAATGATAGTGAATAGCTAGGAGAAGGCTTTTGCTAAAGCTGGATTTTCTGAGCTCATCAGAGAGGTTCTGGTCACCTTCCCTCTGAAGTTAGGTGTCCAGCATCTGCTCCAACTGCATGAGGCAGCTCCTGAAGGTAATTCACCTTCTCAGTCCCACATGACTACTCTAGGATGGGAGCAATGACTAAGGATGAAGCGTAAATGAGCATTTCAGACTGGATCTGAAGTCAGATGAATCTCTTAACTCACCTCTTTAGTTAGGGGCCTCACTAGAACCTGCACGTGTTCTGAAAATCTAGTTGTTTCTCATGAATAACTCAAATATATTTAGATACTGATCTTTCTTCCCATGATCTGCCTTGCTGCCTCTCATAGCAGTTTCACTGAGATTCCTGTGCCTCAATGGAATACAAACAGGTAAATGATTCCTGCAAGTACAGAATCTATACTAATGTCTGGTCAAAATAACCAGGTGGATGCTGCTGAGATGGTTTTATAGTAAAAATATTCCTTTATTCAGCAAGGAGTCCATTTCTTGGGGCTGGCTACCTCTAGATATTTTTCCAGATGCTCATGTAAGCTCAACAAAGCTTCATGATTCAGCTGAATGTGTGTGTGTTACCATTGCTAGATTTTAGGAGAGGGACTTGTCTTCATCCAGTCTAAACTAGTATAGCTTCATTGAAGGCAATTAGGAATACGGTCTTTAATAGACTAACTGGAGTGGTGTAAGAACTTGCAGGATCAAGAGCTGCAAAGGGGATGGTAAAATGCTGAACAAGCCAGATCAGTTCCAGGCAAGCACTTTAGTGTAAGCTTCTCTTAAGCACATTAGCAGCTGCAATGACCTTAATTAATCAGTCACATACTTCAATAATCTTACAGGCAGGGTTACTCAGGACTGTGTAGGACTAGACACCAAATGTTGTTTGATAACTCTCCTCTGTACTGGTACTGAAAGAAACTTGAATTAAATTGCTAAAAATATTTTGTGTTGGCTTTTTTCCTTCTGCCCTTCAGATGGTGCAAAACTTCCAAGATGAATCTTGTTTTGTTATCAGCACATTAAAAGGTATGTATTGCTGCCACTATTACTTGTAGTTCTAAAGAAAATTTCTCCTTTCAGTTACACTAAACGTCATCACAAACTCAGTGCTGTTATCCTGAAAAGATAAGTAATCTAATTTAGTGTAAGTCAAGGTGTTGCATCAGCTTACACTATGATAGACTGGTCTATGCTTTCCTCTCCGTTATGCTGTTATAAAACTTTCATAAATCCATTAATACTACTGACATAAATGAGCAGAAAACATTCTAGTAAATGATGAAAGATGACAGTTACTATGTTGTATTTTTTTATATAAATGCTATGGCCTAGGTGTTGAACATTGATTTTCATGAATCGGTTGTGGAACAAGAGTGCAAACTATTGCAGACTACCTAAGAAGAAAATCTGGGGTTCTGTATCTGTGTTGTTTTCTAAAAGCAATAAAAAAATGCTTTGCATTTCTTTATTACAGCTGAAAGCAATGATGGCTACCACATCATTTTAAAATGACCATGCTGCACAGAAAGACTTTAACAGCCTAAAATTTAGTGCCTCACTGAGATTGCGACAACCTAGACTGGAAACATGAAGAACCTTTGGATAAAATGCTCCTATGAACTAAGAATTACCAAACAGCTTAAGGAGAAGCTTGCTTTTACAGATATACATTTTTGGTGGTGTGTGGTTTTGTTTTTGGTTTTTGTTGTGTGGTTTTTTTTATTTTTTTTTGAAGCTGGAGCTGAGAACATCCTCAAAGCTTGTACATGTTTCTTCCTCCCTTCCTCCCTTCCTCTTCAGTCTTAAAAATTGTCGAGGTTTCTGCTTATTACTTAGAAACATCTGCCTTGTACTAAAGGGAAATGAAAGATAAACAAAAAACAATTCTCTAGACCCCTTATGGTTGGGTGAATTGATTTATTTAGTGTTCTGAGTGCTCTCTTGCTTTCAACACACACCCTATTGCTGATGGACATAGGCTCCCTGGGGCTTTTCTTTTACTCTTTGAGGTGGAAGGCTTGGGGCTAAATCTAGAAACAGATTTGGCAATGCAGAGGATGGATTTGATGCCCAGTCCTCACCCAGAGTGTCAACCCTGGAAGCCCGAACTTAACTGCTTTCCACCTGTAGATGTGCTCAAAGTCCAGAGACCTCGGTCCGTCCTGACAGAGCTTCTGTGATACCAATCCAACAGAACAATTTTGCAGGGTTCGAGGGAGGACAGACAACCTGAAGCAAGCAGTTCAGTACTGTCTTATATCTTCAGCTTTAGAGTAGTCTTCTTGAATGGTGTATATGAAGGTTTTCTGAGGAAGGGTTTTGAACACTGAAAGTTACAGAGCTCATGAAAAATTCATGCTATGGATTTATTCTACTCTGCAAAGCATCGATTAACTGCTATCTTTACTGTAACTGGGAATTTGTTATGATCTTAATGATTTTTCCTCCTGTTATTCACTGAAGTAAGTAAAACTGAGTTTTGACTGAGTCCAGGTAACAGATCACCTCAGTTGCTGCTTCTTATATTCTTGCTGTTTCAATTTTGACTCTTGTTTCAAATATCTGCAACTATGGTCAACTCCACCCTCCCTTGGTCTTTTGGGATGCCATCCAGGCTCGACTAAGCTGAAAAAGTGGCTTCCACTGATGTCAAAGGCAAACTGGATCACACCCTTTTTGCATGGATGGAGTTATTTCACTGCTGGCAGCTTATTAATAAAGCTGTTTCCCAAACTGAATGTCCAGATAGCATCAAATTCTGATACTTGAACTTTTAATTTAATCCTGAATTGAAATGGAAAGCTGAAGTACCAAAAATTTTCCTGGAATGGAAATTTTTCAAAAAATGAGAAATTGTCAGCTGGAAAATGCTGAATAAAATGTTCTATCCTTTTGAAATGGAAACATTTAATTAAATCCATTTGGCCCTTAAAGCAGCATCAGTTTGAGCTACTGTTGTAGACCTCAGAAATTACCATTCAAGTGCCTTGTGCGCCATGTCTCCCTTGGGGCCCAGCTCTTTGGCTGGATTACAGATCCCATGATGCTCTTACTGTGGGTTAGTCGAAGGGGGAATGCGTCATGAAGGCTGGAGGGATGCCCAGGACCCCAGCCTTCTGAGAAAGAGGGGGACATGCAGCCCGTGAATTACAGCTCCCAGCTGACACTGGAGGAATTCAGACAGACACGGACTGATATTTTTCTGACAAAAATGATGCGTTTCAAGTTTTCCCAACAGAAATAAACAGCAAAATATTGAGAAAAGCAACATTTTTTTCATTAAAAGCATCGAGTTTTGCGCAAAAAAACCCACCCATCCCCACCGATTCTTTTTACACCAAAAATAATACTAGAATAGAAAAATTGTGTTACAATGGGAAAACCTTCAGCCAACTCAGCTAATTGGGTAACATTGCCTACTTAGGCACGATCTTGCTCAACTGGCTGTCCTGGATGCTCCATGAATTGTAGTGTTTCTCCAATAAGGATGCCCAGGCTTTGGGACACAGCGATTCCTCCCCTGAAGTGAAGGAGCTTGAGGCAGCTTGAGGACCAGGTTGCGTAGGTGAGGAGGTTGTAAGTGGTCTCCTGACAGAGAGGGCAGGCCAGGGGGAGCTTTGGGGAAAAAAATGTCTTTGTGGAGGATGGGAAAGACCATCCTTTTGAGAGGAAGGTGAGACCACACTAAGCTTGACCCTGCCTTGATGCCTGTGTGGCCTCCCTGGCTCTGCTGTGGATGTGGAGGGGGGGTGGCTGTGGAGCCCCTTGCCCTGGGCACGGAGGCATCCAGGTTGTGGCCGCACTGTTACAGCTGCCTTCCAAAAGAAGGAATAAATTCCAGCTGTGTTTGTGAATAGGTGAGAGCAACGTGCCGCTGCGTATCAGGAGCTGTTTGGTTTATTTTGTGGAAACTACTTCAGAAGATGTACACTGGCTGCGCTTTTTCATCCTGTTTTGTAATACTGGCCCAATATATGGCATGGCTGTTGTTGGCATGTGGCTCAGAGAGGTGAATCTGACCTGATGAGAAGGGCTTCAAAAAGGCCTTGGAGTTTCCAGGAGTGTAGCCTGTACCGTATCCACTGACATGTGGTAGCCCTGTAATCCAGGGGACATGGCAATACTGAAACACAGCAGTGTGAAGAACGGATAGAGGTAGCTTTGCTCCCAGAGTTAGAGGCTAAGAACTGTTTGCTTACTTTAAAAAAAACCAACCAAACAAAACCCAACTTGTTCTTGATTATTTAAAAAAGAATTCTTACCCATAAAGAATTATATGCAAAACTCCTTATAGTGTTTCAGTAGCACTTGCTTGATTAATTTTGTGCAAAAATAACTCTCCATTAGGGCCTTGTTATATTTAGATGTTTAAAAATAAAATAATTTTATACTGATATGAGGGTGAATTTGACAATATATCTTGTTCTTCTTTCTTTGCTGTAAGAAGCTTTACCAGAGTAAACAATCACACAGATTACAAATATTGTCCAGCTTGGTGGGCTCTACTCTTTTATCTATGTTAGCCTGCTTGTAAAGCTGTATAACTTTAATGTGTAAGGCCTACACTTACCTGACTGGGTAGTTCTAGTCATTGTTGAACCTCTGTAGTCCCAGCAGAAATTTGGAGGATTGTGCTCAGTAACGTACATGCCCATGAAGATGCAGCACAGCTAGTTTAGTGTCTAGGAGAATGCTGAGTTACTTCAGCTTGGAATCATAGACTATCTCGAGTTGGAAGGGACCCATAAGGATCATTGCACCCTCTGCCCTTCTTGCACGATGCTGCATAACCAAGATGTTGTGATACGTGAGCAGAATGGCCATAAACCATCGCGGCTAAGCAGCTAGTACAAGTGGTCAGAGCAACCTTGGTGTGGGACTGGACTGCTGATGAACCTTCCCTCTGCCTCCCAAAAACATAAAAGCAAATCGTTGTCCTGTTGAAGCTGGTGAGTTTGTCCATGCAAGAACCAAGCGAAGCCTTCAGGATTTATGTTAGTGGCTTATGTGAAGAATGAGAGAGCGCGACTTGTCTCATCTGTGTAACTGGCAGGTAACCCAGCTAATCACTTAGACTCTCCCTGTGCTTACAGAGGGTCTGGCATCTCTGGATAGACTCATTTGCCGTATTTGAGGATGTCACAGCCTCCAGAAGAAAGCTTCTGTCTCCTCAAGACTGGAGGAAGCACCAATGATTAGTCTGGGCTAGATGTCTAAATTCTAGATAGGCTAAAGGCAAGGGAGGTGAGTAGCTCCCCTTCATCTTAAATATCCAAAAGCGTTTTGCATTTAACTTTGCTCTTAAGTGCCTATTACATTTATTCTTGCTTTTTTTTTTTTTTTTGTTGCTCCTATGTCTTTTTTAAAAAAGTAACAAATTAAACTTCCTGCTCAAAGTAATTTAAAAGGGACTTTTTTTCAGCTATATATTTGAAATTTGTACCGCAGACCTTTGTAAGCTTTGGGTTTGAGGATTACAGTTAATAGTGTGGTATCCCAAACTATCCAGCTCTTGGGTTGTATGTACGATGACAGCCCCTATGAGTAGAAGTGGACTTGCTGGGCATGAAAAGGCAGAACCATTACACGATTAAAAACAATATGACTCCAGCCAGTATTGTTAAGTTCGTGTCAGAACTGTACTGGCTGTTCAAAATAATTTCATAAATTGCAGCATTTTCTCTGACAACTGAATAAATTGATACAGATCAGTTAGTACTGCTCTGGTTATGGTCTGAGAACTCAGAAATGCCCATGATATACAGCTGCAGGGCAGGGAAGGGGCAAATAATCTGGTGATAGAAATTTGTGCCATCTGCTTGAGGTGGTAGAATTGGTGTTATTAAAATTAAAGCTCCTGTTCTTTCAGCTGGCTCTGCTTGGGTAATTGGTTAAATAGAAATAATAACTCAATCTAGAAAAGATTGGAGTTCTCATTGCCTTGATGTGAAATTTAACGGGCTGAAGTTTCAAGACTTGGAAGTGGTAAAAGGATTCTTGCGGTTGAGACATCCGGAACGGCACTCTCCTTATAATGTAACATACATATTTATGCGTATATATACACACATACATACTGTACTGTATCAACACATATATGTGCTGAGTACTTGTGCTCTTTGGCTTTAACTGGTACTCTGCTTTGTTTAACTGCAGTTCAATGTAAAAGACTCTGGTTGATCAAGCTTCGAAACCCAGGCATTCCTTGGGTAGAAATGTAAAAGTCCATAATAGCGACTCTAGGTGATTTGGACACGGTACACTTGGAGTGATGTAAATTTGATGAATTTCTGAAATATAAATCCCAGGCCTTGGTGAAGATGAGCATATTCTTGCACTAACACTGCAGTTCTATATTGCAGCTTCTGAAAATTAGTTAGAATAAAAGAGAAATAAATTGCCCAACGCTTTGTAAACTAGTAAGAGCTACTCCCTAAGCAGAACAACCGTATGATGACTTTCCTAGCTCGATGTTGTATTGCTTAAGCATTGGCTGTAATTCTAACAATCATCTGGTGGATGACTGGGACAGTTTTTATTTGTTTGTTTCTGGTTTTGTTTTTGACTGTTCTCAAAGAAATACTTGTATTCAGACTGTAGCTTCTCTTTCTCCTCCAGTTATGACATGGTTTAACTTTATGCTACTAATAGAAATATTTTCTTGAGTTTATAATCTGTTTGACAGCACAGGGTACTCAGTGGGGAGTGCTTGTTCGGACTTGATCATCACTACTGTGGGTGAACATAAGGCAGACTGGAGGTTTATCTTAACATCCTTGCCTCTGTTTAGAAAAAAAAAAAGGGTTAAGCTGCTGCCTAATAATTTGTGAATTTTAGATTTGTATATTCCCCCCCCCCCCATTCCCTCAAAATTCTTCTGCTCCCTGTGGGGGAATGCATTGGTGAGCAACTGGTGTGTCCAACTTAAGTAGCCTGCTGTTGTCCCAGTTTGCTTGGGGTGAGTGTTTATCTTCCAAAGGGCTAGGGGAGTTACCTCTCTTCACTGACAACGCAGCCGATTGAGACAGGCGATGCTGACCATGAAGTCGGCGTGACGGGCGAGGGCAAGTGGAGGTGGGTCGATGGGAGGCTGAGGCGTACCAGTTGTGAGTAAATACTGCCACACTCTTTGTCTTTTCGTTTGTTGGTTTTTGGTTTTTTTTGTACATGAATTAAAAAAAGGCATATTTTGCACTGGCTCTTGTACTGTTGTGCAGAAGAAATCTGTATCTAGAATCTGTGCTCCAGACAAAATGCAAATAAACCTGTTTGTAAGAAGCACGGGTTTCGTCTCTGCTTTGCTTGGTGTGGGTGGGCGCAGGGGAGCCTCAGCATTGGCTTCTCCTCAGCATGCAGCTCTAAGGTGCTGGGCATCCTCTCAAAATCAGTGGAATAAGTGTTTGCAAAGTGCTGGCGAGAGAACATCAGCTGTAGCCAAATGAACTGCAGTGTTTTCTTCGTGTTGGGACAGACTTCATTTCTCCACAGCCCAATGCAGTGACCAGTTCGTATTTAATCCAGGTCAAGGCATGAGGAGAAATGCTTAATTCTTTCAGAAGCCATGACAATGGGCATATGCTTTAGTGGGAGCACAGGCTGTGCTAGATGACAGCTGGCTTTGGTCTTGCAGTGGTCAGGGGGCACGCGTTTCAGAGCTTGGTCCTTGGTGACATCAGAGACAAGCAAGAAGTCCTTCCTGGTAACAACGATCTGTCCCATTAGCAGCTGTTAGACACATGCTAGAGCAGAGACAGTGAGGTTTGGACATGAAGCATTCACAGTGGTTTGGCTGGGAACACTTCAGTATCCTCTAAGAGTTAAGCCATAGATATAATAATATACATGTTCAGGAGATTGATAGATGTCCATTGTCATTTTACAGTTGGAGAAGATGGAGCCTAGTTTGCAAATAGAATCTTCCAGCAGCCAGACTTGACATTAAGGCAAAGGAGAGGGAATGGATGTACTGCCATGTAAGGGCGCTGCTTAATCTGGATTAAGAAGTATTCTGCAGACTGAAAGCCTGCAAAGTGAGCAGCTTCTCCCAAGATCTATTTGGCCTCAAGGGCAATTTTGGCTCCTTTCTTTTGCAGAAGTAGTATTTGAATCACAATACTAGAAAATGCAGCATGTGCCTCTATATATCAGTTCATATGCAAAGTAACGACACAGACAACATTCCTGGACGAAGGTACTTGAGAATTGATTATTTTTCCCTACTGGTGACTCGCATCCCCAAGCAGAGGAAAGGGTCTGTCTACTCTAGTTCTTCAGGCAGCAAGTGCTCGGGGGCTGTATGAGCCCTACCAGCTGCAGGGGCCATCCCTGGGGCTTTCAGGGTGGAGGTGAATCCCTCCCTGAGCCCCCCAGGTGTGGGGTGCCATGTGAGCATTGCATGCACGGGTGCTTCTTACCAAGCACCACACAAAATTGTCCTTCTCCTGTAATCCTGACCCGTGTGCTGCCAGGGGTTGGTAAATATAAAAAGGAAAGCTTGGAAGGTTTTTACCTAAAATTGCCTAATAAAACAGTTCAAAGACAGAGAAAGGGGTAATGCTGAACAGTTTAATTTCTATGGGAAACGCACCAAGAGAAGCTTATAAGGAAAAGACCTCCTAGGGAACGTACCCAGAAGTCGGCAGCAGCTGTAATTAAGACTGGACAGGAGCTGAAAAGAGCTTTTCATGAGCAAGGAGAGCCAAGACCTAAGACTGGAGCTGCTTAGCCAAAGCGTTGGCCTAATCTCATCTAAATCCTCAACAGCAAGCAAACATTTAAAAATTAATTTTCCAATCTATAAAACAACGCAGCCTTTCAGTTAAAAGGATTAGTCACAACTATGGAGCAGGCAGGGGAATAACATCCCTCATACTCTTTCTGTAAAGAAGCTAAAAGCTTCCACGCTTACCTGGGTAGGAAAGATCTGACACTGCAATAAGTCAATGTTTTTTAGTGTATTACAGCAGAGGCTGGATGTCCTGACCATACCGGTGTTTCAGACAAGCCTAGACTTCTCTGCTGCTGGGGATGTATGGCCCAGGGAGGCAGGGCAGCCACTGGGCTTTGGGATGCACCAGCCTCTCACATTTCAGGAGGGAACTAAGGTGCCAAGTGCTATGAGTCCGCCTGGAAGAGCACAACAGGCTGTAGTGCCTGTCTTGGCTCAAAACAAAACAAAAAAAACCCGACAAACAGAAAGCTGGAAGAAAATAATGTTTTAAATAAAATAAAATGAAGCAGTAATAGATGGTATACCACCACCCTGGATAAAGTCCCTCCTGGGTGATGAGTGATTCGAGAGTGCCAGATATCTATGTCCTTCTTTTGGGACTTTTAAGCCAGCATCTGCCTGCTTACTCCTGTGGATTTGTAGGCACAGGGCCCTGATTTGTGCTTTTCTTGCTGAGGATGCCTGATGGATAAAATGCTGCTCTTTATGAAAATACATGCACTTTTTTTTCTTTTGCGATATATTTTTTTAATCCTAAAAATCTTCTATTTTTGACTGTTGCAAACAGTGCTGCTATCCATTTTGCAGCCTAGAACAGCCCCAGTTCTGATTTCACTGATAAGTCATAAACAAGTATGATAGAGCTGGAAAAGAGATGGATTAACGGGAATCCAGAATTAGCCAAGAACATTAATGACTGAGAAATAATTTTCCAAGGTGAAAATGTTGTTAAATGCTGAAGTTAAAACTACGCTTTATATTGTAGGAACGCTAGAAATATTATGTTGAATAGACTGGAGGAAATGCAACAATAGGAGGAATTTCTTTGTGAAAGCATTTTCAAAGCTTAACATGTCCCAGAAGAAAGAGTTTCTGGATGATTTGCACCACTTCGGGAATTAAGATCTCCATGACGTCATATAACAATTCAACCTGTGGTAGTAAAATCAGGGAAAAGTTGAGTAAAAAATGGGCACATGACTTTATGCAGGAAGAAAAATGTGACTGGGACTGCATGGCTGGACCAGCCCAGGAAAGAAAGCTCAGCACAAAAGTGTGGAGGCAACATACGTTAAGGCAAGTGCGTGCTTCAGCACAGTTGTCCTGAGGACAAAGAACATTGTCCCAGGCAAAATTATTCCAGAACCACCCACAGTTTCCTTTTTCCAACAAATTTATCTCACTTCACAGCAGTGCCTATGTGGCTGGGTTTTTTTTTGGTTTTTGTTTCTTGAGCAGCCATAGTTGCTTAGTCACATGTGTGGCCTGAAAGGAATAAAGTCCAAGTGAGTACATGGGGATAAATTTGGTGATTGTTGAAGTAATTAGTGGGACAAAAAAGGAGAGGCATCCTGCTTTGCTTTTTCAAGAGCTTTGCTGCCAGTCCCTGCCGATAGCTTTGCAACATCCCTGCCATGTTGGCAGAAGAGGGGTGACTGTTCCCAAATAAATATGCACGCAGCCATGTTGCTGGTTTAAATGCATGTCCACCTCCTGAACACCTTGCTCAGAAACGCAACCTACTGACAGCCTGCTCAGGAGGACACCTCTCTCCATTGTTGTTTAAACCAGTAAGGTGAGTCCACAAATTTTGTAATGAAGGTGGGGAAGATGGTTTGCCACTACCAGCCTTCACCACTTGGCTTCGATGCCTGGACAAAGGGAGGCCAAGCCTCTCAGTTAGGCTGTTCTTCTTATTGGTTTCTGGAGGACACCATGTCTCTCCATAGATGATACAGGGTATTTCATACTAGCCTTAAGTGATGGCTGAAAGTTAGTGGTGGGATTGTCCCTCAGAGTCTCATCTTTGGGCACCTGTTTAAGCACTAGTGGCTCTTCATATTTAAAGTAGTTTATTTATGGTTGAGTTTCTGGTTTGTCATCAGAAAATTTGGTTCACTGCCATGTAGTTAAAATTAACATCATAAATGATGTTAGTTGTTTGGATGTTGCTTCTTTACTCCTATCTTCCCCCAAACAACGGCCAACTGCACACACTGTTCCAGGATTTTTTGGGGAAGGGATTAAGCCAACTGCTGGTGTAAGGATGTCCTCACTCATGTGAAGTCATGATAGAGTAGCTGTTCTGCTTCATGGTGGTAGCCAGTGTGTCCCAAAACAATCAGAGTCTGTTAACACCACCCATGTCATTCTTGGCAGATAATTGTCTGACTTGACCTGTCTGTGATGGAGAGAGGGGACAAGCAAGATGAAGCCCACCCATGTTGCTGCAGCAGTAGGAACAGGGCTGGGGTGCTTCAGGCCTGTTTCATCTGTCCCTTTCTGAAATGGAGCTGAATCCCAGCTAAAGGAATCGTCTCCAGCCCATCTGCCAAGGGGAATTCAAGGAAAACCACCACCCTTAGTTGATGGTGACTAAGGCAAGGAAGCAACTTAACTTTCATTTCAAATCCAGCATGAATCACTTTTAACATCATGAGGACAAAGTGGTAACACACTGTTGAATCACTTCGAAACTCAGCTGTCTGGTGGCAAATGGCTCGCTGAGCAACCTGTGGGAAAAGGAGCATTCACCCTCCTGTGTTATTTCTGAGGCAGCACCATGCCCTTTGAGCAGCTCAGAAACCACAGAGAGCTGCTCGGCATGAGTGCCAAGAGCTGGATGTCATGTGCGGTGGCCTCAGCTGAGCGTCAGTAGCTCACTATGGAGGGAGGGGGGACCACCATGGTCCTACCCGATATGCACAGCTTGAGCGTGTCTGCACGGCCAAGAGGGTCCTGCTGATTCATGTGAGAGTGATGCAATTTTGTACTCAGTTCTGTGTTCGTTTTGTTTTGCACTTTTTAATTCTCTGCTGAACAGTTGCATTTTCAATCTTGTGGTGGTGATGATTACAGTCACCTACTGGCCAGCTACATAAGCAAAGCAATTGAGAAAATGAGCCTTTTGAATCTTGGAGACTCCCACTTTAAAACAATAAAACAATTTTCCTCTCTCCTGAACGTCACCGAGGGATGTTAATCTGTCACCTTTAAGGCTGTCACACCCACAGGTGATGTCCTTCTTTGTCTCTTTCACAGAATCACAGAATCACAGAGTCACTAGGTTGGAAAGGACCTTCAAGATCGTCAAGTCCAACCATTAATCCAGTGCCACCATGTTCTCTAAACCATGTCCTGAAGTGCCACATCCACACGTTTTTTGAACACTTCCAGAGGTGGCGACTCCACCACCTCCCTGGGCAGCCTGTTCCAAAGCCTGACCACCCTCTCAGTGAAGAAATTTTTCCTAATATCCAATCTAAACCTCCCCTGGCGCAACTTGAGGCCATTTCCTCTTGTCCTATCACTAGTTACTTGGGAGAAGTCCAAGAAGTCCTTTCAGTGAGGAAGTCCTTAAAAATTATAGTGAAGTGCAAAGCCTCTGAGCCCCAGTGGTGCAAAGAGCAGGACCAGGACCCCAAAGTGCGAACCTGGACCAAAGAGACGTACATGTCCATTGGGGCTTGGTGGATGTGGAGAAGAGCTAGCCTGACTGCCCAGGTCCACCAGGCCCTGCAGGAGGGGAAGGATCCATCGGCCCTTTTAAACTTGCCTTTAAAATAAAATCCTCACAACATTAACAGCATTGCGGAACTCAGAAAACCCCAAACAATCGGACTCCTGATAAAGTCCTGACTGGTTGTCACTGGTCCTGGTTGAACAAATATGGGAATATGTGTGGAGGTGAGTTCAGTTAGAAAAAGCTAATAAATATAAAATGCATACATTAAAAAAAGAAAGGAAATATAACGTAGCACCCACTAAGCACTGGAAGAACGGTAAGAACTTAAACATCATGTGCATCACTCAGTAAATAATTGACCTAAATATAGAGATCCATGGTGGCAGTATGTGTGGTGTTTGTAGTGTCTGTTTAGGGCATATCACTAAGAATAAGACAATTTAAAACTTGGTTCTTTCTGTAGAGATTTATAGTTGAAGCCAGTACAAGCTATTAAGTAAAAACATTAACAGGCCATTTTGGTAGTCGAGAGTACAAGATGCTAAACCCCATCCTGGCAGGGTGCTGAACCCCCAGAGACTCTGAGTGGCACCCCCGGAGTCCTTTCTCAGCCGTTTGGCCTGTCACCTTCAGCAGGGTGCCAGGTGGGTTGAGGGCAAGGAAGCCTCTTATTAGTAAGTGTTGGGGAAGAAAATGATGTCCCTATATTAAAAATGACACTTTTTTACCCATTTGACTTTTTGGGGAGGTCTATAAAGAAAGCCGGGGCTGGAAAACGCCTTTCCACCAAAGCTGGGAGAATGTTCCCGGGACATGCAAACAAGCCAGCAGGTGTTTCTGCAAGCTTTGATTTTCCAGGTTGATCCATGATGGGGTCAGCCTTACTGCTGCAGAGACAAGGAGCCCTCCCTGCACCTGCGCAGGAGACCTGGCGTTACAAAGGTTTATAAACCCAGCCCCTTCCCTTCCTGGGTGGCTGTGGGAGAGGCAGTGCTGGGGTGGGAGGAGGTGGATCCATCTCAGGTAAGTGGCTGAACTTGTGTGTTGTCAACTGCTAGTGTGTACTGCACTTCTTGCTGGGCTTTATTGTGCTACTTAAAGGTCTGTCCCAGGTCTCACAGCGTGAAAATCCCTACCACTTTCCTCTTCCCCCTGCCCCTTCACAGTATTTTCCCCACCTCTCTGTCCCTCTCTCTCTCACTTCCTTGGGGGCTGGCAGTGCCTGGTCCATGCCAGCTGTGCTACAAGGCTTTGTCATTATAGCAACCAGTGCTACTTCCTTAGGAATGAAGCTGGTGGCATCGTCTGGAAGTTTGTGATGGGAACCTCTAGTGATCCCAATGGTCTTCTTCTAGTGAGTGATGCCCCACCTGCTCTTTCTGCCTTGTTTCTTAAGGGCCTGTGTGACTTGAGGTTTTGCCTATCCAGTCATGTAAATAAGAAAACTCCTGAGCAATTCAGGGCAAAATTCATCTCATCTAAGCTGTCCAGGGGATAAAAATGGGCACACGGGCAAGTAGTTTTCAGACCCCAAACCATAAGGCCAAAGTCTTGGGGTAGCCAACAGTATTGCCTGCTGCTGTAAACTCTGCTAATCCTTCCTGCTGTGGCTCACCTGTGGGTCTTAATCCATCACCAGCCTAGTGCTGGTTGTGTAGTGCTTGGCACTGGTGGGAGCTGCAGAAGGATGCAATTAAGCTAATTACAGCCTGGTGATTTTGTACTCAATGAGGTAATTACTCTTGAAAACTGGCAGTATGGATGAAACTTGCTCCCAGCCTTAATATCAGGTTTCACTGTCTTGCCAGAATGTGTGATTGACGTCAACCTGTGATTGTGACAAAGACTATAAACTCACAGGCTCATAAAATACCTTAGAGTAAAAGGGGTCTTCAGAAGTATCTGGCCCAGACCTTGCTCAAAGCAGGGCCAGTCCAAAGGCTGCTTGGTGTTGTGCAGGGTCAGCAAGGGGAAGGCTATGGCCAGTGCTAGTCAGGAAATCTGACCAGAGATCATAATGCCCCATTCTTGCCTCATATAATCTATGAATACACTCACTAAGAAAAGCTTTTGTCTTTCCAGTGTTGGGTGGGAAAAAAGTAAAATAACACAGGCGTGCCAAGCCATAATTATCTTTCAGTTCATCCCTTAAGAATGACTATTTAAAAATTAAATTGGGATATATTTGTTTACTTAATAATTTTTCCCAGCAAATAGAAAGAATATAACTTGGCAACCACTTTCTACTAAGTCTGGCAGTTCTTGTGGAGATATGGTTGCCAGCTAACCTTATAACTTGTCACAATGGAGCTGACTACATATTAATTGCAACAAAAAATTTAAGGTTTTACTTGCTAACAGTATTGTTTCACAGTGGCAGGTGGGATTGGCAGAGTGAGGGCCCTAGTGAGCTTTAAGCTGGGGCAAAACTGCAGTGGATGAGCTGCTCCATCCTGTGTGGATGCCCTCTTGCTCTACGTGTGCTGTAGTGCAAGGCAGCGTATGCTGCCTTTTGAGCAGCTTAGGGTACCTGTGCTGTGAATGCATTAAATATCCAAACTGGGATCTTGTGCAATTGGCTGCAACCGTGCTGCACATTCCCACCTCTGCTTGCTTGCTCTGGTCCTATGTAACCTAGGTGTGAGAGGGTGCATTAACTCAGCTTTTTTTTAATATGATAAAAGAATACACAATCAAGAGGAGAAATGGCTGCAGAGGTAATGGATAAGAGATGCTTATGCTTAAGTTACAGGCTGGAAGTCATCTTCCTTTCAGTGCTTTTTAAAATTTGAATGGAGAAGCAACAATCAGCAGTTCTCTACCATGACACCAAGATAAGTCTTACAAGCTGAGTCTGGCTCATAGGCTATAAGCACAAGAGGCTTTGCATGGTGACTTCATGCCTTTCCTTTTGAAGGAAAGCATGATTGTCTTGCTTTCCTTCAAAAAGGGGGAATTCTGGCAGGTGCTTTGGCAATTGCCTTAGTCATCTGAGTTGTGATCATGGGCTCCACACTGAAGAGCCCAGTCCGAAGTGCAACACTTTCATGATGGATATAGAACACACCTTAGGAAGACTTTGACCTTTGAAAGACCTAGAATGTGGAGAACAGCATAACTGATGATAATAATGATAGCAGTTATATATTTCAGGTTTTTCTCCATTTCAAATCTTTCCTGACACATTTGCTGCTGCTAGTAGTCCCTCCCAACATAGCTGAGGATCTGTGGATACCATGGTCTGTTGTGATGAAATGTCTTGTGTTGTGGATTTGGACCTCTTGGTGCTGTTATGTGTGCATCTCCTGTTGTTCGGACAGCCTAACCAGTCTTGCTTTGTTTCTAGTCACCAGTTCCACTGATTTCAAAGGGACCATATGCAGGAATAAACCTGAGCAGCTGTGTTTGAGCAGTCAAATACTCTTTAGGTATTCTGAGTTCTTTCAGATGGGAACCATGTTTTTTTTCCACATTGAGCTAGCACATTGAGCTTCTGGTCCATTGCTGTAGAAATAATGCCAATGTGTATCTTTTTTTTTCTGAAAGTCTGAGTGAAAGGCTTGTTTTCCAAAACATGTAAATAAGTGTTGTATAGTTAACTTTTTCTTGTGTTAACTTCACTACTTCGGTATTAAATGCATCTGTGGACTTGCATTCTAAACCTCCCTCAAACAGTCCACCCATGTCTGATATGGCTTTTGAGAAAGAGAAGACTTCTTTCTGTTTTGCAGCTGGTAGTTTTTTTTTTCAGTAGCCTATATTTAGGGTGAAAATACCACTTCAAAACTGTGACTCAACAAATGGTAAATTTAGGTTTTGCCATGCGAAAATACTACTGCCTCTCTTCCAAAATGGGATGTTCTGACACAATTCAACAGACTTTCTTTATTCCTTGGCAAAGCATAATTTAATTCATTGTTCACCTCAGTAAATGAAGGGCAGCAGAGCAGGGTAGAACACCTATTGCCTAAGGTACATTTTTGTTAAGTCATTTAGCCTGTATGCTTTGTTCTCGCTGCTTCAAGTACGCAGACTGTCTTCTGAAAAGGTACGTGACCTAGTGGCTTGGCTGAAGCACCTCCTGTCATAGTGCAGTTGTGTATGCTGCACAGTCCTGGCTTAGGAAGGATGTTTTTCTGGACAGCATGAGTGTGAAGTCCCTTGTGCCTTCAGCTAAGAAAGAGTACAAAAAACCCTAAAGCGCATCACTAATTTTACTACTTGAATTTTGCCCAAACTGGCTTGTCTAGCTCTTCCTGTCCTTTGGCTCCTCACATGTCCCTCATGGCTAAATAACTTATTAACTGCTCTGACGATGGACTGCTGTGTGGCCTCTGCCCATCTCCCAGGTTCTTCTCAGGAGGCTGGGAGGTGCTTTTCCCCCTCATTCAGTGAGGGGGAACTAAAAGAGGTTTAGACTTAGAGCTTCTAAATTACTTGGGCACCTGATTCACCTCCACACCATCTGGTGCCTGGATGCTGTTGTGGACTTGAGGAGAAATTGCTTACCTGTGGGCTGAAGACTGTGGCAGAATAGAGATTTGGTCCATAGTCCCTTGAGTCCCAGCAATTGCTCATGCTTCAGGATAGGTCTGTCTACCGGGGTCAGCAATTCCTGATTTTCATGGCAATAGTCACAAGTCGTCTTCTTTAAATACACAACAGAAGTCAGTAGCATAAGATATGGATATTATAGATATGGCATAAGTAGAGAGGACTTTTTAAAACCCAGTCTGGGATCCAGTTTTTAAGCACTTCTGTTTCAGGAGGAATGAGACAAGCATGCAGGACTGCCTGTGTAACCTGGACTTGGCTGTAGCTGGGCCTGGCATGGGGCAGGGGCACTGACAAGACCCATGGAAGAAGGCATTACATTGATAAATCTGAATGCCTCCAGGCTATGGCTGCAGCTCCCTGGGCAACAGCTCAGTTGAGATCTGTAGGGTTAATAGGAACTTAGCATTAGGTTTAAGACCAACCTTTACTAACTAGTCTGACATGTTTTGTTTCTTTATATATTTTTAATGTGGTGCCTTTGAGAGAGCTTAGGAGAACATGGTGTCTGGTGTGGGGGGAATTTAACATTGTCAAGGGTGAGTGTTCTCAGTGTGTGAGTGGCAGCCATGCTTAGTGAAGATGCTCTAGTTCTTGCAAAAGGTGCTGGAGAAAGGGCAGGAAATTTTTTCACACTTCTGTAATATTTGGTTAGAGTGACGGTATCTTTTTTTTCCCCACAGAAACTTTCTGAGAAAAGAAATTCTATAGTGTCAAAATAGCTTTGCTTTGTCAGAATCCTGTGACAATACGCCCACTAGTGAAGAGTGGCTAAGCTCTCTTTACCACAGGGAGAAGATGTGCAGTGTGTGACTGCTTTGTGTTTGAGGTCCCCACGTACTGTAACCAAGAGCATCACTTCAATGGTGGTCAGTGAAATAACACTACCTATTACAGAACTGGTCAGGGACTGCATTCCCACCACACAGAACAACACATTCACAATATATTTTTGAGCAAGGACTTTTCTGCAGTGTCATGTAGCACTTGATATCCAGTAACATTTTTCTTTGAAGGGCTGCCTGAGTACTTTGATGTTCTTAAGCAGATACAAACAGTTCATGGGTTAATAAAATGTTTTCCCCAGGTAACTGACTGACTTATTGGATTGACTTTGCTTAAAAGCTGCAAAATTGAGTGAGGTATATGTTGTCCTGCAGCTGGAAAACTTGGATGTTTCTGTCAGCTCCCTTGAGGGTCACTGGAACAACACTTAGAGATGTTACTGAAGAGAAACTCCTTCTGCGGCAAATAGTGGGTGAAATTATTCAGGAGTACTCATGCTGATAGCAATTCTGCCTTTAAATCTATTGATCTTTCTTTGTGTACACTCCTTTTCCACCTAATTTGGCACAGCTCTATTGCCACTTGGTTGCTGATACTACAATACAGGCATTGATAAGCACTTGCCAGCATTCAGAAACTTTCCATTCCCACACTTTACAAGCCCTGGTCATTTTTCAAACCTGTCATTTGAAGCTGTTTGAATCATAGAAGAACAATGACAAGCGAGGGAGAAAGTGTTACTACTGATATTTATCCAAGAGCCTTCCTTGGTGCAATTACCAACTAGGGAGATAAAGTGTGGTGGAAAGACTGTATTTGGATGACGGTCATGCATGGAGGTTAGTGCCCTCTAAGAGAAGCCATACAAGTGCTGGATCAGCACCAAGCAGTTATAGCATATCACACCATAGCTACTGGGCCCTCCACATGGGAAAACGTAGCCAGGGAGAGCCCGGGGACAAAGGGCAGGGAGCCATGGCTGCACCAGTTCCCACTGTCGTGGCAGATTTAGGGCTCAGAGGTGGGACTACCTGCCCTGTGCAGGCAGGAGCAATATTTCACCTTGCTGCACAAGTAAGGTAGGAGTCATGGGCAATCGGAGCACCTGCTGGTGACATTTCCAGCCGCTGTCTCCCATGTCTTCAGAGACTTTGTGAGCTTGTGAACTACCGAGAGGTAAAATCCCCATGTGGACATTACAATGAGCCTACTCCTCACTGCTTAGCAGTTCGAAGTAAACCCTTCCTCCTCTGTGGTCTTGAACACTGCCTGGGTTAGGGTGTGGTCAGGCTGGACAGTCCCAGGGACTGATGTGCGTGTTAATGACCAAGCTTTTGTATTGTCTGACATCTGCCACTGATGCAACAGCTCACTGCTCACTTGTAGGTAAGACCAGAGAAATCTTGCCATGTGACTCTCTTCCACAGTATTTCCCCCCCCCCATTTTCTTCTCCTTTCAGCATTCATACTTATGATTTTTTTCCTTGCTCCTACTGACAATCCTGCCCTGTTTGCCTCAGGATGAGATGCCTGTGGGTTGCCTGGGGATGGGTTCTCGCTACAGGAGGTGTTTGGCTGCCACATTGACCCAAGGGGTATTCCTGCCCTTCATCCCACTCCTGTCTGGGCTGTGTGCCAGCGCATGCACACTGACTGCTCTAGGTTAGAAACAAATGACTGGTTTTGACTTGGGAGAATTCCCCGATCCGATCCACCCCATAGCTACAAAAATGGTTATATTGGCTCAAGACAGCATGAGGTGGCTGTGGAGAGAAATGCATATTCAAGTTTAACGGTAGCAGCCTTGAATGAAAAATGTGTCTTGTCCTCCTGAAGACAATACTAGTGGGGTCAGCAACAAAATTGTGCTACACCCTGGGGAGCTGGTTTCTTTTTCCAGCGGAGTTTAAATCAGAGGCCGGATTTCCACATATCAGCATCTCCCCAGCCTCCAGCAGTAACTCCTCTGGCGGTTTAACTTCACCCCCTTCCTACAAGGCTGCGGCAGCCCCCTCAGTCCCCTCATCTTTTCTCATCGTCCAGGTATCTCTGGCAGAAGTGGTGGTGAAGCTACATTGTGAAAGAGGTGGTGAACTGAGCACTTAAAAGTGTCTTTTTATTATTTTAAGCAAGGTCAGTTGCCTGCTCTGATTCTTAATGCCTCCCCCCTGGGCTGCTGAAGCCCATCACCAGGAAGGATTGGGGTGTATGGCTTGGTTGTGGCCCTGCAAAGGCCAAGGCTGCTCATGACAGAAGCTGCCACCAGCGGGGCAGGGAGGTGCTGGGGACAGGGACAGGCTGTGTCTGAGAGTGACTGTGTCAAAAGGATCCCCGGACTGAGGTGCCTGACCTCCCGAACAGCAGAGCTGCAAGGGTGGGGTGGTCCTTTTGCTCTTTGCTGTGCTGTTGCAGGCATTCGTGGCCAAGGGGGACAAGAGGCCATGACTGCCCTTGCTGTCTGCTGCTCCCTTCACCCTGACTCTTTGCTTCCCTGTAGGGAATCCGAGCACGGGCTCTGGCAGCCGCTTGTGGATCTGACTGAGGTCCTCAGCTGGGAATGAAGCAATTAACTAATCAGGGTAGCCTAAACCTCAGACCCGTAGACAAACAGAACAAAAGTCTATTGAGGGAGCGGGCAGCAGTGTGGGTGCAGAGCTGCCTGCTGGCTTCCCGCTGCAAGCACGGTGCAGCACGCGCGGTGAGCAGGCGCAGCCCCAGCTCCTCACCTCTTGCGCTGAGTTTAAAACGGAGTCTGAGCAGCGTTGCTACTTGCTATGAACTATTTAATAGCGCAGTGGAGCTCCCCCTGTTTTCACGCTTCCACTAAATATAGCTCCTTAAAAGACAAACAAATCCATGCTCTCCTTTTCTTTTGTTTGCCCTTGAGAGAGAGCTGGAAAACAACCACAGCCCTCAGTGTCTCTTGATGACTGAGAGCCCTTGAAACGTCATACTATGTAAAGCTTTAGGATTGCTTAAACCAGGAAACCTCATACAAGAGCTCTCATTTTTATCTGCAACAGACATTGTGTCATTGGTTCTTAAGAATAAAGCTGCAAAACAGCTTGATGTGGGTTTTTCTTTTAACCAAAAGCAATGTGTTAAAGAATTCAAGATGTGTCATTTCAGCAAAGTTCATAGAGTGCGTAGAAGTCTTAAGATCTTTCTACCTGCAATGACACATAAATGCCAGCCCCACAGTTTTGCTTGACTACTTATGTGTGACTTCTTCCATAAGGTTTGAATCAGAACTGCTCTTTCAAGATGAGTTATGGCTGCATGAAGTCCTAGCAAGACAGCATGACCGCAGAGGAGACTGGGTGCATGTGCTTGTTAATCATCACAGGTAGCCCTGCTGTGGCAAAACTACTTTCACATGGGATTTGGCAGCATGCAAATACAAACTGGGAGATGTGGTGAGCTGGCAAAAGTGAAAAAATTGGTGCATAGACCAAATCCTTGCACTGCAATATTTTTTTGAGTTATTAACTGGAAAAAACCCAAACCCAGAGTGCCTGTCATTCTGCAAGGCAGCACGGATCGTTATTTTTATTTAATCCTGACTTCTGCGTTCCCACTTACTGTCTGTTTTGTGCAGCAAAATGAGAAGCCATCAGCCTACTGCTTCCTTTGGGAGAGGTGGCTGATGCGTGGGAAAATAGAGCCACTTAATTGCTTTGAACTCAATGCGGTGCAAGTTTTCCTTAGTATGCTGACCATTTCTGATGGGTGAACGAACTAGCTTGCTTTAGCTTGCTCACAGGCCTTTTGAAACCCAAATGCTGATTGCAGGGATGGGAAGTTCATCCTTGTAAATTCTAAACAAAATAAGGGCAGTGATAGGGAAACTATAGATTTTTCAGGAGTGAAGGAGAAAACTGCTAATCACACCAGATTTGAGAAATTGCCTTTCAGAGCTGAAAAATTTATCCTGATCTTTTTTTTAGCATAGGAGTATTGCTTACTGAATGTAATCAATATTCTCCTGGAGGAGTAATGAATGAGAATCGATTAGGAACCAGTTTTTTGCTAGAAGAGTGTGCTATATCATAAAGCTTTCTGGTAAAGAAAACAAGAGTGGATTTTATCCTATGATGGCAAATTCAAAGTTGAAAATGGGACAAGTCAATTCAATGATTTCTGGATATGAAAGGCATATCATAGCAGGCACATGCTATATGTGATGTCGTTCAGCATCACACATCTGAAGGTGTTTATATATGCTGTGACTATTGTTAGACTGTGCATCTTAATTCACAATAGGTCATCACTTGAATTTCACTCATATCCCACTTGGCCTAAAGCAACTGGATTCCCTGAAAGGATGGGAAGGTTTGCAGGCAGAGGGTAGGGTAGAGGTAATCGGGGCAAGGTTTGTAGGCAGAGGGTAGGGCAGAAGTAGTCTGGGCAAAGTTTGTGGGTAGAGACCACACCTTTTGCTAAAATAGCTATTATAGTTGGAAAAAGTAGGTAGTATTTCTGAATTTGTTCTTTTGTGCCTGAAAAAATCTATCTTCTCCTTACAGATATGGCCTTCCCTGTGCCCTTAGACCATCACAACCGCTGCTGTTTTCTCAAAACATTTGTTCTTTTAGTTGTCTTCAAGAGTTACCCAAAACACTTGTGTTTCCCTCAGTTTGCAACTCAAAATACAAACAATATCAACTTTGGCTTGTGTTCAGCAATAATCCTGATAAGATTTCTCAGGAACCTAAACCAAGAGAGTTAAAAGTAATTTCATTGACGCAGTTCAGTGGTATATGAAAATATATCAAGATGTCATTTATGACATATTTGTTTTCTTTCTTTGACTCAATCCAAAGACATAAATAATTGTAATGGATTATTCATCATGTTTTAAGAGAAAAAATGTTCTAATCGTATGTTTTAGGTTTATTTCAGCATTCTGCTTTTTGCTGCAAGTTCTGGAAATAATTAAACTTACTAGACTCCAAAAGAAGTGCATATGGAAAGGAAAAATCTAGAGGTTGAACTTCAAATATCTTATATTAAAGAGTGAGGAGTGAATAAATAACATTTTGAGATGAAATAACCTGGGGATCACTGGCTTTGGGCCCTGGTTTTCTGTAGCTGATGCCTGTTTGCAAGCTTCTGATGAGCACTGCGTAACTGTGGATATGGCTGCTGATGTGAAGTTTATGGGAGCAATATCTGCTTAGAGAAGCACCATGTAAACCCTTCTTGACTGGTCAACGGGACTGTGTTTTAGGCTATACCATTTTGTTCCTCTTCCCAGGTTTGTGCCCAATCTATTGAGGGGGGCTTGGTTCCTTACAACTGCAAATGTTGTTTTCACTGCATGGTTTACTTGTGGTAAATGTGCCTTGCTCAACGGCATAGAGAAATTATGCTCAGGCCTGAATCAAACTTGTAGGTGTAAAGAGCCCCTGCATTAAAGGCTGCTCTAACTTGAACATCATTTCTGTAGGTCTTATTCATTAAATGAGATAGACCCAGGGGCTACAGAGTGAATGACCCCAAAGCTGGGGCATTAGAAATTCAATTTGAAGCCATCTCTAACGAAGATACTGAGCAACTGAAGAGATAGTTTTAAAATATCCATATGGTTAGTAATGAAGAGGCTAAGCATGACGTTACAGTCTCCTTGAAATGCCATGAATTAGGAATGTGGCTGTATACTTAGTGATATGCCTGTATGATTTGAGAGCTATTGAAATGGATTCTCAGTCAGGATGGTATTTCCGTGGTGGGTGAAACAATAATATAACTGTCATGCGAATGTTAGGGATTTTTGGATAAATTATAGAAAAACAAGGTAGTGGCTTACATGCTCTAAGCAGTGGCTTTTTTTAGTAAGACTCAATAATTTTTAATATATTTTCCATACACAGATTCCTTCCATTACAAGCCTTGACCTGATAAAAATCTGGCCTTAATGCAAATGCATCTTTTTATTTCACAACATCTAGCTTTTAAGAAGACGAGGACATAGTGGTGACATGTAGAATGTACCATTTCTTCTTGGCAGGGGTGGGCATTTCACTTCCCAAAAATCAAATCAAGATTTATAACAAAACAAACTTATTTTATTGAAATGAATGGGGGGCGGGGGCTGGCCAAGATGAGTAATATGCTTGTAAGAAGCCTCAAGCTTCTTCTCTGGCTGACTAGATCCATCCAGAGAAAGCTTCTTCAACTCCAGCATCAACACACAGAAAAGCTTTTGTAACTGCAGAAGTACCTCTCGTGCTGAGTGAAAAAGGCAAAAGGATGAGAGTGGAAGAGGGTGTTGGTCAAAACAAGGCAATCTAATTTTGTCAAGTCTCAAACATCAGAGAAGCTGCTTTGATTTTTTTTTTGGGGGGGGGGTGGGGGAAGAAGGATTTGCAGAAGATGCCATGCTAATGTGTGTTTTATAGTTCCTCTGATGCATAGCACTGGGGAAGCCCCCTTCCTTTCTCTGGACCCAAATATCTTCTAGCAGAACTGGCCCCTTTCCTTTGTGCTACTGCAGGGAAATCAGTGACAGCAAAGCTGAGCAGGAGGAAGAAGGATGGAGCAAGACCCGGAGGCTGATAGTTGCTTTGGGACCTTGTTGCAGGCTTTAGTTACTACATTTCTTCTTTCTTATTCATTGTTTTCTTTTTTTATACCCCCGCAACCTACGTCAAGCTTTCTTAGATTGCACATGCCAAGGGCTAGTTTGAGATAAACACTCCCATTAAATTTTCAGCTCCTAAGCACCACTGCCCAGCAGCAATCCACCTCAGGAGCAAGTCTGAGCCTTGGCCTTGATATATCCTGGCCCTTCATGGGAAGGTTTCTTGGGACTGCAGTGCTGGGGAGGGAGGCAGCTGCATGCAGGGAACCAGCCCGGCCATGGGATGTGAGCAGGACTGGTGGTAAGCACTGTGTGTGGGACAGGTGGATGGAAGGGTGATGTAGGGAGGCTGTCCCCATGCGAGCTGGGGGGGGAAGCTGTCTGGGGTGGGCTGTGAGCAGCGAGGGCTGCGGGAGGGGACAGTACAGGATATCCCCTAAGCCCAAATGGAAAAATCCTTTATCCCACCCTGCAGGCCTGAGGGGACTGCTTGGTGCCGCCTGCTCCTTGGGTGCAGCTTATTGCCAGCATTATCAAGAGCCATGCAAGTTTAGGGCTGCCTATCGCCTTGGTGACGCTGTCCTCTCACAACTCCAACCTTTGCAGAAATATGCACGGAAGCAGAATCGAGTCCTGCCTTTGTGATCATGCTGGGCTGTAGCTGTGCTCCTGTACCTTTTGGTGACTGACTGTCATGTCTGTCAATCATCATATTCAAGTAAGCCTGTGTTTTGTCTCACCTGGATTCCCAATGGCACTTACTCTGTGTGAAGGGTCTTCTGCAGCAATCTACAGGGTTTTTGTGGTCTGAGCTGCTTGAAAAGTAGCAGAGGTGCAAAAGGAACCAACCAAGCCATTGTGGAGAAGTGATGCAGTGCTACCCTTGTCCACTCCCCTCTTTTGGCTGCAGTTCGGTTTCCACCAGCAAGGTCTTTCAGGACTGACCCTTCACATCTGACTCTGGTCTGATGTCCTTGATGCTCATGTGGTTGGCTGGTGGGATGTCTGGGGAACAGTGTCTTCCTCCTTGTGCTTCTGCAGAAATGTCACATTTCTGAAATGGAGTATGTTCTTTGCATGTCAAATGACATAGGACATTTTCACAGCTCTCCTGGCAAGCTGCAGGCTTGGCGTGTTGCATACTGAAGAGCCGCCAAGGGCAAACATTTAGGAAAAAAAAAAAAATCCCTCATAGGCAACTGCCAGACTTTGGTGCCAGATTAATCAGAACTCCCCATTGTCTCTCTGAGACAAATGTTCTGATTAAATCTATTGTTGTTGGGCTTGATGGGACAAAGTGTTACTGAGTTACATCATAGCTATAATGTGGAAACTGGAACACAGCACAATTTATGATGGAATGTTCCCTGGTATTGTTCAGAAATATCACCACAGAAGTTTGTGGGAATGATTATTTGAAATCTGCTGGTCTAACAGTGGCTTGAGCCCAGCTCCAGGATGCCTAACTCTGCTCCATAGCTTAAGTAAACTACTTAACCTCCCTGCCTCTGCTTCACCCTTTATTAGCAGGGGTGTTAAAGTGCTTGTTTGCCTTCCTGCAAGCTTCTATTCAGGCTTCCAATGGTCTCTGGTTCATGCACCAGTGCTGGTGTTGCAGACTTTTGCCCTGTGCATGGAACTGGTGGTTTTCCCTTCCTTCTCTGACTTGGTCATCGCATTCTCCTCAATGCGGCATCTCGGGGATGACTTGGAGTGAGTATGGCGGCTGCCTGTTCCCCATGTGGGGGACATCACTTCTCCCAGCTGCCATGCTCCAGACCCTCTGCTGTCTGGTGGGGCTCGGAGCCACAAGGTGGGTTGGGGTGATGGGGCTGCTACATTGCCCTGGCCCGGCCACGCTGCCAGGACTAATGCGGCAGTCAGAGCCCAGTGTCCACCGCTTCCGCAGCTTCCTCCCGCAGGTCTGCGCCGGGGCGGCAGTGGGTGAGGCGTTGCGCGCGAACTGGGAGCCGCGGCAGAGCGTGAAGAGCGCTGTGTAAGGACCACCTGGACCTGTATGTGGAAAAGAAGCAAGTAAAGCGTGGGTTGTGCAAGAGACAACAGTGACAAGGCCTTAAAGAAGCTATGCAAAAAGTGGGAATCAGACTGTCTCATCTAGCCGCCTTATGTAACTTAATAAAAGACATATATATCCATGAGAGACATTTACTGCATTGACTGTATCCAGATTTCATGGCTCCAGTCCATCTCCACCCAGACTGAATCCTGCCTGGTTCCTGGGAGTCCTAAGGCTTACAGATGTGACAAAGCACAGCAGATAACTTGAGCAACCTTACTGTCGTCAGAATGAAGCTGAACTCTGAAATTCAGAGAGAAGGTCAGCTGCCTCTTTCTCACTGACAGCTACAGGATCATGTAGCAAAAAAACCCATGTTTGTACTGAGTACCTTCTGACATTTGGCAACTGCACACAAAGAATCAAGATGTCTCCTCTACTTCAGCTGCAACGGGGAGAACTTTATTCATTCTGCAAATCCATTCCTTCAATTTTATTGCAATTCGAAATTTAAATTCTTGTTGTCATGAACAGCTACTTATGCATGAGGTTCCACAGAGCAAATTAAAAAAATTTGCCTGAGAGGCATCGACTTGTTGCCCCATGAGTTATGTGTATGGCTGTTTCTAAAATCCAGTTCTGCAGTCTGAAACCTCAACTCTTGTCTCTGTGAAGTGTCATTGTGTTAGGGGACAGGAGACCTAGGAAAGCAATTGATAAAGCCTACAGATGTCTTCAATGTAGTTTGAGTGGGATTTAGCAGGTCAGGTTTTTCATGATGGCAAATCATAATGTCTTATTTTATTTCTGTAATTGTGCAAGATGCCCTAGGCTCCCAAACCCTGAGGAAAATATTTTCCATGATGCCAAAACCTCTCAGCCTTTGAAGGAGCTCCCTGACCTGGCTGAGTCACCTGCTCAAATGCCTTTCTCCTGTCTCATGCTGTTTGGGGTAGAGAAAAAGGGGTATGCATCTCAAAGGTGTACTGGTTGCTGTATATGCTCAAACCATGTCTAATTCTTTTGAACACTGAGTTTGATTAAAAGCAGTCATGGTGGTGCTCAACTCTTACGTATGCAGCTCTGTTTCGGGAAGCATACATGTGCAACGTACTTGGGTGTATTATAACTTGTTATCTTGAGGGTCTCTGAACAATTTCCTCATTTGCAAGATCTTATATCCATGAAAAGAGTTGTGGTCAGCCATGACTTATTCTGGAAGAGAGGGCTCCAACTCAAAGATGCACAAAAGTAAACATCTTGTAGTTACATGAAAGCCCTGACATTCTTGAGGAAAAACTTTTATTTCTGTTTTTGTTTAAGGCTTTTCTACTATAAAAAGCCAATGTAAACTTGCAGGACTCCAGACCTGAGGAGAGGGTGGGTAAGGAAGTTTTCTTTATGATGCTGTGTCTTTTCTCATCTGCTGCTGCGTTGGGTCAGATGAGGCCAGGGAGCTGGGTGCAACTTGGGCTTTAGCAACATGTGTGAGCCATCTTGAGTATAGTTCTTGCTGGCATATCTGATGCTGGCTTATCCAGTCTGGCTGTTGGAAAGAAGATCCTTGGCCTTCAATCTCATTATATTTCTAAACAAAGAAGGAGAATGGGCAAGATCAGTGGCTTTACCTGTGCTAGGTTGTAGCAGAACACCCTCCTTTCTTGTGCTTTTTCTCTAGTCTTTGCCTTTATTGTTGTTTTTCTCTCTGCATTTTGTTTTGCCTGGGTTTGGGGGAGGTGGGGAGCGAATTCTAAGCCAAAAAAAATTACATCCTGTGGCATCACCAGGAGGCTTTCATATTGTAATCTCATGGATTGTGTTGTCTTAACTTTGGCGTTTTGTCCATTAACATACCACTCTCACTCGAGACACAAAGACCATGCTGTATGTTAATTTTGCCTGGCAGTATGCACTTAGAAAAGAAAAGGTTTCTCCTTGTCACATGTGCTTGGAGGAGAAGCTAATTGGAAAAGAATGTTAACATATGGCATTAAACACCAATTGCAACATAACAGCAAAGCTAAATTTGGTAATAGTGAAAGGGCATAAGCCAAGTACCTAGACCAGCAGACAATCATTAGTGTTACCAAAAATGGTTTGTCAGTGATATTGAAACAAGTGAGAACAGTTCAGCTGACAGCTCGAAGATTGACATTAAGACTAGAAGTGTAGACTGAAATAAAAAAAAGTGATTGAACTACTTCAGAGAGAGAGATGACTGCATGGATTAATTACCTCATCAATTGATGAAGTTAGCTTGAACTCCAGCTGGTAAAACTATACCACTGACTTCCATGAGCCATGACAATTTATGTCGTCTGACAGCTCCTTTTTGGGGTCCTTAGAGAAGGTCTTTGTTTAGAACTGAGAATATTCTGCGCCATTCATATTGGGTATGTCATCTGAGCTGCAGCCCCAGCACACCAGGAATGGCAGAAGATGTAAATCTTCTGCTGCAGAATGTTAAATCCGTTAGGGTAATAAACTGTATGATAAGCAAGAGTTACCATGCCAATTCTCATCTTGTGGGTTAACTGCAGCCACGGACAAAGGCAGGGGAAATGCATTGTGTTATGGGATGTATCCTTGGACAATGCAAATGAGCTACAATGAAGGAAACTGCTGAAAAATGTGTGTAGTCCTGTGAAGGCTGAATTCAAGACAATGTGAACTAGGAGTGTGTGTTCTCATCCCAGGAGAGGAAGAATAAAATAGTCCAAAACTGTTTTAGGAATAGCAGCTCAACATAGTGACAAGGATGCCACAAGAAATAGCAAAATATTAGTTGGAGAGGTTCCAAAAATGGAAAATTATTGACCCAGAGAGCAATGAACTTAGAGGTCATAAAGATACAAGGGGGAAGGAAAGTCTACCAATAGTGAAGCTGATCATAAGACCTGAGCACTGAAACTAAATATTGTAGCAATGTATAATCAGGCAAAACAATGATCTGGGTTGTTAGTGTGAGAGTATCTATGTGATGTGATTTTTGTCATCAATGAAAATCAAGGAGGGGAAGTAGCTCAACAGGCAGAAGAAGCAAAGCCTTCCTGAGGGGAGAATAAGGGGGAATAACTTTATGTGCGCAAAGGGAATAAGATGCTTTCTAACATTAGGGAAGACATTAGTGGTTGGCGGGAGGAATAAGACACTAGACTCATGCCTTCAGAGAGCAGTACATGCCAATCGTTTGACTCAAGAATACAGACATGGCTTTTGGTGGATAACAATATCTGCTGGGGTGTGACAGTGTAATGCTGTTACCAAGCATGCTGATTTAACTGGGTATTTTTCTCAAGATCCAGGCTTGTTAAATGTCCATAACTCCTGTTTTTATGAGATAATTTACTATGCTCTGCCTTTTCTAGAAGACATTTATCAGACGGAGACTGTTAGCGGTCAGAACAAATCTTTCCTTGAGGGAGAACTTAAGATATTTTGGACATAATCAGATGATAACTTAGGTAAGTTGAATGGGGCTCAGGAGTCACTCTGGGCAGAAGTGATTGAAAGAAACCCTCTGTATTCAGTAATGCAGCTCCACACAGCGCTCTGCCTTCCAGAATAATGCTACCTCCATTGCCTGGTAAACTGAAATGCTTAAAATAGACAGTGGCTCTGAAACAGCATGGGACCAAAAGTATTTTGACGGTGACTGCCAGACCCAGCGCCTGATCCTGTTGTGTCCCAACGCCTGGGCAAGTTCCAAGGTAAGATCTTGACATGCATGGGCTTGGTTTCCACAAGAATAAGACCTGGATGCATTGATAGGGAGCTATGGCATTATCCAGTAAAGAAAAATGAGACCTGGTAAATCAAACAGCACCAAAGCCTGGTCTTGGGCTCTGACTCACTGCTCTCTATGCTGTTTAATGTTGAGCACACTCCCTGGCATGGCCTCGGGTCACACCTATTGCCACCCTTCCAGGCAAGGGCCAGGGGCAGTTTGCATGCTCTCCTCTACTGAGGACTGCTCCCAGGAGACAGTCTGCCCCCAGTCCCACCATGCTGGGACAGAGGGTTTAGCTGCAGGGGCACAAGGCCAGCAGAGCCATGTGGCCTGTCTTATTCACCAACCTTGGGGCCAGGACCCCAAATGAGTCTCATGGCTCTTGTTTGTATGAAAGAATCAAGGAAATCTGGCATGCCTGGACTCAGAACTGTGCATTAGCAATGCTCGACTTTCTCTGTGGCAGCTTGGATTTGAAGGTCTCCTTCAGTTCTGCTACTCTCTGGGGGAAATAAACTCAGTAGATCAGGCAGTGATAGGTCCTGCAGCTGCTCTGTGTTGCCTGTTGCCTGGCACTGAGACCTGGCACTGAGAGGTAAAATGGCAAACCATGCTTAGGAGTCATTTTTAACCATCCAAAAGTCAGTATATTTCATAAAATCGTAGAATGGTTTGGGTTGGAAGGGACCTTAAAGATCATCTAAGTCTTCCTCCTCAGGGCTGCTTTTAATCCACGCTCTGCCCAGCCTGTATTTGTGCTTGGGACTGCCCTGGCCCATGTGCAGGACCTTGTGCACCTGGCCTTGTTGAACTTCATGAGGTTTGCATGGGCCCACCTCTCAAGCCTGTCAAGGTATCTCTGGATGGCATACCTTCCCTCTAGCATATTGATCACACCACACAGCTTGGTGTCATTGGCAAACTCGCTGAGAGTGCGTGCAATCCCACTGTCCATGTTGCTGACAAAGATGTTAAGCAGCACTGACCCCGATATGGACCCCTGAGGAATGCCACTCGTCACTGGTCTCCACTTGGATATTGAGCTGTTGATTGCAACACTTTGAATAGGACCATCCAGCCAATTCCTTATCCACTGAGTGGTCCACTCATCAGATCCATGTCTTTCCAATTTAGAGACAAGGATGTCGTGTGGGACAGTGACAAATACTTTACACAAGTCCAGGTAGATGAAGTCAGTTGCTCTTCCCTCATCCACCAATGCTGTAACTCCATTGTAGGCAGCCATGAAACTTGTCAGGCGTGATTTGTCCTTACTGAAGCCATGTTGGCTGTCACCAATCACCTCCTTATTTTCCATGTGCCTTAGCACAGTTTCATGGTCACTGCAGCCAAGGCCACTCTTGAGCCTCACATTCCCCCCCAGCCCCTCCTTGTTGGTGAGAACAAGGTCCAGCATAGCATCTCTCTTCATTGACTTCTCTATCACTTGGAAAAGGAAGTTGTCATCAATGTATTCCAGGAACCTCCTGGATTGCTTATGCCCTGCTGTGTTGTCCCTCTGACAGATATCAGGGTGGTTGAAGTCCCCCATGAGGATCGGGGCTTGTGAATGTGAAGCTGCTCCTATCTGTCTATAGAGGACCTCATCAGCTCGGTCCTCCTGGTCAGGTGGCCTGTAGCAGACCACCACTATAATGTCATCTGGTCTAAGCTAGAGGTATCATATCCTGCTATGGTCAGCTAGCATGGAGCAATTCCTCCAGCCTGCTTCAGGTCTCCACATCAATTTGGGGTGAATCCTCTCTGCTCATTGATAGGCAGAAGGAGCCTAAGTGACTAGCTTACACTGGTGACTAACTTTCAAACGCTGGAGATTGAATTAGTTGAGTCTAGTCCTCCCTAAGTGTATCCTTCTCTTTTCTGGAAGGTGGATAATTGGCCCTGATCATCTTTTCTCTAAGTCTCTCTGTGCAAAGGCTGTGGGTGTCTCTTGTTGTGCTTGCTGCATGGATGGTTCGGTGTGATGTCGGTGAAGTGGGAGCATTCCTGTGGCCCCGTTTCAGACAGCCTTCTTGTTTAGCTTGATGTTATCTGTTTCTTAATATGCTTACAAATCTTGACTTCCTCTAATCTCAGTTTCTGCCATTTCAGACATATTTATTTTCAGTTTTCTGTTACACAAAATGTCTGCAGTTTTTAATGGGACAGCTGTGTACCGTAACAGGGTTAAATATGCATCAGTCAAACTTCAAAATCCTTTTAGGAGTTATTCTATTATTTTAAAAATGGTTTCAAGTGGCTTGTTGGATTGCTAGCAGTGATGCCAAGCAGTTACTTGCCTAAACAACACCTTAAGGTCTTTAAACCAAATAGAACTATAGCCTATGTGACTGCCATCCTGTGTCAGATGAACTGTGTCCAGCAAAACCAAATCTGATGTGAAGTCATTGTTTTGGCTGCGTTATCTCCAGTTCAAGGAAGAGAGAATAAAAATATAGATGATTTTTCTCATTCAATTTGAAGAACTGCACATGCGTTGCCCTTGGAAGGATACTTTTTCTTATTCCACCGGCATGAGGCCTTTGCCCATGTCCTCCACGTCACTGCTCATTTAAGGCCAATAAAAATGGCTTGGGACTTTGTCTTTAATTTCTAATTCTCAAGTAACCTTTGTGGATTCTTCCACCAACATTTTTCTGTAGTGTGTTACTGAGCACCTTGTTGGTGCTTTTCAACAAAACCCTGCCTGTTACTGAACCTCTACCTTGAACTGATGGGAAAATGCTATTCTGACCCAACTGTGTTTTAATTACTGTCAGCAGTAACTCTGGCAATTGTGGTCACCATTTGTTCTGAGATCAGACAGGTTTTTTCTTCATATAACTTTTATAGAGTCTCTGTGGTCTCTGCTCTTCTCTGCCTTTGTCAAACCCTTTCTTCAGTCCCTTGCTCTATCCCACATTTGTCTTCAATTTGCAGAGCACGTAATCTCTATAGTTCTGAACTGGGGGCAATATTTGGCAATATACATCAATAGGGGATTGTATGGTACATGAGGATGCAATAGCTTTTACCCCTAAGCCAAAGCTGCTTTCCCTGTTTCAGCACGTTGGCACTGCTGTTATTAGTGTGACTACACAAGCCACTTGTCTCTGCTTTTGCTGCTGCTCTAAGGGGACTGAACCAGTGTCTCACTTTTGCGTGCCTGGAAACTTCTTAATTTCATGTTCCTGTGTACTACTGCAGGGCTGGTGCCTTGTGAATTGTTTCTGACTCTTCCTCAAGATTTGCCTACTTAGGCTGCCGGACACTTTTGTGAAATAGATTTCAGTATCCTTTCTGGGTACACAATTTCCCTGCATCATTGTCACCTTCAGGACTCCTCACATGCCTCTCTACCTGTTGAAGTGGACATGTCATGCAGATGATATCATGCAGGTTATCTTGGTTGCAATCAAACTGTGTCCCATCCCACAGTAAGTTCCCTCTCCCTGGGGTTTACCTTGAAATTATTGTGCCGCTCTAATTCCTTTCTGCAAGCTTTGCTTTGGCCATGGGTATTCTTTGCAAAATTCCCCATATCCTCCAAACTCTGATGGCTTTTCTTTAAATCAAGCTAGAAGCAAAAGAAACTCCCTATAAACATGATTTTGTGGCTTCTGGTGAAGCACATCAAATGAGGAGCATGAGCCAAGCAACTGCCTACACCCCAGCGAGCCATGTCCACACACATCCTCGTCTGGGAAGCAGAGTTATCAGCGATGGAAAAACATTGGCGATGGCTGCACGGATGTTGGGGCAGATGCTGGAGTAACGCCTGCACTGAACAGAACGTGTGGTCGTACTGCGTGCCTCCCCCCTGCTCCGGCACTTGGGAAGAGAAAACACTTACAGGTTCTTGATACCTGGAGGTGTCAGTGGCTCTTTTATTTCTTGGGGCTTTTTTCCCCCTTAACACATGCACATGGATGGTTTGAGGCCACAACAAAAGATATTTGTAGTAGCCAGCTGTAGCCACGAGGACTCGAGGTGCTGTCTGTTTGCTCAGGAATAGCATTTTCCATTAGTCTCCGCCGCCTGCAGCTATCGAATCTACTTGGGCCAGAAGATGGTTATTGCCTTGTAAACAGAAGCGCTCTGCAGTAAAACCCCTAGTTAGATGTTTACGGCGAGGATTAACACGCAGGTACAGAGCGTGTCCCCGTGCCGCCATTCAAAAGCATGTTAACAAGGCATTACACCAAAATATGTTATCTGTGGAGAGTACCCTATGGAATCCAAAATCTAGTATCAGTTTAATTCAAGAGGCAGCTGGCTGTGAGCTACATCTGTGGCTCGTTACGACTGGCCCTCTGTGGTTTATCTCAGTGCTGTAGGACCCTTGGCCGCAGCTGTGTGGGCTGTGGGCACTGGCCTCTGGGCAAACGCAGCAGCCATTTGCAGAAGGCAGGAGGTCTTTGGGGCACTGTCAGGTAGTGACGGCTCCCAGCATGTTCCTGCGCTTCATAACCAGGGCAGAGTTAGGGTTCCCTTCCTTTTCCTGGGGTGTCAATGCTGAATATCCACACCCCCTCCCGGGCTGCTGCTATGCTCAGCTAGCATGGAGCGATTCCTCTGTAGTGCTGGTTCACATCTCTGGTGACTTCTGATCAGGGCAAGTGAACTAAAAGCAGAAGAGAGGCAGAGGAGCACGCCCAGGACAATCAGAATCACGAAGTGCTGTCTTGCACAAGGAAGGTGAAGGAACGTGGCTTGTTTGTACATTGTTTCGGTATTAAACAAAGCAAATCGGCAAAGGATGGGAGTGGACATGACTGGCTCTCCCCTTCGTTTCATTCCCGAAAGAAACTTTCCGACAGTTGCCAGAAATCGCGGGGGGCTGGACTGAATGACGTAGCAGGTCCCTAACTTCTAACTTGTGAAGGTGCGTGCATATAGGATTCTCCTTCGGAAAAAGTCCTGGTAGCACTAGTATGGTTTCTGCCAGGCTTTGGACTAGTCTGTGGAGATTAGGGTTTGCTGGAAACGCCTGGCAGGACGTTTCGGCGTGCCACTGCCGCTTGCTGTAGTCCCTGCCCGCCGCGCCGTGCCAGGCAGCGACGGGAGGGCACCGCTGTCACTTCGGCATCTCCCTCGCCCTCGCTGGGGTGCGGCCACGTGTCTGAGACTGCCTGAACCGGCAAGTGGCTGAGGATTTTGTGTGACCAGTTTGAGCTACTCCATCGGGCACCCCCATTCTTCTCCCGCCAGTATTTTAAAGTAGCAACGTATCGATCCACATGTCACCGGCAGAGAAGTCCCTGTGACTTAGCAGTAGGAGGGACCACAGCCACCTAAGAGCGGTACGAGGGGACGCCGCACCGCCCGAACCCCACCTACCTGTCCCACCGTGGCTGGCACCTGCCTCCCCCCCGGCTGTGTGGCAGGTAGCTGATGCGGAGGTGAACTGAGGACACGTTTACACCCACTCGTACTTTTATATAGGGGCTCTCTGAGACGCAGTTTACACGTGCGAAGGTATGGTAACCCCAGACTGATGGCAATCAACGTTACTGGCAAACAGTATCTGCTTATTGTCACTGTTGGCAGTAGTGTACAATTAAAAGGATTTCCATAGCCACCTAGAGTGGTGTTTCAAGGATCATTTCCCTTTAGCTTTCCTTGCAAGAGACTGATTGCTGATAGAAAGGACATAAATTTCAGCCTGTTGGAACTGGTTGTAGCCGGTGTTCCATAAAACGCATTACTGTTTTGAAACCAAGGAATGCTCTTTAGAAGGGATGGTGAGAAGGGAATGGTATACGTGCAAACCAACGTGGCTGAAGAAATTCTGGGTACGTTTTTGTATAACGAACATAGTGCTTGTATACGTCTGTGTGCGCACATATAGGTAGTACTTCCATTTACATAGCTCTCTGTAATCTTGACTCATTATCGCGAGTCAAACAAATACCTACAGGAATATCATATTTTAATGCTATTTTGATAATTTGATCAGTATTATATCCGTTTTTGCTCTTTCAATGACAAGGTGGAAATTATTCACACAGAGATATGGTAATCAGAAGTTTATGGCTGTAATTCTTTTGTTTTATTTTTAGAGTCAGGATAAGCCAGTGTGCAGATGCTGACATTGACTGGAAAATATTACCTTCTTTCCTTTATCGCAGTGCCTGTTGTACAATGGACTGCCACTCATTTTTGAAAAATTTCAGAGTATCTATATTTGAAAATCAATATATTCAGCATTTGCAAAGGAATTTGCAAAGATTTTTGAGGGCAGAACCAACCATCATTTCAAGTATATTTATCCGTGACCTAGAAAAGATTGTTCTTGGGATTTTGTGATCTAATGTGCCTTGTGCTATAGACATCCACAGTGATTTTAATAACTGATTCATTACCAGTAGTCTAAGTCTACTCAGGGCATTGACTTCCTCTAGGAAAGACAAATTTCCTCTGTCCTAGTTTTAAGTTTTTAAGCACCCACGAACAGAATTTCGTATGTGCCACATTTGAAAAGACTCCAAGTTATTTTTCCAGGAAACTATGAACGACGGTTACGGAGCTGACCAGCCGTGTTTTCAGACAGCTCGGTGGTGCGCACGCAGATGCTCACGCTCATACAGGCTCCCCCTTACACGGGCTGTATAAGGTGGTCTGCAGTTTGAGTTTGCAGCTTTGCCCCATCACTTATGCGTGCTGACAGCAATTTTTAGATGTAGGGACAATTACAAACCAAGCCAAAGGCTGTTGATTTTGCAGAGAGTTTCTGAAATAGAACTCCCTTATTCCTTGCAGGAGCTTTCAGAGAAGCCTTCCCCATAATATAATCAGATCATCTTGTTTGGATTAGCATGTTGTCAGTCAGGTTGTTGCTCCTGCTCGTTCTTTAAATTCTAATCTAGCTACAAGCTCTGAGTTGTTTGGTTTCATTCTTACAGCAGATGCATGGAAAAACTGCAGTGCATTTAGGATCATATACTGTGTGGTTGAGAGTGAAAAAGCATGCGTAGTTTGGAAGCATGCTTTTTATGAACTCCTCAGTGATGATATGAAGTGCAAACTTGAAATCCCTGCCAGAGTAGTCTTAGAAATACAAATTTTGAGATACTTAAGGAATTTGCAAAGATTTTTGAGGGTAGAACCAACCGTCGTTTCAAGTATATTTATCCGCAACCTAGAAAAGATTGTTCTTGGGATTTTGTCATCTAATGTGCCTTGCGCTATAGACATCCACAATGATTTTAATAACTGATTCATTACCGGTAGTCCAATTCTATTCACCAAAGACATCTTTAATATGTATATGAACTTTCAGAGGATGCTTCGATTACATTATACAAATGAGATACTACCATGTATGAAACAGCTGCATAACTTGTATTTTTACTTCAGTTAAAATATAACTAAAACATAATCTCTGGTACCTGGCCGTATGAGAGACTAAATCACGTGCAGCAGCATAGACATAGTGGCACTACCATAAAGTTAAGCGGTTGTTAAAGGATTTAAGAGATGGCCCTCAAAGGTTGAAAAGGGCACTTCTTCTAAACGTGGGGGTATTAATCTCTGCAATTCTAAGAATTACATTATATAATATAATTATATTATTTTATACCCTTCATAGTGCTCTTTTCATCCTGGCCAAAGCAACCAGTGTGTATTTGAAGTGCAGTTTTAAAGCACCAATAGTGCTTTTAGAAATCGGCTGCATTTCAGTGGTGGTGAAATGCCAAGTGTGTGACTGAAATTTCAGTAGATCTGTAGCTTTTATTCCCTTGTTCATTTGTCTGTTCAGGTGGATTATGCTGCTTTCATTGGGTATTGGAGAGATTGATACTGGCATAGTACCTTCACCTCTAGAGCTTTTTAAAGAGATAAAAAATGAATGGTGCACAGGAAAGTGCCCCAGAAAGGGCACTGGAATTGTAGAAAGCCTCTTTTTACAGTAAGAGATGTAAGAAACTCCCTCTGTCTTTTTAACTTACGGCAGGGCAGGCTGAATTTATCACTCTAAGTACTAGCAGAAGTGAGAACAGCATGCCATTTCTTCTGGAAAGAGCAATAACATGAAGTGTTTTCAGCCAGCTAGAAAGAGACACTGGGGCTTAAAAATAAAGCATACTTTTTAATGGGAAGGTGATTAACCAAACTGGTATGGGATGTGATTGATTGTATGTCTCTTGGTAACTACTGAATGCGGTCCTTGCTGAAAGGTGTGTTTTAGTCATACCAAGGTACCATTTTAAGCAGAAAAAGCTGTTTGAGTAAATAGAAAGAGAACTGACAAGTAAGATGGTTCCTTTTGTCTTTAACTTCTATGAATTATCAGGATGTTAGTGTTTTTTTCAGCCATGCCTTTTATGAAGTTCAGTATACCTTTCCCAGTGTTCAGTCGTGGGAAAAGACCCAAGCACGTCCTGGGCCAGATGCTTGAAGCTTGATGCTTGATGTTTATTCTCCTCTGCTGTATTCAGCAGGTTTTATGCCGTTATATTCTTCATAATATCTAAGCGTTTCTCTCCATGATGGTACCTTATGATCTTTTCTGAGGGGGCAGGTACCTATTTGTGTTTTGCTTTGTTGCTTTCCCCTCTTTTGTAGAGGGGGAGTGCCTTGCACTGAGGATGGGGGTATGTGGCGGAAAAGCTCATCCTGAGCTTCCTATGAGGCGTCAGCCCAGTGCAAATACTGGGATAAATATTTGTCAAAAGCTGAGTCTCTGGGAAATAGTGTTACAGATGTACAGAAATTTGTACTCCACCTCTTGGCAAACACTCATTATTCCTCCATTTGGTAAAAAATACCTACATGTGCTGGTAGGAAAAAAAGACAAGGGAAAACCTTTTGCTTAATGCTCAAACCATAGGAAAGAAACAAGAACATGTGAAAAGTACTTTGCAAACATTTGGATGAGTAGTGTATGAGTGTATCTTAATTCATGATAATGTACAAGTTTACATTATTACAAGGTACTGTAAACCCTAAACTCACAAGAATGTAAACAAAATCCTAGCTTTCATAGAATCATAGAATCTTTGGGTTGGAAGGAACTTTTAAAGATCATCTAGTCCAACTGCCCTGCCATGAGCAGAGACATCTTCAACTAGAGCAGGTTGCTCAGAGCCCCATCCAACCTGACCTTGAATGCTTCCAGGGATGGGGCATCTACCACCTCTCTGGGTAACATGTGCTAGTGGTTCACCACCCTCATTGTGAAAAATTTCTTCTTTATCTTTAGTCAAAATCTCCCCTCTTTTAGTTTAAAACCGTTACCCCTTGTCCTATCACTACAGGGCCCGCTAAACAGTCTGTCCCCATCTTTCTTGTAAGCCTCCTTTAAGCACTGGCAGGTTGAAATAAGGTCTCCCCGGAGCCTTCTCCTCTCCAGGCTGAACAACCCCAACTGTCTCAGCCTGTCCTCATAGGAGAGGTGTTCCATCCCTCTGATCATTTTTGTGGTCCTTCTCTGGACCCTCTCCAACAGGTCCATGTCTCTCCTGTGCTGAGGGCTCCAGAGCTGGACACAGCACTGCAGGTGGGGTCTCACCAGAGCAGAGAGGCAGAATCCCCTCCCTTGACCTGCTGGCCACGCTGCTTTGGATGCAGCCCAGGATATGGCTGGCCTTTTGATCATTCTCGGGTATTCCTGAGATGAAGAGCTAACTTTTTGTTATATACAAATGATGCATGCTGCTCACCTTCCCACATGTGCCAAGCAAGATTGTCTGAAACTGAACTTGAGGAAGTGAAAGAGCTCAGTCCTGCGGTGGAATATAGGGAATGTGTGCTACCGGTGCTCTTGGTGGACATCAACACCTACCAGCCCTTGCAGGGTTAGCACCGATTTCGTCCCTGTGAATACACATGGGGACAGACGAGGTGTGTAGTGTTGCAGGCTGGCTCTGCCCTCTGCAAGTGGCTAATAGCTGGGGCTCCTGGCACGGGCAGCTGTGCTGCCGTTAAAAGCAGTGCTCTCCCGTATTTAAAGGCAGGTAGTGCATGCAAAACTGATGCATCTGCAATGGTGTGTTTTCCCAAGATCCTGCTTCTCTGATTTCTGAAACCCTTTACTGGACACTTGGGTAGGAGAAAGAGTTTCACTGTAAGAAGGAATTGATGTGAAGGCTTAAAAGAGTGTCAAAGGATCAGGCTCAGAAAATCAGAAAGTTAAATACTTTATGAACAGTATCTTGAGAAGCATTTTTATAGAGTAAATGAAAGGTTCATTTATATTGCTAGGTAAAACCCATGGAAAGAGGGCAGGCATGCCCAGAGCGTTGGGAGTGCTCACACCACTGCCAGTGCTGTGTATGCAGGCCACAACCATAGATGAATATAGCCGTGCTGCTGGGAAGGCAGTGAGAGCGCAGGGCTGGGAAACACAGGGAGGCACGTGCACACCTCTAATACCGTCTGTGCCTGAACATGGGGTGGCATCTTGGCTCCCTCCCTCCCAGCAATTGCTGCATGCATACAGCACCCCTCTCTCCCTGTGACAAGCTGTAGGGAACCCCAGCTCCTCTGCCATCTTTAGGACTGCGATAAATATGGCTACAAGGATCTCTCTTCTCAGCTGACAGCAGCACAAGTCAGTGAGGAGCATTAATGTCAGCAAACTGTGGCAATGCTCTCCAGCGCTTGGTGTCCCTTTGCACTGTGTCTGGCATCCCCTCTTGATGCTCTGCTCTCTGTGGCCAAGTTCCCACAACTGTTTCTGGTTCTTATCATGAGGTGGAAAACGTTCCCTCAGCAAAACGGTCCTTCCTTGGCCATCTTCCTTTATATCAGTTTTTTGTTGCCATATAAGTTACTGATCTGGTTCTGGTAGCCTTGAGCATTGTTTCCAAACAGCAGAGGCAGAAGCCATTTGGAAAAGCAATGATGAAACCAGGATGATAATTGCTAGTTGATTGCATTGCTAATTGGTGATAGTTATGAAGCACTTCTGCAGTCTCAACCAGGCAGGGGCCACTGGGTGGCCAAGGCATGGCTGAGTGGCAGGACTGAGAAGTTTGCTCATCTAAAGGTGAGTCAGGCATCTGTGTGGTGCAGATGGGTTATGTGCAACAAATGTCAGTCCATAGACCTGGGTTTTCCTCAACAGGAGAGAAACGGGGTCGTTTCTGAGCTCACAGGTTGGAGCCTGCCTGAAAATGGTCCTTCTTGACCATTCCCAGCGGGACCATCTCCCTCCTTCACTCTGCCTCGTCTGTAAGCCTCCTTTTCAGTAGCTTCCACAGAGTTCCTTCTCCTGAAATCTTTTAGAGGAACAAATTGTTAATACTGGAAATGACCTGGTTCACCTCCAGATGACTTCATGCAGGTCAGAAAATTTCATTTATTTTTTGAAAATAATGAAGTAAGTTGGCAATGGAGGGTTTTCTTTGCAGGACATATGATTAAATAGCCCATGTGCTGTGTTGGCTGTTATGCGTGTGCCCTCTGTTGGACCCTGTAAAAGGTGTTTCATGAAGCACGTTGTTCCCACAGATGAATGAATTAGTTGACCCATTTTTGAGACGCAGCATTGGTTTTCCCTGTTCCTTGTCACCCTGAAGCACCAGGTGGATGCTGTCTGTGGCTGGGTGTTGTCTCTGAAGCCAAAATGACCCAGTGACCACCCAAACAGAGTTTTGTCTCCAACAACTGTGTGCAAGAAGCTGCCTTGCTGGCATGCATATGGACTGCTCGGAAGGTGTTGCATTAGATTCTCTTCCTAATGAGCTGTGGGACCTGGGAGTTGTGCATCAGGCTGATCTTTCCAGGAATTTGACTTGAAAGCTTACCACATTTCCAAGTATAGGACATGCCCATGCAAACAAACAGTTGGGTGTCTGAACTTCTATTTGACTCTATTTATTCTAGATATTTAATGGCCCTTGTTCCTGCAGGGCTTTTCAAAGTCCAGTATAATGTCAGACGTGCCGAACGCCGTAAAAAAGACTCATCAATCTTGATGGATTTTTGTCTGGCACTTGTAGGTTAGCCCTGGAGACTCAGCTCTTTTATGAGCATACAGTGTGCTTTTAAACACATATATAAGGACACTGAGGCATGAGGTTTACGTTTGCTTTGCACTGACCTATGCCTGCAAGTGAACCAGTTGCATAAAACACACAGCGATGTTGTATTTTCCTGCTCACGATGATGGTAGGACTCCCACACCCCGCTGACGATGGCTGTCACCAGCCCTGCACCCCAAACCTCTGAAGCCTGGAGCTGAGACATGCTAAAGGTGGGACCAGCCTTCTGCTGTAGAAGGACAGCCCATCTCCTGCCAAGTCTTGCTGCGAGCCCGGGCCCCATCATCTCCTCGCCGTTGGACTGTTTTTGCCATTCCTGCCTGTCAGTGTACCGCAGCCATCGACATAGACATTCCAGGGGAAGTTGTGTAATGTCCCTGCTTAATCATTAACTGGGACATTCTGGATGTGATTTTTTTAAAATTATTTTTTTATTTATTTCTGTATTTTGTGAGGGGAGGCACTTGTTGGACAGGGTGGGCTGAAATGCACACAGAGATCTGGTGCTCATGTGTAAAGTCACTGCAGTCTAATCCTTGCCTTCTGCTCACGATGCAAGCTGCCCTGTGTATGTGAAGCTGAGTGGTGCAAGGCAAGCCAGAATTGAAAGCCGGGTTTCCAGTGACCAAGTGAGCAAAACCGGCTGTTACTCGTGAGGAGTTCTGGCTCTGCTGTCTGAAGGTCCTGGCTCAGAGCTGCTCCATGCTTGGGCCCCTTACAAGAAGGATGCTGAGGTGCTGGAGCGTGTCCAGAGAAGGGCAACGAAGCTGGTGAGGGGTCTGGAGCACAAGTCTTATGAAAAGCGGCTGAGGGAACTGGGGTTGTTCAGTCTGGAGAAGAGGAGGCTGAGGGGAGACCTTATCACTCTCTACAACTACCTGAAAGGGGGTTGTGGCAACGTGGGTGTTGGTCTCTTCTCCCAACTAACTAGTGATAGGATGAGAGGAAATGGCCTCAAGTTGCGCCAGGGGAGGTTTAGATTGGATATTAGGAAAAATTTCTTCACCGAGAGAGTGGTCAAGCATTGGAACAGGCTGCCCAGGGAGGTGGTGGAGTCACCATCACTGGAAGTGTTCAAAAAAATGTGCAGACGTGGCACTTCAGGACATGGTTTAGGGGACATGGTGACACTGGATTAACGGTTGGACTTGATGATCTTGAAGGTCCTTTCCAACCTTAGTGATTTTGTGATTCTGTGTTGCACGCGGCAGCATGTTGGGTTGGCATGAAGAACGTGCCCTCGCAATGGGCAAAGCAAAGGCAAGGAGGGTGACCCACAGCTGGAGCCAGGACTTAGGCATCTGCATGTGGAGAGTCACAGCAAGACCCAAACCCCCATCATGGTGTGAGGACCTCTGGAGAAACACCGGGGCTGGGGTGGTGTGGGAGGTGTATAGTCACAGGGCTAGCAATGTGGATGGGGTTTTCCCTGACATGCAGGTGTGCAGCTCTTGCGCTGAGGCTCAGAGCTCTCTTTTAGGCAGGTGCTGAGCTGGTCCCAGCTCACTCTTAGCTGGAGGTGGCTGGTGGGGAGATGACCCCTGCTATGCCTTCATCCTCCGCTTATGGCTGTGTCTCACTATTCATCCGGGGCATGTCTTGGTTTGGGTCGGTATTTCAGCCACACAGACTAATTTCAGAGACTTGCAGATTTGCACCTTGAAATGAGGTGGACTGATCATCAGAGTGGCAGTCTGAGTCCCTGCTCCCATCACATGGGACTGACCACATCTCTCTTAAGTGCTCGTCTGTGACCACCATCACCCTTTGTAGTGGGTATTTTGAAAGGTTTGAGTGCTAGCAATTAAACCAGGCAGTTTTCAGCCTGCACTTTCAGCTCTAGCTTGCAGGGCCCTGCAAAGCAGTGTGGGGATCGCTCCTTCCCCCTAACAAGAACGTAGAGGCAGAGGTGAGAGCTGTCCCTGGGGCAGAGACGGGAGGGGCAATCTGGGTTCCCATCTCTTCTGCCCCGTGCTGTCACCCCGGGACCAGGAACAGTGCAGCAAGGTTAAAGCAACTTATGTTGCACCCAAAATATACTGAGCAAAGAAAAATTCAGCCTAGCAAACATTCTCATGCTCCACACAAGAAATATTTGGCTGTTTCTGCTGTTGGTTACAGCCATGCCACACCATGGCTTCCCAGTGAAGTCACTGAGCCCAGCTGGGTGTAACTGAGGGTGGTGCTCATATTGTCTGGGCTAAATGTCAGCAAGGAACAGCAGCAGTCGAACGAGAAGGATTTCTAAGCATTTCCCTACTCCTAGTCACACACAGCCCTCATTCTTGGACAGTTGAGGCAAAAGGACAAGAGCGAAATTATTTTAGATGGAAAGTACCTAAATGTTTTGTTCTTTGTGCATAGAAACAAAGATAAATGAGCTTTGGGTCTTGTAAACATCAACACCCAGTTTTCTGTGTATATAACCCAGCTGCTAGGAAAGCTTGATGAATTTTAGCTCTGCTTTGAGTTTAGGGGATAAATAGGATCAATTTCTCAGCATGGTTCCTGGGGAACCACAGGGTTCTTCTCCATGCTTCTGAAGATATCCAGGCAGGTTATGGGCATTAGTCTGCTAGGAGTGGACTCTATCACCCCACCAGACCCCAGACCTCATGGACACTCCTTGGCCGCTTCCATGCAAAGTTGGCACTCTCAGCTGGGAACAGATATCTGCCTCCTCTGGTGACCACCAGCCTACCACCATCTGTTGAGTTACTGTTTTCTTCCACCTTGGCAGCAGATGTGATTCTGCCCTCTTTCATGTTGGGCAAAATCAGTTGGGATAACTCAGAGACATCACTGAAACTGTTTAATCCAAGTGAGTGGTCACAGTGCTCTTTGGCAGATGGACAGTTATGTGCACCTGGAAGTGTCTACTGCTCCTCTCTTAAACGATCATCTGTCTGTTTAATTGGTGGAAATGACGTGCCCTGAGCTGACTGGTCTTGCACTGGAACAGCTTAGGGAGTGCCCACATGCCCCAGGTAAACCTTGGCAGCACTAACAGCCAGAGAGAAAAGACAGGCAGATGGACAGTAAATGTCCATGGCTGCTGCTGCTGCTAGACCCAACAGAGGTGGATGCCCTTGGACTTAAGAGGGGATCTGCATGCAGGTTAGCCACTTTTCCTACTTAACTCTTTAATCAGCTTGCAGTTAATGGGTAAATGTCATTCAAACCCAGGTTTTGAATCTAATAATTCGTGATAGCTCACTCATGGAGAAGAGGGACTAGTGCACTCTTCATGTCCATTGTGTCGGGCTTCCTGCAGGTGCAGGTGGACTCTGTGCAACCAAACTGCTTGCATTGGGTGTCCAAGGCTTCTCAGCTACTACATCCTCAAGTGACTAGCATAGATGATAAGATAATTTTGAGAAAAGTCCATAGTCCTAAGACTTCCCAAAGACTGTGATGCTGAATTTGGGCCAGATGTGAAATCACGAACCTTTCTTTCCTCTGGTACAAGTTTGTCAAGGTCATGTGCAAGGCACTGACTCTGCAGCAGCGATGTAGAGAGCCCTGACCTGTGCTCTGGGGAGAGCTGCTGTCAGATGAAGGTAGGTAAGAGCAGCTCTCCAAGCAGTTAGATTGGCATATTTACATTGAATGTTCTGCTAATGTCGATCTTCCAAGAAACCAGTTGTAACACTTGCTGCAGGGCTGCTTCTGCAACTCTGTGCCAGACAGCAACTGAAGCCTTGTGTCCAGGACAGAGGTTCATGAACTGCTGTCTAGGAAACTCTTCTGTACCAAGCAAAAGCTTGGTTTTCTGCACTTACTGTCCTGTTTTATTACAAAACATACTCTGAAATATTGTTCCTAACTAGACATGATTTAAACTAGATTCCTTCTTGCTATTCTTTTCATGGTGCTCAGTTAACAGTTGATTTCTCAATTCTTGGCTGCAAATTTGATACGGGGACCAATATATCCATGTCAGTAGGGAAGAAGAAATTTCTATTTTGGTCTTAACCTGTCTTACTGGTAAGCATAGGTACAGTTACATTTTTCAAAAAGTATGTGAAACTGGACTTAGTTTATGTTCCTTTTACATAAGGTTGAACTCTTCTGGTGTACATGTATTTATAAACTCTAAGTATATCAGCAGTGGGGAAGGGAAGGGACAACTTGTACTGTCTTCAGTGGAATGGCATGATTATAGGAATACAGCTTGCACATGTAGAGAAAACTGCAAAGCTACAGTTTCCCAGGCTACACGATTATGTTGGTGAGATTTCTTAATCTTGAAGTTGTCATATCTATTGGGAGCCTGACTGCGATGCACCTACAGCAAAGCCAGGACAACACTGTCCACAGCACATGCATTACTTTGAGCTCTTCTGCAGGTCTCTCCTGCTCCCTTCTGGTGAAGTCTTGAAATCCAAACCAGAGAAGATTTTCTCCACATCTCAATTTGATATCAGGATTGCTCTCAGAAGCACTATGGTCAATACAACCCTTGATGCATGGGGGTATAGGAAATGGAGGGTGGGGGTGAGTATGCCCCATCATCAAGTAAGTGGAACCATTCATGGGTTCCATTTCTCCTTCCTTTTCAGGGGAGAACTCATAACTCATGGTAGCCAGTGTCATCTAGAGACTTTTAATACATGCTAAAGGGTCACAGTCATTGCAGTGCTGTAACACCTTATCAGTTTATTCTTATTCCCTGCTTGAGGCTGGATTTTCATGACACTTCCTTTGCCTTGTTACTCTATTCCTAATGTTTAAACTCAGGGACTTCCCCACTAACCCAACAGCTCAGACCTAGCAGTAAAGACACAGAACTGTCCTGTTTTTCAACAGTGTACCTGAATTTGGTATAGAGACAGGTTATGTCTTGAAAGAATCAAGAACTTTTGAAGCAATAAAGTACTCTTCATGGCACCTCAGTACCTGGCTGCTTGTCTGCAAGTCAGTGTGCTTATTCTGGACCAAAATTAAATATACTGTTGAATTAAATGAAAAAGCATTTATAACCATGAATGAATTGTGTTTGCAGGTGAAGGTCTTACCCTGTTTTAGATACTATTCAGCTGCTCTGAATAGTTGAAAGAGACCGTTAGGAATTCATTGTGTAGGATTATTATCTCCTTCGATGGATAGGGAACTTGGACACAAAGACACAACACCAAGCTCATATAGGGCCACATAGGGAGCTCTAGGTCAACTCTAGAGTTATGACCCTGTGGCCCAGGCACAAGAATCCTTTAACTGTTTGGGAAAGAGGGCTGTACCACATTCAGATTCTCTCTCGTGTGGCCAATGCCACTGTCCCCACTGGTGGCTGGACCTGGAGGAGTGGCTGGCTGAGCAAACTGTAGGTGCTGCCATGGGTGCACACTGCAGTGCTGCTCTGCTCTGGGGATACACTGGGCTAATCCTACACACCTGGCTCTGGCTGCAGTTCCCATGGTGAAAAAAAATCAGCTTTATTCATAATCAAAGTTCTAACCTGCACAACTGACAACCCTAAACAAAAGGCAGTTAAAAAGAAGCCTAATGTTTATTACCTAACTCTTTTTTTTTTTTAAAACCCCATCATGTTTAACCTAAACATACAGCTTCTAGGGGGTGTGACTCATGTCTTTAATCATTGAGATTTGACAACAACAGGCAAATTAGCAGGTTGAAATACAGGAAACCTTTCCTAGAATGTCACTTCGCTGGCCCTGTTGCAGGGTTGGGACCTGAGATAGGCGTATATTGCAAGAACCTACCTATGCTACGGACCAGGAATAGTTAGATATGTTCACATCCAGTGGACCTGCGCTGGCAAATGTTCCTATGTAAAAAGCAAGATGGCAAAAAAGCCCTTTGTTTGGATGGGTTATATCACTCAGGATAAACTGTCCTAGCAAGACGGCTGTTTTGTAAACTGTCTGCACTTATTTCTTCATGCTGATATAATTACCTCAGAGAAATTTTTAGAATAGACTAGTCTTACCTCCCTACAGACATTGATGTCTCTGGGTATCCATGGCATGGAATATACAATGGGTTATTCATCACCATTGACCATCTACAGTTAAACTTTGCTGGGAATTAAAATGTCAACCTATTTTCTACCATCTTCCTGGCTACTAAATGGCTACTGCTCAGCTTATGTGACTCTTTTGTCTGTTCTGCTACGTACATATAACCTATATCAACATTTTTATTATTTTTATTATGTTCAAAGTGTTCTCCCTCCTCCTTTTCCCCATCTTTCTCTTCCCTCTCATCCTCCTGCTAGCTTTCCTTTTCTCATCTAACCTCCCACAGATTACTACTGCTAAAGGTATGGAAGCTGGTTCATCACCAGGAAGATCTGCTGATTTATGATGTTGGTGTTACAGCCATTTGCACTTCTTTTCCATTATTGCTTCTCTCTGTCTAGCTATACCAAGTGTGAGGGTCTCAGGCTTGCCTGTCAGGCCTTGTTTGCTTTTTTTCTTCTTCATTACCTAGTCCTCTGCCCCTACTCACCTGTGTCCTATCAAGCACTTACAAGCATTCTCATTGTCCTCCAGCTGTGCTCATGCACTTATAAGGAGCCGGTGTCAAGCAGAAATTGATAGCAGGTCTTCAAGGGAGATTGTAAGAAACATAGTACAAAAGCAGTTATTTTCTCTCTAAGGTCTACATCTGTAATAAATACTGATGTAAAGAACCACTAGTCTAGCAACAGCTAAGGGGAGGAACTGAATGAGTTAATTCATAGGTACTAGTCAGTATACCTATAGATTTTCACACTGCAAATTGACATTGAATTATATATCTATGCTTATATCCTTGCCTAGTTCCTTCTTTATTTGCTGTTCATATTTATAGGTTGTAAAGTCTTTAAGGCAGAGAATTCACACTTTTACATAACACGTAGCAATCTTGATGAGGTACCTATGACACAAGTATTTAATGATGATGGTGTTATTAAATAAAAATGAATGCACTGCTCATGACTCCAGGACCTCTTTTATCCACAGCTCCATGGCAATTTCATGCTGAAAACCTCCTTGGAAGCTGAAGAAACTGGAGTGTATTGGGCTTCGTGTGTGACACCAAGAATCTGGAAGACCTTGGAGGGTTTATTGAGAGTAAGTTAAGAAATAAATTATGTTTTTAAATTTTTGGTCTTTGTGCTGTGCAGCTGGGTTCTTGTGAGACCTGGCTCTCTTGTTTCACATGGGGTGCCTCAAGCATTATGAATTCTGCCTAAAGTAACACTGCAGTGTGGGTTGTCTTGCAGTATAGATCCTTGGGCTTCCATGGTCAGGACTGGAAGTTGTCAGTTTTAAGGTTTGTCTTTGCCTTGTACTGGAACTGCTAAGAATTGGGCAGCTCTAATTTTGAGTACCGTTCACCACTGACTTTGTTCATTTTCTTCCTGGACTTTGTAGTTTCTCACTTTAGCTAAGAGGCAACGGGTGGATATATGGGAGGGTAGATCTGACCCAGAGAGATTGAGCAGTTGAGCTGTTAGAAGCACACAGCCGTTAGTGATACCTTGTGGTTAATGAGCCCAGATCCTTGGGGGGCCCTGAGTCTTGGTGAAGGTCTGGGCAGAGACCTGGTCTTACTGCGGGGACTTATGGCATCCGGGCAGGGCTTGTAACAGATCGTCTTCTCCATGCATTGGAATATGCTGTCTTTTAGTCTTGAGAAAGAACAAGGAGGAGGTTAACATACGAGGCTTTTTCCATGTTGTTTAGATTCTGATGCGTCCTGTCCAAAATTTTAATAGAAAGCTTTCTTCTCTATTCCTATGGGCCAGATACTCAGCTGGTGTAAACGCAAATGCCATTGCTGCTGTGTTCTTTGACGCAAGGTTAGGGCTTAGCTCATGGTGGTGTTGTGTCTGGGAATATTTTTATCCTTTAGAGATATTTAGCCCCTCTCCCCCTCTGTCTCCTCAAGGATTCTTTCTTCTCGGCAAACATACTTCTCTGACTGGAACATATGGGAAAAGTATTTTCTTCCATTCCTTCACCACTCAAAAATGGTCAAATCAATTTGGCTAAAATTAAAACCTTTTGGGTTGAATCTTAGCCTAGAAAACTTCATCTCCCAAAGGAATCCTTAAAGAAAGTTGTGAGCAATTTCCGAAAAAGATGGAGTTGGCTTGGAAAACAAAGCTGGGGCAGAAACCAATTGGAAAAGCCCTTTGACTTTGGTAGCAGTCACACCCATGTCTTCTAGTGTGCAAATCTCACTTTGATTGTCACAAGAAAAGTAATGGTGGCTGTTGATTTCTGTGGTAATCGATTCCTGTGACCATTGCATGCCCTCCTCCACCTTGTTTTTCATCTGTGTAGGTCTTTGTGCTTTTGCTTTTGGATGGAGATGTAAATGACTAAGTATTTGGTACCAGACTGTGCAGACTTAAGAAGGTCAAATAGCTTGGACAAGCTTTCCAAGTTTTGGATTGTTTAACCTAACCCTTTGTGAGTCACCCAAAGTTATATAAAAAAGCTGGCATTTTCACGGATGAAATAGTGAAGGACACACTGGTGAAGGAACAAGAGAACTAATTTATTGCAGTAAACTGCAAGAGAATACTGTCCTGATAACTGTCCTTCCAACTTGGGAACAGTTTTCTTTAATTTTCTTGGATATTGAATTAATTTGGGGTAACCTCTAAACTTGGACTTGTACCAGTTACAGTAGTGGGTGAATCACTGGTAATTTGATGAATTCAGTGTGGGAAGGAGCTATCATGTGGTTACAGCCAGGTGAAGGACATTATCTGATTTGGGGAGGATGATTAGGACTTTTTGTCCAGAGTGATTCATCCAAGGAGAGAACCCATCCAAGGAATGGGAGTTGTTCACACCAGATGAACTTTCAGACCCTGCAACACATTTGACATCTGTGTTGTACAAACATTTCTAGCACTTTATATCGAGGAAATAGGACTGGCAACCTGCATGAAATGTCTTTTTCACAATAGCATTAGTTTCTTAGTAGCACTGTGTCTTAGTTGCATGTGCTAGCACAGGCAGGACTGAAGTCTGACAAAGTCTGATTTCTTACGTGCCTTCAAAACATCCACAGCAACCCCATAGTCACTATGATTAGAGCAATTCCCTGTAGCATATCCAGCAGGGGCTTGTGTAAAGAGCATGACTTGGACTTGAAGCAAGTACTTTTATTTGACTGGCTTCGCCATGAGTAGAATTCTTGTCAGAATATCTAAATGATAGCTTCTGCTGTTTAAACATCAGACTTTACCTTTTGCAGATGTCCTTGTTCCTTTTAGCACTTGGAGCTTGCTGTCTTATACTATGGCCCAGTTTTTGCCACCACGTGCTGTAGCACATACCACAATGTTAGGTATGATATCATTGGAAAACAAGGGGGGAAAAAAAAGAGCTTTCTCGTAAATCCTAGTTGTTCCTCTAAATCACATTGTTCCACAATACACATACCTTGAGGGTTGGTTTTACAGAGAATGAGACCCTCTGCAAGGTACACTTACCCTCTTGGCACCCATCCCTGCTTTGCATTCTGTATGTCACTCAGTGTATTGATGAAAATGTCACTATCACAGGCACTGGATGCTCTGATCCACTTTTTTGCTGATAAAGAACCATTATCCACAGATTGAATATCAGTATCTTGAAAATGCAACCTCTCTAGATTAGCTGGGGGATATTTTAATTGCCTGTGGACTGGAAGACAGAAGGATACAGACAGAACAGGACCAGGAGTCTGAAGTCCATCATCTCAGCTCTGAGAACTGGCCCGTTGGATGTCTTTGAACTATCTGCTTGGCAACGTGTGGCTCAAGGCCATCCCCATTTGCTGTGCAGCCAGCCAGTGACCCATGCCTGAGGCATCACCCAGGGCATGCATGTTCTCACCCACCCAGGCACACACAGCAGCTTATTGTGCCCCCAGGCAAAGCCTTCTGGGCTTTCTACAGATTGCTTGCACGGGCAAGCAAGTGGGAGCCTGTGCTGCTCAAACCTGCTCTTTCAAACCAGGATAGGCATGACCTCTCTTTCTCAGCTTTTCCCATCTGTCAATCAGGATGTGCAATCATGTTCATGCAAACTTAAAGATCTACTCTACGTTAAAATTGAAAAAGAGATTCTTCAGGACATTGCAGTAGCTTACAGTAGCTGTAACCTTAGTGCTTCCTGCATGTTTATGTTTTCACTCACATTTGTTTTCATAATATCCACTAATACTGAATTTCTGTTACAAACATTACAAAGAAAGCAGTGCTGCAAGAAGATTATTATCGGGCGCAGCAGACTGATAAGGACAAAAGCTCCCAACTTCAGGGCAAACATGCTACAGAGCAACACAAAGGTGTCCCTGAGGACACAGACCTGAACAGAAGCTGGATGCCAACAGGATCAACGAAGGGCTGGTGCTTGTGTTGTAGCTGTCTCATGCCCATGCTGATGTTAAATAATCCTTAGTTGCGCTCATTGATATTAAGTTCATCTAGTTATCTTGTGTTTAAAACAATTTCCAAAATTCTGTCAAAACATTCTAGCAGCTTTACGTAATGAACTGGTTCCTGAATTTTGTATTTGCTTCCTTAGTTCAGCTTTTCATTGGCTGACACTTTAAATCGGGGGAAGGCACTGCAGAACCTGGGTTAGCTTTTTATTTACAAGAGAACCGAGAAAATGTTCTCTGTTCACTGTAGTATAGGAATAAGGTGGGAAAAAGACGGGACATTTCCAGGAAGCTGGAGCTAAATGTGAGGAAACTGCATCACCAGGGAGAGCTGTAGGTGACAAAACATCAACGTGAGTTAAACTGGAAGAGGTGACCATGGTCCAGAATGGGACTGGTTTGAGGCAGGGTGTGAACTGCCGCTGGATGTGCTAGTGTTGGGGAAGAGAGGGAGCAGAATCAGGCTGTCAGCTCCCTGGAGTGAGTCAGAGCTGTCTCTCACATGAGAGCTGAGGAATGGTTCCTGCTAAGGGTCGTGGAAAGCGGATGTTGTCCCGAAATGTCCCTCGAGTTGAATTTCGGTTGCCCTCAGATCAAACCCTGCCTGGAGGGTCAGGTCCATGAACTTGAGCACCTCGTGGAGACGGGAGGAGGCAGCTGTGCGTGCAGGGCACTTGCTGTGTTTGCAGTACACGTGCAAAGGTCTACTGCACACTGCCATCGTCCCCACCTTCGCTGAATGCAGAATGCCAGGTGCGAGCCATGGATTTGTCGTCTGCTTAAGGTGGCAGACGGGCAGGGGAGGTGCGGCAGGCTTGTTCCTCAGCTCAGTTTGCGTGGCACCTGGATGGCATTATGCTTTCAGGGGAAACCCAAACTGAGCTTTCTGCAGGTGAGGACTTCTCTTTGCACAAGAATTCCAGGTGTGGGAACATGAGACCTGCTGCCTGGATTTCCCTCCACGCCTCATTGTAGCTAGATGGGTCCACCACAATCGAGGGGTAAGCCATCTGCATGTAGGCTCAAAGGGATATTTAGTTCTATGTTTGGCTCAGCAGGTCTGAAAATAAGTAGTTATTTTGAATTAAATTTCACAATGCTATTTAGGTTCCTAAATAGGAATTTGGGTGCACTCATAAGAATTAGGACCTTGAACAGTTGCAAGACCACACTGTGAATCTGTGATGCGACTGTGTCTTGAAAATAAAAGGTTTCTTCAACTCAACAGGCAGTTTGATAGGACCAGCCATATTAAGAATTTAAATAAATCATGGGAAGGAGTTAACATAGTGGAAGATTGCTCATGGCTCAAGCAAAACCATCCAAGCAGTCTCTCTCTCCCTCCCACCTTTTCTTTCGTTGATGTACCCAGATGGCCACGTAGTAAGTGCACTGTGGAAGACTGAGCCACAGCCTTCCTTTGCTGATCTCAGCAAGGTCTGGCTTGCTTGCTCTGTTTGCTCTGGATTTCCTCAGGCACAGCCAGTGTGTACAGCTCTGCTTCTGACCACTGCTGTGATCTGAAGTCATGCGGGCTGTTTCACTTGCTGAGCCACCTCCAAATCCCAAACTTCAAAAAATGCTCTGGCTGGAAGTCTCATCCTTCGAACGTGGGCTGTGCTAGTTGAGAGCACATATAGAACAAGGAGGCTATTGCCAAGCACGATGCAGTCCCAAGGAATATACTGAATTTGGTTAGATAAATGGATGATGTAACTGGACCTCACCAGTTAACACCAGTTGAGGACTGGGGTCTCTGTGCTTTAAGGAGAATGCAGTCAGCCTAGAATGCAGAGCCTTCCCTTGGCAAGTTAGTGTTTTCCTGGCTTTTCACAGGTTTCCCTCCAACACCGGATACTTCTTGTAATACCTTGTGGGGTAAACAAACGTACACTGCAAGATGACTTTCCTGTCCCCAGGCTTCACTGGAGGGAGTGATTCTCCTCAGTCCCCCCAGCATGGCAAAGTAACCTGTATTGTTTGCAGAGTTGCAAAACCAGGAGGGATGAGGGAATCAGGGGATTGTCAGCGCCCATCCTTGGCCCATGAGCTAGGGACATTGCCCCATCAGCAGCACGCCCTCAATACCTGCATCCCTGTCCTCCACAGAAGCCACCTTAAGGGTCTGGAAAGGCACAGGGAAAGGAGAAGGGATGCTCTAGAAGCAGTATTTTAGGGGAAGAAGGGACACTGAAGGATGTCTCCCTGCCAGTACTCCTCCAGCAACGTCAGTGCTGGAACACATGGTTAAGTGAAGGCCAGCACTGAATGATTCGCCAGCTGGGGACAGAGCAGTGCCCAGCAATGGACAGGCTCTACCCCTGGTTAGTTTATGTAGGCTGTGGGGGCTGTTTAGATCGACAGAGGTTGTCTCCTACTCTGCATTTGTGCCATGCCTGCTGCAGGGCTTAGTATGGGGTGATTGTTTTGGAGACACCGTTCAGTGGACTGCAATTAGCAATCAGGACTTCTGGAGCGGGAGCCCACATACATGGGATAAAATGGCAAGTACGCTTGTAAGATTGACTTCAATACACAGGGCAGTACAGTGCCAGCAGGTCCTCACCGACAATGTTATGGGTTGTTCCTTGTGGGGATCGTAGTGGGGAAAAAAAGCACTTTTCTACCCTACACTAACACAAAATTTATGTTGAGTCCAAAGCCATCCTCCTCTTGTCCCTCTGTTCACCTTTTAAATAAATTGATTGGTGTATTCATGTGAGCTTAGAAAACATAAGGGCTTTTGTACTGCATGTGGTTGGTTGAGTCAATGGAATGTCTCTCCTCTTCAAAGGTGTGTGGGAACGAGGTCAGTCTGTGCTGTGCAGGGTTTTTGGAGGTACCCAAGCTAGCCTGGAGCAGGGGGCTACATCCATGTCTCTCAGAAGAGCATCTTGCAGAGATACAAGCTCAGTGCCTAGAGTGGCATGAGAAGCACCGTTAATTATATGGGGTTTAATTAGGGATGCCCTGTCCATGTGACAGGTCAGTTAGGAATGTGTGGTGTTCCCAGACTGGGAAAGGCTTATTGCTCTAAGGCAAGAGTTCCTGAGTAAAAGTAGGTTTGGCATATACTGAGAGCTTTATGCATTTATGGCTGCTGAGAGTGGTCTCCTGTATGTTTGGGCTGCAGAGCTAGAATTTGCTAAGGCCTGGAGTTGTTAAGCTGAAATGAAGGGGAAGAAGGGAAATTTGCGCCTTTTGTCTCCAATTATTGCAGCATTCTTTGCAAACTTCATAATAAATTTCAGTGAAAACTCTCATACTCGGACTGAGCAAATCGTCCATACTCGGATGACCTGCTGCTCCACTGGGCTTTTGGATCAGGCGTTTGAGTCAAAGAAGGCTCCTGCTGTCTTTACGGGCTTTGTTTAAACCTCAGATCCTCTGAAAGCAGCAAGGTGACGCTGAACCTTTGACTGCTGAACGTGGTATTTACATCTGCTCACATCCACAGAAAGCTGCACATGCCTGCACTTACTCAGCCAGAGAAAGACCTGAAAATCCCCATTCCATTCAAAGGACAGAGAGAGATTTGCCTTCCATTCCTCTGCCAGGAATTCTTAGTCAAATCCTATGGAAAATAGTCCTATCTGAGTAGTAAATCTCAGATGCTTCTGCATGTTTATTCTCTATTTCCATCTCATTGGCCCAAGTTCATTTTTAACCTTTGGTTAGAGCAGCTATGTAGTGGAGGCAGGCTGGGTGGGTTTTTTGGTTTTGTTTTTTTTGTTCTTCCTAGCTATGCTTTTTTTTAAAGCCACCTAGCAAAAGAGCAGGGCAGATGGTGATAGAAAGATTGGCTTTGCTTAGCAGTGCAAATAAGTGGTCCCTCCTTTCTCCCCTCCCCTGAAAGGTTAGACTGGAACCAACTGACCTGGTTCTGCCTAAGCCAGCTCCAGAGAGATGATAACAGCCAAGGGTAAAAACAAATGAAATACCTGCATGGTTGTAGTTTGCAACAAAGCCCTTCAACTGCTTGTGTCAGATCAAGACCAGCCCATCCCTCATCTGACCGAAGGAATTTATTGTATTATTGTATTTTATGCAGCGCTTGCTCTTTGATGTCTGATCTTCAGGGTATTGGCTGAATTTCTGGCCCTCATCCACCTTTAGGTGGGCTCCTGAAATGGGACCTGAACAGAATCCAGTGCAATAACTAGACAGGGGTAACTGCCACGGAGTGATGCCTGTAAAATCTTTGCAATTTGCATCTTGGGATATGTACTGGAGGCCCAGATTTGCCTTTAAAGTACTTGCTTGCTTCCTCCAGATACGAAAAATTTAAGTTACTCCCTACTAGAACATAGCGGTCTCGGCTGAATGTGGGAGCAGCCAACGTACAGAGGGGCAGTGCCCCTTGCCCGCACCGCAGCCGGGCTGCCCTGCCTGCTGCCCGTCTTAGCAGCTGATGTGTACGGGCTCTTCACAAACAGCAATAAGCTCTCTGCCATGCCGACAGGAACGAGGTACTTTCCCATTCTGTGACTGCAGTTGTATGGCAAAATAACTTTGCACTGTAAGTCAACCAATTTAATGTTGTGCATTTTCCAAGGAAAGCCTGCACGGGGGTTGGCTGCTCCCCTGTCCAAATGCTGCTCTCGGTTCTGATTCAGGGATGGTATTTCTGGGGCAGGGTCTGGTCCCTAATCCCAAATTTGCATGTTATTTCAGTCAGATTTATGTCTCCAATACCCTAAAAGTCATTGATAGATAACTTGAACCCCAAACTACTTTTAGCCAGAAGACAAATGCCCTACAATCAACCCGATGCTCACTATAGTGATGTGATCCTTCCTGGGGGAAATGTGTGGCTTCCCCACGTAGGTCCTGGCCCCTTCCTGTCTTGCACCAAGAAAGAACTAGCTGGGAGCAATCTGCTGCTACGAGAGCAGTTTGTGTTCCTGGGAGACTCCTCGGGATCAAGGGAGGGCAGGTAACAGGGCATAAGCACGGTGAACCACGGTGGATGCAATTTATATTAAACCTGGCTGTAGTCTCAGGTTTTGGCTCTGCACTACCTCCCATAAGGTTGTAGAACCGCAGAATCATAGAATGGTTTGGGTAGGAAGGGACTTTTAAAGGCCATCTAGTCCAACCCCCCTGCAGTGAGCAGGGACATCTTCAACTAGATCTGTTGGGCGGGCTGATTTGGAGACAAGGGTGTCAGGCAGAGACTTCCAGTTGTAGATGCAGGTTTTGACCTCTGCCAGGTGATAATTCCGTGCACTGCCTAACCACCGGCGATCGCTTTCCTGGAAATGTATTTACTCTAAGTGATACTGCTACCTGCTGCAGAAACTCTTGGGGTCTTCACTTTCTTCATGCCAGTGGGGATGGGACATATGTAACCAAATCAGTGTCTCCTGCCTTCGCCGTGCCAACTGTCCTTGCCTGGAGCAGCCACCCACCCCCTGGAGATGTCACTCGGACACTGCTGGGTGACAGGGCCGTGGCAAACGGCACATTCAGTGAAAAGCTGCAAAACTGCAGCGACAGACCCAGCGTGTCTTTCAGCGGTTATCACACGGAGTCTGGGAACAATGTGGCATTAAACTTCACACCAATTAAAGGTCGACAAAACAATAGCGTATTCCAATTTGTTGGATGGCTCTAAGGCATGGACTTGCTATTGACAAATATTTGGTGCATTCAGGAGATATTTCACCAATGCCATCTGTGCATCAAACTCCGCATCAGATGGTAGGGTAGAATTTATAAGATGTTTCGGAGCATGCCAGAGTCCCAGGCCTGGCAGCGGTGATTAGCACTGCTCTGGTGGCCTCCAAAGGCAGACAATGGGACAAGCCCAGCAACACTTCTTTGGTGACCTAAAAGATGCAAAATTGACACCACCAAGTAAGAACTGGCGATAACAAGCAGTTCATGCTGATGCCAGACAGTTCAAGCTGGAGTGTCTCAGTTTGCAGTGTGATGCTGAGCTGGAAAAAGAGGCAGTACGAAAACACAGAAATTCTGCCAGTCAGTAGCCATCGTGGAAGAAGTGCCATTTCCAGACAGGGCTTTATTTGCAAGGCATGATGCTGTCACCAGCAGCTTCAGTGCAGCCACAACTATTAGGGTGATAAAACATCTCTGTGGAGTGGACCATTCTTTATCTCAACTGATGAGCTAAAAATAAAGCTTAGGGGTTATTACTCCACCATTTTTTTTAACAGCATTTCTGTGTATGTCCCTTGACTTCCTGCAGGGGAATGTACGTATTTGATTAATATGAACTTTGAGCTGTCCTGAACACAAAGGCAGGACCTTTGATGTGATGAAGGTGACTGCACCAATGTCAACCTTTTCTTGCACCTGCATTTCCCCGTTGGGCTCTATTTATCTCCCCTCATGATAATGTGGTGACCAGGAGAGGGTCGGCCAGACGTATTCATTCTTTACATAACTCACTGGTCTCCAGCTCTCATTTGCTTGGATGTGTCAATATGACTTCCAGATGTTGTGACAAACCAAGTAAACGGCGTTTCTTAGCCAGCTCTTGTAGGCAGACAAGACAAGATGGAGAGAGGTTTTGCAATAGGATTTTTCTAGTGCTGACAGAGGAATCCTGTGGGCTTTAAAAATGCGTAGAAATCTAATTCCTAGTAATTTTTCTGAACCAGCTGGAGGTTGGTTGGTAAAGGAAATATGCACAGGTTCTTCTTTTACCTCACTCACTTCTGCTGTTTTGAGTATAGGTATAGTTTCCTTGGCAGATGATATAAGCTTTGCATACGGCACTTATGGAAAGGAGCCTCCCTTGCTAGCCAGGCATGTACAGGAAATACATAGCTTTCTGGGGTTTATTAAAAACAGTGTTTTTAATAACTTTTCTAGTGTGACTGATGGGAAGGAAAAACTCTATAGTCACACAGCAGAGGATTCCAAACTGTCTGCATTCAGGGAAATACGAGATTTATGTAGTAGTTAACATGGAGCTGTTTCAGCAACCATTGTGAAAAACAGTGATAAACTGCAGTCAACATTCAGAAGCCATCAAGCAAGTCTGCCCTAGCACTCAAGAGATGGCCATCAAATAATATAAACAACAGTGAAAGTCAGGAGAAAAAATCTTCTGATGCAGAAGTTCACAGCTGGGGAAAAGAAGATTCCCCAGACTCCTGCATGGCTATGGGAACAGGGTTGCCGCAGAAGAAGACCATCAGAGCTTGGGTCTTATTCTTAGAAGAACTGGGCTATCGTGCTGAAACAGAGCTTTTAGATTCAATTTCGTGTGGCCTAAGACTAAAGATAAGTTTGTGGGGTAACCTCAGAGAGATGAATACATTTCCATGTGTAGATAAGCAGCCAGCTCGTCCTCTGATGTACGTGAGCATAGATCCATTGTCTCGATGGTAATGGACATATTCCAATGCAGTGACCTGGCACATAAGATTTAGGAATATAAAAATGCTGCTCTTCAACTCTAGAATGACACCCATGTAACTCAACTAGCTTTATTTGGCTCTACTGGCATTAACCCCATTAAGTACTTTGCATTTCATCTGTAAACAGCTTTTGGTACTCCATCAGTTCCTTTCCCATACACGGATTTTTTTTCATGTACACTTCACATCATTAAAACAGTTATGCAAACAACAATCAAGAAACACAGAAACCAGGGACTGATTAAAGCCCAAACGTTGTGCCCTGGTTTAGCCCCAGCTGGCAACTAAGCACCACGCAGCTGCTTGCTTGCCTCCCCCTCCCCAGTCAGGACAGGGGAGAGCATCGGAAAAAACCTCATGGGTTGAGATAAAACCAGTTTAATAGGATAGCAAAGGAATAGGAAATAATAATAATAACATTACTGATAAAGGCACGTACAAAAACAAGTGATGCACAATGCAGCAACTGCTCATCACCCAGTGATCGATAGCCAGTCCCCCAGCAGTGATTCCCACCCCCCAGCCAACTCCAGTTTCTATACTGGGCATGACATTGTATGGTATGGAATATCCCTTTGGGCAGTCTGGGTCAGCTGTCCTGGCTGTGCCGCCTCCCAGCTTCTTCTGCACCTCCCCACTGGCAGAGCATGGGGAACTGAAAAGTCCTTGGCTTAGTATAACCACTACAACTACTTAGCAACAACCAAAAACATCAGTGCATTATCAGTGTTGCTCTCATACTAAATCCAAAACACTGTACCAGCCATCAGGAAGAAAATAAGCTCTATCCCAGCTGAAGCCAGGACACTCTGCAATCATTTCACTTCTACTACTTTACCCATCATCTTTGGGGGAAGACTAACCTGCACTAAAAAAAGTAAAATTGTACAAAGAACATCATAAAAGTATTTGAGCTCACATAAAAAGAGAATGTGTGTTTTTAATATTGGAAGAGCTATAAGACATATGTGCCAGATTCTCAGCTGGAGTAACTGAGCACAGCAGATCTGCCCAGATGTTCAGAGAAGGGTGGATGGAGAAATTATCCAGTTATATGTAATTTAGATTGACAATTCCTTCCCAAGCTCAAAAGTTCTTCAGAGATGCAGAATTATCTTGTAAGCCATCCAGATATAAATGTCAAATGCCCATTATTCTCCATGGATCCTAGGAAGCAGAAAGGATTGTAGACTCATTCTGCCACATGGGTGGCAGACATGGGTGAAGGCCACAACGAACTCTGTAAGCCTACCGAGATATCTACATCCGACACTGAAAACAGGATCTGAGAAGGACACATGGGCAACTGTGGGTCAGGCACAGAGTTTTTTCTGGAGACATGCATTTTTGTTGTGCCATGGTAAATGCTGGAAGGTAATATGCAGGGGGGAGGGGAGGCAGAGCAAGGTCAGACGAGAGACTGTCTGACTTGTCTAACTGGGCTGAGGTAAGGGCAGGGCAGAACCATCATTGCAGGAAAAAGGAGAGAGAGAGAAAAATATGCTACGCTTGGTCATATTCTCCATGGAGCTTCCCCTCAGCTCTGTGGCAAAGCCTCCTTAGCCTCGCTGAATGGGAAATCACCTGCAGCCCTGGGAAATACAAAGGGCAAATGGAGTTAGCACATACCATCGCTGCTCTGTGGAAATGTTTGCTTAGAAGAGCTTGAGATTGTGCTAAGATACCAAAGTGACAGGAGTGTGAGATCAGATAAAAGATGAAGCCTCTACCCTCACAACTACAGGAATTCCAATGTCCCATCGTTAGCTATAGCTGAAGGAGCGCAGTGCAATGTCCCTTGCTGGAAGGCGTCCTGCAGAAGTACCACCACATCTGCTCGCCCTCCTTTTACCCAAGTCATCTGCATTGTAGTGGTACTGTGCTTTTCTCTGCACTGTCCTCTGCTTTAGGAAATGTCGCTTGTGGTGCCTTTCTGCTTTAATGAGACAAGATTCGCAACAGCAGGTGCCTCACTGCTTAAGCCCTCATTTGTCCCATGTCTTCTGTGCATTTCAAGGTGAATAACACATTCTGTGTGAAGCAACAGGGCTTTCCCTGCTTGTAGAAAACAGGGAGGGGGATGTCACGTTCTGTAATGTTGTATCTCGGGTGCCAGAAGCCCTGGCAGAGTGAAAACATGTGGTGTCTTTGAGCTGGGGGCATACGGATTCTTGCAAGATTTGAGTTGCTAGTTCAGCTTCTTTTGGGGCAAAATTTGAGCTGCCCAGTACCACATCTGGTGGGAGAAAGCACTTAATGAATAGAACAAAAGTCTTCACATTCTTACCCAAGTTAGCTGGTATTTCCAGGGACAATAGTTGTCCTCAACTGTTTCCAAAGGCTTCTGCGCGTGATGAATCATAAGGTTATACTTAGAGATGGTGTAGCTGATTTTATGTGGTGCACCCAATAACAACATGCCTGCTGGAGGACTTCTCCTTGGCTTGTAGGCTTCACCTCTTGACCTCGTTTTCAAGTAGGAGTTAAACTATAACTAAATTGCTTTGCAAGTTGGTACAAACGGAGCCTGAGGCGCTCTCTGCATTTTCCTCAATTAAAACAGAGAGTAGAAGCACTTTGGACAGTGGGCCATAACTCAGAAAGACGTGGCGTGGCCAGAAAAGCTGGACCTATATGCTCTGGCTATGGATGGTCCCTCATGGATTAGAGATAAGGAACACAGAGTATTTGGACTGTGCTCCATAGGAAGTGGGTTGAACTTTTCATGTTGGATAGTTTTTATCTCAAAAGTGGTCAGGAACTAGTTTGTGCTTCCATGTTTCCACAGCACTGATCCCAGTGAGGACCCTGCCTGTGATGGAGGACTCCTAGATTCTAGCACAATATGTAGACTAAAACCATGAATATTTGCATTAAGATGCTGTGTATAGGGCCTGATGGAGAGCAGCTGAGGAAGAGGAGGAAAGAAAAGCGCAGAGCGAGCGACTGATTTCTGGGTGCACTGTGTAGCTCCAGGTTCCTTACGTCACTCTCCCACAGATCTGGCCAATCTTCAGTTTTTGTTGTCTGTTTGCAAGACAGACTTAATTACAAAAAAGAAACAAACAAAAGGTTTTCTTCCACACTGACTTGCTAGGATGTATTTTTTCTCAGGTGGAAAGAAGCTGTGGTAATGTGACAATATTTGTTTCCACTGCTCATGGCACATTTCTTCCTCTTGTAATGTTTTTCCATGGGTACAATTGCAGAGCATTCAAAAATGTTAATGTGTGGCACTGAGATATACTTTGTTTTTCACTCTTTAATTACAGCTCTTTATGGAATGGGCTAAACCCATTAGTAACTGCCCCTCGCTCCCTTGCACACCTCTTTAAACAAACTTGTTCAAATGATGTGGCAAAACGGTGCATGTTGCTCTGAATGTTGAAGGCCTGGTCGAGAGCGGTCACTTTGGTTCTGCTGGTATTGCGTAGCTGGAGGGACGATTTTCAGGTCTTGGCTCGTTTCAGCGAACAGGTTGGTCTTGGCAAGCATTTGTCTTTGTGATGGAGAGAGGCAGAGTGTGCGAAAACAACATTAGCATTTGCAGAACAGCACTGCTGCTTGCGAGCACCTGTGACTGCAACACACGTGCAACAGGTTCCCCTTCCTGGGCTTCCCAGCTGGATCCTCACTCCAGCACCTCCACTGCTCTGGGTGGCAGAGGGACCACCACGGGCTACGGACATCCCACTACACGCGGAGACCGAGTGCCTGCAATCAGACAGGGAGGCCTGGGTGCGGGAGGCACCGAAACCTGCAATTCCTTTTTTCCTGAAACCTCAAGGCTGAGAATATTGTGACAGTAGCAAAAATCACATGGACAAATAACTTCATTTATTATGGGACAGATGGTAGAAAACTCAAGCGGCATATGAAGAATTGGGGGCTGGGGGTGGGATGATTCTGCTCTGCCCAGAAATAGCATCTGCATTTGTGCTCCTTATTGAAATAACATTTCTTGCTGGAATGCTGGCAGCTCGGCTCAGGCCCCAGCTCTTCCTTTTCTTCTGCGTTACTGTCTGCTGTGATGTTACCATGCGAAAGCCTGCCCAGCTGTGGGTAACAGTGAAAATGTTCTGGATTTTGGAAAACATCTGTGCATTCCTTCACTCAAGCTTCTAAAATGGTTGTGCAGCGCTGACACTGAGTGTTACCCAGATGCCGCCCTGCAGCGAGCCCCGATCAGTGGTTAATGTATAGACAGAGACTGGTTTTGGAGACGTGTGTATTTAATGTGCTGTATGCAGACGTTCACCCTGCTGGTGTGCAGTCGCGTCCAGCGAGCTGGGGTTGCAGCTGTTAAATGCTGCACAGCAGCAATAGGTAACATGTAGAAGAGGAGGAGAAGAAAACAGAGTCCTGCTGAAGTATGTGCGAGCACACAGTAAATAACTGCTGTCACCTGGATCCTGCTCTGTGATTCTTGCTGCATCTCACTTGGAATTTACTGGTGGGTCCTTCCTCTTGGAAGTGGCCCCTAATCCCTCTTTTGGCTGGAGCAGGGTTGTTCGTCTCTGTCTGACTGTTCTGCTTTAGACTCTTTGGAGAAAAGACACTTCACTACTCAGCCCCTCAAGCCATCTTTTTTCTTCCTCTGGGTATTTTCAGGGCCTGGGTTTTCCTGCATTCACAGGTCCCTCTCTCCACCTCACATTTCCACTAGGTCAGTTTTGGCCGGCGTGTGCTCCCTCCCTTCCCGACGTTTGCATCTGGGCAAAGCACCGATGTGCCCGACGCAGCTGACGGGAGAGCCGCCATCTCAGCGGCGTGTGCGGTAGCAGGGGAGGGGGCAGGCGCAGGGTCTCGCTGGCGTACGGCTCGCTGTCCTCCCTTTGCAGGCGCTCCAAGCTACAAGCTGAACGCACGTTTGGGAGCAGAGACAGATCTGGGCCGAACTTCTTCTCCAGCCCAAAATACCCTGACTATTTGGGACAGGTAAAAGAACAATACGATCAGAAGCTTGGTCTGGGGCTGGAGGCGCAGTATGTCTTGTACTTGCTTGGAAGTGGACGTAACGTTCAGCTGTGGGAGTGCTCGGGAAAGTTTGCAGTAGTTAATGCGATTTTAGTGAACTGGAAATCTGCTGATTATGCTGGTTAAATGGGTGTGGGAGAGTTGTTTCAGGAGTTAGAGACACTGACTCATGTGGGCTTCTTCTGTCACTTAGTACTGGTTATATTTGTACGAGAGTTTTTCCCCGCATGGGTTTTTCCCAGAGAAATACTGCAATCAGTGAATATTTCCAATTTAGTATATCAGAAGTGGAGTGAAGGTTCTTGGTTTCTCTGTCTCTCAGTTTTTCCATCCCTAAAATTGTTGCAAGGGTGCTTGGAAAATACTTTGGCATACGCTGATAAAATAAATCATGCATAATGCCTATGTGTTACGGTTTTCAATACATATTGACCCAGAAAGAGCTGTCAACCTACCACCTGGTGGCCAGGGGCAGGCTAGGCAGGTCACCTCCGTGTCCCCTGGGAGGTATTTTGCTGCGCATTTCCCAGTGTCCGTGGAGGTGGGGGCCCGTGGGAGGGCAGCAGCAGCTCGCTCTGCCCTCCTCAGGGCAAGGCATCAGAAGTACAACTTGTCTCTGGTAGTGTTGGTCAATTCTCTTCTTGCAGTGTAAGCTCAGAGACTTCCAGATCCTCTTTTAGAGGTTTGTAGTGATTTTCAGAATACTTTGTGCCCTCCTCCCTGCCCAAGAAGTGATTGGCATTACTCTGTTAGCATCTGCAGCTCATTCCACCTTTTCTTGTCGACAGTCCTATTTAGAGCAAAAGGGCAGCTTTCTTGACTTGTGTGCAATGATCATTTGTTAACATCTCTCTTAAAAAGCAAAGGTGCACCTCCTCTTTGTTCTGATTTTGCTAGCGTGATGCTCTTTCTGTGGAAATGGTCACTAACTAACGATTGAGAGTGGTTTGGTGTTAACAGTACTCAAGGTTCTTGCCTTTCCAATTACATCTCATCAGTTTAGATGAATTCAACAATATATTTATTTGGGGTTTATGGTTATCTTTGCTAGGGAAGTAGCTGAGATCCTCACCTGCAGACACAAAAATGATCAATATTTTGACTGATGTAGAAAGGCAAAAAGTAGTGAAATCCTGCATTCAATAGCTTTGACTGTCTTCTCAGAAAAATTATCCATCATTTTGAGATCAACACAAAGTTTTCTTTTATAACTAGGGAAAACCCAAACTAAACTCTGCTGAACCTTGGCTGAAGCTCCATGCAACTCCACGGAGGAGTTGGGACCTCTCACACAACAAAGTTTTGGGGAATCTGGTATGCTGTCTTCGGGTTTGTCTTGTTATAAAGGTAGTTTCCCCCCGCCCCCAACTATCCTTGGCATCTCAGTGGGAACTGAAACTGTTCTGCACCTCTGAAAATGTGGGCGATTGCTACCTGGCCTTCAGTACTCAGTATGTGGCTGGAGTGTAGGCGTATGCCCAGTCTCAAAATTAACTCTACCAAAAGTGTATGGATGTGACTTTTTACTCTGTTGAGTGTGTAGCTGAATGACTTTGAAATTATTAATTGTAAGTCTCAAGGTGTGATAATATAGGTATTGAGAAGAACAAACTGAGGTTTCGAGCTTCCAATTTTCCAACTTAAAATGGAGAAGGCAAGAAATTCCTGAAAGATCTCTCCAACAGTGTTTTTTGAGGAGCTGTGCACAGCTGATGGTCCAGGGGGAATACGGGTACTGCTTTCTGTCTGGGAATATCCTTTCCAAGTGGGTCTGTTGGAGGAAATGTGGATGGTTATGGGGCAATGCCATTCTTGCGTTCAGAGTGCTGTAGCAGTCATGGCTCATTGCTGGGCACTCTTGGCCTCATTTTAATGTTTCTTGAGCTGAATGTTTCACACCTAGATGATATTTGTGGCAGATATCTCCAGCCTTGATCTCTTCCTGCAGATAGGAGTTGGGAGCCACATTGTGGGCTCAGCCTGCAGCCCTAAAACTTGAGGCATGTGTCCTGGGAGGTGACAGAGAAATTTTTGTCTTTCCTTATAGCAAGCTTTCTTACATTTACGTTTCCATATATCTTTCCTGTCTTGTGTTTATATTTCCCTATACGGGGTTTGCTTTCCTTCTTGTGTTAGGCTCTCTTTCTTTATATTGTATTATTCAACTACCCATATCAGGCCCTGCTTTTGCCTAAAGCCTTCCCGGATGTAAACCAACACAACAGCACAAGACTAGCCATTATTTAAGTTATACATTAATTCAAAGCTATAGTAGAACTCCATTATTTTCCATTAACAGATTACTTATAAATAGTAAAATATTTAGTGGTTTATGTTTTGCTACTTCAAAAAAGCTCCAATGTCTTAAAGCCAGACTGTACCAACAATCCATGACTGGGAACCAAAAGAAGTTAAAAAATAATTAAAAGGAGCTGTTTCCTCTTCATCCATGAGGTTTTGGACTTAGCTACTATTTTATCTTCAGTCAAGAGTTTAAGTGATAAATTCTGCTTTCTTCAGAGTTTGTGCTGATTTCAGGTCAACTAAGCAAACACCCAGGCCAAACACCAAATAGGAAACCCTGCCAACTTATCTGGGGTCAGCCTCATGGTTTTGTGAAAAAAAGTAAGCCTTTTTACAGTCCCCCCCCCCCCAAAAAAAAAAAAAAAAAGCGTAGTGCCATCACTGGGAGTTTGCTGCACCTAGAGCTCCCTCATGAAATTGCCGTTTAGCTTAGCGAGTCATGGCTCCCAAGTAGTAAAACTGTCATATTGTTCCTGTTTCCCCATTCCTTATTTATAATGTAAACATACATCCTTTTGGGAACCTGACCTTTTTCAGTGTTTGTATTTGATTATAATTGAACTATTTGCATAGCAGACCAATTTTCATCCTCCCCTCTAATGGCAAGTACACTGCGTTTTCTATTAAAGGAGTCAGTCTTCTGATTACTAAGGAAACTAAGAAGGTTTATAGACAATAATGTCATAAAACATGCAAATTTGTTAAATGTACAGCCTATTCTTTCATTTTATGGGCAGACCAGGATGTTAGAGGAGTCTTTCTCCAGTCTCCCAATCCCTGCCTGGTTATTTACCAAAGTGATCAAAGTTCCCAGGCTCAAAGTTCTGCTTTGTCTCTCGAGGCTGCCATGTGAAGGGTTTTGATGTCTGTTCCCTCAGGCTTCAGCCTTGCAAACTTAACAGGGGTTCAGGAGCTAAGCCCTGGCCTTTCTGCATCAGCTTGGTCAATTGTAGCAACTCCCTGCTGGGAGATGTGGGTTTGTTCTGCTGGTGTGGCACAAACGGGAGAAGAAATCCTGAGAAGGCTGGGCTCGAGTCAGCTGTGATGGATGGGCTCTTCTAGGTCCTGTGCCAGCTTAGGCAATGATCTGTACCAGCTGGGTCGGCAGAAGGGATAAGCTAAATACCAGGAGAAATCTGGCTGCAGAGCCTCTGTGTCAGGGCTTGGAGCACTGGGTGGTTTAGCCTCTGTGGGAGGTGCATAGGAAGAGATGGTGGTGGCCCAGGATGACCTCCCGTGGTGCACAAAGGTAGCACCATGGAATAAATCAGTCTGGAAGGACCTCAGGAAGTCTGTGGTCCAATTTCCTGCTCTAGTCAGGGCTCACTTTGATCTTAGGTCCAGTGGCCTGGGGCCTTGCAGGGTTTGTAAGGTTTGTAGGTGAGCACAGAGCAGCTGGGTGGGAAGGTGGGTTTGCTGGGAGTAGCTCCTCTGCCGGCCCCATGCAGCGTGCTCCCTGCCTCGCAAGGCTGAGGGGCTCCTTGGTCACCGCGCACTCCTGCCCTGTGCTGGAAGTACTGGTGCTGGATGCCTGCCACTTGCGCAGGCTGCAGAGGTGGGCAGGGCATGGCGGGGCGTCCGCTCTGCCAGCCACGAGCTCCTGGGTTGTTTTCCTTCAAGGAAATTTTGTGATGTCTCTTTCTTGACAAGCATGACCTGAGCTGGGGTGCGAAGCGGCTGCATGTCCCAGGGCAGGCGGTACTGGCATGCAAAGGGGGAGAAGTCTTGAGGGACGGGCTTCATGGGACACTGTGTTGGCCTTAACCAGGACACAGCCACCCCATCCACCATGCGATGTGGTTGGCTCGGGTGCCACTACCCACCTCGTCCTGCCTGCTCAGCCCCATGGTGGGGCAGCCGGCACTGAGCCGCTCCTGCATCTCGCCTTGTTAAAGCCTGTTTTGCAGGCTACGATGTCACATGCCACTGAGTGATCTGGGGACAGTGTCACCCAGGCCAGATCTCAGAGGGTGTTGTGCTTTGATCTTTTCTTTTCTTCCCCCCAAATGCAAGAAACCACAAAGACTTCAACTCCCTCAGAAATTGCCGTGAGATGAAAATCCTGCTGAAGAACAATAGCTGCAACATGGTTAGAACATGCTTTTATTTTTGTTCCTACGTGTTTCGTGCAATGCTAGGCTGTGGTTATGCTTGTGGAGCAAATAGCTCATTCCCTACTGTTACCATGTGGCAGAAGCACTTCAGAGATGTGAAAGCCATTGCAGTTGTATGTTGGTTCCCATATGCCCTGAGCCAAAAACTCTTCCTGTTTCAGCTGCCCTGAGCCCATCAATGAGTTGGGATAGCAGGGACCTGGCCTGCAGAACCACTTTATCCAAACTTCTCAGGGTCTGTAGGGCCGCTGATAGTTCAGAGTGGGATCCAGCCCCGCACTGAGCACCAGTGCAGACTCTTAGGATGATATAATAGCTCAGCATAGTGTACATTTGACTGCATTGCAGTTCTTGCAGAGGCACTAAGTTAAATCTAACGGCATGAACACAGCTTATCTTTAAAGGTGTTTCTTTTAAAACTCAGAATTCTGAGTATGGCCATGTCAGGTGCCGGGCTGTCAGCTGGGCCTGCCCCAGAAAGTGCGTTTGCCACCCCTGAAAACCCTCGCAGGAGGATGCGGATCTGATCTGTCGAAGATGACAAATCCATGTGCTCCCTATGGAAGTTGTTCTGCTGGTTGCTTGTCACCCTCACAGTTAAAAATTAAGCTAAGGAAGGCTGTGTGTGAGCTTATTACACTGAAGTTATTGCTTTATTTCTTCTATAAAATCTCTTGTAGCCTGGGGCATTGGTACGTTGAGCATTTGGCGGGGAGACGGATGAGCCCCCCATCTGTCGCAGGGTCAGCCTGGGCTCGCTGGCCCGCGCACCCTTGCATCAGTCTCTCTCTTCTTATTCCTTCCCGCGACCCAAACACCATCAAAGAACACTCCACATCCATAAAACTTAGGTTAATTGTAATCACGGACTTCACAAGGGAGTTACGTAACCTACCGAAGCCACATGCGTAAAGCACCACCTCTGTGGCCGCCGGGGCCGGCACCAGAGCCCTGCGCGCCCGTGGCTCAGGGCTGGCAAACCCCAGCTTTACCCTGGAAGGTGACCCTGGGAATCCCAAAAAGCACAAGGTAAGCTGCTGTTCTGCCTTCTGGATATGAGCAGAAGCAGAATATTAACCAGTCTTGAAAGCTTTTGTAGGAGAATTTAGGATCAGGCTACCTCGGGGGAACTGCCAGGGGAAGAGGGGGACAGGGACAGCATGCTCCAAACTCCATTTGCTTGGCACTTGCCTAAGTAAGTTCCCTGGAAAATGGTGAAAGACCGTTCCAGGTGTCTCCCTGAGTGATATGGGCAAGGCTGCACACAAAGCCTGCGGTGGCAGCGGGGCTGGGAGGTGAATGTCCCAACCTCAGGGCATCCCGCTCCGCTGCAAAAACCAGCAGGCTTTGCCGCCTCCCAGCCTTTCCTCCTGGATTTGAAACAAACATTTCCTTTTCTCAATTTGTGGCAGGGAGGGGGAGCTTCAAACGACCACATCGAGCTGAGACTTTCCAGCTCCCCTCCAACAGCAAATGTTCCCACCCCGTACCAGGCACGCCAGCCCTCACTCCCGATCTCGCAGCTCCACCTGCTGTTGCTGTGCTCATCCCAAAGTGGGACTGCAGGGCGCGGGGCGGGTGCCTTTTCCTCCCTGGAATAAGGGTCGGGCTTAGATTTACTTGCCCACCACGAGGGGCTTAAGGATTTGAGAAGATTCGTGTTTTTGTTCTGCACCAGGAAAAAAAAAAAAAATTAAGTCCTTATTCAGCTGGAAGGAAAAGCCCAGCTCTTGCTCCCACCAACCAAGTTCTCGCGGCAGCGGTTTGGTGGCCCTGGGGTAAAGAGGTCCAGGGCACCCTCAGAGCCCTCAGATGGCTGGATGCTGCCCTGGGAATTCGCCTGGACCCAGGGGTGCGGTGGCTGGCTCATCCTGGTAGGGAAGCCCACAGCAACCTCTTTTCTCTGTGCATGGCCTCAAAAGGGGCAGCTGCTGGAGGGGCTGCAATCAGACCTCCCTCTCCCCCAAAGTGCAGTCTTATAGTTTGTAGTCAAATAGACAAATCCCATCACTTTCAGGATGATGAGAGTGATAATTTGGGAATAATGTGGGGTTATTATTTTCCTCTGAGAAAAGGCCAAAAGTATTCGTATGTATGAACTAGAAAATGCTCATAGGTTTTTTTTTTTAATTTCATTTTCTCACAAGCCCCTCTCCCCCCAGCTGTTCAGATTGCTTCCCTGCCAGATAGTAGGAAAATTTCAATAGTCTGTTTAATTCCTATCTTTATTATTTTTGAAAAAGTAATAATGAAAATGTTACAAACATACCTTTTAAAATTAACCTTCTCCGTGCTCTGATCCAGATTTTGAAAATATTTTAACTTCTTAAAATGCAGAGATGTGCTCCATGCACCTTTTCCACTGATGCTGAATAGTTTCCTCTATGGAAGTGTGAAAATACCTTCAAAGTTAGCCCTTTCTCTGTTTCCCATTACTAAAATAGGGCTAATATTCCTTAATTCCCAAAGGGTTTTGTCAGGATAAAAAAACCCCAAAGATGTGGAGCTGCTCAGGTACCACAATAAGGTCACCCAGAGCATTCCCTTTGCAAACAGCAAAAAATTAGTGCATTGACAGATATCACAAATTCCTTTGGACAATAATGGAAAATACTATGCCTTTCAATCGAGAGCAACCTGGGCAGAGTGCATTCATACCCGTCTGTAGCCTGCCACCCTCCTAGCTAGTGTTTGCTCTTTTTCCCTGCAAATCTTGCCTGCCTCTCCAGCTGCTTTTTATCTCGACTGCTCCAGATGTTGTGGGTAACATCTGCATGGTGCTCCTCTCCTCTCTCTATAGGCTGCCACTAGAGAGCACCCCCAGCACCTCTCCTCTGGCTGGAAGGTATGCACAACGTAAAGGTCCTAGCCTCTGCCAAGAGGCGAAGGATAAAGAGCCCTAAAATCCTTCCTGCTCCTAAAACATCTGCCAGCTCTGCCAGAGGTTAAACAGAGCCTTAATCCTGCAGGAGCTTTGGAGGGGTTTTTTTTTTAAAAAAAAAAAAAAAATCAAGCTGCTGAGAAACTTGAGGAACATGGGATTTGTCTTTTAGGCAATCAAGCATTAGGGAGCAGCACTGCACAGAAGCCTGCTGTGCGTTCGGACTCGACTTCATCTACTCAAATGCTGAACAAATGCCAGAACAGTTTGGCCAGAGGTAGGCCCTCCCCTGCACACAGATTTAATGACCAGGCTTCCTTCCATCCCATCCCTCAGATGAATTGGGGCAATTAGCTGGTTGGTTACTCATGTGGCCAAACAGTAGGACTTGTCTTCTGACTAACTCCAGGCTAACACCCACTGTTGTGGAAGAAACCCACAAGTCTCTTTATAGCTCATTCACCGTTTGAGGACCTTGAGATGTGATATTGCTCTTTTTTGTTGGCATAAAGTTAGTTGTCTTGTGGGTAGTAATACCAGCTGATACTGGTACCAGTAAGAGAGCTGTTTCTAGAGCTCTTTTTACTCATAAGGAGTTCCTCGTCTCTCTTTATGGGAAGCTGAGCAAAGAGTCTTCTCAGCAGCCCGCCTGCTGAGACTGAGGAGTAGTAAACCATTAGCCCCTGAAAGCCTCTTGTCTGCTCATTCATCTGCCTTTTAGTCTGTGTCTCCATTCAGTCTGATGCTGTGTGCTTTATAGAGGCAGGAAACCTAGAAAATATGAAATCAGAGGTCTGGTCCAGTCAGAAAATGAAACTCTGGTCTGGCTCCAGCGTGTTTTGTGGTTGATGTAAAAGCCTGAAAAGCAGGAGAGCTCCTGGCTGTGCCCCAACCTTCATGAGCCACAGGGAACAAGCTGTTTGGGGTGGGTTTAGGTGGTTTCAGTCCAACTGAAAGGTTAGAGGAGCTGGGGGTGCTTGGGGTGGATGTGTTGGCATGTGCCTGGGTTTCCACCAACTCCTGCCTCAGGCCTGTGCTTTTCTGGGGTGACCCTGACTGCAGAGATGGAGGCAAACCCACCAGTCAGGGCTGGGTTCATCACTGCAGCCCCACTATAGCAATAGTGGGGAAAACAGGACTGGGAGGAGTTGCTGTTGTTGCTCCACACTCACCTGTTAATTTTTTAAGCTCTGCAGATCAAGCTGAAAGCTCAACAGTTGCCTTGAACATGCGTGTGCGTGTGAGCACCTCTAGGCAGCCCCTCAGAGCCACTCGCTATGGCCCCACTCTCCAGCCTCACAGCAAGTCCTCGGCGTTTGTGTCAAGAAATGATTTGATTAATGAAGTCAAACCTAGGCAGAAATCTGTTCAAAGGCAGCCTTTCCGCCAGAAAACGTCTCCAAAGGCCATGAAAAGGAGCTGATTTTAGTAGCTGGGAAAACAGGAACATATGCCCTGACATCTGCGGCAGGGACGGTGTTGGGACCGGGGTGCTCCTCACAGCTGCAGCCACTGTACGGTGGTGTAGCACGAGCCCCCATGGCCTTGCTGCTGATTTACCCACCGTGGTGGGCAAGCAGGGAGCCGAGCTCTGTGTTTTGGCAAGAAGGGGCAGTTTTAACAGCTGCTGAAGTCTCCAGCCTAGTACAACCCACATGGAGGGGACCCTCCTCACTGTGGATTGGGTTGGGGGTCAGGCACCAGATGGGCATCCCGGCAGGGACAAGGCTGCTGCGCCCATGGAGGTTTCCAGCTCTGCCCATCACCAGTGGGCAGGACACAAAGCTGAAACACCAGGGAGAAAGAGTTAAAAACTTTCTAACGGAACTGTCAGCATGGAGGGACAAAGTGTCGTCTCCAGGAGACTCATCATCAGGTCAGACCATCAGGCAGACATGCACAAGTATATTTGGTCCTACATTAGGGATAGAGCAAGCTGGGGACCTCTGGAGCCATGTCTCTGCAGTCTGGTGATGCAGACCTAAGGCAGCATTTTATTATTTTTTTTTTGCACCCAGACAACTTGCCTTCTCAGCTCATCAGTTGAAGGATTTTCTGGGTCGTCACGGACTCTCTGCATGGCCTGCACCACGAGGCCCTGGGTCACAGCGTCGCAGGTGTGCTGGTCCCCGGGACAGGAGGATACAGTGGGGGATGCAAGGTGACATATCTGGGACCTGTTCCCTGCAACTAGGTCACCTCCTGTGAAAGCAGAAGCGACTCCGGGCACAGATGGCAGGTGGGACCTGGGAATGACCTTGCCTTTTGGTCATTTTCTCATTTCCAGGCTGAGCTGGGGACTGCACCGCAAGCAGTTCCTTGGTGACATATGCAGCCTGGACAGAGCTAGCTGTGGCCAGGCCGTCCCTACAGCCATGGGGACGGCTGGGACAACCACTTGTGCAGGTCAGGGCAGAGGAGATGGAAATAATAGGGATGGTCTGTGACCCCTTTTGCTCCCTGGGGCATTTGGGATGTGTTCAGGCGTGGCCACCTCCCATGGTAGAGGTGCCAGCCTTGTGTCACGGTGTCCCTGCTTCCAGAGCAAACAGACGTCTTGCCACGGCTCACCCCGGGAAGAAAGTGGGTCCCTTTCTCCTCTCCTGCTCTTCTCTCTCTCTGTGTCATGGGCTCCATTCTTGGGAGGGGCATCCCTTAGGAAAGGATGGGTTGACACAGTCCTCTCCACCTCTCAGTCATCAAATTCACATCAATGTTTTGAAGGAAAGAAAAAGAAAACCATCACTGGTTGCACAGAAGCAGTTGGAAATGCTGCAACGGCCATTTAATACTCACCAATTTTACTCATGTCTAGTTATTTCTGGGAAAAGCTCAGATAATGCAAGTAATGGAGGTGCTGATCTCAAATCTGGCCTTAGCAGGCAGTTTTAAATGCTTTAACTGAGCTTAAAAGTGGCACTGTTTTCTCTTGTTCGAAAGTGCACTTAATAGAAGTTACACACATTTGAGGACTTTGCTGGTTGACTACAGGTGAAAGAAACACACAGGCTTGTATTACATTGTTATGCCACATAAGCACCTTGCATAATTACCTTAGCCCCAACATCATTTTAATTATGTTAGAATTAGTGCAAAGAATTTTATCTGAGGCTCATGTAAATATTTTGTGCTCTCAATACTTTGATGTGCCTAGAAAGAGATTACAGTTTGCTTTGATAATTAGTCTGTTGCATGTAGCCAAAAATTCATTACAAACACAGTTAATTAAGTTGTCAACAAAGCTTTAGTCTCTGGCAAGTGAGAATAACTCAATAATTTTGTTTGGCTTGAGAGGGGATTTTCGTTTTATTGCTATCAACCCCGGCTGTCCTTAGGGGCCCGTGGCAGAGCGGCATTTCCCGGGCGGCTGCGCGGAGCCGCACAGGACGCGGTGCGTGTGGTGCCACCCGGGACCGTAGCACAAGGACAAGGAACGTCGGATTTGAGCCGAAGCAAAGCGGGTGCCACTCTGCGGCTCTGTGCCACAGAAGGCAGAGGCGAACGGGGGGGTCCCGTCCCGGGACGGGGGAAGCAAGAGATACTGGTGCTTATCCCCATAGAGTTCTCTGGTCCTCCTGCGGGATGAGGAGCCCAGGGCCAGTCCTGAGAGGTGTGGAGAGCATCCTTTGTACCTGGGCAGATGGGCTGGTGCACTTCTACTGACTGTTCAACTTGTGGGTCCAGACAGGGACCAAGCACCCTCAGATGCTCCAGGAATACAGCTCATGTCAGGTAAGCAAGGTCTTTTCCCCTGTTGCAGGATTTCTTTGGGTGGACTCCGGCCCAGCACGAGCCCTCTGTCCCCCCGCAGCACCCTGCCCCGGTGCCACCACCATGGTACGGCGGGAGCACAGCCCCCTCCGGAGACAGAGACCTCTTAGCACTGTGAGTGCCCTTTGAGCTGGTGTGCCATACCCCATCCTTCGTGTCTGAGAGCTGCAGCCGCCGCTGGGCTTGGTCCCGGGTAGGTGACGGGGAGCCCCAGGAGGAGCGTGGGTTTGGGGCATCACCCAAAGACCAAATAACTGAGTACCTCCAAGTGACTCATTTCCATTTCAAAGAACTCATTTGTTTTATCTGGCAATTAGCTTGCACCCTCTGTAGAAAATGACTCCGTAAATACAGCCGAGCTCCCGGCCAATCTCCCCTTTTAAATATTTTTTAAGTGCATGATTAATACACTTTCCCAGCCCCTGTCTGGGACTGCGCGGGGAGGTCAGGGAGCAGGTAAATGAAAGAAAATGGCTTCACTTGGCATTGACTAGGCTATTAATCACTGCCCATTTTCTATAAATCATGGCAGATGGCAGAAACAGGCAGGTACTCATGGGAAATGACACACTGTGCATGACGGGAATCGCGGATCGCAGCAGACATTGGGAAAGAAAGAGGTCGCTCCTCGCCGCACGGTCCCCGGCAGAGCAAGGCCACTTGCACCGCACCTGCGGTTCACCTCCGTGTGACAGCTCTCCCCTGCAAAATCAGCTGCAAAAATTTGGAGGAGCCCTGGAAAATTCCCCGTGTTGCAGCTGGGCTGGAAGGGCCTGTCTGGGGATGCCTCTGTTCCCATCAGGTGTGGAGGCGGCGGTGGGGAGGGTTTGCAGCTTGCGGGTAGTGAGTGCCGGGGAGGATGAGCCCTGACTGCTAGCCTCTTTTAGCCGCTATGGTGAGGGATGCTTTTAACTGGAGCAACAATTTTGCGTGTAGTAGACAATAAAACCCAACACTGAATGCTCATTGCTTTGCCTGAGAGTAGATGCAGATGGGAAACGTACAGGAGGAACTTACACTGATAGAGTGAAGAGGGCAGATAAATCCTAAAATGAGTGTGCACTTGGCAACAGCTTTCATCCAGGCCCTTTACATGCTGTACTCCTGGTGGATCCCCTTTGCATGCCTGGGAAATGTGGGTGCTTCTCCTCTGGAGTGGGTGACCCTTTGCTAATACTGTCCTGCAGCACTGTGGGAGTCGTGATCCCAAATGTTGGGTCTGCAATGAAACTATAGGAGCAGCTTTGGGTGGTGGAGAGCAGCTACTTTCATGTGTGAGGACAGACAATGGTGTATGTATAAATGAATGAAAAGAGTATTTTATATGGAGGTTGTATGAAAGATAAGTCAAATACGATTTATGGGCTCTCCTCTCCTGCACATTGCCAGTCCCAGTGAAACTAGTTGGAATAATCCACTGTTGCAATTGATATTTCTTCCCCAGGGAATGGGATTTTTCCTCTCACCTCTCTTTTTCCACCTGAGAGGCACAGGGGTGCGTTTTTCCCTCCTTAGAATCAAGGAGAGCTTATGTTGAGCTCATCAGTTTTGCTTTCCCATACCCTTGTGTTCCCCTGCTGACCCTGGCCAGACCTGCAGCTGGATGCCCTTGGTGCTGCTCGGCAAGGAGAGCAGCATCGCTGCCCGCAGCGACTGCTGCACCACTCTCACCTCCAGCCCTGGTACACCACAGCAGCAGCTCCCTTTTTACTGGCAAAATAGCTGGAAGAGCAAAATGGTCCCATGTCATGCAGCTGCAGCTGGGACTCCCAGGTAAGGCACCGTCAGCTGGGAGAAAATGGTCCAGAGTGGAGATAAACAGGGTCATCTGCTCCAGGTCAGAGTCTGTCCTGTCAGGAGGGAAAAGAACGGACAAAGCTGGGGGGTGGACACTGTAAGTGGATTTAAGACTGGTGAAGGACAGCTCACGTCCATCCTTATGAAGGTCAGTATGGAGAAGGTCTCCCTAAGAGACGTGGTGGGTAGTTGAGTGTGCCATGGTGGGCGTGTGCTAGTGGGCTGGCAGAGTGGACACTGGGCGAGGGACCGTGGGTGCCACAGGGACTTGCAGGGTGACAGAGCCAGAAAGCGTGCTGGGAAGAAGATAGTCCTGCAAGCGTGTGACCTGCAAAGGAAGAAACAGCCTCAAAAGCCAAAAGGACCCATAAAGAGAGTGCGTGGGAGATGTGAAGCAGAAGACGTGAGATCCGGAGCGGGGAGATGAATATGCCGTAGCCAAGAAAGCTTCGCATTCTAAGGAGCAGGCGGGGTGATGGAGAGGATGGCATGGGGACTTCAAACACCAGCTGGGTGGCCCTGGCGCTTGCCGAAGCCATCTTCCCCAGCCCAGGAGCTGCTCAGGGACGTCGCGTGGCTCCCGCTGCTCCCGCCAGCGCAGCTGGATCGGGTGAGGAGGAGGGCTGGTCGCCTCCACAGGCAGCTGTGTGCAGATGTTTTCCAGCCAGGGAAGAGCAGCGAGGGCGTAGTTTGAAAGGAAAGGGAAAGATTGTAGCGGGACCTGGAAAAAAGCTGCTGCTGAAGGAGACCCTGCTCCCGGGGGCTGTCTGCAGCAATGCAGGGTGAAAGCCCTTTTTTCGGCTTCGTTCCACTCAATATATTGTTTGAACCGGATGTTTTTCACCCCAGTCTGGCCCTGCTTGGCTGTGCTGAGCTCCCCAGCTGCCCCGCATCCCCATTGCCCTGTCCGTGGCCGGGCTAGAAAATCTGAGAGGAGCTTTGTGGGGAGGGCTGGGTCCACCACCCCTTCCTGATCCCCCCCCCAGCATCCCTGCAGGCCTCACGGGGGCCTAATATTTGTGCGTGTGTGTTTTAACACGGCATATGGTCTTCATTACACGCAGACTTCTCACTTCCATAATTATACCATGATGGGAGTTCCTGTCAAAGCCATAAAGCAAATTCTCTTCCCCCACCCAGTCCCTCCACCCCCACCAGCCCTCCCCATAAAACTCGAAGGGGTCTCCAGTTTGCAAGGAGAACGACCCCCCCCTCGGCAGCCGCACCATTAACCCTTTGCATCCTCCATTTTGGCAGCAGTTGGAGGAAAGACCGGCTTTCCTCGTCGGTGCTTGCTGACCAGACAAGGGGAAGGGGGTGTCCAGATTTTGGCCCTGTGAGAAAGAGCGTAGAGAGCTGGCGATGCCGAAACCATGCCGGGGAAGCGGGGAGGCAAGTGGCAGCCTAACCCTGCGCCCTCCTTCCTGCTTTCTGACCGTACGTGAGGCGTCCCGAACCCACCCACCGCCGAAATACAAGCCCCTCTGGGTAGTGTATGGCAGCTGTTTAACAACGCGCTGCAACACTACCCTACAGTTTAGGACAGGAAATTAAGGCGGCTGTATCTGCAGGGGGAATTTAAGTACGCAGACTGCAATTACCTGTGCCGGAGTTTGGCCAGAGCCCCGCTCCTCCGAGAGCCGCTGCGGGGCCGGAGGCCAGTGGCCAGCGCTGGTGTTGCGGGGTCATCATGGCTCCTGAGTCTGCGGGCAGCCTGGGACCGCATGGGTCATGCCCAAACCTTGGCTGGGGTGGTTGGAGGCAGGAAAACATGGAGAATTTATGCACAAGTGGGAAATTCAGCTTTTTCAGGAGGGTGGGGGCTGCTGCATTGAGATGCTGCCAATTCAGGTGCCTGTTTGCTTGGTGAGCGACTGGAAAATAGGCTTGGGTAGTCCCTATTTGCACTAGAAATAGCGAATATCGGTGGGGGAAACTTCTCCCAGCCACGCCTTGCTGGCCCCGAAGCCGGGGTGCTGCGAAGGGGCAGGAAGGGACCCACGGCCCCAGTGCTGCTCTGGCCGCCGGGCCCGCTGGGACGGCCGCGGTGGGTACGGGCAGACGGGCTGCAAAGGGCTTGCCCGGGCGTCAGGCGAGCGATCCCGCCCAGCGCCGCGCGCGCCGCGGCGGGAAAGGGCTGGTTTCCCACTAGGTGGTAGAGAAGAGCTTGGCTGAAAATCCCGCGGCGCTCACAGCCGAGCAGCGGGGAAGGGGAGGCGTATCAAACCAGAGGATTTGGCCGAGGCTCCAGCAGGCTCAGGCAAACCGGAGGGCGGGGGGGGAGGCAGGGAGCGGGCCGGGGACCGAGCCGGGCGCGGGTGCCAGCGAGCGCTGGGTCCCGCTCGCCGCCAGCCGCCGTCCCTGCTGCGCCAGGCACAGGCGGCACTTCTGTTTCGACTCCTGCGGGTGTTTTACGACGCTTTACTGACTGGTCTTATGAAAGTGGTTTGAAATGGACTGTATCTACTAGAAAGAAAGCAAGGCAGTCTAGCATTGCCACAGCCCGTCAAGGAGCTGGTGAGCTTTGCCTGATGTCCACACCGCACGTTCAGTTTTCGCCACTGATGTTAACTCCCTGAATCTTCCCTCTTTCCCCGCCCGGAAGTCACACGCATCTGCATTGGTAGCAATTTTAGCCAGGTCCATGTGAGTTATTCCAAGGTAGGATTCACACCCAGCCTGGATGAAGAGACAAGCAGGTTGTCGGGACAAGCCCTGCCACCTCAAGGAGGTGACATTTCCAGTTGAGATCTCCAGTGCTCCCAGTGACATCCCGGAGCTGGGATTCGCAGTGGCCCCAGGTGACTGGTGTGCCTGTGCTGCTTCAATGCGCCCTGGAAGGGCAGAGGAGTGGCAGAGACCTGCAGAGGTCCTTCGGCCCGAAGGCAGGATCAAATACACCCATCTCCTGCCAGACACACATTTATTCATCTGACTGGTTCTTAAAGATCTCTAATGGGGGAAATTCTGCAGCTTCCTCACAGTCTGCATTACCCTTATGGTTAGAGAGATTTTCCTGCTGTCTAACCTGGATCTTTTTTGCTGCACTTGGTGCCCACAACTTCTTGTGCAATATACCCTGGGCAGGAAAGCAGTATTTTCCCTTTTCACTGGAGTGTATTGCATATCTGAAGCCCACTACCACACCTGCACTCAGAAATCAGTGTTTCCTGATCTATCCTGTATCCCTCGCACTCATCCTCCGTGTGCCCTTCCCCGTCATCCAGATCTTCCTTGAAGTTCAGGCTCAGTTTGCAAGTGGGGCTGGGCAAAGTGGGAGATGCAATCATGGGTCAGCACCTAAGACCCTTGACTCCTACTAGACCAAAGACCAGATGGAATTTTCAGTCCCTGCTTACTTCAGTTTGAGCTTGACAGTCTCCTTTGTGGGGGTTCAGAGCTGGACCCCCCGTGAGAGGCTCAGGCAGGGAGTGAGGCACCAGCCTCAGCATCCCACACTCTCCCCCGGCTCTAGTGTATCGCATTTCGCCTTAGGAATGTTTGCACTATTTAAAACAGTAGTTCAAAGGGGGAAGAGTGACAGGTGCTGCGGACTGGGGGTATGTCAGGAGCCCATCACTCAAATGTCATGCTTGGATTTATTTTTGCACACCTCTGTAATTCAGAGAAGAGTGGAAGCGCTGGCTCTCTTTCTTTGAATTATCTGAAGCCTGAAAGGCCGGGCTGCATGTGACGGCACAAAAGCAGGGACTCTCTCAGGCTCCTCTGGGCAAACTGGATGAATGAGAGCTGTGCAGCTGAGCAGTCAGGGCTGGTCTCGTCCTGGAGAGCTCATGATCCCAGTGCTGGGCTGGGATGCATAATGCTCTCTCAGAAGCCTACGTTTCCCATGCAGTGAATTTCCTAAGTATGATAGCCTTGTCTGGGATGGGGTGTGACGAAGGTTTAATCCAGCCGAGAGGATGTACGAGTGATGTGTTTGAATCTGTAGGTACCTCCAATTACTTTGGAAGGTCCCTGCAGCCCTGAGGTGGTTGTTTTCATGGCATGAGGATTCAGAGGCAATACGTCCTGCACTTAGATGTCCAGGATGAGTGATTAAATGGAAGTAGCTTGGTTTTCTTCATATAGGCTCTTGGGAACAGTAGACATTTCCTAATAGAACCCAGGAGATGGTGGACCTGAATTTCAATCTTTTTTTGTCAGTTTGAAGGAGGCCTGAATACGTAGTATTAACTTCCCCAGAGAGAAAGGTCGCCTCTCAGGAATATGTGTCTCATGGGTCCAGAAGGAAAATAAACTTTGTGGTGCTATGAGGCTGCAGACTGAACTGGAGGGCGTTCAGCTCCCAGCTGGCTCCACGTTTCTCAAACAGCGGCTGTCTCGTGTGAAAAGGAAAGGTCCTGGAAGCCCCATTGTCCTGTGCTAAAATACGATACCACAGTCCCCATGTGGTGTGACTCCAGCTAACACATACTGTGCCAAAACACACTGTTAGAGTGAGATTTCCTCCAGGAGAGGCAGAGCTACAAGCCTTCAGGTTTGAATGGTGATAAAGTGAGAGGAAGGAGGGTTGTGTGCTTCAGGAGCAGGATTATGTTGCAAAGACTTCTCTAACCCTAATCCTGCAGGAGGTTTGTGCCAAGGTTTTTCAGAGGTGCCTGGTGGGCTTTGGGGGCTCAACATGAGCTACCCTGAAGCCACAATACAGCCAGGCAGAGGAGGGACATCTTCGGCACCTGGTGGCTGAGCCCCTTCAGACTATGCAGCTCCAAGCTTTGCATTTGGGTCACAGAGGAGGGAAGTCTGTGTCCACAACCCTCTGCCCATGAGGGGATCGCTGAAAGGTTGGCAGTAAAGGCTCGTTGGGGGATTCAGTAGGTTTCACTTCTTCTTGACCACAGTTTTCACAACTGTTTCCAAAGCTCCTATTCCTGAGAGCGTTCCTATGTGCCCACACACTGAGTAGTCCCCCCTGGAGCACAGAAAGAGATGCATTTATTCAGCTTAAATTTTAACCTTCAAATCTCCCTTGGACAGGAACAATATGGAACAAACAAAACTTGTGTCGAAACACACTCCTCCTCAGTGCTATATTGACCTTCCAACTTGTTTTTCCTTTGGAGAATCTTGACACACTTTGTTGTTTAATGCATTAATCTTCACAACATCCCAGGGATGCCAGGAAATGCTGTTACTTTTGTCTCCCTCTTGTTTTTATGGATAGGGAACCAAGGCATAGATCAGTTAAGTGTGTTACCCGGAGGCAGGCAACAAACCTGTGGCAAGGCAGGACCGAGATCCTAGGTGTCCCACAGGCAGCTAAATGCTTTCCAAAGTGCTTGTTTTGCACCTTTTCAGAAGACCCAGAGACTGAGCACAGAGGGGCACGAGCCAGGGTGAAGAGGGTTCTGAAGCGGTGCAGTGTGTGTTGTTTTTCTAGGACGATTTCTTGCTGGGTGCTATGGGGATGGATGAGACCTAGAGTTGAGTGAGTGGAAGGTTTGGGTTCAGCTGAGGGTTTTTTTTTTCTCCTGCGAGAGAAGGTCTGAGGCTTCTGCTGGACATTGTTCACCTCTCAGCATGGAGGAAAGCTGGTGTCCCCTGAAAATGGAAATCTGCAGCTGGGTGATTTCAGGGTGTCCCTGTCCTCTCGGTGTGTTACCAACTAAAGCAACGGTTTTGGGGAGATGGCTGCTTTACGACCTTGAAGCAGTCAGGCAGACCTCCAAGCCCTGCTGCTCCACTCTGACACAGTGGGACTTCTCTTTTCCCTTTTTAATTTTTTGAAGTAAGGAGCTTTCCAGACAGTTTTAACATCAAATGTCCGTGCTGGTGGGAAGGGGGCGGGATGGGACCCTATATCATTGTGAGTGCTACTGGACCCCCCAAAAGGCTGAGAGTTTGGAAAACATCCGCGCAGTCAGTCACTTCCCTGAACTATCTGTGCTTCATGAGCCTCCAGCTCATGAATCTTGGAAGGAAAGACCTTCTCATGAGATTTGTGGTGCATCCAGTCCCAGCTAGAAATACCACAAGAAAAGCCTCTCTTGGGGAGATCCCAGCTCTAACCAGGAAATGTAGAGTGATGTGAGAGCAAGAAAAAATCCAGATGTGGCCACTATCTGCTTTATTTTTCTCTGGGAAACCAAGCTCTCCTTTGCAGAGTATAGTTTTGTCAAGCATCATTCTCAAGCATATCTAACCTTTGCTTTTGCCAGCTATAATTAAGTCAGACCCACATATCAAAGCTCTGCGTGTGTGTGTCTGTGTGTCTGTGTGTCTGCATGCCTGTGTGTGGAGACAGCTTCCAACAGATCACTTTCTGTTATTTTTCTGCGAACAGACCGAACGGAGCTGCTCACTCCCACATTCAGAGAGAGCTCTGGCCCAGACAGCTGCCTTGGGAGAAGCATGGGCTTTTCTCCTGTTGGGCCAGTGTTGCATATTTGAATTATTTTAACAAGCAGAAGTGCTTAAACATTCCAGTTTTTCAAAGTGAAGCAATTTCTCCACCACCAAGCCATGTGCGGTTTTTGTTCTCTTGCGCAGTTGAGGAGTTTTCTTTGCAGTGTTACTTTGCTTGAAGTCCCAGGCCAACCTGGGAAACACGCAGCTTAGTTTAATATTGAGGCAAGTACCTCCTTCCTTTTCAAGGAGGCTAGCTGGTGTGAGAGACAGGTACCCACGGGGCAGGAGACTGTTTGCTGCATTTTGGAGAGGTTGGTGGTGGACTCAGGCTCTGAGAGGGTATTTGCAGGGAAGGAAAACCTGAGCTCGCCAGGTAAGTGCAAACCTGAAGATGAGTTTGGGAGGTGTGCTGTGACCTCAAGTGATGTTGGTGCTTGCAGTACTGCTGTGCCAGCTCTGCTCTTGGTGTGTGAAATAACTGTGATGTCCAGGCTCTTATGGTGCCAGGGAGCAGGAGGGCATCATACACATACCCACACACAGCCAAATCTTTATTAAACCTAAAAAAATCATAAAACTCACCCAAGTATTTGCTATTATTTGTTATGTTTAGGTAGGGGGTAAATACCCTCAGGTTTTTGGCAGCTCAGGCTTATAATTAAAATTAATAATAATAGGAACAACAAAGTGGAACTGCTGGCCATAACTCCCCTCACACACTTTTTTGAGTGTGTCCAGTTGGCCCAAACCAAAAGTGCTGTTCCCCAGCAGAAATATTCCAACACTTACTCATCACATACAGAGTCGAGAAGTGCCTCCAATTCTCTTGTTACCAATGAACATCAGCTAGTGTTTCTTGCAAGTTCAAGTGCTTGGGCAGGGAGTAGACTAGGGACTGAATTTCTATGTGTGCCTGAATAACGTTAAAAATGGATTTTACATGATGGCAGAGCCTTAGTCTGGGGTTTCTCATGCTTCTCAGATAATGGCTTCCAAAGTCGAAACCCTTTGGGTTACAGCTTCTTCTGGTAAGTCGGACTTCGAGTGAAGAAGTGAATGTATCTTGAACTATCAGAAGAATAAGAGATGGGGATCATTTTTAATTTGTAAAAGTACATTAAAGTATTCCAGGTAGGTAGCCTTTGTTGTTGCTAGTCCTGGAGATCTTGAAAGCTTCTGGCTACCACGCAAGGTCTTGCTTTGCTACCTCTTGCAAGTGGAAATGTAAAAATTGCCCAACAATTAATATAAACCAGCTATTAGGCCCCACAGCGAAGACCTCTGAAAGACAGCTAATTAGTTCTCCAAAAGCTGGGAATATTTGATCTGGAGAAGCATCAAATAGTAAGATCTCCCCTGTAGAGCAGTAATTGCTATAGAGCTTCTGCAATGTCACTTTAGTCCTAGCACTGTTGTATTGGTGGATGTTACACACAGAAGGAAAATTCAGTTTTGACTTAACCCCTTGGATTAACAGCAGGTACAAATTGGGGTGGCATTTAACTCCGTCTTCTAAAAAGTCATTTGTGTGTGTTTAATGATTTCTGTTTGTTTTCCTTTGCACCAGTCTTTTAACTCCCTCATTCTGTGCCTTGTCACCCATCACCACCCAGCCTGTTGTTACCCGGCGTGAAGCTGGCACGTGGAAACGGCTGGAAATAAGGAAGGCTTAAAGGACCATGTGCTACCTGGTGGGTATTGCTCAGCCATGCAAGGAAATCTAAGAGCTCTGAAAAATAAGAAAGATACATGTGAAAGCTGATGCCTTTAACCATGGGGGCATCTCCTTTAGGAGGTCACCGTCAGCATTTTTCTTCGAGGCTGGGGCTATCTGTAGGTCCTTGGTTACAGGTGCCTGTGCACTGCAGGGCGGTGGTGTCAGTGGGAGCTGCTGTGCAGCACACAAATCATTTCTGATGAAAATTAAATACCCGAAAAAGAAATTCCACTACCAATGGTGTGAGCAAATCATGCACGAATGACTAATAAATAGCACCGCAATCTCTCCTTAAGCTGTGATTTATCTGTCTGGAGACTTAGTAAAGAAATGTTCCTGCTGTTTGCACAATTTTTATCATGGTGCTGCCTTTTGATGCTCTCAAGCATCAGAAACCTCTTTTCCTGCTCTGGCAGGCCCATCAAAAGCCCCATGTGCAACCCCTCCACTGTGCAGTGCCAGATGCCTTGGCTTTGCTCTCCCCTGGCCTCACGCTGCTGCTCTTTGCCGTGGCGAGATGCCCGGGTCGAGGTCTGTGACAGTGGGTGAGGTCTCTATGCTCTGCCTCATCCTGCTTTTCCATTTTCCAGGGTCATTGCATCACTGCGGGGGGCGCAGGTCACGCGCGTGTCCCCTCCTCCCCAGGCAAAACCCACTCAAGTCTGTTCAGACCAGTAACATACAGAGCGCGAGTGGGTCAGGCTGTTTTGGGCAGAGCTGTGAGACCAGTAGCTCCTGCTGGAGGGGTCAAAGTGAGAGGTGGGACCATGACCCGTTTCACCAATACCTGGTGTTGAAATGTGCCCCGCTCTGTGTTTGGGGATTTAGTCTTGTGGTTTGAGGGGACCAGACCAACAGCCTCTACTATCACATTACCTCTTCCCACTGGTCACCCTGAGCCCCATCATTCTTCAAGTGCTTCCTCATGGGGCTCATGCCGGGAGCTCACCACCCCATGGAGGCTCTGTTTGGGATTGACACCTCTTTAGAGACAAGTACTTTGGAGATAGGTGCCCCACTTTGGAGATCAGTGTCCCCGGGATGATGGTGGCAATCGTTGCTCCACACTACGGCCAGGTACTTCTGGGTGCTGCACGCCACAGCCCCCAGCTCATCCCCGCTGCCGTCCTGGGCTTCTCCCCCCGCCACCCAGCGGCTTTACTTGGATTTTTGCTCTGTTCTTCTCTCTGCACACGTCTGGGTGCGAGGGATGTCTTTGCTCTTGCTAAGCAAGGAGGTGCTTCTAGTTTTCCTTATGACGGGTTGATTGGTATAAAGAAGATAGAGAGAAGTAAGCAGCTGAGTGGTATGGCAGGAAACAAGTTATTTTAAAAATTAAAAGTATTCAGGCTTCCCTGTCCTCCTCCTGGGAAGTGCCAGGGAGGCTTGTAACGCTGGCCCCAGCCCTCACCTCGCCCAGAGCGGCAGCGGGATGCAGGCTGGCTGCTTTGGTACCCAAAGAAAACAAGCCGAGCATTTTCTCTGAAAATACCACGTTTCCTCACCACTCTGCGTGTGTTTTGCATCCTGGCAGCCTGTGAGCAGGGCAGGGAGGTGCAGCCATGCTGGTGACGGCTGCCCCAGAGCAAGGGCAAGAGGCAATCTTTTTTTTCTCCGCTCTTTCTTTCTTTTAGCTGAACGCCTGCACTTTGCATGGCCGGCTTAACAGTCCGGCACGTTGGGGGTGGCAATGCTTGGAGGATGCTGGTGTCTTGCTGGCGTTATTGGATGATGGGACCCTGCTGGTCTCTCTCTTTGACACATGAGATGTGACAGAAGCATTTATAGCTGTTCTGACTCAGCCCTGAAGCACTTCTGCCATCGAAGTGTGGACACAAGCAACTCGGGATGATCAGGAGTTTGTGCTGGATCTTTTCTCACTGCTATCTGGGGTAAAAAGTCTTTTGCTGCCAATGAGGTTGATTTTCACTCTGACAGTAGTTCACCCTGGAGAATATATAGCTTTATGTGATGTGTAAAATTAGGGTATGATGTAATTTAGAGGTTTCTGCCCTCTTCATGGGATGCACATACTATGCATACACGCCCCTTTTAAACAGCAGAGTCTTTAGAAAATCTCAGTGCTCAGAGCAGGAAATGGGAGGGAGAGAAAGGGGCTTGAGGGGAGCAGCTTTCATGGCCCTTTGCGGTGGTAGGACAGGGGATATCTGCACTCGGGTATCTCTCTTCGTCGGTCAGAAGTGCCTCCAACCCTGAGCCCCCCTGCACAGCCCCAGCTGAACGAGCGGGTCCTGCCGCTCATCTTCCTCCTCTCGCCCCACGCCCCCAGAGGCTGAAGGACCATCCCAGGGACCTGCCACGTCTGTTGGCTTCACACGATGGTCCCAGGTCTGCACACAGGAGCCACGCTGCAGGTGGTCTGTCGCATTTCTGACTGCGGGCAGGTCTGCGGAGGATGAAACCCTGTGGCAGCAGCGCTGGGAGCAGACAGGTCCAGCAGAAATATGGTTTGTCTCATGAAGGAACGGATGGTGGGGAGGGTCTTCAATAATGTGAGCCAACTCTCATGGTGACATCAACCGTATTGACTTGCTTGAAAGTGTTTGCAAAATACCAATCCTCTCTGTTAGGACCTTCAGGAGTACCATCACCCTTCCAGCATCAGCTGGGCAGCAGCCAGGGCTTTTGGAAACCGTCACGTGGGCTGTGACCGGAGCTCCCGCTGCCCAGCCCGTGCTGTGGTCATCAGCTCCCAGTCCCTGTGGGGTCCTGCCCTGTGGCACCGCACACGCGTGCTCATGTGCAGACAAATACACACGACTGAGAATGGTTGAAAATTTCCTGCTTGATGTCTGCTGTCAGAAAACGCTGCTCTGCTAAAATCGAACTATCCCATGGGAGTGTGTCAACTCGGACAAACATAAGTCTAGGGGAAAAAAATCAAAATAAATCATTTCAATAAACTAAGCTGCCAGCAGTCAGCTGTCAGAACGGGACATTTCAAGTTTTCGGTCTGAAATGACTTCTCTTTGGCACGACTGTGCATTAATGTATACCACAGTACAAATTCTTACATGAAATAATGCAAAATGAATTATGAAACAGAATTATACTATACAAATCTGGACTGGAATAGAAACATGGAATACTTGAAATATGAAATAGACACTAAATATAAACATAATGAAAAGGAAAACATATAAAAGAAATAATCCAAAAATGCAAACAAATGTTTCAATTGACCTGAAGCGAAGAGCTTTCAGAATATTGTTTCATGAGGGATTGTTGATGAACCTCATTTTTACCTTTCCAATTCAGTTTTTAGTCTTATGTCAGAATTCCTGGTTGGAGAGAAACTCAAGGCAATAGATGCACGAAGATTTGCATGAACATACACAGGTATAACTGCATAATCTTTTGTTCTGTTTGTCTTTCCTTCTTTTTCCCATTCTGAAAACTGAAAATGTTTTTACTTTCTATGACAGGTTACTTACAAAACAATCAATCAACTGACCCAGTCATTTAGGAGCATTTTTGGCCATACCACGGGTGCTAAGGTGAGCTGTAGGGCAGGACAGGCAAGGCAGCGCATCTCCTAGTCTGGCCCATTTTTCGGTGGGCTGCGGCTGAGTCTTGAATCTGGAGTAAATCACTCTGCAGCCTGGAAAAGCTGCAGAATCCCCACTCTTAGCTGGGTTTGTTTGACATGTGTGTCTCCACGCTACCTGTGAGCACCCACACACACTGGGATGTCTGGCAAGGGCTTCAAGTGCCCTTTTTTTTTTCCTTCATGTCCCAGCCCGGGCAACCACAGAAAGTCTAATGGTAGCACCCACTCCGCAAAAAACACTGATAAAGCTAAGACATATTATGGACTTTCTGGAGACCCCATGTTATCAAGATGTCCTTCTTTGCGAAACTAGAGACCGAGGTAAAGAGAATTCTGTCCTCCAAGTCTAGCGCTTAGACATCTGTCTCTGCTGGAGACGAGGAGGGTGTCTCCTGCCCACGTCTAGGCTGGAGGCTGGTCCGGCCACACAAGGGAGGTGGGAGTTTGATCCAGTGGTCTGACACACCTCTCCTCTGTTTCTCCACAGCTCTGGGCTGCATCATGCCCTGTCCAGTGCAGGACGCTGCCGTTCGCCTGGGTAGGTGGGGAAGGTTAATCCTCTTTCCACTTTTTGCTTCAAGGAGGGCTTTGGCGACCCGCAGTCCTCCTGTTGGTCCTTGGTGTTGGTGGACCTGACCTGCGTTGCAGGCACGAGCAGCAAACTCGGTACCGACGTCTCGGCGCGTGGGAGCTTGGGCATCGTGCGTGCGTGGAGGAGGCACGTGCAGCTGCTGAGCTTTTGCAACTTTCCTGCACGGCTCAGGAGACACGGGTGCTGCTTTGCCAGCCTGAGGAGAGGAAGCGTTACCTTACCGTAAACGAACGAAAGTAAGAATGGCCGAAACCTGCATCCAGCAGTGACTCCCCCGCATTCCCACAGGTCAAGGGCAGGGTGTCTATTTGAAGGTGGATGTTTCCTAATGCGCGGTCGTTGGTAACCTAAAGCAGGTTTATGACAGAGCCAAGATCAGGCATTAATGCAATAGACTGGTAATTCAATCGCTTTATAGAAGTTGATCTGTCCTTTTTATTACAATTATTGTCAGCCCGGGTGTTTCGTTCCATCACTGAAAATAAACATCATTTATCATACTTGTAAAGATTAGCCCCTGACAGCTCCAGCTCTGCTTTGCATAAATGTGTATTAATGTCGGCTCTGTCTGAAGTGGAGAGAGAAGTCTATATTTCACAAGAATGATTAGACAGTGTCACCACTGCTTTAAGTAATGTCTTATCATGACGGATAATCAAACTGTGAAAAAACAACAAAAAAAAGGCAATTTATTGCATATGCATTTTTTGCTTTATTGGGCTGAGAAATAGCAATAGTTTTGCTGCCGCAATACTGAGATTCGTAATGTCCAGGCTCTGGTCTGGTGACGCCGCTCTGGGTTTCAGGAGGCGCGTGGTGTCGCAGCTTGTCGGCAGAGCTGGGACTTCCACCTCTCTGCGAGGCTGCCTGAGGCTTCCCATTCGAAGACCCAGCAGTCTACAGCTTTGCCAGACTTTTAACGGTCCGTGCCCCGGGCTGAATTGGATTTGGAAAGTTTCAGCTAAAATGGTGCCGTCATTTCTGAGTGTGAGATTAGGGGAAAACATGATGCTCAGGCTAAAATATTCTTACGGACAATTTCCAGGGAAGCTCTAGGCCTCCTGGACCTTGGAGCAAGACCTCAAAAGTTGGCATGTGCCTACCCTCAGGTCAGGGCTATGCCTTTTGCTGCTCCCATCAAAATGCACCCACATGGGGCCAAGGTGCTGCTTTCAGTCAGCGTGTACTTCAGCGATGTTAGAGCAGCCGAACTCTGCATCTCCATGAGCTCAGTGGGTGCTCCAGCCCCCACCCAGTGTGCATGTGCCACCTCCCCGGCCTGCGTCCCCGGGCTGCAGGCGTCAGTAGGACTTTTCTTGCAATTCTGCTGGCGACTGCGTGTCTGGGGTCGCAGCTGACAGCAGGGACCCTGTTCTGGGGCTCGAGTGTCCTCGCAGTCAACATGGAGGGCATCTGCCCAGCATCCAGAAGGATGAGGAATAACTAAAGACACAAGCTGAAGTCTTGCTTTTTGCCAGTTGAGCCGGGACAGTGCCAACAACGTCCCCTTGTATGTTGAACTGTGCGTTCGCTGGGAGAGAAACGCACATGGGCACCGATGCCCATCACACAACGGCTGTCACTCAGTCAGCTGCCTGCCATGCCGCAGAAAAACAACTCTGCAACTTCCATGCAAGAACGTCAGAGCTGAAGAAAAGTCTTTCTCAGCAGTACCAGGTTTGGTATTGGGTCTAGTTTCACCCGTTTTAAAAACTGAGGAAATGAAACCAAACCCCATGTGTATTTTCAGGCGTCGTTTTTGGTGAGCTGGAGAAGTTTGAGTACTGCACTGAAAATGCTTCTGTTTTCTGGACATCGCATCTGGGTTTTGTGGAAGCCCAAGTAGAGGTACTTGTGTGAGAGTATTTGCTTTCATTGTTACTGGTTTTAAAAAGTTCTTTCCAATGTTTATGTCTTCAGGGGGAAAAAAAACATCCAGCAACTTGGAGGCACGGATCCTTAAAATCAAATGTCAAATAAAACATTTGATTTATAATCTTATCATTTCTAAGCCAGCCACCTTATTTTGGAAGGCTTGTGATTGAGATCAGCGTTAATTGAAGATGACGCCTTAAAATTAGCCCACTGTGGAGGTATCTCATTGAATCAGATCCTAAAGGAGCGATAATACATCAAATATCATATATGAAAATAAATAAACCTCCTCCCTGCATAACTAACAGCTACTTCTGCTATTAAAACTAAAGCATTAAAAGCACTGGAACTGTACTGGGTGCTTATATCGCTATTTTCTCCTTTCTTTTTGAATGTCAGGGCCAGTTTATTCACTTTCAGGTTATAGCTGCCACCAGTTTAACCTCCTCTGCTCTGGTTTGGTGCTGGTGGCGGTGCACAAAACAACTTTGCCAAAGAACCTGAAACTGAAGCTTCGCTCCGGAATAAAACTGAAAAAACCCACTCAAAGGCTGAAAAAACCAAAAAGCCAAGTGTCTGCCTCAAAGTAGCCTGGGTGAAGGAGCCAGTCGTCAGTGGTGGAGGGAAGGGGTGGGTGAGGACGGCACTGAGACCATTAGCCATCGGAGCAATGCTGATTTTAGCCGACGGTATCAGCAACTGGCACTTTTTGAAGTGCTAAAAGCTTTGGACAGAGATTACCATGCGCATATTTCAATTTCCCTTAAATCCAGGGAGATTTCCTCTTACAGCGTGCTCTCTCTCTGTCTCTTTTTTTTTTTTTTTTATTCAGCTAGATTGTGCTTGATGGGGACTGTTAACTGAATGCAGCATATTATATATTACTTCAATAAATCACCGACAGCCGAAGCATTCAATATCTGCAGAGCAGTAATCAGGGGAAGTCTTAATCACACTTTAAATGGTTTGGATTTATGCTCTGCTTTCCCCGGGCTCCTGTCACTGCTGGGAAGACGCGGAGGCTCGGCTCCGTGGTGGCCCGCCAGAACCTGGTCCAGGGCTTGTGCCGGGGCTGCAGTGCTCGGGCCAGCGGGGAGGAACGGCCACGGGGTTATTCCTGGAGCTGTCTGTAGCTCTGCAAGGGCCTCTTTGGGTTGCCAGAGGATTTGGGGTAAAAAGGTGTCACTGGCAGCGTAAACAGCTGCTCTTATTGTGTTGAGGCTGCACAGATGTGTGGCAAGTCCTGGCTTTGTTTTGGCTGAAAAAATGTATTTTAACATAGGATTTTGTTTTTAAAGAAATCGTCAGAAAAGAGCAAACCCAGCTGCTGCAATGCTTGCTTTTTTGCTTCTCCAGCCTTTTGCATTTGGTCCAGGAGATTAAAAACACCTCCTGGATTTTTGTCGGGGAGTGGGAGAAGCAGAAAGGGAGTGCTGGCTTAAAAAAACCCCAAACAAACCACAAAAACCCTAAGTATAATTTTTAGACAAATTGATTTATGGTTGATGAGCTGACCCACCAAGACATTCCATGAAAGCAAAACTTTCCTGCCGGGGGCCGCAGGCGCGAGGTGCGTGTGGGTCTCGCAGAGGTGGGTGCCAAGTGTCAGCCCACCGGCAGCTGCCGGCAAAGGTTGGGAACCTTCCTCCCCGGCACCGTCACACGCCCGACCTTCCTCTTCCCCTTGCAACGATACGCAGATGTGCATGATGTCATCTCTCCTGGCTATGGGGAGAAAAAGAGGAGAAATCAGAGCGGAAAACAATAGTCCTTTTTGGGGGGAAGCGATCCGTTTTGGTTAACACCACGCCCTGGAGCAGGGCAGCCCCCGCGAGCGCGGCCACCGGGCACCGCTGCTCGCCAGGGACGTCTGGCGGGCCGGTGGGGAGGTTAACGGGCTCGTTAGCCACATCTGGCTGGGAGAGCCCTGCGCGGGCTGCGGCTGGCTCTTCCAGCTCAGAAATACTTTGCGGGCCCCTTCACTGGAGAGCGTGAGCCTTCCCCCGCCCCGCGCTAAGAGCAGTCACCCCGCCTGTGCCGTAAATTACTGCTCTCGCGGTGGAAATTTGGACGAGACCCAAGCAGAGCCGAGAGGCAGCAGCTGAGGTGGTTAAACAATGGTCCTACACAGAGGAAACTCTCCCCTAATGGTGGACTTAAGTTCCAAGGAGTTTTGGTATCTGACTGTTGGGTTCGTCCCCTCCACCCCCCCTTTTGTTTTTCATTCAGGTCCATGTTGTTCGTGTCTCTTAATAGGGCATCTTTCATTATCATTATCCCTAATAGTGGTTTATTGTATTAGTTACAGTTAATTTAAATGTTACCGAAGCATTGAAAACAGATTGCAGATGTTTTGAAACAGATGTTATTTTAATGTTAAAACAAAATCATGAATATTTATGCATCATTATTGCCTGGGTTGAATTAGACTCTTTAAATAGTAATGTATGGGCTTAACGTCTTTTGAAGGAAACGCTCCAAAAAAGGTGAATGGAAAAACATTGTCATATAGAGATGTGTAAATCATTTCTTCTGGCATACTGAGTTCTCCTTTATGAACAGTCAGAACTAATTACTGTTATATTACAAAAACAGGTAGTGTTCTTGTTCTATAACTGAAGTTAACCTAAGACAAAATTTTTGGCTCAGAAACACCTTTCCAGCTCTCTGTTTCCTAGAGAAGGGGCACTCCAGCTCCCCGCAAGCAGACCTAAAGCCGCAGGAATATTTTGAAGTGGAGTCATCATTATTAAAGCAAAATAAGGTGAAGATGATGCAAGCACACAACTCACTTGGTGTCAGTCTTTCCTACAAAAACACAAAGAGGGTTTGTTAATGCCACATGCAGGCTGTCTCTGTTCGAGTCGTATTTCTTTCTTTATGGAGATGAAGTTAGTCTTTAAGGCATCAGCTCAAAACGGCCCTCCGTTCATTACAAAGTTATTTGGTTACGGGTAGGTAACTCTAAATGACATTTCTACATCTCGCACTTTATTAGTTGATCCTAGCTGCTAAATGACATGGAGAGATCAGCACACTATGGAAGGGGAGTTCAGTGTGTTTTGGCCAATTTTGGACGGGGTCCAACCTTCTGGAGTTGAAAATTTGATGATCTTGCGCACCTCCCCTGGGGGGGAGCTCGGGGCGGGGCACGGGTGGGGGTGGAAGAAGAAACAAGAAAGTAAGAGGAGATGGTGAAAAAATTAAAAAAAAGATGACTGTAAACACAGGGGTGATTCCCTGCTCCCCGAAGACACAAGCAAGCACTTCTGTTGCCTGAGACGAGTCTGTCCTGTTTAGAAGAGGCGCGGACCGTCCATTGCCCCGTCAGCACTGACCCTGGGGATGGAGCTGGCATGGGAAGGCTGGAGGCAAGGGGACAGGCTACCACGCAGCCTCCACCCCTCTTTCTGAACTTTGCTTGTATCCACTGGGAAGATGTGCTCTAACCTGTAGCATCGAGCCTTTTTTTTTTTTTTTCCCCTTCAAATTTACTGATTTGGAGAAAAGCCCTGAGTCCTGAAGCTGGCAGAGCTCCTTGCCTACAGGCACAAAGCCCCAGAGCAGATGGGCACACATTTCGGCTAACCGCAGTGGCAGTTGTTGAGCATTAGGGTCTGTAATCTCATCCAGGCACGTCCGGGCAGCCGCCTGTGCTTCTGCCTCGGCCAAGGGGAGCAAGCATCGCCCACACTGCTGGGGCTGATGTCGACCACAGGTGACATCGCACTGCTGCCGCAGCGCACAGCAGGGTTTTGCCCCAAGGACTCAGGACCTGCGTTGTCAGGAAAGGACAGCAGCGACGTACGAACCTTTTCAGCTTCCACAACGTGATCTAGGTGTGGGGGAGTCACATGAAATGTGCAAAAAAGCTGCACATCGCATTTTGCTGTCACATGCTGTAGCAGCCACGACTGCTGGGTTGGTTGGCTGGCTGAGGGATGGCCAGGCTGCAGGGCTTGGTTGCGTTGAGGTCCATGGAGCACCACCAATTGACTGCGTTGAGGCACCTGGGTACGGAGCCCTTGCAGACTCATGGAAATGTTAGAATGTGTTTCGATTTCCAGAAATTGGTCAAAAAAGTTTTCTATCGTGATCTCATCTCTTGATTTTAAAAGCCATATTGAGAAATGACATGCATCCAAGTGATGTTCCTTCAACAGCTTGGACTTGCACTTCCACTGCTTTCAATGTCCTGAGGATCACAGAAAGCCGGGTACAGTACATAACATTCAGTAAGCTGCCAGAAAGAGAGTTCATTTAGTTTGATGACAGATTAATACTGATTCACAAATTAATTTTGTCTCTTTGTATATCAAGGGTGTCCACAACTTATTTAATTTGTAATAAATATAATTATAGAAATGAATGAGCTATCAAGATTTTTAAAGTATGATCCATCAGTGTTGGCATAACTTGTAATCCTGGTCATTATAAATAAAATGGGTCTTTTGCAATATGGAACGCAATTTTCCCTGTAGTTTGTCTCATTATTTTCTGACATGAGGGTTAATATTAAATTACAATGCCTTAATTTTCAAATCAGGGCTCAATTTGTAAATAAGAGGTTAATAAATAACCCTTCCAGCTGGAGGCCTTATTGTGACTTCATTAAAATAAACTTTTAAATGAGATATTTGCCTCTTGGTTGAAGCAATGATGGTACCAGCATTGTCTCATCCTGTACATTGCAAAACAAAAAAAGAAGCTTGCATGGCTGCCAGAAAACCCTATCCAAAGGGTCATTGTGCCTCCAATATTTTCATATTGTCTTTTGAATGTCCCACACAACTGGCTTATATCCTGACTCGCTCCATCTCCTGCTTCTGGACACACGGAGCACGTACCGAGCTGTCCTTCGTTGCATGTCACCTTGAGCACACTGTGAAGGCTGCAGGTGGTTGGAGCTTGCTGTCATGTGTTGTGCTGTACCTCTTAGTGATCTTTCAGTTGTCCGTCCTACCTGGTGACACAGCTTGTAATTTCTGAGTCACTAACTTCAGACCTACACACGCTTCTTTGTCTACTTTCTGCTACACTTTATGTGATGCTTGTGAGTGTGTCTCCCATCATGACTTTCAGTGAAAAAAAAAAAAAAGACTTTTCTCAATAGGTGCCCAATTGTTCTTCACAGAAATTTCACGTTCTGAGCTGTCGAGCTGGATTTTCTCAGTTTGCACAGATGGAAGTAAAGCTCTGACTTCTCCACTGAAGGCACCTCCGACTGGCGTTGTTTGAACCTAAACTAAGTTGGTTTGGGCTTTTCCCATTGCTATTGATCAGCTTTGACAAAGGCTATTTCCTTTGTAGCTGAAAGCAAAGCAATTTATAAAAAACAACAACAAAACTACAGCTCCAATATACAGTAGGAAAACTCAAAAAACTCCAACCCGCTCTTCAATGAAAGAGCAAGTTTCTCTATGAGACAGAAGTTGAACTAAGTTGCTTTTAAGAGCAAATAGATCATTTCAAATAGCAAATTTTCAGCCCTGAGCATTGGAGAAACTATTTTCAAGAGAGACCAGCATGTTCATGTTGCTTTGACCAGATCAGACCCACACCTTTCAGCACTGGCCCATAAGGAGCAATCTCACTCTTGCCTTGCAGCTGGGAGTTGTACGTATTGGCAGCGACCGGGCCAGTGAAAGCAGCCCACATATTGCCACAGCAGCGGCACTGGTCCGGGGCAAGTTTCTTTTAAAAGGTGGCATGTCTTGCCCAGAGGAAACACCCTGAAGCTCCACGATCGTGGGACAATGGTGACCAGAGGGGACCCCTGTTTTGCCCTCCTCTCGCAATGCTGGATCAGTATCTCTATGCCTTCCCCATCCCTACTGCTTTTCTACAGGAGCATTCTGGTTCCTATACTGCTGGCCACACCCAGGCAAAGCACAGCACAGCCTCGTCTTGCATCTCTACCAAGCTGCTACGTTCACCTGCCTCCAGCAAAAATCCCTCTGAGGACAGGATTAGGTAAATCCTTGAGTTCAGTGAGATATTTCTTGGCCAAGGCTTCAGCCTTCAGGCTAGTTTTGCCCGTGAGTGCTGTCTCTCTGTGCTTTCTTTAGCTGTGAGCAATGGTAGGCTCAAAATTTGATGTCTTAAGAAAAAACTAACCACCACCACCAAAAGAAACATACAGCTCAGGCCCAGCCTGAAGACCTTTTCTGGCTTAATCATATGGGCTGGATGTAAAAAATGCTTCCAGAGCTGACACAGTGTGGTGACAGGACCCCTGGAGGGGGTCTGGACTTCCTAACAGGAGAGAAGTTTTCTCAGATGGAAGGGCTGCAGCAGCGTGAGGAGCAGATCCCGAAAGGCGCAGGGAGAGCGAGCAGCAGCCCTCGGAAATGTAGCTACAAAGTGCAGGAGCAGCTCAACCTGCCACGGGCCAGTGGCCACCGTAGAGAAGATGGTAAGGGGCGACCACTTGCCAAGGGAGTGGGGACCTCAGGGTTAACAGTCCCACTGGCAGAGTGTCTCAGCGGTTGGACCTCTCCCCCCATCCTCATACCCACCTTCCTCCTTCATACCGCTGTTAAAATATGGTCCTTCCACATTTCACCTATTTTCCCATTCTTCACACAGCCAAAGCGCTCTCCTTGGGTCCTCACATGTGACAAGACAGCTCTGTGGTAATGTAGCTAATAAGACAAATTATGCTGCCTCACTTGCACTGTTCATGCTAGAGGAGAATCTTCTTCGGTTTTTGGCATGATACCCGGTTTGGTTCATTTGAGGATTTTTTTTTCTAATTTGAGTGGTTTTCATTCAATCTAATAGAGAGCACTGATGCATGTACACAAGAGCAAGTTTACAACTGCAACCCCCTGATGGTTCTGCAGTTATTTTTATCCAAGAAACGGCAATGTCTTTTTTTAGTGGTAGTGAAGGCGTTTGAAATATCTTAAAATAAATAAACGTCCTCCCCTCCACCTATGGGGTTTATTCTGAAGGGAGAAAAGATCCCCTTTGTTCACCAGTTGTGTTCCCAAATGAACCATTTCTGAGCTCTGCTGAATCTGCTGAAACATCTGTGGACCAGCGCTTTGCCTGAAGTACCTTGTGTCAGCACTGAAAGGAGGGCTGGGAAAGATGTTTTACCTCAGCTAATCTAATTGCAACACAGTACAATACTTTGTGTGTTAGTCGGGATAATTTTAAACACAAACAATGTGGATTTTCCTGTTATAAGGAGAGATTATGCTAACCTAAAAGTCCCTCAGCCCCTCAATATATTTTACACCTTCATTTTTTTGAGATCTGCTCGATCCCAACTTCTCACAAGTGGAAGAACTTCGTAGGAAGAGTAGGGGTGGAAAACAGCTCCTCATGGGCCCCTTGGAGACATGACTTTTTCTGGTACTGATTCACCCATGATGAAGCCAGCCCAGCTCTCTGCATACTAATTTTTTTTTTTTAAAACGTAAATGACAGTTAAAACATTAATGAAAAAATGTACTGATAATATTTTAGTTGAAAATCCTTTTGATGTCACTTTTGCAAGACTACTTGGGAAGTCATGTCTCAGCCCCATGCTCTTCTAAATTCAAGGTTTAGATTTGGATTTTAAGCTGAACTTGTTAATGGACTATTAGTATGTGTTAAATTTTAGGAAGGCTTTTTGAATGGGATGAGATTTTAAATTTCCCTTCTAATTTGGGCAATTACAGGCCATTTTGTGGAAGTGCTCAGTGGCCAGAAAGTTGGCGCTCGTCTCTAAGAAAAGCCTTCTCAACTACTGTGGTGCCATTGGTGTTTTCGACACCTAGAGCACTGCCGACCTGTTCAAAGTGCTCCCACTTACTTCCAGTTAGTGATGGAAATGCTAGGATCTATATTTTTTTTTTCCCCAATTAAGTAGAAACTTTCACCTGGCTCAGCCCCAGTTTCTATACCCTGAAAACATTTTTCATACTCACTGACAAATCTCCTGACATTGCTAAGACAAGTGATCATTTCCTGAGAGCTCCTCAAGCAAGGTGAGACCTGTTCAGTTCTTGGACGGCTGCTAACGAGGGAAATTCACTGGCCTGCAGGAAGCGATTAGGATCACCATTTGGAGCACCCTCCTCAACTGGTGCTGGTGTTACAGGGGTGCAGCCTCTTGGACTGCAGAGCAAAACCCATTTTCTCACCCCTCCTTAAGATCTCCCAGATATGGAAACACCACCCACATTCTGTGTGCCTGGAGTGATGTTTAATCCCCTGTGCATTTCATGTAGCGCTATTGAATTTCACTTATCGTCATTATTGATGAGTGACACAGAGGTTAAACGATTTGCATCAAGAGGTTTTGCTCCAAAAAAAATTAATACATCACTTTTCAGTCAGTTGAGACACTTTGCTCAGATGTCAGTCAGATGGGTAAGTGCAGCAGGCAGGTACCTTCTCAGAGGGCTGCTGTGCCAGCTGGGAAATGGGGCCAATAAAGCCACCTGGAGATTACCAGGTTCTTGCTATACAATAACAGTGGGCAGAAAGGGAGAAGCACATTTGTTTCCTGCAGCTTGGCTTGAGCCGCAGAGGCTGGGAGCGCCTTTGCTCTGAGGTCTGCAGCCAAGGGCAGGATGCTGGTGTTGCCAAAGGGTGGGGCAGCCCACCTACAGACTGCAGGCCTGGGGCTGCTTCGCCTTTCCAAGCTTGCTGTGAATCAGTCCCAGCTGTGTTCCTCGGCTGCCGTTGCTGCGGTTGTCTCCACCCAAACAGGTGGCTGAAGCCCTCCAAGCACCCTGCGGCAGCTGTGCCACTGGTCCCACTGCCTTTTCAGGTGATGGCTGCTTGCCCAACTGGTCAACCGAGTAGTGGGCAACAGAGGTAACAGAGCTAAAAAGGTGCTTTTGTTCCCAAAAGCACTTTATGTGACACTCTACTGATCTAAACTCTTCAAAAACAGATCTCCCTCATACCTACATAAGCACCACTCTCATCCTGGCCAGTAACTCCTCATGGCCCCTGAAATTTTGCAAGTGGGAGATAGACACACTAGGAGACACAAAGCCCTGAAGAAAATTAGCCCTGCTTTGACCAGAGTTTTGCTTCCTTCCCTGCTGCTCTCCTCATTTTGTTTGATCTATTTTAACCACTAGCACCGCACTGTAGCGTGAACCTTGGTGCTTTGGCCAACATCCAGCTGTGAAATGCACGCTCTTCATCTGCGTGATTCCCTCTGCAGGTGTCAGGAAAGCTGTTCCTCATGCTCCTGAGTCAAACAATGCAACCGCCTGTCTGTCAAACCCTGGCAGAGGGGATGTTGGATGTTTGTATGGGCAGAGCACTCTGGGGTCCTTCCCAAAGAGGAACAGAAAAGGCAGGGAGAGAGGGTATTTGTGAAGCTTGTCTTTATCTGTAGACTTTCTGTATAGTGAATGGAGAGAGAAAGGGAGAAAGGGAAAGGGACTCCTTTAGAAGGAATTCAGAGCATCCGACAAAGCTTCTGCTGTGAGTCCTTCCTTAAATATCCTTCCGCTATGGAGACTAGCTTGGGCTATACTTAAAAAGAGTTAAGACTAGACAGCACAACCCAGACCAAAGATTTCTGTAGCCCCATACCCTGTTTCATGGTGCAGAAGCTGCCTTTCAGGGTGTGTTGCCATGCCTGCTGCTCCCTGCTGATAACACCCTACAAGTGATGGTAAAGGTGTGATGGCAAAAATAGCCTCTGATGGACAGACGTAGCAGGCGCAGAGCATGCTTTTCGGTAAGCCATTGATACTTAGAGTAAGTAGTTGAGTGCAGCAGCAAGTGCACTGTAGTTGAGTGCAGCAGCTCTTTCAAAGTTGACAGCAGGCAGGCCACCATGCCTCCTACATACCTGCCTGACCGGCCAGTGTGGGGAAGGGAAGGGAAGGGAAGGGAAGGGAAGGGAAGGGAAGGGAAGGGAAGGGAAGGGAAGGGAAGGGAAGGGAAGGGAAGGGAAGGGAAGGGAAGGGAAGGGAAGGGAAGGGATGGAACCTGTGCAATGAATCAGAGGTGCTAGTGCAATTGGAGGAAGCTACAGTAATCACAAACCTTCAGCATTTGTGAAAGCATAATTTTGTTCTTTTTTTAATGTTATTTTTATTTTTACAGCAAATGTATTTAATATAGTCATTTCAAATTTTACATGAAGCATAAATCAAGGAGAAATAAGTATATTGGCCACAACATTTGTTGTTTTGTAGCTTCTAAATTTCTTAAGTGTTAGGTCATTTTACTTACAAGTTAAATAGCTGTCTGCAAACAGTCTTGGTTGGTCATAAATTGTCCTTCCAATAATATAAAACACACCATTTATTTACAACACGTATGCTCTTCCAAGTAGATCCAACAGCTCATAAAGAACAAGAGCTCCTATGTCATCCCTACTGAGACCACTGCAATAAAGAGCTGTTGGAATGACTCCGTACTCAGTAAGTGCAATCAGATCCGGCAACAGTAGCTTTTATGGGCTTTTTCTCCCCTCCAGGAAAACCTGAGATATTAGTGTACTATTAAAGAGCTGTAATGGTTTTACCCAGAGTGGGATCTTACTCCTCCTATGCTCCTACTGGTTTTGGGAGTGGAGTGAGTTAACTCAACAAAGAGGGTCAGAATCAGCCCTGTTAAGATGGTTCATTTTCACATGGGATATGATTGATTAAAAAGAAGGTTAATTGAATATTATGAAGCTGCCACAGTAATAAAAACTCCAAGCTCTGGCTTATAAACAACATTTGTTGCAGAAGGTTTATTACCTGCTTCCAATTGGAGCAATGAGCCTTTCGATCCCTATTTATTCCAGGATGGCTGAGCAGTAAAAATGCACATGCTGGTACATGACCTCAGGTGGGCTCCTAGGAAATGTTAGCCCAGCTTAAGTAATAAATATGTTCTTACACAGGCAGAGGTGTGCCCCGATCGAACTCTAAAGTGAAATACCAGCTAAAAGCATCATTTGATCTAGATTAGAAACCCACTTTAAGTGTTTGAAGTAGAAAAGCAGTAGGAGCTGATCTGAGTCTCCAAAGCCTTTTGTCAATAGAAAAGCTCTGAACAATTTCCTTTTAATAATATTACTGCATTTTTTTTAACATGAGATCTGTAGTTCTTGGACAGTACAGAAGGGTGTAATATTTATCCAATGGATTTGCAGACTAACAGGATCATTAACACGTTAATCAACATCTTGTTCACTGGCTCAACCTCAGACTGTGCTGAGGGTGACTAGATCGGTACAAGAGATTTACAGAAGCATGGGATTCATCTCACCCTACCGGAGAAGGTATCTATCTAAGCTGGCTACATGGTGTCTCTCTATAATCAATGAGGAGAGTGACAGATGTCTTCCAGAGGAAAATCCACTCCATCCTATGTGTATAAACCAGGAAAGATTAATTCTGTCTTGGGACATGCCAATCTCTTGCTACAGGCTATGAGGGAACCCACATAGTATGGTGAGGATTTGACTCAAACGTACCTGATTCTACCAATCAACTCAGCAGGGATCCTGCATAGTGGAAATTGAGGACATTCCCTTCAGTTGCTTCTGCATGAAACTGCTAGTTCATTTGCACCAAGTGCCATGGCTGATTCACTGGCCAACTCCTTTGCGCAATAGCTGACTTTATTCCAAACTGATCGCTGTGCCCACAAAGATCATTTATGAACAGCCTCCCCACCCTCCCTTAAAGCTCTAGCCCTGTCCACACCAATCCACCTCTACGAAACCAAGTTGAAAATCAGTCTCTTGAGTACTCTTGCTGCAGTCAAATGAAATCTTTCTCATCAATGGGCTGGACTACCCTCTAACTGGATCACGACCGATGTATCTGTTGCTCACCGTACCATTGCTTCCCACCATGTACATAGGGGACAGATTAATTTCTTTCTTCAAACTCAATATTCAACTAGTCACTGTCATGGCCCATCACAGCTCTGCTGATCTGTCCTATTCCTGTCTCCTTTTGGACACTGATAGTCAACAAGCCATTTTTGCCACAAATCTTCTGGTTGCCAGCCCTTGATTTGAGCTCTTCTCCTGTGCTGTCCCTGCTGCACTGTCATCCTCCTTCAAACCACCTCCATTAAGAGGCCAATGAAAGACACCTGAGCAGCATGGCTGTGCTTGCAGCAGCACCCCGGCCTCGCTGCTTCTCTTTCTGCCACCTCCATCCCGTTATTGACTGGAAGCACTTCAAGGCAAGACCACTGCACATTCAGCAGTGATTCACACACCAGGTCTATGCAGCTTCTCACCAGCTTTTCCTAAGCACCACCAGAGTCCAACCAACTGTGTTGATGTGGCAATGACAGACCAAGACCAAACACAATTAACAATAAAAAGCAATAACAACAGGCACAAGGAATTATGAAAAAAATTACTTTTTAATGTACAAAAGGTTTATATACAGGTTCAGCATGTTACTTCCGTTTTTATGATGTAGAAAACAGCTAAAAATGTTCTTAAGATATAAATTTGACAGAACAATTCACCTACAGTACTTTTAGTAATGATGTCTTCTATACATAATATATACAGTGCTGGAATGGTTATTATAATACTTTTTCAGTAAATGAAGGAAGACAGCCACTGGAAAGTCTGAGAAATCTCAAGTCATTGGAGATTTGGTTTTGCTTTGTATTTGATCTTTTGCTAATGAGATATGAAGAGGGACTCAGTAGCCATCGTTGCCCTGTGCAGCTGTTGAAAAAGATTAGCAGTTGAAGGACACACGAAAGCCTGATCCATCTCAGCACAAAGGATGCCCAGTTGTACTCCAAGCGTCCAGGACAACATACAATGTCCTAAAATATGTACTGCCCTCTTTTCGTAAATGCAAAGGCAAGGGCAAGGTCAGTAATTGCAGAGGAATATATACAGCGGACTATAAAACGATCCCTTTAAACACAACTTTCATGGGAGACACAAATAAACAGCCAGGCACCTTGCTTCGCTTTCCTGTCCTTGTGCACCCTGGGCATCAGCAGGAGTCACGGGGGCCTGAAGAGGTGAAGAGTGGGGGTGAAAGCATCCTGTGTGCACCCTCTGCATTTGGGATGAGGACAGATGAGATCTCAGGAGGCCGAGCAGCATGTACCTGCACCAGCCATATCCAGGGCTACCTGGCAGCAGGAATGTCCCAATCCACCATGGCCAAGAACAGCTGCTGGCGTATCTGCTATCACAAAAGTTGCCTGAAGGTAACACGTGGCATTTTCATGCCATCCCCTGGTCACGCCATGAATATTGATTGCAAAAGGAAAGCAAGGGCACCAGAAAACACCTTTAGTTGTCCCTGTCCTGTGCAGGGGATGGAGTTAGATGCAGGTGAGAACATCACATTAGTATGAGGGGGAGCGGGGAGACAGGAAGGAAGGGAGTGAAGCTCTGCAGATGCTTGTTTGGTCAAATTGTGAGAACCTGAGGGGCATGTCAGACTTGTCCCCTGCCCTTCAACATATGGGGCACAAAGTATCTAATGCTATGAGGAAGGATGAGGAGAGTTGTCCTTGTCCAACGCAGTCAGAAGTTAAGCAAGGCATCCTGCCCAAAGACATGCACCCCACCACTTCCACACTTTTTTCTAACGACAGTGAAAATAAATAGTGCAACTAAGATTGACTCAGTGCCAGGTGGGACTGGCCTGGAAACAGCTGATCATTATTACAAGCAGTTATATTTTGGTGGAGGATTTGGCTTTGGGAGGCCCTGCTCCTCCCATCTCTTTCCTCAAGGATGTTTCCAAGAGATTCTCACTGACCAAGCTACTCTTTTGATTCAAATACCTGTTTTGAGACTCTCCAGATGTTTGCCAATGCTGTAGACTGCAGGTGCAATGCTGAACTGAACCAGGCTGGGTACAAAGAGCAGTTATGTATTGTAGCACAAAGCACTAGCCCAACTAACGTCCCGGGTCTTCCATGGTATATTTTTTGGATACAGCAGCTCTTTTCAAGCTGACCAAAGCTGTGGGACACATTAATGCAGCGCTGGGTACATGCCAACAAGCCTCCTTGCAGGGCAGGGTGTATTAGCTCATGCTTGGCTTCGCATCACTGCAGCCACGCGCCTGGTGTGTGCGTAGAGCCCAGGCAGAGCTCTGCATGGAGTATATTACACAGGCGAACCCTGGCCAGATAGATAAACCAGCTCCCACAATGCTGCCACAGTCCAGACCAGGCTGAAACGATCATAAAACTCTCTCCATCATCACCACTTTTGTATGTGAGCACCTTAGCACGGAAAACCCAACAGAAAGCGAAGCCATTGCAAAGCTGCGCAGGGATATGGTAATGCGAAATCTTCACAAATCTGACATTAAAGACATATGCGGGGCCCCCGCAGAAAGTCACTGCGCTCAGAGGGTGCAAAGTTACTGTGTGTGTGTCAGTCTGCATGCCGAAGCCTTCTTGCCACGGGGGATTATTTCCCAGTGATTGCTGTTCCCGGGCCTCTGCTCCACTCTGCACATGATATAAACCACGTTGTAAACACATCTGATCAAAGTGTGCATTCACCTTTTATGTGTCTCATCAATGTGTCTTTCCAATGTTTTCTCAGAAACACCACTATGTTTTTATAAATGTACATTTTATATATGCTTCTGGCAATACACTACATTTGATTTTTAAAGGAAGAGAGGCCTTGGCTACTTAACACGAAAGCATGGTAAGGCACTTTGCTGAGAAGCTGTTTGGAATCAATGCTCTTTGCAAGGTACAAAGGTATTTACGGTATAAAACAATACTGCTGGCAGAGGGCTTGTTTGGAGACGTAACTAAACCCTACTCTCATCAGAGCAGAATATATAGTATGGCTTTTATTCTGATCAAAACCGCATCCTCCCATTTCTTTCTGGGGCAGGTTGAAAATGGAATTTTTTGCAAATGTAACTAACGGAAAATGATAGGGAATACTATTTACAGGGCTGCTGGGGAGGGAGGGTTTCATCTCATCAACCACACTCATGCAGTCTCCAAGCTTGGTGGTGATACCGTTCAGTGCTCTGGGAAACCAAGCCAAAAAATAATACTAAAGGTGCACCCCTGTGGTGCTGAACTGCCTGGATATAGTTTACATAATTCTGTACAGAGACTTTTTAAAATTTTCATTTTGAATCCCTTTAATGTTTTTAATACTTATAAAAAAATCTACTCTATCGAAACAGATTATTTTTGAAAAGCACATTCATAAAACTGCTTCATACACAGCCCCTTGGATAGCGCTAAGGCCTTGTGCTTTACTGTTATGACATCATGTTTAGAAATTTACTCTCTTCCGCCAGCGTGGTTAGCATGGAGCTCATATCGCCTATTGCCATATTGCTTATTCCCGCGGGTATGGTGGGCAGTGTCAGAGAGTTTCGTGGAGTCGTCAGGCGAGAGGAATTCTGGGAGAGGTTCTGCAGGATGCTGGGGCTCAGGGTTCCCGACATCAGGCTCGAATGATCCCCATCGTCCATGATGGCATCAAAATCTATCTGGGGGGGCTCAAGACCTTGCGAGTCCACTGTGCTGGACACCTGGTTCACGCCCGGGGAAGGCAGAGCGGCCGGCTTGCTGTTCAGCGCACACTGCTGCTGTCTGACCCGGCAGTCCGCGTGGTTATCGAAGCTGCTGTTTTGTTCGTACATATGGATTTGACCGTAATAGTACATCAAATTGTTTTCCCTGGTGCCATCCGTGCACTGCTGAGCTTGCGCCGGCAATATGTCGCTGGTTCTTTTATGCACAGCCTCCGCCGCCTCCTGGCCCGGGCTGATAGTGTTTGTGGTGTGGGGAGTTCTCATGTAGCCCAGCTGCTGCACAGTGCGGAGGCCTCGTGGTCTGCTCGCTGGGCTTGGCTCGGGTGGAGGACGAGGCTGGACCATGCCGGGCGGATATGCCGGCGCAGCTGAGCCCATCATGCTCTGCTGAGGCTCAAAGCTGGGCTGGTTGGAGGTCATGATGGGCTGATGAAAGGCCTCCTGAGCCATGGGGAAGTTCAGGTGGGTCGGCTGAGATGAGTAGTTCTGCTGACTTGGTTCATGCATGACCTGGCCCAGCATCATGCGCTCACTGTTGCTGCCGACCATTAAAGAAGGGTCGGTTGCCACGTCCATTTGCTGAGGGTGAAGGTGCGGTCCGGACTTTGCTGCCATGCTGCTACAGGAAGGAGAGATCTGATTTGGGTTGCCACTGATTGCACTGGGGCTCAGCATCTGATGAGGCTGGTTATACCCTGTGTGCAAGCCCAGATCGGGGTTCATACCCGGGCCCAGGCTCATCGGCTGCTGCCGCAGCTGCATACAGTTTAGCCTCTGCCCATCCATGCCCACGTTTCTTTGCATAAAGCTCTGCTGTGTTACGTTCATACTGTTCTCTGGCAGCTGCAGCTGCGGCGGGTTGTAGTTCTGGTACTGGCCAAAGTTTTGCTTCTGCTGCACCACTGCTAAGTTTCCTTGTGAAAACTGCTGCTTCGACTGGTTGGACATGATATCAACTGTACCCGAGCTGACTTCGTTCCACTGGACAGGCATGTTATTTTTATTCATGTCTGAGGAAGCATCGAAGCTCATGGGACACTCTGACATCATGGGTCCCAAGTGGTTCATGCTCGCCTCGGCCAATGCCATCCTGCGCTGGCCAGGCAAGGCTGGAGGCTGCAGCTTCCCACTTCCCTGGAAGCTCTGCATCTCATTGCTGTACCCCATGGAAGTGCTCTCGGCTGCCGTCCCATTGTTCTGCGATTTGATGTACTGCACCACATCATCCGGCAGCATAATGTCATCATCTCCAACGGGTGCCTCTGCCTCCCCGGACATGGCTTCCATGGTGATGTTTTCACTGATGCTCAGCGGCCGGGGTGAGTAGGTGTGCCGAGCGAGGCTCCCGTCTGAGCGACCGTAGCTCTGGAGGCCAAAATTCCTCCTGTCCGCAGGGTGTGGAGGGTGGAAGGGGTTCATGCTGTTGGTGCTGTTGAAGCGGTGAACTCGCGGGAGGGCCTGAGGATCTCCGGCAGGTCTCCTCACTGGGTCACTCGCCCGCCTTGTGCAGTTGCCTGGAACCTCATGGGGAAACGCTGCAGCTGATGGGTGGCCATAGGTGTTACCATCACTGCAACGTCTGGGGCCTGGCGGGAGGCGGATAGAGGGCAAGGTGGGGTCTGGTCCATCCATAAGTGAGATCCTGTTCTTCAGGGTCATCCTCTCCATGTTTGGTAGGGGAGTTGGAGGAGGCCCCCCTGTGGCAGCAGCATACTTGGCTTTCAGCCTGTAGTGCTGAGCTGGTGTGAGGTTCAGCAGACCCGGCATCCCACTGCACTGGCTCGCCTCGCTTGACCGACGGGAGGCATCTGTTGAAATTGGGTCGTAGGAGTCGGCAGAGCTTGTATTATTGGGACGGTGCCCAAGCTGTGAAGCCTCACTGGAACGGCGGCTGGAGAAGTACGGGGAGATCCCCGATGATCTGCGGCTGACAGTGTAGGCGGAGCTGATGGTGCTTGTCGTACTATCACGGCGCTCGTTGAGTTGGTTCAGCATTGTAACCTCATTGACAGACAGCTCCATTATTCTGGGATTAGGCAGTGTAGCAGAAGAACCACCACTATTTTCTAGAATAGAGCCTGAGAGAAAGGTTGCAGGGAAGGAAAAGATTTAGTTAGCTGAGAAATTCCACTTGGAAGTGTTCTTGGTGCCGGAATACAGACAGATAAAGCCACCCCCAAACATTTCATGGGAACAATAGTGAATTTCATTTGCTGCCAGTGAATACAAAGCTTCATCTCCAGCTCTGTGTCCATGCACAAAGAGCAAGAAGGCTGGGGAGAGAAGACAAGAAGTCCCTGCTGCAGAGTCTTTGCAATGTGTACCCCACTGATTCTCAGCTGCTGAGGGAGTGCCTCCATATGGGCTTCTCTTAGTAGGAACAAAGTAGGACTGGTGTGAACAGTGCCATGGGGACAGCATGGAGCTACTACAGCTGCTCACTGGGACAGATGCACAGGAGTCAGGGATAGGAGGCCAAGAGCCCAAAAGTTGACACTCAAAGGCTCTTCCCAGAGTAAACCAAGAAACTCGAATATACTAAGCCCTGAGGTTTAGTATAACCCAGGCCCTATGCCTTGGGACTTCTTGGCAAAGTTAGAGGAGCACTGAAAGGATCATGAAGATGCCTTTCTCAGGAATCCCCAGACAGTGGAAAACTAGCATATAAAGCTGTAGGCAACAGTCAGGAGCTCTCGAATTGACAAAAGGCCTGTCAAGAGCAAGATCGAGGACAAACATCCTGTCTGGACTGCTGCTGTGCTCCAGCAATCTCCCTGGAGGCACATCAGCCCTTGGGGAATTGTCACTGCTGGAACAAACCCAAGCAGTCTTGCGAATGCCACTGGGACAGCGAGGACAGCTGTAGCTGGGTCCTGGGCAAGCCCAGGAACAAGGACACTAACACCTCTGCCTCCTTTCTAGCTGTGCAGCACTGAGCATCTGGGTTTCCGTTGCACATCATCAGACATCTGTGTTTATACCCAAGCTCTCCATTTTACCTGACATCTCTAGCCAGCAAAGGGCTGACTCAGAGGCAATAAGAAATGATCCTCCTCCAGAACAGACTCTTGGTTATGAAACCAGAGTCAAACTCTGGAGGGTCCCTACAGGACATGGCCCAGGCCTAGGGCTTACCGTTTCCTGAGATGGGAGGCAGCTTGGTGTTTCTGGCTTGTGGAGCTGGGCTCACCCATGAACAGGAATCCTTAACTGTCTTGAGTTTTTCTTTCTTGAGCTGTTCAAGTCGTTGCATCGTCGTCATGTGTTTCCTTAGCTGCAGGCTGACTGTCGAATTACCAGATGAGACCGTTGAGTCCACAACAGGAGCGTTGTCATCCAACGCCGTCAGATCTCCCAGACTTCCCCCACTATGCATGTTCATTTCTACTCCACTGTCATTGTTGTTGGTGCTGCCAAGGGGTGACGGCTCACTGCTGCATGATGACTGGCCACCAGGACTGGACTGACACATCTTGGGGAAGGAAAAGAGAAGGAATTGGGCAGCTGGAAACATGGATGGAAAGAAACGACGAGTCCAAGATCCCCAGCAGGTTCCACATATTTAGCCCTGTACCAGGCTCTCCCCTCTCTTGTTACCCTTCCCTGCTGCAGGATCTCAGCTCTACCAGAGGGCAGAGGTACTTTCCCTGGGGGGGGGAGGGCAGGGCAGCACCCCAGAGCTGGAAAAACTATGGTGGGTTCAACTGGAGGATGAAGAGGGAACAAATGTTGTTCCTCCGAAAGATTAAGGGCAGATGCTTCTCGAAAAGCAGCACGTTACCTGGTTGTGCAGGGTATATTGCAGCAAGCACTGGCTTATCTAACATAGGATCATGGCCTAAGTATTTCAGACACAACGTATTTCTGTCTTTAAAATACCCTAACATATAATTAGGTTAGCTGACAAACTTCCCAGACAGATAAAAACTTGGTTCACTCTTTGCAAACTCCCATTTGCAGATAAGGCAGATAAGCACCATAAATATTTATTTTATTTACATGAGGAATTGCACATTGAGTAGTTTATTTGCAGCACTAAATGGTCTGAACTTGCTCTGAGGTAGCTGTTGCTGATACCAGACAGGATGCCTGTCTTTGCTCCAGTCCCATGCTCCAGCAACCGTCAGAAAATGGGAGTGCTGAAAAAGCAACGTACTTTGCTTCAGGCCAAGGTGGGAGTGCAGGGTGATGCAGGGCTTTGCTCGGTAGCAGCCCTCATGGGCAGGGCTACCTGGCTCTGATGCCCTCATTGCCCTTCAATCGGGATGATAGACATTGCAATCCCAGGATTAAATGGCAAGTTGTGATGCCGGGAGAAAGGTGGCAAAGGGAATCCTCGGGCACTGTGTCTTCCCCCTTTCTGCACTCAAGTTAAATATCCCATGTCCCTCCCCATCGCTCCAAACGCCTCCGCCTCTACCCTGCGGGGGTTAGCCGGAGACAGGAGGTCTGCAGGAGACCATGCTTTATACAGTTATTTTAACACAAAGGACTTCTTTGCTCACCTTAGTACCGACTGTCCTTAGGAAGGTAGAGTAAGGAGGGTAAGAGGGAATAAAGAACAGGTTGTTAGGACAAAGACAGCATTAACAGAAAGGACCATGTTAGTAAAAGGAGGAAGAGGGGAGCGCAGAATACAACACATATTGCCAACATCTCCCCCTCTGCCATACCCCATCTTCCCTGCCTTCTCTCTTTGAGGGCCCAGATAAAAACCCCTAGGAAAGACTTCCCACCCATCTCCACAGGTTTGGGATAAGACCCAAAGGTGGGTCAAAACAAGGGGCCTCAGAATGATGGGAACCAGTGAAGCATTTCACCCCTCCCACCACCCTGACCTTAACCAGGAAACAGGAGTTGGATGTGGGCCTGCCAGGTCAGATGCTGCCCGTTAGATGTGCATGAGTGAAGTACGCAGCGTTGGACAGGGAGAGCGGAGAGAAACTTCCAACCCATGGCCCTGCCGCCAGCAAGACGGCTTGGCTGCAACCCTGGGAGTGCAGAGCCCTAGGAAAACAACCCTACACCTTCGGGAGAAACAGGGTGGGGAGCTGTGGTTGTGTCCGTGTTTTCATAGAAAAAACCCCAAAACATACAGAGGAAGAGTGTTGGAGAGAGGTCATTCTGTCCAGTGGTTCTCACACTCAGTTTATGTAACCCAATACAGAGCCTCATCACAGTAAAACTGTTCCGTTAGTCAATTAGAGACACTTTGGATGTGAAAAAACTCAATTCCTTCCCAATTGAAACATGCTGCTCATTAGTAATTTGTCCAACAACACATCCCTTAACCTTTTCTAGAAAAATCTTTGTAGCTCCAGGGCATGTTGTTTCATAGGAATAACGATCTTTTAGCCTGGATTCAAATCAAGAAAATATATATTTTGGAGCTCAAAGTCCTTTCAGCTCTAGTGAGAAATCTGGGGAATATAAGAACACTCTCCTTTGCAGGTGAAGGTCTTTTCTGCTGTATCCAGACCATACCCTGCCACACTCTGAGCTGGTGCAGCAGACCAGAACTTTGGGTACAAAGGTGAAGAGAAACATCAAAAGGCAGAAGTGACCCATGTGTTGCAATGCTCCATCTCCTCCACCAGCAGTGGTAAGCTGAGGAGTAGGTGGACTCCCTGCATGGGGTGAAAGAGGCTTGAATGTGTTTGGACCCATCACCGTACATACCTTGTTAGCACCATCAACCACACCACTACCTACTGTGAAGCTGCTCTAATGGCCAGAAGGCTGATAAAATGGTCTTTGCTTCAGCTGGTGGCTACTCATGAGGCTGTAAAGTATGATCACGGTTGACTGCAAGCTGTGTGGGCCACAGCATTGCTCCCATGTTTATTCCTGGTTTTGCTCCCCCATTGTCCCACTACAATTTTTGTGGCAGCTGGGAGTCGTGTATTGAACTTGTGTACTCCTGAGCAACCTGCTCTAGCTGACCTTGCTTGAGCAGGGAGGTTGGATTAGATGATTTCAAGAGGTCCCTGCCAACCCCAGAGATTCTGTGCTTCTATGTACGGTGGACAGGACCAAGGAATTGAATTTGCTTTAAGATACTCAACAAAAATAAAACAACTACTATTATCCCCACTGGCTTCATCAGACAGCCCACAACAGAGTTGTGCCAGCAAAACTGCTGCATAGCAGCAGCCTGGAAAGAAAAACAGTGCAGGGTGCAGGGAGGAAGAGAAAAGGGACTGCTTAAGCCAGGACTTCTGCTTCAAGAAGCGCTCATCAATCTGTGCCCTATGGTCATTGCTCAATTTAAATTAGTGAGGTAGGTAAAGCTCATTTGACCACAACACTGAGTTTTACCCACTTTCACAGCACAGGGAGGCCAAGCTCAACACTGGGCATCATGTGACCCCTATGACTACAAGGGTGGGAATTTGTGATGCTGGGTAGGAAGGTGCAAAATGTACTGGACTGTGCCCTGGCCTGTAGTTTCATCTCTGGACTTGAACTCTAGGGTGTTGGCAGGTGAAGGGCAACTGGCTGGTGAGGCAAATGGCATGCAAATGCTTCACGCCCCCATTGCATTGGAGAAATTAGGGGCTGCGTCATTTCTGCCAAGAGCAACTGCTCTTACCACAGAATTCTCTGTTTTTATCGTTTTGACTTGTAAGCAATCCTCCATGCCCCTTGTGGTGCTGTTGGCCTCGGGGCTCTCCTCTGAAACCTTGCTGCTCTGCTTGGCGCTTGCCTCATTGTCCCCATTTTCCTTGAGTGGAGGTGGCCTCGGGTGAACATCGTTGCGCTGCTTCTTCGTGACGTGGGCATCAGGCCCATGTACAGTTTTGACATGTTTCCTGAGGGAACTGGGGTCTGTGTACCGCTTCGTGCAGCCAGGGATTTTACAGACGTAGGGTTTCTGTCAATACAAGCAAATCTTGGGTTATATTTAGAACAAGCCCAAATATTCCAGGTACAATGTATGTGCCAAGAAAATACAATGAGCATAGCGGCTGGCAGTAGCAAAATGTGGAGCATTTATTCCACAGAATTCTGTAACACTGAGATCTCTAAGATGTGATATATGGGCTGCTGCTGATCTACACAGACCTGGCCAGTCATTTGATGTTGGCTAAACTCCTTGTTTTCAGTTTCTGGATTAAAAGACAGCTAAGAATTCATGAAATACTTTCCTAATATTACTTTCCCATGTATGTATTTGCTCGGGTGGCCACAGGAATGTTTCCTGATTACGGATGGGAGGGAGGTGATGTAGGGGACTGGCCATAACACATTCTCTCTGCTAAGGTGGGGTCTACACCAAGAAAATGTCTGAGACCTTCTGGATGATGGAATTCCAGTGAAACCAAACCAGACTGGATTCACCCTGCCCAATCTATCACATCACTCCAGCACCTGTCACCTCGAAATCTGTTATTGTGCAAAACAAACCACAGGCATGCAATGTTTTTTTTCAGACGATAGCACTCTAGTCCCGAATTCATGAATCATTGATTGCCACAGGAAAACAAGGTTGAAGCCATGCTTCTGAAAACAGAAATCAGCAAACAGATACTTTTCTTCTTTTAACTTTTTTTTTTTAATTGAGTTTCCAATTCCAAAGTGTATTAGCGCTGCAGTTGTTTGAGCTGGTGCTGCTGCGCTGGAAGCTCTGAATTCATCACAAGTTCCGCTTTCAGCCTCACAGCTACTCTAAGTATTTTTCTGCCAATGCACTAGGATAGATCCATGAAAAAAACAGATATATGTTGTTTGAAGGCTACCCAAAATGACCATCCCTATGCTTTTTTTCATCTGTGTTGCAATTTTGTCCAGAAGTCTAGAGTGAAAAAATACAAAACAGTATATATTCTTTGCAGAAAGCCATCATTATCACATGAAAAACACTGAAATTCTGGTTTTTATTCAAAAGCATGCTTACTGACCGATCTTGGCACATCATTTGAACAAACTAAATCCTCCTAACACCCCACTGAGGTAAATATTTAATATATTTTAAAGCTGGGTAAACCAAAACACAAAAAGTAAAACAGCTTGTTTATAAATCTCATGCAACCTTTTGGATGAGGCATTATAGAAATATTGCTGCTCTTAAAACCCATTCTTAAAGAAGAGAACCCCCAACACACATGCTAAAAAACCCTACATAAAACAGTTCAAGAATTTTTTTATAAAGATCCTTTAGGTCCAATAGTTCTGATTTTTCAGACACCAGTAGTTAGGGTAACACGATCGCTCTTGCTTGGACAGCAGACACTCCACCTAATGGGGTACAACCATCCTCTTCATGAGGCCATACCTTCTGCAACTGAACCGAGCACAACTGCTGTTTTGTTGGCATGCCTTCATATATCCCCTCAGTTATCCAGATTCTGATATCTAATGCAGTGCATGCCCTAGTGAAGTCAACAATTTAGATATCTCAGATGCCTCCCTCCTACTCCCATACACATACAGGATGATATGCCTTAGGGTGGGAGAACTGGAGAACTCCCCAGGCACGCAGCAGAACTGAATGTCTGTATTTTACCCTTGTTTAGCTTGAATTGGAGAAAAGGACACTCCAAGCCTTTGGCTGGCCGTGAACTCATGCCGCTCTTTTGTGTATGCATGGGAGAGCGGTCATGGGATGAAAGCCCTTTTTCCAGGAGTAACTTTGAAGGTATCTCCTGAAGGGATTCAAATAGTCACTGAAAGTTTAAAATGAAATAGTGCATGTGACATTTCAACAATCAGACAAAAACCAGTGTGATAATATATCCCCATCCTTGAATTTCGGCATATATGGACCATACACCTACATCTGTCACACAATGACAGAGACAAATACAAGGAACCTGGAACATCCCTCTTAAAGAAGACTTGGATGACTGACTCTGAAACTGTGGTGTATCCCAAGTAAACACTGCAAGCAGAGGAAAACATTTAGTAGGTAGGAGCCACAGTAGAGTTACCAATGGGTAAAGAGAAATATTCCCAGCCACAAACTCCTGCTTTGCATCCATGTGGTTTTGTGAGCCAAGGTCTCAGTGCAGTTTGCTAACCCACTGGTCATGGCCACAGCTGGTTGCTGGACCCTCACCTGGGCCTGCTGCCCAATGCAATGAGCTTTGCCATGAGGGATGTCATCTGTTGCAAAGAATTGTGTTAATGTTCCCCAAAAAGAGGGTGTCAAATATACAGCCCAGAGACCCATTATATGCAGCCTACAGATCTCCCACAAGTCTCAGGGCATGCCTGTGTTGCATCAAGAAGGGTTGAACAGCAGTTCAGGAGTGAGCACGATGGCAAAATGTAAGATCATGCAATGCCATGTAGTTCCCGTGGTAAGGCTCAGCTGGTCTGGTACAAATCCTCCACTAGTGGCTATGCTGTTTCTGCACCTGAGAAGGCTTTGGTGCCCTCCAGGGGAAGCAACAGCCAAGGGTAAAATCCCTATCTATTATCTGTCTTTGGGTTGTTGGATGCAGCCTGTGCCAAGTGTCACCATATTAGATCAGGGTCCACCATAGACAAGGAGTTGGATGCTCCTTCCCTACAGCCTCACCTTCTTGCATGATGGGAACCCAAAGAAGCAGACCTTCAAGTGTGTCCAAGCTCTGCTCAGGGGAAGTGAGGACTCATCCCAGATCCAGTGCAGCTCCTGATTTGGATGACTTGGGAAACTGAACCCATCAAAGAAATGACATTTAATAATACAGCAAATACCAAAATTCCACATGTAGGAACATGGGACACCAGCTGGCCCAACAGAAGGAAAACTCTGGGCTGGCTAGGAAGGATCCTGGAAAATCTCTAGGAATCCAAGCTCAGGTGATTTATGGGCAAAAAATAGCTCACATACTGCTTCAGTGTGCACAAACTGGGCAAAGTGAGTCTGTGTGCAGCACTGAGAGTTGTACCAGCAGTCTTGATCCACCCACATGAGAATATTTAGGAATGGACGAGAGATGCAAAACTGATTTAAGGACAGGAAAAAAATGCTGCAGTAATGAGAATCTTCGGTGGCTTAATTGACTTATTTATCTTATGAGAAAGAAGATGGAGAATGACTTAACACTGTAGTGTTATGAGGTGGAAATTGCAACAATGAAAGGATCCAGCACTGGAGGAAGGCAGAGGAAGCATCCAGGGCTGGAAAACAAGCGATTTCTACTACCTGAAATGTGAGATTAAATCACAACTGTCTACCTTTCAGGAGAAGAAGCTCAGTCAAACACCAGTTATTGGGAATGCAGGTTGCTGAGCAGACAAGAGGTTGCATGTGTTGTTGGTCCCTCCTGGCCTTAAGGTTAGTGTAACCTTAAACCAACTGCAAACTACCCAGTGCCAGTGCTAATACAGGTTAATTTTAACCTGTGTCCTGCTGGGGAAGTGGCTCACTGGTGAAGGACAATCCTGACGTTTGGGTTCATACCCAAACCAACTCAAATAACACTGGGATCCAGGTCATCCATTGGGTCCATCTCAGCATCACACAGCACAGAAGAGCATCCTAGACTTTAAGTCCTTATTCTGACTCCAATAGAATCTCTGAAACCTACAGAGCTTTGGTTATCACTGACTGATATTATGCCAGCAATAGAAATACTCCCAACAAACCCTTTGTAGACACTGCACTGCTTTAAAAAGCTGTCATCCGTGGCAATTGTGTTCTATTCTCCAATAGTCTATATTTAACTGTTGAAAATTAGGCTACAGACTGAATTCTTCATGGCTGCAAACACTATCACAACTTTGGAGTGTTGGTTTTTCTTCCCCTGTCAGCTAATTAGTGGTAATACAAATTTCAATTGTCGTCCGTGGTTGATTGCAACAGACCATCACAAGCGTTACAATAAAAGCAATTTCCTCTGCTCCCCAACTACTAATAGTGGGTCTTAATTAGCTAAGGTTAACAAAGCATTGCATTGTGCTCTATCATTGTACATCAAACGATGGAGGGAGTATTATTTCCAGAACGTCAGGATCCAGGGTAGCTGTTATACTACTACGAGTCTGCTCCACAGTAACATTAAACACCACATGCACAACTGTACAATCCTATTTGCACTATTAAAAATTATAAATTTGGAAAATGCTTGCTTTAATTTCCAAAGCTGATTAAAAAGTTTGCATACTTTAACATCTGTTCATGATTTCAAACATGGCTTTCATAAATATAAAGCTAATGTGGTCTGGCTCTCCAGCAAAATAAATCCTATTAAAAAATAAGAAAAACCTCTTATTATAGTAGGTTTCTTCTTACATGAGTCCAGCGTGTAAAATGTATGTTTATTGTCAGCAAAATTTAAAAAAAAGCCCTCCATTGAGCTGCGGTGAGCCCAGGCTTACCTCATTGGAATGTGTCCTGTTCTGGTGCTTGGCTCTGTCCGAGGCATTGGAAAAGGCTTTATTGCAGCCTTCGTGTTCACAGACATAGGGTTTTTCTCCAGTGTGGGACCTCAGGTGTGTCTTTAAGTTCTCCAGGCGGGAATAGGCTTTGGAGCAACCCTCAAACTAAAATAAAAAAACACAAGAGGAGTGATTAATTAACCAGAAAAATTTGATTTTCCCCCTGCCTAAACCCTTCTCATCTGTTTCTCATTCTTTCTTTTTTTTCTTCCCTTTAAACGGCTTGTGTTTTAGGGAACAACATCCACTTTGTTGGGAGAATTTGCTTCGCTAGGCAGGCTGAGAGTTTCAGCAGTGAGTCATGTTTAAGGTGCTGCTCCTTGTTGGGTACGCACCTGACTTTTCAACAAGAGACTCTTTTTCCAGCAGGGTTGAACAGCCTTCCACTCCTCCAAGGGCTCTTTTAGCAGCTCTGCTCCCTCTGCAGCTAACACACTCAGGAACGGAAGCCCTCTCCTTCCCACTCAGAGAACTGACGGCTTCTTGACAGTTTGACCAGCCTTGCCACTTTGCTAACACCAGCACTGGAAAGGCCAGACCATTCTCTAACACACAAGCAGAAATCTAGCAAGCTTTGAAGTTTCCCAAATTACAGCTTGGGTCTACTCTCGGAGGATGCTGTGGTCAGACCGTCTGACATTACCAGTTTAAAAAACAAGACTCTCAATCTTGAAGACAGATGGACTTGTGGATGATAAAACAGGCCAGGAACCTTCCTTCTGGAAGGAAACCAGCTGCCCACACAACGAGAAGGAGCAGCTTGGGAGACATGGTGAGGCTTCGGGTGATGTAGTCCTGCCACCCTCCACTCTGTCAGGGCTGGAGACTTCTCCCTGCACCTGCCCTGTCTGCAGCATGGGAGGATTTTGCCTCAAACCAAGGAGGCTGTCTTAAAAGCTCTTTGATGAAAAGAAGTGGGAGCTTGCAAACACTGGAAGAGGTTTTAAGAAATGCAAGGCTCCCTTCCAAATTCTAGCTAAATGCTGCACTCACTGTTCAGCTGGGAGCATTGAAAAGCCCATTATGCAAGCACCTTAAAACACACTTTAAATTTCAACAAGCAGCCCCTCCTGTTATAATGCACACAAGCTACAAAGTGTTGTATTTTAGTCAGATCAGTTAAACGTGTCTACAAGTTCAGTTCAGATGTGACAGGACTTCACATTGCTATGTTTGAGTCTTGGCCAGTGAAGAAATTGGTTGTCACAGCAGGTCATGCCACAGCTCAGTGTCTGATTTCCCTGTAGGCAGCTGAGTAGTCCAGAGATCTGGCCCTTTTGGGCAGAGGTCAAAGGCAGCTGCATGCAGTAGCAACGGTACCTGTCTTCTTGTGCTCCATGGGGATAGGACTGGCCTGCACTGCTAAGGAGTGAGGCAAACATGCAGCCCATGAAACCCATGAAGCACGTAGGCACAAGTTGATCCCATATAATTTTGTTGTGCTGGAAAAGAAGTAGGGCTTCTTAAGCTTCCTTTTAAGGTTTAGCATAAAGATGATGGACATAAGACAAACTGTTCCTCTCTCTTGAGATACCCAGATCTCTTCAAGGATGGTAGAAGCATCCTGCAAGAGCTGATTCCTTCCACAACTTTGTCAGGGCATGATGGATCCAGTTCCCCTTCCTCAGACAACTTTCGTTAGCCCATTTGGCCCATAGAACATGCTGCAACTTTGGCATAGCACAGTATATCCCTCTCTTCTCTTGCCCTGTGCAAAGAGTCCTTTGCAACTCAAGTCGCTTATGATTATTGAAATACATCATTCCACTTGCTGGAAAACAAAGGGAGCTCAGCATGACGCAACTCATGTGTCCATTCTGGTTTTGCTGGATACTGACACAAAAATGCAGTTTTAAGAGCAAAAGAACTGAGCACATATTTTCAAATAAGAATTTCTCAGCAAAGCAGCCTGTGCATGTTCAAAGCAGTTGTTCCCACTCTTATGCGTGGATTTGATTATATCAGTGGGAGTTCTGGCTGTCATGTGTTGAAATAATCCTTGACCAAATCCCAGGCTGCAATTGGGCTCATCTGTAGCTTTATGTACACCACAAACTTCTTGTCTGAAACAAATGGCACTTTGAAAAATCACTGCCAGACTTGGACAAGGAATGGTCTGCCACAGAAGGGCACCATCTGCAGAGCTGCCATGTATCCCAGGCAATTGGAAACTGATGGTACTCCAGTTCAGGGACAGTTGCTGTGACATATCCCACATGGAGGGACTGCAGTTCTTCAGGAGGCAGAGGAAGACTTGAGACTCAAACACCCACAGCCTTGCCATTGCTCCAGTGTGACACAACTGAGGCTTGAAAGAGGCAGGATTGTGCAGAGGTGCTGTTTCCTGCTCCATTACAGCACTGCTGCTTTTTGTCTTCTGAGTCCCTCTACCTGCAAGGGCAGGGCTAAATTTTCCCTCACTGCTCACTTTGTAGTACACCGATGATCAATACTCCTTGATACTTTTAAGGAAGATTGGTAAAGCACTAGAACTGGGCAAAGTGTTTTAGAAGATTAAAACAAAGGACATGGCCCTGTGCCCTGGGGAGCTTATGCTCTAAATTAAATGAACGCAGGGCTGGAAGATTAATAAAGGATTCATGCAGCAAGCAAATCATACATATCCTAATATTTGTAAGCAGGAGCTGAGGCAGAGCCAGGGAGGGAGCATGGCTGGAAGTGACTAATGGAGCAGAAGAGGAAGAAGATATGGGAGGAGGGCTCAGACATCTGCTGAGCAGAAAGAGAGACTCATCCCTGAGACTCTGAGGAAAGGAAAAGTGTAATGCTGACAGCAGAGGAGTTATGAAAAACTGGCAGGAGAAGGCAGGGAGCAGAGGCTATCAAAAGACAGGGGTGGACCTTCAGAAGGAAAAAGAGCTGAAGCATATGTGGAAAGTGATGGTGAACACCTCTCTCTACCAGTTCTCTGACTCTCCTACCAGTTGGCCACAGCCAATAAAGCCCACAGCTTGCTTCTGTCTTGTGCCCCCCACCAGGCATCTTTTGCTGCCTCATGTCAGCCAGCAGTGCAGTGGAGGCCTCCATGTGTGAGGGCAGATATGCGCTTTGATATCTTGAGGTTGAGGAGGAGGTGAGCCCAGCTCTCCCATATGCTAGATGAGCCTGTACCCACAGGGCTGAGGTATGATATAACACCCCATGCTCTTCCTCAGGCACTGTTTAACACTAGACACTGTGCTGCTTGCATGCAGAAGGTCTGCGGATTGAGCTCCTCTTGGGCTTCAAGCACCCAGGGGTTGACCTCACCTCTGAATTAAGAGAGCAGAGGCAGGAGGTGTTGGTCCAGCTCCCCAGGCTGGAAGGAGGATTGTGGCACACTTGGGTATGGGGGTGAGGGAAACTTGCAGCACCAGCAGCAGTAGTGGGTAATGCTGAGACATGAGCAGCTTAGGTGGTTGCCCATAGTGTGGGGTTACCGGATTTCCTTCTTGGATGCAAGCAACTGAATTGGCTGGTTCTCCACCTTAAGTGACTTCTTCTGAGTCACTCTGGATCTCTGTGGTAGACCTGAGCCTATTTTCCCCAAGGAAATACCATTTTGCCCACTAACACCTCGACCACCCTCCTTGACCACTTGCCCCATCCCCAGGGTGTAGCTTGAGAGTAGCTATAATCTGGACACAGAGGGCTGGACTGGCCCTGAGCTGGGTGCTAGCAGGAACTCTAGGAGAGCCCTGCTTGAAGCCATGCCTGTGTCCACACACACATTTCTGTGACCACCAAAGTCCAGTGTCCCACTTGCCAAGCTGAGCTGCACCATGTGTCCCCACCAGCTCACCGTGCACTTGTGGGGCTTCTCTCCAGTGTGCCTTCGCATGTGCACCACCAACATGTACTGAGCCTTGAAGGGCTTCTGCTCCCGCGTGCAGTCCTGCCAGCGGCAGACAAACTCCTTCTTCTCCCCGTGGATGTGATCGTTGTTGATGTGCTGGTAGGAGAGAAGGGACAAGCAGGTCACTCCTGGAACAGCTGACACCAGCGAAGCATGCGGGGTGCTCTGAAAGTCAGCAGTTCCTTCCCCAGTGCTGGTGGTCAGGCATTGCACCTGGGTCCCAGGTGCACAGATAGCACCAGGGACATGGGAGCCAGCTCTGCAGTCTGGTGTGTCCTGCAGGAGAAGGCGCACAGCACCCAGCACACCGGGCGCTGGTTTCAAAGCAGCTATGTACTGGGAGGCTTGCAAAAGCAATGGGGACCCATGGTGCCAGGGAAAAAGAAGCCCTCTCAGTGTCCCCTGGGCTGCCCCATGCCACTTTTGGGGAGGATGACAGAGTCATTTTTGTCTCTGTCGAATCCTCCTGTGCCACATTTACGCAGCTGGGACCCTTTCCTGGGCGGCTCCTGGAGGATGGGGGAGAAGAGGAGACAAACCTCAGTTGGACTCGATGATCTTAGAGGACTTTTCCAACCTAAGTGATTCTATGACTCTCGGACAGCCTGTGTGCCAGCCCATACGCCGGCCCTAAGACATCCACCTGCTGTCCAGTGCTGGCGGCTGGCAGGAAATGACAGCATCTGCGAGCTATGTGCCAAGGAAAGCTCGGTGGCCTCAATTACTGCTAATTATTTGGGTCCATGAAATCCTGTGCCGGGCTGTTGAAAAGCCAGACCCAGAATGGTGCCTTCATCCACCCTGGGAGGAAGACGAGGGTCTCTTTTTCACAGCCCAGGGCAGATGAAGCACTGCCGAAAATAAACAGAGCCGGAGACCAGCCCATCAGCAGCGCCATTCCCGCGGCGGCCTTGTCTGTCTGAATGGGGTCTCACTGCCAAAAATAATGCCTGTCCTTGCTCCTGTGTTTTCAGCAGACATTCACTGACAGGAAATCCTAAAATAAACCACTTTGGGTTTGGGTTTTATTTTTTTTTTTTACGGTGAGAATTTTTTCCAGCCCCCGCCTTCATCCCCCCCAGCCAAGGCCAGGCACACATGTTGTGGCTTGGGATGAGACTTTCTCGGGGTGGTAAGGCAGCATGAGGACACAAAAACACATTAAAACAGAGTCACCGACCTTCACAATCCCAGACGAATCCAGCCCCTGCCTTTTGTGTGCCATGGCCCAATCCTGGGGCACCAGGTCTCCCCAGGGGCAAGAGGAGGTGCATGGCATTCATCTGGTCCTGCAGGCACCACGGGTAAACACCAAGAAAAAATACTGTGTGCCAGGCGGGCTGGGGGAGGCTGGGTTGTGGAGAGGCTTTGTATGGGTTTGGAGCTTAGCTGCCTATGGTTCTGGTTTTATAACATGGCATCGGTGGGAGATTTTAGCCTCAGATTTTAGAAATCTGGTAAACCCCCCAGGAGACCACAGATACGCTAAACCATGTCCAGACCAGACTGGAAAGATACATCTCCTGGCTCTGTTTGCATGGGAGTCTGACTTGCAACTAAGACTACACATGGCAGTGCTAGGAGTGGGGGAGTGCACAGGCTTGCCCGTTTGGTCCTGCTTCGGCCAGAGGAAGACACATTTGTGGGAGGGAATTGTAGCCCCCCTTCAGGCTTATTAACCCCGTCTGGGCAACATCTTCTTCCCATCACGCAGTGGAGGAGCAGTTGCACAACTCACCACACTTCGGCTATGGCTCTGTAGCCTCCATCAAACCCCCACCTGTCCAGAGACTTTGCTTGGGCTTCTCTCAAATTAAGTGTGACCTTTGAGGCTGGGAGCAGCAGAAGTGCTTGCAAAAATATGACCTCACTCCTGCTGCTCCCTGTTGACATGCACTTCTCCCACAAGCACATTGCTCCCTGTGTATGGAGAATGGACCCTGCACACTGAGGTTCTTCGCACACAAACTAGAGCTTTTCCATGCATGGTGTGATGCCACCTCCTCAGAAGTTGGCCCACGACATCTGTATTTCATTTGCATGTGTATCTTGGGCATCCCAAATCCACAACCCTATGTTGCTAGCAATCATAGTACAGAAGCCTCTGTTTTTATGACCTTCCAAATTTTGGAAAATCTTGGACTTTCTGCCAAATATTTTTCTTTGGGTTTTCTCTGGAAATAAATTGTGCTGAGCTGCCTGGATCTGCCCTGCACTTTGCTTTGGACAGAGCTAAAGAGTTTTTCTTATGTCTGAGAGGGAAGTGTACAAATACTGCTGGACCAATGTGAGCCCAGCCCATCTGACAGGGCTGTTGTGGTTTAACCCCAGAAAAGCAACACCCTGTGGCATGCAGTGTGCAACCCATTGGGCACCTTATCACTCATTGGGCCATGAAAACCATTTCCAAATCTGTCCGTACTCAAGGACTTGTTGCGCTGACCAGTGACTTCTGGAAAAGGCGGGCAGGTGCTAGCCTGAGATGGAAGAAGGGCACATGTCCAAAATTGTCATTTAAAGTGTGGCCCCTCTGGGCTAAGATAATGTCTGTGTGCAGAGCTTGGGGAAACAGAGACTGATGCCTACTTGGTGACATCTAAACATGACTAAAATGAAGATACATAAAAAAGGGTAAGAGCAGACATGAGCCTTCAGGAAGAGGACTACACGTGAGTAGTACACATGGATGGCCTTTGGCAGGCTTGGAGCCCTAGTGAGGCAAGCAGCAAAAGGCTGAAAGGAAAGGAGAAGATAGAGGGTCCTGTTGTGAAATTTGCTGAATCCAACATTTTTCTGCAAGCAGCAGGGTTGCTGGGGCTGCTGAATTCCCAGAAGCTCTGGGATGGCTTCAGACAAATGGGGCTCACACCACAGACCCAAAATGAGGACTGGGAGGGTGCTGGGCTGGGGGCAGGATGGGGCTCTGACACAGATCATGTCTGATTTTACAGGCACTCACTCTGAGTTTGAGGAATTTGTTGACCTCAGAAGCGAAAGGAAACCAAATGGTGGATTCCCAGGAGAAGGAAAGCACACAAAATGTTCTTGGAATTAACTGGAACCAAAAATCTGATTAATGACTTAGTTTGGCGATCCTTCAGAGAGCAGTTTTGACGCTGGTTTGGGGACCTCACTGATTATGGAAGCCCTATTTCCCAATTTTTAAAAAATCAACCCACTTTCTATATTTTGGGCCCTGATGGAGACACTGGTGCATGTCTCCAAACTCTGGAAGTGCTCTATTTTAGTGGAGGGATGAGCTGAGCAGGTCAACAGCCCCTAAGTGATATGGCCCCACAGGTCACATCACAGTAGCATTAAAAGGCTTTCACAGCCTGGACAAGGACTGAGGACAGTATGGATGATCCCTGACCCATAGCTGGTGTAGGTGCGTGGGGAGGCTCAGTGAATACGGCCAGCAACGAGGGAAGGGCTCAGCCCCTTTCCCTATTTTCTGATCAGGTCCTTTGCACAGAGCCTCCTGTCATTGGGTTGTGCACAAGGGAGACCAAAACTGCAGCCTCAGCAGCCGAGAAGAGAGCAACATCAAATAATCTATGAGAGGCTTCTTGCAGCTAAACTCCTCAGGGAACAGTGACCTGCTTTGGCAGTGTTTACACACCGTATCTCTGATTTGCACCTTCAGTATCTCCCAGAGTGAGCTCTGGCTGTACAGCAGCTAGTGATAAAAAATGAGGACAAGTGCACAGAAACCCAAATTTATTGCTGGGGTTTCCTCCCAACCATTACTCACATGGACGAGCTGCTCTTGAGTGTCATATTCCTTTGTGCACCCTTCCCAGTGACAGTTCGTCTCATAAATAACCTCAGGCTCCTGTTTACATTCATCCTTATCTAGATCTTCTTTCAGGTCTGTCAGATGCTCCTGCAACACACAACGGTGCATTGTATAAGGTGAACTTCTTTCATCTGAATTCCTCCGTCACTCATAGATTACAGGGCAGGTATCAACTGATCACAAAACCGTGCTCCTTGTGGCAACATAACATACTTGATGACTGTGAAATAACGAGTTACAGAGTTTTGGTAGAAATGGATCAGAGTTAATGACAAGACATGAAACACCCCGAAGCCATGCTCGGAGCGGTGCCTGGCTCCAGCCAGGCCGTGTGCAGTCCCAGGAAAGGCTGGAGAAAGGAAAAAGCTGGCTTTTGACCTTGGTTGTGTTCTTTGCTGGAGCAAAACTACTGATCTGGGGGGTGTGGGGAAATATGGGCATGAAGAAACCATAGAGCAGTCAGAGCCTAGTGGTACCACTCTCATCTGACATGGGTTGGGGAGGGTGGGTCCCATTTTCTTTTTCGTATTCTTTCAACAGATGAGACAATTATATCTAATCCTTACCCAAAGATTTACACCTGCAGGGTGCTCCACAGTGACAAAGTGGTGAGCCCTCAAAGCACTCCTCTGAGATAGGGAAATTTGGGAAACTTGAGCAAGACCCAGTGATGAGTGGGTTGCAGAGCAGAGAACCAGGGGCTCTGGACTCATAAATGAGTTACTTTAATGCTGGGCATGCTGTGAGCTCTCTCCTTTACTTCTCTGTCTAGCCAGCTCCTCAGTGCTAAATGAAGCACAGAAGATTTTTGTTATGGCTGCTATGAGGATTAAAGCATCAGCACCTACACAATAGTGTACCGTACAACATAATTAGTAAAATTCAGAGGTCGGCTCTGCATGTGTCAGACACTCGCACTACAGACACAACAATCAGCGGCAAATATTGGCTTGGGAATTTAGCAATACAAAACCCTGCAAGTTTTGACCCCCTTCATTCCCTTTCCTCCCAGTTACTCTTACTGCCCAGCACAGAGCACCCTGCCTCCAGGGCAGCTTTAGACAGGAGCGTCTGGGGTGACTGACCACATCACACACTGTTCCTCATGATCTGATGCTCCAGCTGACCCCATAAGTGTGTAGACACATCCAGACCCATCTCAAACTGCCTGTGACCTGCCCAAAAGGACCTGTCTGGCTGCCATCTCCTTCCCCACCAACACCTTCCTAATGCCTACTGAGGGGCTGCAATGATTAATGACTTAATGGCACTATATGGCTTGGAAAGCGAGATGTACTGTACAAAAATTCAACAATTTTTATTAACTAGCTCATGACATACATGCCAGCTATGACTTTTCAATTCACAAGTTTAGATATGAAGAGGAAGTGATTTGTCTTAATTAGTTTTTAATTTAAAAAAAAATAAAAACTGTAAGGTGGCTCTTGGGAGAGGAAACTGTAGTAATTTACACAAGGACTTCTGGAGATTCAAACTATATCAGAGCCCAGAGCAATAGTCTGAGAAAGTTTTTTTCTTGCAATTCCTATTTGGTTGAACTGTGAACATTATTTTTGTTGAAACACTTTTCTCCATGCAAAGTGTGGTCTCTGGAAAAGTGAAATTTTCTACTAAAAATCTTGTTTTGCCAAAATTTTTATACTTTCTGTTGGAAAAGTGCAATTGAAAACATTTTAATTTGTTGAAAAGGATTGACTTGTTTCATTTCTGGCTAGTTCAACGTTAATCTGAATCTGTACTGGAGCTATTGTGGTATTGTAAGAGCACAGTAACTCAGGTCCCTCATGCCTGGTGCTCCACTGTGTCCCACAAATCTTGTCTGGATTGCATTTTTTATAGCACAAGCCATCATGAGAGATACTGTCTGGCCAAGGATTTTAAACACCCAAACCACAACTCACATGAGGCGTTTCCAGTACAGCATTTCCAAAACAAAACACACACATGCATGCTTTATTTGGGATGGCTGAACTTCACACTCGGAAAAATAATTAACTGACTGTAACTCAACTTTTCAGCACAGTCTCCTGCAGAACAGGAATCCCCAAATTGAACAAGTTTTTGTTGCTTAGACCAACTGAAGAGGAGACACCCATTACGTTCAGTCTTACAGCCTGTTCTCTTTGCCAAGAATGGGCTGTCTCTTACAAGGTACTTTCCAGTAATTTCCCAGTCAATACTGAAAAGCTGCAAGACGTGAAGCCTACATTTCCCTTGGGGTATTACTTCACAGATCTCCTCATTAGGAACTATTAGATGACCAGCATGTATTTTCCTTCTCTTAATTTCACCTTGCTATTCTAATCAAGACTTCCTGCACCACTTTAATGATTCTCCCCCTTCTTTCAGTGCTTATTGCTCATAAGGCTCAGTGGATGAAACTCTGGGGCAGGGCTGCAGGGGTGAGCCAGGCTGATGCTACCCAAGCACTCCCTGCTGTTGGGTGCACATCTCTTCAAATCAGAGCAGAGAAAGGAGGATGACACTCATCGAGCAAGCAGCTGTCTGATCCACAGCTCTTCTGCTACGGATGCTTTGAGAAAGCAGCTGACGGCTTTCAAATCCTTTTTCATTTGCCACAAGAGAGAAATGCACGGCCCTATTAGCCCGGCTGGTGGCCAGATTTGTTTTTCAGGGCATGTGCTTTTGCAGCAGCGTGTAGCTGCTCTCCTAAACTCAAAGCTCCAGAGAGATGCCTCTTTGCCCTAATCGTGCTGACTACAGCATGTTTATCTTTCCCTGATATGCTATCTTCATCAATTTTACCAGCCCTCTGATGACTGCACACGTTACTGTCCCCATGCATCATGCTGAGACCTGCTCCTGAACCAGGGCAGAAGAAGAAATTTGTCATCAACTCTTCCATTCGCTTGACAATAACACGGCCTAATATTTCATGAAAATGAAGTGCCCAGAGCACTCCTGATAGTTTACAGTTGTGATAAAGGATGGTCAGACGGATACTGTCAGCCATTAAACAGTTTGCAATCACAGAGCTCCGGAAAGAAAGTAAAGGCCTTTGGGCCCTTCTTGGTGTCAAATGTTGTGTCATGGGTGTAAAGGATGTTTCTAGGAGCAATTCCTCGTTGAATCAAGAGGTTGTCCTTTTTTTGCAAGCTTTCTACCTACATGCAAGATTCCCTCGTAATCTATGTTTGCTCCAAGACACCAATGCTACTTGCTTTGCAGCCCAGAAAAATCAGACTTCATTTTTAAAGTTATTATGCTCGTAATATTCTCTCTCTCCTTTTCTATCCAAGCACAGCAACAGCAAGCTGAGTCCCAGGCACCCATCAAATGCTTCACTCAGTCACTGCAGCTCTGCCCTGTACCTTTCTGGGCTTCCTGCTGCAAGAGACACCTGCCTGCCTGGCAGACTTTGATGCCTCGCTCCTAGCTGCAGCAAGAAGTGCCAGGAGTATTGTTCCCAAGGACAACCAGACCCAGGAGCTTGCTGCCTCAGCCCCACAACACGTCTCACACCAAGGTTACCTGTGTGGTTGGGGACGCTGGGGGCAAGCCCTCAACTTCAGTCTTGACTTTGCTGCGCTTGTTAATTACTGGATTGACTGTGCTGCTCACGGCCGACTCGCTGTTCTGCTTGCTCTAGGAAAGAAAACCAGGCAAGATATGGCACCAGGGTTTGGGACGAGACACTGACTGCAGCCCACCTCTTCATTAAAAGTTAACTGAAAAATCAGTCAAGGTTGAACTTCAGGAGTGGCTGGGGACAACAGGGTATTGGCCTGCTGGCCTGGGTTTCACATGAAAACTACCCCGTGTGGGTTTGTGCAAGGCAGAGATGGAAGAGAGGGAAGTCAAGGACAGTGTCAGCTTCTGCAGGCTCACCAGTGAGCTTGACCTTGCTGCTGCTGCTCCATTTCAGAGTGATCCAGTCCCTGTCAAAGCCATCAAAAACCTTATGCAACCCCTGCCTAAGCCATGAATTTATTTCTCAATGCGATGAAATGATTTGTTGAGAAAATGAATTCCTGGGGGGAGTGGGGGGCTCTGGTTACATGTGAGGGCTCCAGCGTGCTTGGGTGCATGGAAGACTATGTGTGTATTTTGCTAAGCTCTTAAAAAATGAGAACAACTTCAGGAGAAAAAACATCCCATTGTATGTGCATAGAATTGGAACATTAACATTTTAAATACACTCTTGCTAATTGCTCAAAATTGGTCCTGCAAGTTATTAAACAGAGGCATAACTCCTGCCAGCCACATTATTTTGGTAGCCAGTTTGTGAGAAAAAACAAAACCAATCAATCAAATAACCTTCAATAACAAGCAGAGTTTGCAGCGCAGCAGCCATGAGAAACCCTAAAACAATAAACCAGTCTGAAAAGTTCAGTATGATACAACTGAAACAACAAATTGAAATGGGTGTGAAATGAGGTGAAATAAGTCTTTGGGGAGAAAAGCAACTGCAATTTAAACTTCCAAGGAATGAAAATGGGAAGGAAAAATGATTAAAAATGTGCTAGACATAGTCACTAAACCTGTGCATGTGGAGGACTTGTGCACACATGCATGTGCCTGTATGAACTCACAGGCATTTGCAAGGACGGGTTTGAGGTGTGGGATTTCATACGCATCATAGCATTCCTAGTTTCCAAAATCTAGCCCCTAGTTTTGCAAACCTTAACAGTAAAAAACTACAGCAGGGATACCCCAGAGAGAAAGCTACTGAAAAAGAAGGAACAATAAGTAAAATGGCTAGAGGTCCTAGGTAGGATGCACTTATTTGTTAAAGAAGAAGGGAATAAGGTATTTTAGGAACATTGGCATGGTTCACATCAGTAGAAAAAGGAAAGGAGGGATTGGTGAAGGAACCAAGCTTGGTTCACAGTGCTTGGGTACTCATCTGGCAAAACGCTGCAGCATGTGCTAACTTCCCTCAATTTTAATAGCACATAATATGTGTTCAAAGAGATTTGTAGCCTCAGATGACCCTGCATATCATGTTCAACACTTTGGTGGTTCAAGACCTTTGGTTCCTGCATGGGTAGGTACGTGTGTGCGCAAGGAAGGGAGGTGGGCACAAAATTTGGCTGTGACTAGTCCAGAAATGCTTTTCCAGGAGGAAGAAAAAGCAATGTAAAGGGAGAGCATGAGTAAAAAGAGAGTGGGTAAAACTCCCAGAGCCACCACGAAGGGTAGCACTCACCCCATGGAGAACATGCCTCCATTTCCCCATGTGCCATGCATGGAGAGAGCCAGGATGGCTGTCCCTACCTGGCTGGAGTCAGAGATGCAGTTGCTGTTGCTGTTGATCTGTGCCGGCGGTGGGTTGACGGAGATGACTGCCATGTGCTGCCGCGGGGGGAAAGTTGGGGACGGCTGGATCAGGGGAGGAGTGTGTCCGAAGGCTGAGCTCAGGCCTCTCTGCTGGGTCAGGATCTGCTGGTATGTCACGGGGTTAATGGGGTGGGGGAAGCTGAACGCTGGGCTGCAGCAATAGGAGGAGGAAAAATGATGAGGAGTTATTTTAAATGATATTTATCACATTGGCTAGCAACTGATTCAAGTTTGGCTTCCTGGAGACTCCAGAAGTCAGGCTGCAATGCCCCAGCTAGATGCCTTCAATGCCACGATAAGGCTGACAGCCTGCTTTACTACAAAGACAGGATTTGTCTTGTGTGTGCCTCAGCAAACTTGTGAATCATTTCAACCCACATGTCAGACTGACTGTAATTTCTTTGCTTCCTATGTTTAAAAACAGCCAAAGCCCTTGGCAAGGAGTGCAGAAGAGGATGGGACTTGGACACATCTGGCTTTGCAGCCCCCGAGGCTCCCGGATTTTCCCAGGCAGACCTATTGTGCAGACTCACAACTTTGCTATCCTCAATACAAAAAACCAGCATCACTTGGCTCACCTGGCACAGATCACAGTGAGGATGAATAACTATCCATTTAACATAGTCCAAAACTATGCAGTTTACTCTGCATTCAGGTGAGGGGAGTGCTGGCTCAGGGGACTGCTGAAGTATGTCACCCTTCATCCGTAGGTCACTGGTTCAGCTCCAACCTAGATCAGCAGTGACCAGAAGCACCAGCATCTCCTGGCTGCTTGGGCACTAACTGGGAGCAACAGGTCCGAGCCAGGATGCAGCAGTCGACAACATTAAAAATGAAGCGCTGCTTCTGGAAACAAGAGGTTTACTCCCAGGGTGAGTCCCTTTGGCAAAGATGGAGAAGCAAGGGAGATGCTCTGCTTCCTGTACTCTAGGTAGGTGATGCACGAACCATAGACTCAACCCAAAAATCCATTATTTGCCACCTTTAAGAGGTGTCTGCTCTGAACCTTTACCTTCATGGTATTTTCTCTCGCATCACCAAAACTGCCCACCGTGTGAGTGCTCAGAGAACGGGGCCATAATTAGCAACATGCTTCATTTCCAATTTTGCTTTTAGAGAAAATACTTATTGTCGGTGACCTTACAATTAATATTTCTGTTCCAAACCAGTTAATGACAACTTGACCAAAAGAATAAAGGGCAAAAATCACTACAGTGTAAAAGAGCTCAGGGAGTTAAATATGTGCCGCAGCTAATGAGGTGTGATAGCAGGCTACTGCACAGCTTTGTTAATGTTACAGCAAAGTCTGAAAATGACTTTCTGAAGTGCTACTAGGATCTGGGTCTGGGCAGGTGAGAAAGGATTTCATTCCTGCCACTAAGACATTGTTAAAATATTAACAAAAAAGTCTTTTCCCCCCAAATTACTGACAGTTATCCTGTTATATATGTAACCCATTATACAGTTCCTGACATTCAAGATACACCTTTAGAACATTTGGAAGAGTTTCAAATTCAGTATTATTACTTGATTACTCCCCCAGAGGCCAAAACTGACCATTGGGTCAGACTCTGCTGATTTATTGAAAATACCAGATGCTACCTTGAAAAGCTTAAAATCTGAGTATAAGATGAGATGCTACAGGTATGCCCAGTTAAAGACAACAGGTGACAAGACTAGAGAAATATGATTACTAGACAAGGAGTTGCTATTTGTTTAAGTTAGCATTATGTTTGATTTTACAGCCAGCTTCTAAATGATGCTGCCAGATAAAGTAACTGATAAAATTAATGTTACTGTTACTAATGCCAATGTCTCTGTTTTCCCCTACAAATTTTAGGAGTGCGTGTTCTTTATAAAACCTTGCTTTGCAACATCAGTGTTAATTAGAACTAACATTTTTAACAGTTAAGTAATAAAAAGAATAATAACATTGTGAAACTTGTGTGAAGCAATCATGGCAGGAATCGACAACAGTGAGCTGCCTAGTGTAAGTGCTTTTTAATTAAGGTTTGAGCAAAACTTTACTCAAGGGCTTAGATTTGTTTTAAATATATTTTTAGAATTAGGCTCTTAAATCTGCCCAGGCAACATTCTTTTTAAGGATGTGGACCAATAATTTGGAGACTACTTTGGGGCAATCTCTTAAATCAGAGGGTTTCTTAATCATTCCAACGGCTCTCAATAAGCATATTTTAGGTGAATTTATTCTCCATTTCTGCTAGCAGGGAGGCATGATCATACTGTAATTACTGGAAATCTGGTAACCAATAATCCCAATCTACCTCTCCCCCCATATGCCATGAAGTACCCTTCCACATGCAAAATCAGATGGGGGTCTTTGATTTAATACACTACACAGCCCCAATGCACAAAAGCAGAGGCTGAAAGGAAGGGAAGGTCTCCCTTGCTGGAGGATCAGCCCTCCTTTTCCAGGGATGGTTATGCAGCTGAATGAAGCCGGTCCCAGAGCTTTACCTGATTGTCCCAGCAGATAAATGGCCGTAGGAGCCACTCGCCGCTGAACTGCTTCTGGAGTTGTTGATATACGCCACGAGAGAGTTTGGGGAGGTCCTGATCATCGTCTGGAGATCAATGCTGGCATCAGACAGCGGGGAGATAGACAGGGCTCTTTTTCGGCTTAATCTTGGAGTCACCCGTGGGCTTGAAAACCGAGACACTGTAGGAAAGAGAGACTTTGTCAGACAAAACCAGGGGGCTGCTCCCTTCCAGCGGGGGGGCAGGAGGTGCTGAGGCCTGCTGCGCTTGTGACTGCTGTGGGATGTTCAGGAGCTGGGAGCAGTGCAGGGACCCGCTGCACTTTGACGGGAGGTTTCAGGCAGCATCGCGAACGCTCGCTTGCTTCACCCTCCTCCGGGGATAAACAGAAGCTTGTCCACCATCCCCTTTCATTGGCACTAAATTAACTTAAAATTAAAAGGGAAAAGGCCCCACAAGCTTTCTGTGAGCTCAGCCGTCCCTGCTGACTCGGTGGCAGGAGCAGCGAGCCAGAAGAGCAGCGCGTCAGAGCCGGGGCGACCCTCGGAAATGGTGCGTGCGCTTGTGTGCAGAGGGAACGGAAACCAAACGAGAGCGAATACAATGCAGACCATCCAATTAACGACGGAGGCGAGGCTCCAGGAGCCCCGAAAGTAAATTAAGAGTTTTAAGAAAACCAATTTGGCAGCTCAGGCACAAAGTTCAAGCTCTCCCCCTCCGAGGAGACCTGCCAGTGCCTGGACCCTATTAGCGATTGTCAATCATTCGGGCATGAAGTCATTTCCAACCCTGCCAGTCCCGTTTGTGGATCTGCAATACATGGCGAGTTACTACTGTATGCATTTGGCCTCCCCCGGTGTTTTGGCATTGCTGACTGGAACGACTGACTTCATCCAGAGGAAACTCTGCCTGGGCCTGACCCACCTGCAAATCTCCGGTGTGGCATGGACAGGAGCTGGGGATGGGCGATACCACAACGTTCCCCCATACCAGGGTACCACATACAAAACCTGCCCGAGCCCTAGACCTGCCTGGAACATCTTATCCCTCCAAATCAATGTGAGCAGCATTTAAGTTGCCTATTTAAAAAAACCAAAGAGATTTCTAAGGGTAAAACATGAGACTCAGCCATAGGGTCCAGCTGGTAATCCCCATCAACCACCCAGGAGGGCAGGAGGGCTCAGCTTCTCCAGCTCCTTCCCTCAAGGAGCACAGCACAGTATTACTATCCGGCTTTTCCAGTGGCGGTCTCCCCAGAAAGCTTGCTGTGGGTATATCCTGTTAAACACTGTGAATAAAACAGTATCTTGCCCAGACAGGCAATATGAGCTGTTTTCCTCTAGGTGGTTGGGGGGATGGATTTTGGTTGCGTATCACCAAGTACGAGCCCAGCACTTTGCAAGAGCATAAACTTTCCACCCTGACGACAGTGCTGGTATGTGAGAGGGTGAATGGGATGTACAAGGAGGTAAAATATATCCTGCCAGTGTGACCAAATAGTTCCTTGATTTGTGTTGGCTCGCAGACATTTGTGTCAACATTTCCCTGAGACCAGTGGCTGGGTTGCAGTCTCCCAGTCTCCACATGACTCACCCGTGTACCTAAGTGGGTCTGTCATTACCATGCGTGGGAGCTGCGTAATCGATGGGTTTTAGTACCACCGTCCCCTTATTACCCATAATGTCCCTCGTTGCACAAGATAAATTACTTGCCCAAAGTCCCACTGGAAGTCCAAGGCTAAGTTGGTACTTGAAACAAACACTCTTGTGACTTTTGTCCTATACCGAAGAAGCTTCAAGACTTGCTAGGTGCAATACTGACAATATTGGGAATTTCTCCTAAAAATCAGGTTGTTACACATCTGCTGAACACGTTCTTCTTATAGCATTTTGTATAACCACATTTTGCATCCTGACAGGGCAGGGAGAAGCTTGAAAACATAACTTAAGGATCAGGTAGCAAACAAAGAACACACAGGTCTGTAAAAATCACCTCCTGAGAGTTAAAGCTGTCTCATGATTTGGAAGGACTAGACTCAAACTTTCCTAACTCTTGTGGCTGGCAGTTTCCAGCCCTGCTCTGCCGTGCTGAGTGGCACTTCCCTTGGGAGCTGGAAGAGGAGCAACTGGTTGGTAGAGGCACTATACATGCAAAACCAAAACGAGCAAAGAAACTCCCCTCAGCAAAGACTGGCCCTGCCTAAAAGCTGGAGTGGAATATTCCCAAACTTCACACCTGGTTCATGAAATTTGGGCCCTGCCAGAGCCCTGGACTGAGCAACGTGGGGGTTGCGTTGATCTAGATCATAATTATCCCACTGTCGTCAATTTAGATGAGCTCCTTTAGATAGGGTTTACGTTTTATTCTGTATGTATTGCACCTAGGACGATGGGGCTCCATCTGAGCTGAGTTGTCAGTGTTTCTGTCCTACAAATAATATGCATCTTTCCAGATATAGATATTGTTTTCTGCATTTGCATTCCCACAGTCTCCTCCTTCTGTAACAGAAGGAAGCAGGCCAGATTTGACAGTCATATTTATCTCTGTTACTCCCACACCTCAAGGGAGATCTGTTTATTAATGTGCCACTTCCCTTGATAAATTACTAAATAGAAAGAAAAGCCTTGTACTCATTTCTTACTGTTCCTTCCCATGATTTATGTCCATGGTGCTGGTTCAGCCATTGGTTGCCATTAATTTGCAGAGGGAAGAAGTCCTGATGTCCAACAGAAACCTGGGTTTTTGCAGTGCATCCAATGTGGGCACCCCTCCCTGCTGCACATAGGTACATAATTTTTTCCCTGTGTAAAACTCTGCTGGAAGCTGTCAGATTTGCAATCTGGCCTGGGACTTCTCCAGCCCAAAAGCAGTAATATGCGTTGCGTTACTGTCTGCTCTAATTTAGATCTTGCGAGTACTGTGGGCTATCTGAAATGTTCGATAGCAGATCCAATAGGTTGGGCTGATGCTTTACACAAAAGCCCCTTAGGTCTTGTGGGCTTCCAGGGAAAGCTGTGACCTAAAATCTTGCTATGGATGAACAGTTCCTCTTTTCTCAATGACAGGCTGCCCAAGGTGCCCAGGAAGGAAAGCAGCTGGGAAACAGAAAAGGAGTTTAACCACACGAAGAAGCGATCACTAGTGCATTTAGGAAGAGAGAATCTTTTCAAAATTATTGGTCAAAAGCAGATTAACAGCACCAGGATCATTCTTAATAATAAAATTGGCCTGACCTAATCCCCTGATCCGAGGACACTGCGCGCGAATGTTAAATGATACCAGGCAGCAGCAAAGATTAGCGTTAGTATAGCTGTACACAAAGGCAAGGTGTGTCAGCAATACAGGCTGACTGACAGCCCCTTGGATAAGTAAGCAAAATCCTCTGTTGCCTGAGGTCCGGTGGTGTTTCAAAGGAAAAACCACATAAAACTTCTTCAGCAGTGACTGTGCCCAGAGAAGTAAATGAAGGCGGGATCCATTTTTTAGACACAGAGACAGAGAGGCTCAGGAGGATTTATCACCAGTATTCCCCCTCTCATCTCCCCTTCAAAAATGCTGACTTATCAAAATGAACAGGGTTAGTTTTAAGACTTTTGATGTTTGGAAAATATGTAAGGGGAAGAATTTCCAAACTGTCAGAGTACCCCTTCAGAACTCTTGAAAGAAAAAAAATCTGGTTTTTTAATGTTGTTGTTCTAAAAGATGTTTTGTTGAGAAACATAAAGTTATCATAGGTTAAAAGGAATTTGAAGAAGTCATAAATTGAAATAAAATCAGGAAATTATTTTAAAATTAATTCCACTAATCTGTCAGTTTCAATTTTTAAAATTAATTTCTCTGTGCCTCTCTATCTCAGATGGAGACCTTTTTCACCTTCAGTTTCTTTCCCTTGAATACTTTTGAGAGATGAGAAAACTCTTTCTTACCCAGATCTAGAAAGAAGCGATAGGCTAAAGCCCACAAGCAAAACAAGAAAAAAAAGACAACTCCATGAGGTACTCTGTATCATTGCCTCCTCTGGTGTTCAATAATATTTCCAGACAAGGACATTTACAGCATGCCCAGGTTGGGTGTTCTTTGGTGGTGAATCTTCCCGTACCAATTTGCTCTGCTACTTCTACCTCTCATCTTGAATAACACCTATGAAAGCCAGCAGTTGCTTTCCATTGACTGCCATGGACTTTGGAACATGGAATAAATATGAATTTAAAAAGCTGACCAAGAGACACCCTTGTTTGAGCTATCTCATCTTTACTTTCAAACTAATTCTTTCCTGTTTGGAAAACATGCTATGTTTATGTGCTCATTTTCTGGACATACTAACAACAGCTTGTTTTTTATCTATTCAGTGTATATTAAAAGAATCTGCCCTGAATGGAGGAAACTCGATTTGTTTTCAGTTTTGTTTTTGCAAAAGCTAAAGATACCTGCTTAGAATTTAAAACTTTTTTATATTTCAAGCACCAATAAAAATATCCTTTGGCCTGAAATAAAACACAGGAAATTTTAAGCCAAAAGACTGTCCCTGTCTTCCTACAATCTCAGAGCTTGGAGGAGATTAAAATGAAGATGTCAAGTGGTGAACAGAAGGGTGCAGGTTGAGCCCAAAGCTCTGCATATTGGTGATAGTGGGTGGCAGTCTATGAAGGTCAATAAAAAATTTCCCATCGGCCTTTGTCCCTTGCTGCCTCTTATTAGAGAAAGTCAATTCCAGATACATTTTATAGTGTTTTAACTGGAGCACACTGGCCCTTCCATACCATTTCATATACAGACCCAGATACATTGGCTGTCATAGGCTCAGCTCTACACACAGGAGAATAAAAATAACCAACCTATTTTTTAAAATATTTTACAACTGCCTGGAATAACTTTTCAGTAGAAAAAGCTTGACTTTACAGCCACATTATCTTTGCAGTGTAAATATAAATGCCACAGCTCATAACTTGAAAACCATTTCCCTCCTGGAGGGGTTTAAATACCCCATTTCTAAACTAGCAAGAACTCAAGGCTGAATTTTTAAGTGACACTGGCCAAATGTCCCAGCCCAGTCATGCAGCCAGCCTAGATCTGGGAGGAAAGTCCAAATTTCTTGGTAAAAAGGTAAAAGTTTCCTTGGCAGTTTCCTACAGGGTCTACAAATTATTACATCCATGGGTTGCTCAGAAACTGGGTTTTTCTTCCCCAATTTAGATTTATCCACAACAGGCCGGTCTCTTATTTTTAAACATGTGTCAGCTTGTGGTCTGACTCCTGTGGCTGCTCTCAGTGCTGTCGTGCCAGATCAGGATCAGACCCCGCGGGGTTCATGTGGGAGGCGGGAGCAGAGGTTCCTGCTTCCAACCACTTGCCATGGCTGTGGTCCATCAGAGGGACTTTAGAAGAGATGGTTTTCCTGGAGGGAGATTTCAGACCTCCATATTGCATTAGAAGTAGTGGCAGCAAAGCCATCCTGAAAGGAAACGCCAGGCACGCAGTGGGAGTTCCTTCAGGGCAAGGAAATCTCAGGCATCTCTTTACGGACAAACACATTGCCATGATCTTGACTGCAGAAGGACATCGGGGGAATCTGTTTCCAAACGGCCGAGCCTGTGAGGCACGTGGCCTGCAGCTGGCTCACCCCCCCACCGCACTGACACACAGCTAGAGCCACCTTATCCTGCATCCCCTGTCCAAGCCCCTGGAAAAATACAGCGTTACCAAAGTGGTCCCTCTTCCTGGCTGCTCACCAAGAGAACTCCACCCAAAGCGTACAGAAATATCCCCCTCCTCCCGTCGTCAGATTAAATCCAAGGGCAGCATAAAAACGCAGGATGAACCCTTAATCAATAAGTAGCAGCAATAAACTACAAACACTCTTTGCATAACCAGTTCCTCATTCCCCTCTCCGCTTCTGCAGCAGCAGCACACGTCTGCCTTAGACTGCAGCAGATGCTGGACATTTGTTCTGGCACCAGACGTCGTCCCGGGATCCTTCTTTCTTCCCTCCCCAGGGCCCGATCAACTTTGCAGTTCAAGGAATACTAATGCTTCCCTCAAATCCTCGCTGAAAGACAAGGCTACATTCTTCTACTCCCAATCCACAAGGTAACTGTTTAGACGACCCAACTTGCATATGTAAATTGAATTCTTTAGAAACCAGAGTGCAGCGGGATTCCAGACAGAGTGCTTATGGGATGCTCTGGGACTTTTTCTCTCTTCTGCACATATTTTTCTGGGGAGGAAAACAGCATTGCTGGCTAGAAATGGGTGGGAAACCTTTTCACATTCTCTGAACCTTTTCTGAGATTTCAGCAAGTTTCCATTCTGTGCTGGGACAAAGAAAATAATAATAAAAAAATCTTTCAGAGTTTTTAAGGAAGCGACTACAGGGCGCGCCGTCTGCCCAGAGTAGCCAACAGCCGGCTTGTTTGGGAAGTCATCTACGATCCAGCATATCCAGACTGCAAACCCCGAGCCGCGGGTCCCTCAAGCCCCAGGAGAGGCACTTCTTTCCTAGGACACCATGAGGCTGGGCTCTCTCCATCCATCCTGACAGAGCAGTCACTTCGCATAAACCTGCTGAAGGAGAGTCCTGAGCTCACCTCTCAGACACACGCCTGCTGACTGCAGTAACCGCAGGGCTGCACTGCCAGCCATGTTCCTTACCCTGATGGCTATTAAATCATTTACTTCAAGTAGAAAGGCTCCAACAGCACTGACTGAAAATGGCCAGTGAAGCTGAATCACTGTTTGACTTGGGGGAATAAAGTCCTGCTTGATGATTTGCCCACATCCCAGGCAGCTGCGCCAGCCACTGGCTGGTTGGCTCTCCTGGGCTGAACAAAGCCTTTTCCCAGTCAAACTGCTGGTCATGATCAAGACATTCATGACTGCCATGCACCAGGCAGCATGAAAGAGGGCAGGGATCCCCCCTCTTTCTCCACAACTGGATAAAATGCCATGACAGCACTTCAGGGTCATCCCTGCTGTTGGTAACTATAAGGTTGCACAAACACATCTATGCAGGCCTCCTGACCTGAGTGACTACCTCTATGCAGTGCCGGTTGGACCTAAGTTGAACTCAAGACCTTTTTCCCCCATTCCCTGACTCAGTATGGACAACCCATTCACACTTTTGACACCGTGCAAATAGAAGTGATGGATTTAAAGACAAACTCTGCTTCCCACCCTGGCCATCAGAATCCATATTCTGAAGATCTGCATCTTGTTCCCAGAGCTGCCACTGCTCTGCTCACTGATCATTTGATCTCCTTTCTCTTTGGTGTCTCCAGTGATGAAATAGCTTTGCTTTGTACAGTACTTTGAGATCTTCTGATGTATAGGGCTATAACAGTACAAATATCAAGCCAATCTGGATATGCTCCTCTTGAGAACAAATGGCACCTCCTGAAGGGCTGAGGGCAATCACAGAAGCCCTTGTGCTTAGGAAGAAAAAAAGTGTCGGATGCACTAAATATGCTCAGAAAGTTGTAGTCACCTCCATGTTCATCTGTGCATGTGTTCGTAAAACATACTCATTGACTGTCCCATCAGCAGTGTTGTGACATTGGAAAGCAGTTAACTTCTGATTTGAAAGTGTAAGCTTTCCAGAAAATGGATTTAAGGCTGGATTCAAACTCCACTCTTGGATTTAGAGTCCCTGTTTTAGCGACAGCATGAAAAAGGACATCTAACTGCAGGGTTATTTAGTCTCCACTGGCACAGGCCTGAAGACCCCAACAGTCTGGTGCATAAAACCTAAATTTGGTCTACTTTTGTGATTTAGCTACTTCTAGCTGCACAGTGGAAACCCTGCTAAAGAGATGCAGCTCTGGAGCACCCTAGCTCAGTCACCATTGAAACACTCAACAGACCTGACACGTGATCAGTACCAACAAGCTCCAGCCGACACTGATGCCATAGACCCTTGCTAGCTACCTAACGGGACAAAAAACCACTGACAAACATGGAGGCATTGAGAAATTCTCCTCGAAATGCAATTACAGCAACCAGGAGGGCCCAGGTACGTGGCTGTGGAAGAACTACCACACTCAGTGTCTAGGGCTCCTATGGACCTGCAGATGTTTGGAGGTGACGTGACACTGAATAGGTTAGTTTTAATACATGTTTATCTGCTTCTTTTTCTTTTGCAGGTGCCAGTGTTATCACAGATGTGTGATAGTGCTGCATGTGGCTTGACAGGAGCTACCTGAATTTTCAGCAAACTAATTCTTGTAAAGTTCTCGTGTTCTGGGGCTCTCTGGGAAGAAAAGGGCTCTGAATGAAAGATGCTGTGAGGTAGTGACTCATTGGGGTTTTATGCATGTTACTGATATTCTTGTCTCAGAAAAGCACCATAAGAGGATGCTTTATTAAATTATCTGTTCAACTATTTACTTAGTCCCCGCTGATTTAAATTTTTGAAATAACTTTCTAAAAAGAGAGGGAGACTGGTTCCTCAGCCAGTGTTCCAGAGCCATCCATTTTAGCCGCCGCCTTGATAATGCACAATTCTCTCTCCTCTCTGGCTGATGGATAAACCCAAACACATGGACAAGAGACTGGCTGCTGCTCCTTTTCACATTTTTAAAAAGTAGCCTTCCAGTGTCTCCTGTAATATCTTCATGATGTTTGGAAGTTTTCATCTCACTTAGAGCATGTGAAGGCCCAGAAAGGGCTTTCTAGTTACTCATCAACAAAGTTTTAGCGAAAGATCAAAATAAGTGCTTGGCGAGCCCTGGCTTTCCAGTGAGCGATGATTATGAGCTTGACTTCACGAAACCGAGACCTTTGATACGTGATTTACTCTAGAGCCGTTTTCAGGAGTAGGCAAGCAGGAAGAGAGTCTTCTGCCAAGGGGAGTATCTCAGACGACCTCAGATAAAGACTGATCTTCAGCAAACCAGAGGGTGGGTGTCTTGGTGCGCCAACGGTCAGCCTATGCTAGCTGAAAACAGTTGTGTTTGCTTCCCTTACTGGCTGTTTATCTGGCACTCCAGTGAGGCACCGCTGGTCAGAGATGGACTAATAAGGAGGCAAGGAGGAAGGAGTCTTGCTCATGAGCCTGAGGAGAATTGGCAGGGCTGGTTTACACCCATCTGCTATAACCACAGACATTAACTCTTTGGAGGGAAGACAGAACAGTCTTACTGACCACTTGCTTTGTAGCAGAGAAGCTCAGAATATATTTTGGGTGCTAGAGACAGGATGGTACCAAGGAACACGTGCTCTCCTTTTCAGACTAGGAACCAGGTTCCCAATCAATCTAGGAATTGGCAGCAGAAAATGACTATTCAGGTAAAACTTCCGCAGCAGCTGCAGATGAGAAATTGTTTTTTTGTTAGAAATATCTATAAGCCCCTATCACTGAACAGCCAGAGCAGCTTTTATCATTCTAAACCAGTCACTTTATGAAGCAGCAAGACCGCAAAGTCTTTCATCTTAAAAGCTCAACAACAGAAACTTTGAAGCTGTAATGAAATGATGCAGATCTCCACTCCAAAAATTATAATGGTCCACAGGCAAATCTGAAGGCAGCCCAGGAAACAGAAACCAGTATCTGAAAGTCAAGCCGAGATTTCTCTTTCTTGCAGCAGAAATAATACCCAAACCACCCTCTGTAATATATGTGCAAACCCAGGCCTTACAAGACATGGCATGAAGTGAAAGGAAAGAAATTCCTAACGGCTCTGAAAATCACTTGGACCTCGGGTACGTTTCCACAGGGATTTTACCCATCTCACCAGGGCAGTGGTCAGGTCGCAGCGGTGACTCAGCACCACAGCGCCTAACATGACTTTATTTCTTCTTCCTTTAGCCAGTAGCCATAGCTTTCTGGGCTTATAATGCCTGATACTAGCATAAATACCACATTCCTGTAATTTTCTCAGGAAAAATTCCTGAAATTTCTTCCACAAAATACTAACATGTCCTCTCTACCGTGGCTGCCCATTAACATATTTTTTCTCCTTGGGGACCTGAGAGGTTTCAATCAAGATGAGGAATCCATCATCCTGAGCACAGCTAGGATGGAAACAGCCAGCCTTTGCCCCAGACACCAACCAGGCTAAACCCGGGGGCAGACAGGGTGGGTTGCGGAGCTGGAGCTCACCCCCCAGGAATGGTGTGGTCCCCCGTGGCCAAGGCAGCAGGATGGCAGCAACACCCTGCCTGCTGGACCAACCCACCTCCTACCCGTGCAGAAGTCATGCCATCCTCCCAAATAGACCACAATGTATGTATTTCAAATTATGTATATTTTATACATATATATGGAACAAGGCAACCTTTTCAGCCAAAAATTATAGTGCAGGTCTGGTGGGTTTCAGCAGGGCAGAGGGACCACATACAACAACCTCCACCTGGAGCACAGCCCCATCCATCTGTCCCAAAATTTCAGTCGTGCCGGGGAGGACCCAGACCACTCGCTACTCACCGTCGACAGGGCTGAGGTAATCATGGAGGTGGGCCGTGCTGGCTGCTCCCCCACTCTGCATCAGAAGGTCCCCGTAGGGGTTTGGGTGGCCGGCCATTAGCGTCATTTGGTGGTAGTAGTCGGCGGGGTTGGCTCCTGGTGGTGGTGGGGGCAGCCCGAAGAGACCTCGCTCCTTCAGGTGCTCATGAGCCACTGCCGGAGCCGTGGGCGAGGAGAAAAACATGGGGAGAAGGTTCCCACTGCAACGTTAGACCTCGGCGCTGACGTTGGTGGCCCTGTCTCCCCCCCGCACCCCCCGCCAGCCCCAGCCGCACGACTCTGCGTAGGGCTTTCGTGACGTGCGCTTGGGCGTGCTTCCGCGGACAAAAGAAACTAAGCTGGGGCCTCTGCATTCCTCCATTTCCGCAAATTTATAAACAATCTCTCATTCCCCCTTCTAATAATCCTCCCGTTTGGACGCAGCCGGCACCCCGGGGAGGGGGGAGAGGGCCCAGCCTGCCGGCAGCAGTAACCCTGTCAGCATTAACATCCCTGCCTATTAGAAAGGAAAGACAAATGCAGCCCAGTTCCCGATAGCAGTGCGAGGAAATTAAAGCCAAGGTCTAATGCATAGAGCTAGGTTTAGTGTCTGGCAGCATAAAACCATTTTGGCTGCCAAAGCCAATTATGCTCACTTTCTCCCAGCTGTAATTTTTCAAACCTGCCTCCCCACCCACTTGCTCCATTAACTTATTTACCACTGCCTTTAAAAAAAAAAAAAAAAGGAAAAGAAAAGCAACCCAAAACACAATGCCTTTTCTTCACAGCAAAAAATGAAACTGGCTTTGGAAGGGGAGCATGGGGCAGAGCACATGCACGTCAGCCACCAGACCTCTTTGTGGCGGGTGCTGGGAGTTCAGAGGACGTTCTGAGGGAGGGAAGAAGGTGCATGCATCTCTCCATCACCCTAGTGATACTTTTTTAGCCATAGAAGATGGTTTTATGCTGCCAGACACTAAGCTGGGTGCCTTGCCGTTCTCCGGCGCACTTTGCTTTGCGGTGGAGAAGGGCCGCTTGCCCTGCAGCAGCCGGGGAGCCGAGAGATGCTGGGGTTTGCTGGGTGTGCGGAGCCTGGGACCCCGGGACCCCAAACCCCAGCTGCTCCCTGGGCACTGAGCCAGCTGCCTGCAATGGTGTAAATGAAGCACTTCTGATGAAGTAAGTCATGACTTGCACCTCCCCAAGTGAAAACAAAGTTGTGCATTTTCCCCTTTCTTTGCTTGGCCATTTTTGACCCCAGCAAACTGACACAGGGTCTGCTTGGAGAGCATCCCCACCTCCGCGTGCACCCGGCGCCAGCTCCCCGCACGCCCTCGCCTTCTCCCGAGAGCTGCTGCGGGGCAGCTCAGGAGTAAAGAGGAAGAAAGTACGGCTCCTCTCCTTCACCCGGATGCCATCCTGCCCCGAGACACAAAACCAACAGAGGAAAACACAGCCGGCATTGCCTCATCTCAGCAACATCAGTCCCAGCCAGGCCAGGCAGCCAGAGCCACTGTGAGCCTCTCTGGGGGAAGCAGGGCTCCTGGTAGAGACATAAGAGCGGGGAAGCTCGTAAGAGAGCCGAGAGCGCTGCAGAAAGGAACATACTTTAAGCAAAATATTTATAATATGATCCAGTGGTAATAGCTATTCTCACGCTCTGCTTTCTCAGTGCAATGATGCAAAACAAATGTGTAGTTTAAGGCAGGGAAGGGGGATGCAGCTCTCCCACTTCAGAGAGCAGCTGCAGAGCCTTTGCAGCTGTGAATCCCAGGGTTTTAGGGAATTTTGGTGCTGGTGAGCTACAAAATCGCTGCAGTGCCAGTAGCACAGCGTCTTACCGTCGGCAGGGCTGAGGCCCCTGGCAGCAGAGATGACGGAGAGTGTGGGGCTGCTGTGGACGGAGCGGAGGTAGTGCTCCATGTGGGGTGCCACGTAGGGGTGCGGTGGGCTGAAGGGCGACTCACCGGGCCCGGCAGAGTGCGGAGACAGGCGGATGAGGGAGATGTCGGAGATGACAGGGCTGCCGCTCAGGGGAGGAGGCCTGGGAAGGAAACAGAGACACGCTGTCACTCACAGCCTCTCCGGAGCGGGCATTTGGCACCACCTGCACAGGCCAGCTGCACGGAGCACACCCCGTGCCGGACATTTCACCCCGTCTCCTTGCACGGGAGGCTGGCTAGATGAAGAGGTTCGAGGCGAACCCAGGGTTCGCAAGCTCCTCGCTGACCCTGGGTATCCAGATGTTTAGTGCTATCACATGCAGACAAAGTCCTGGACAGGGCTGCCTGTGAAAGGACGCAAAAGGTGCGAGGGGCACTTATACAATCTGGAGGTGACGTGCTTTGCTTGGCCAGCGCCAGAGGAGCAGCCCTCCCTGCCCACGTCCATCACGGCTTGCACAAACCTCCTTGACAGGCCGGCGGCACGGTTCAGAGGGCAAAAGTTCAGGAGAGGTTTTATGGCATGCTTTCTGGGGGCCACCTCTGTTAAATCCCTCAGATCTTCCTCAGGCCAAATGTTACCTGAGAAAGAAGGCAGTAAATGCTGAGGGATTCAGCAGGTAACCAAAAAAAGAGTCACAGGCGTGTTTCGGCACTAGAGCAGTTTCCTCTGGGTGAGCAAAGATGGAATAGAAAGTGCATGGACATCTCCCAGCCACATCTCCTACTGTAACCTCCAGTCTCTTAGATGAACCACAGAGGGTGGAAGGAGGGGAGAAAAAGTTACACACCCTGACCTGAAAATCTGAGCTAGACACAAAAAGAGGCAGAGCTGTCATTAGGCAAAATGAAAGAGCAAAATCTGCTTTGCATTAGCTCTCTCTGTACTCACAGACTGCTGGAAGCAGAGCTGCTGTGGAGATGCAGGTCAGGGAAGGGACGGCATTTGTCCCTGGGTGGGTGCTTTGGCAAAGATGGGGGAGGTGGATGTGCACCCCATGGAGCTGCGCCCCAGGCACAGGAGACCATGGGGATTTGGGGTTTCAGAGGTCAGGGATCTGGGATGTGGGCTGAGTGTTACAAAGGTTCTTTCCTAAGAATATCCAAATATGCCATTAGCAAGTACATGTAGGATCCATCTCTCCATGCACAGGCAACCACAAACACAAGGGTCTGAGCTGTTTAGACATACCACCTGCACCTCAGGATCTCGGTCCCACCTGCCTTATCAACAGTTCAGGTGCATTTTAATTTATTTGTAATACTTGCATATCAACAAAACCACACAGAAATGTAATATAAACTTTGCAGTCTTATTCAGCAGTTTACGAGCATGTTTGTCTTCGTTTGATCTTCCACGTGTTTCTCTGTCTTTCTGATAAATTAGTAAACCTTGTGGCTTTTTGAACACTTTCTGCTGATGGGTAGTAAATTAAATGCCTTTAAAAATATTTATAGATCAAAGTACTTTCCTGTAGCAATACTCTCTGTGGCTCACTAGTGTGAAATACAAGGCAGTGAAAACCTATCAGATATAAAGGATTTGCAGAGATGCCCTACCACCGACACACACACACACTCTTCGGACTGAGACCAGGATTCCACTAGAGGAACACCCACCAGCATCAAGACTGTTTTCTTTTATGGCACTGAAAGACAAACTTATGATGGCATGGCTATTTCAGACCTCATAATCTCCCCACCTGCACTGATATGGCATTTTGTTACCAAAATTATGGGGTGACCAAAGTCCCTCTCCGAGTCACTCCAGTGCCTCTCACCATGACGTCAGCCACGGCAGCGGCAAGCTCGGGAAAGCTGCAGCCGAGGCCGCCGGGGCTGGTTTCTGTCGAGGCTGCTAATAAAGGCGGCCGAGCACGGAGCCGACCAATTTATTTCTACCGGGGAGGAGGGAGAAGTGAATCAAAGTCTCTGTTCCAGATTTAGTTTCAATTCATTTCTAATAATCTCCACCGCCTCATCTGGAAAAAATGAAACAGGATTAAAAAAAATGATGTCATTAAGAAAACATCTGACTAATTTTTCTTCTGACGAAGACTTAATATAAGTGAGTGGGGATGTAAATTAAAAGCAGCCCCAATCTTCCCTGGGCCACAGAGCCTGCCTTAATACATAAGCCATGAAAGAAGTTTTCTTACATATACAATAAGTTCCCTCTTTCATCAGTACTCACAGCTTCTCCCAAAAGGGTTGTGAACTTCTTTGATGCAGGCTTCAAACTATGTATTACCAGGTTTATGAGCCTTCGGAGCCTCCGCTGATCAAACTGTGAGGCCGACATCTAAAATGTGTATAACAATATGAAGGGTTTGCTGTTCATTTTCTCTGTGCTAAATTGGGCAGAAATGCTGGAGTCCCTCAGAACAGGAAAACTCCACCCTGGCCAAAAAGGTAACACTGGGAAAAAGATCAAGAATTTACCCAAAATGCATGCAGCTGGACACCCAGGCAGTGTTTCAACATGGGGCTGACCATGTGTGTAAAGTCTGGGTTGGAGAGCAGGCTTTTCCTTTCGGCTCTGCTTAAAGCCTCTCCCTGACACATCTCTCCACCTGTGGACTAGGACAAACATACTGCCAGCCAGGTCTGGCTCCTGTAAGCCCTCCCAGGCAGGGATCACATCTCTCCGTTGCGCACCTATGATTCTAGCAAAGCACCATCCCATGGTGCAGTATGTCCCAAAACATCATGGCTTCCAGTAGCTGCCTACCAGCAATGGCTCACTCGGCCTGAGGGATCTTCTGCTCCTAACTCCCCAAAAGTTTGATTTTCCCCCCTTTTTTCCAGTTGTGCCACTGGCATTATTTCTTATCTAATTCTCAAGCCCCAGACTGTGCCATCGCATCGGCACTCTGCAAATACACAGCGAGAGGCAGCCGTAGCCTCACAGGTCTGCTCCTAGACTGGCAAAGGGACAACAACCAGCTGCCGCTTTTTAGAGGGGGAGACGTGAAGTGATGCGGGAGGAAGGCAGTTCTGCTCCCGCACCCGGCTCCCCCCCGGGCAAGCGAGGCTCCCCATCCCCATGCCCCAAACGCCACAGTGGGACAATCTCCAGCTTGGTGCGGTGAACCAGCTCCTGCAATGGTGCCACGGTGCCAAAGCTGGGTTTCTTCATGTGTCAGCAGAGCTCCCTGCCCAGACCCCCGCGGTGTGTACATCACTCCTGGCTCCCTCCCTGGATCCTGCGGATGGCATGAGGAAAATACCCCAGTGCCTGGGGGAGAGCTCCCGGCTCTGCTGAAGCCAATGCTGTAACAATCTCACTGTCTTCAGCGGGACGAGGGATTTCACCTGACCACATATATTTCTGGTGAAACTGGGATTCTGATTTTCAAATAAGCTAAGGGAATTGGGTGTCCAAACGCCATTAAATTTAATGGGAGCCAGGGGCCTGTTTTCCCTGTGGCTCCGATGAGAAGCCCAGGTTCTATAATTAATGTTCAGGACTTGTAGAGCAATTTGCATCTCTGACGAAGCACACGAGCCCAGATTCATTTCCTCCCCCACCCAAGAGAGGCTCCTCCTTCCCCACTCGCTAAAAGAGGGAGATACTGGGGTGAGGGAGAGACTACCTGACCCCATTTAAGGGCTGCGGGACCTCACGGCAATGTTGGGGGCATGCACGCTGCTGAAGGTTTTACAGAGCAGGTCTTTACCAGTGCAGTCGATAACCATCCTCAGAGTGCAGAAATCCACATCCTATTTACCTGGCTCCAGCCACCTGCAGAGCAGGACCATGGGGCAGCAGGTGCACGCAGCAGCAGAGAAGCACAATCAGCACAAGGAAAGCAAACAGCATCTGAGATGTGACACACACTGCTGGTGGGACACTAGGAGATTTTCAGTGTTTTCCCAGGGGCTGGTCACTCCTTGACTGTCCTCCACTGAGGAAAAGAGATCGGCTTAACTTTCCTGCTGCCTGGGTTTTCCTGAAAGGAGCACCAGCTTGTCTGCAGTTCCACAGTCTCATCGCAAATTCTGGGGGAAGAAGCTGGTAGTTTTTTTTTTGGAAAACAAGGCAAAAAAATTCAGCTCGTGGTTTTCAGTGAGGTGGATTGGACACCAGTGTGTCCCTGCGTGTGCCTCAGAGCCTGGCAGGCACTTGCTCCCGACGCCGCTGCTCACGGGAGGTGTGTGTGCTGCACTCGATGGATCGCAGCTGGACACAGCGCTGAGAAAGGATCCTCGTGGTCCCACGGCAGAGGAGCAGCATCATCTCTGAGGAACTGGGCTGGGCTTTTGGGAAGGGAAACCCCTCAGGGACTGGCAAAACCAGTGCTGGCTGCTATGAAAAGGGCCTTGGGGTGACTTTTCCTCATCCCGCTCTCCCCCTGTGGTCATGCACCAGCAGTCCCCAAGTCTTGCATGGTGGAGATGCGGCACCGTCTCCCTGCTGTGGCATGCAGGTCTGGAGCCTCTGCAAGGGGCACCCAGCAATGAATGCAACAGTTAAAGAAGTTGCACATTTCTGAAATAATCTCCACCAGTTAAATAAAACCCAGAAAAATGGGGACAATTAACCAGCACTAATGTCTCATGACTAGTCTAAGTTGATGCTTACTGCCAAATACATTCATTCAGTGCAAAACAAAAGGCCGAATACTTTTCCATATGCTTAATGGAATATGGACACTTGCAGGCAATTGTTTTGCTGTATAATTAAAAAAATGCATAGCTGCTACACAGAGATGGAAGCTAGGAACAGAGCTGCTCACGGGGAGGGGTATCAGCCTGGTAGAGTTTTGCTATAAGAAAAAAGATTTTAAAGCCAACAGTCCCCTCTAAATCCCACATAAAAATCCTTGCTTTTGTTTTATTTGAAATAAAACTTCCTGGCCTTGTTTTTGCAAGTCCTGTGTACCCAGAACACTACCCAAAGTCTGCACGAGATGGAGGAGAGCCATAAGGATGCCCAAAAAAGGGACTGTGCTCGTGGCAGACACTCTACATGTGGGATGCCAAAGCTATACCCAGCAGGAAACCCAAAATGCCCCAGGATTCATGCTAAATGATTCAGTCTAAACAGCTCTCGCCAGCCCCTCAGCTTCACCTCTGTTTATTTCTGATTTAAAGTCCCTTACAACAGGAAGGGCGAGAGGTCATGACACTTGTGCAGTACCCTCAGAATTAAACCCCACGAGGTCCCTCAAAACAAGGTACCTTTCGGAGGTCAAACCTGGGCCACAACTATCGAATTCACATGGTATTTGATCATTCACAAAGATTTCCCTCCCTCCCATTTTTTTCGGCTCCGAGAGCGGAGGGTGCAGCAGGAGGAGCAGCATGGAGCCACCTCGCAGCCACCTCTCCTCCCCAGCCCCTGCCAGGGAGCGCGGGGCAGCCTGGTGATGAGTGACAGGGAAACACTCACACTTCCCAGCTCTCTCGGCATTGCAACGAGTTGTTAATTATCCAGTAAAGTGACCTCATGCTCAGATATAGGGCTATCAACTCGAAGATGTCAGTTCACGTGTCCCTCTAGGAGGAGATCAGGGTGGGGACCCAGGAGACATTGTCGCTAACGCCCAGCCATCCCCTGCCGGGATGCTCAGCACAATTAATTTTATTTATTTTTCCTGTGTTTTCTCACCTATAAAATGGGGTTAATAATAGCTTCTCTCTTTTTCCATACCCACAAAAATGAGTGTTATAGAAAATCAGAGCTACCTTTGCTAGTTCAGGAATTAATGTACTCACTCAGGAGAAGTTGTGAAGCTGGACAAAAATTGCTAAAGCTTTCTGCACAAATTTAATGGGCGTGCTTCGAGCAGTTCCTGTTTTCTCCTTTTCCCTCAAAAATGGCTTTGAGGCATGGAAAACATGCAAAATAAAAAAATGATATTTTAACAGCAAGGGCAAGTTCCCATTAGATGGGTTTATGAAGGGAAGTGGTAAAGTCAGCACTGCTGCAAGACTTTATGGCAAAACTAGATGTTTTTCTAAAAGATGGGCTCTAAGTGTACTGCAAGGTGTGGAGTTTTAACAGTAGGAAAGAGTAATTTCTCCCACTGTAGAAATTAAAGGGGGGAATCCTATGGCCAGTGTCACAGATGTCAGATCAGATAACTGCAGTAATTCCTTTGTGCTTTCCTTAACAGATGCAAATCTCTGAATATAAAATCCTTTATCTGTGGATTTGTGGTTTGGGCATTGCTTTGAGAAGGATTTAGGTAGACATTATGAAAAATCCCACCATGTATCCATCAGCAATGGTAGTTGTCTAAATACCTTTAAAAATCATGCCTTAAAGTCTAATCTTGTACCACTGAAGTCAAAGGAACCTCTGCCACTGAGGGAACAGCCTCCAATTGCTCAATTCCTCTGTTTCCCACCTGCACCATGGAAACAGTGTCATAATCCAAGGTGGGTGCCATTTCTTAACACAATTTTTTTTCCATCCTTTAGAAAAACATATTCAAGACTTAATGCAACTTCTAGTGTATGAGGTCAACTTAATATACTTGCCCCAGGTAAGAAAAAAGATTTTTTTGTTTCCAAATTAAAAAAAAAGCTAAATATCTTTCATTTTTCCTTTAAAAAGATATTCAATTTTCAAATATACCTGACTTCAATCCTAAATTTAAAATATCTGAAACCAAGAACAAATGGAACAAAAGATTTAACTTCACCTGATATGAATATTATTATTTTTTATCAATGAAATCAAAAGCCTTTTGGTTTAGAGCTTGACATTTTTTTTTTCCATCTGAAGTCCACCAGAAGTTAACAGTGTTCTTAAGCTCACACGTTGTTGGCAGCATCATTTGGAGGGAGCCAATTTGTGAACCTAAGTACAGGAATAGGTCCTCAAATTAGAAAGTCTCCTAACTACATATGATTTCTTATTGCATTTATGTCACATTTATCACAATGCAGGCCTAGTTTTGGCTGACACTTGTAGGCACAACTGCAACACAATAACAACAACAATATCAATATTTGCTTTTAAAATGGAAGAAAAATGCAAATTTTTAGTAAGTAAGGTTGCCCTCCATTATACAACATACAAAGAAGCAAGACATCAAAGGTAGAAATTAGAGTTGATATGGGACCTTCAAACCCAAATCAAATTAGTGTCTTGAGGGAGAGATCTTTGATTTAAGCTTAATAGTGGTGATTTTTTCTTGGGTTGTTTTATACTTAATCAGCCACACAGCCCACTGTGCAGACATATGTTCCCAAAGCACATCAAAGCAAGTAAACATTCTGTTTCAGATCCTAATATCCTTTTTTATCCAATTATCTTACTTACATGATCTTTTAATTTAAGTTCTGAGAGCCCACCTTTTCACACAAGCTTTCCTTTAGCAACGGAGGTAGAAGGATGACCAGCTCAGTTCTTGTGAGATACCCACCAAAAAAAACCCACAATGAATAAATCAAAGCGCAGCAGATGAGTCTCTAAGACAGTTTCTTGAGAGATTAATGATGAAAGCCTTCAGAGGAGAAGCACATTTTAAGAAGGGGAACTTCAAGGAAGGTAGCTGAGGGGGCAAGAGGGAAGGAGAGTAAGAGAAAAGGCATGAAAGAAAGCATGGATAAAAGTGCAAGAGCCAATGGAAGTAGTTCAGTGACAGACCGAAGGAACAATGCAAACCGGGAAGCGTGTGAACTTCAGGTTGAAACCACCAGGCACGACAACTTGATTCCAGTAGTCACAAAATTTGAGAGCTGAGGTGTCAAAACACCGTGGCTCAGGGCGGGGAGGGGATGAGGGCTGGGCAGCAGTATTGCAGATGTCTGGGGGAGCAAGCAAGGCGGGAAGCAGTGGGGAATGAGATGGGAAAGGTGTAGACATGGACCAGATCTTGATGGCAGAAGTGAGTAGGAAGCTGAGGGAGATAGGAGAGGATTCTGTGCTGGTGAGGGCATGCGGGAAATGGGTGTTGGAAAGATGTGTTGGATGCGACAGCCATTTCTCTGCATCTGATTTCCCTGGGGACACATGTTGAGGTTATTAGCACTTTCGAGCGAATACTTTGCTTGTAGCTGTGAAGACACTGGGCTTGGGAAAACAAATGGGAAGTGTATGTGTGTGGGGAGGAAATCTAAATTTTTGACCCCTGCCTAATGTCTTCTTGCCATGTTACATCTGGTTGGGGGCTTTTCTCCCTTAAAAGAAAATAACGTTCAAGTGCTACAGAGGGGTTTAACATTTAAAAGGCTATTCCTATAGTACTTCTGAAAAGTCCCTTTTGATGTTATGCCAGCACTAACCCGTTGTGGAGAGTGCAAGTCAGTGGCAGCAACACCACCAGAGTGGGGCCCATGGAAGAGTCAGGCAAACCATAGAAAATGCTTATTCGTTCATTACACTTTAAATCTGCCTTGGCTCTATACCCGTCATATCCCAGAAAAGCAAAAAAGGACTATTCCTCTTCATCATGACTGTAATACAATCAACTGGCTGCAGCATTACTCTAACCAATGTTAACTAACACAGTCTATGTTTGACATCTATAATTTCATGTTAACAAATTAGGTAGACTCCTGCATTTCCTGGTACCTTGAATGCCCAAGAAGCTCATAACTTTTCTTTATATGCAAAATGTCAGGGAAAGGGCAAACAATGTTATGCCAGAAGACCACAGCCAAATCACTTGGTTGGAATGCGCTGTAAATCACAGGGTGAATGGAAAATGAATCTTTGTTCCAGGACAGCGACTTCCAGCTTTAATGTTGCTGCTAATACACTCCTCTTCTATTGGGAATGTCCTCTTCCCATAGTCCAAGGTCCTTAAATCCGATAACTAAGCAAGACACCAAGGAAGAAAAACCTACACCCAACTAATTATAAAATGCCTGAAATGTCCTATTTCTCTTTTCTGAAGCACAGGGAAAAACCATTGGTGTTCAGGCTGTAGAAAGATGTGCTTGCTCTAAGCAGCAGAACACTGTTGTAACCAACTGGAAGCAACCAGAAAACCACGGTTAACAAAGGGGAATAAAAAGAAACGAGAACGGGAACAGCACAGATCTCTACAAAGCCTTTCTAGACACAGAAGTCAGAGGAGCTCTGTATGTCGAGGCGACTGTGGTAGCCACACAGAAACACATCTCACACACATGTGCACACACCACAGACACGCTGCTGGCATGCTGCGTGTGTACCTGCCTCTGGTGCATCACAGCATAAAGAAGTAAAAGACATTCACTCCTATAATAGCAAAGCTTTTGGCTGGGGCTCCCTGGGTTTTCTGCAGGAATTAATTTTACTGGCATTTGACACATTTTAAACAGCAACAGCACTCACAGTAACCTCCAAAGGGAAATATTCCTGAACAATATATAATAAATACATTGATTTCTAATAATAACCATCTGCCCTAAATCTTCTTGCTGACAGGTTTAGTTGGACCAAAGGCCCTTTTCACATCTACTTCATGACAGTTCCCATCACTACATAAAGACTTTGAAGTGCCCTAACGTGCAGTAAAATGCGAGATAACCTACCAAACTGTCAATATTTCTTCACTTCTAAAAGGAAATGCTAATGGCACTCAAAGAGCTCAAGATGTAATGTAAGATCTGAACCAGCAGGCTGGCTGATCTAACCATCCTTTCTTTTGCTACGAGTAAGCTGAAAAGCAAGCAATTACATGGTGAAGAGCAGAACTAGGTAAAAGTTTTTCACTGATATGACTGCAGGGAGAAAAGCTTTTTTATTCCAAACAAGCTTTTCTCTTGGAAATGCCTGGAATTTTCTGTACAAAATAAAAGATTTAACAATAAGTTAGCTCTTCCATTTTAATTTCTTCTTTTTAACCTATCACTTTTTTCCTTTCCCTTTTTTTATCATTAGAAAGAAAGAGAACCAGAATGAAACACGTATGTTTGTAAGATCTAGACAACATTCAGCTAGGAGTTAATTTTTCATAGGGAAAAGATGAACCCAAATAATTCAGAGAAACCTGAATCTCTCTACAATTGACTGTGATAAACAGCTGGCATTTCTCTACCAGCTCTAGCCTGCAGTGTGAGACTGAGAAAGACCCTACAGCAGGAGAAACTAAATGCAATAAACAGAAGCCCAGTCATGTGGTAAAACCCTGGCGCTGCTTGCTGAACTGTACAACTCCAACAGACTTCATAGGAGCCAGGATGCTCCCCACCCCCCAAATCATCATCTGATGGATGAAGTGTTTTATATCTCGTCATCTACGTACCACCCGAGAAGCCTTCCTTACAAAACCTTTTTGTTCCCAGATCCGTTGGTGTCCTTCTCTACAGATGATCTCCTATTTTCTAGTTTTCTAATGACGCAGGAAAGTATAGCATATTTATCAAGGAAGAAATAGGGATCTGATGTTCCCCAGCTGTTTATTGCTGAAAGTTTACACTAGTGCTTTTCAACCTGTGGTTTGCAAAACCCTTGGGAATCACAAGAAAACTCCTTCAGGTGTTGTGAAAAATAGCAAAAAAACCCCTACAAGCCTCCTGTTTGGACTAAATTCACTATACCATGCTTCACAACCTTGCTGGAAAATTTTTAGGGAGGTCACAGACTGTAATAGCTTTTAAACCCCTTATTGACACTATGGTTCCCCAAATCAATAAAAATTACATACGAGATGTCCTCAGAGTAACCACCGAGCACCGCCCCAACCCACCCAACACCCACCGACGTCAGCTAGCGCCAGAGCATGCATGCGTGATTTAGGCATCTTTGCTACCCCAGAGCTGAGGTAACCCCATCTCCTATGTCAGCAGCGCCGTATACCTATGGCAACATCTCCCTCCCACCACCGTGCAAAGGGAGACCTGTGGGCCTCATCTTTCATTCTCTTATCTCATGCAACTATTCCTTATGCAGACACATTTCTGTATACAAATCCCATTATACTTGACCCTCGGTTCACCCTGTTTCCATTACAACGTTGTAGACTCAACCAGACTTGCTCCAGTGCCAACTCTGTGCTGTCATTCCTTGCGCAGAGTGGTAATAAAGAAATCACTGTTTTAAGCTGACAAAGAACAGATTTCTTACTAAGTAAACACTGATGTTTTGGTAGGGAAATTAAGTTATAAAATTGTGTCTACAAAGGGAGACCATACAGATGGAGTTTGTTAAGAGACAGCAATACAGTCAACAGTGGTTAATTCAATTGCCTGCTACTTATCAGATTTTTTTTTTAAAAAAGCTTATCCAGCTTTTGTAAATGCAAATACAGAAAAACATTTCAAAGAGTCGTTGTCGTCTTAGCTGTAGAGCAATGCACACACGCACACGTCCTTTTGAGGCCGAAGAGCCCGTCCTTGAGCATCTGCGGTGCTTGTGTCGGGGTCCAGCGGGTATGGCACTCGCTAGCCGGGCAGGAGGGTATGGCTGAGCACAGCACAGCTCATCACCATGCCACCATCCTCCACTGACCTCCATCCTCAGGGCTGGGCTGTGGCCCCTCTTCCCCTGGCCACCGCTCTTGCCTGCCTTTCTGCCTGCTTGGTGCCCCACACCAATTTTAGATGCCCCAAACCTTCCTTCAGCTCAGGTAAAAAACAGGGCACTAAGCTCAGCTGGGTAAATATAGGAAATTCAGTATCTCCAGTCCTCAGCTGAGCCTTAAATGACCCCAACCTTAGATGTCACATCTAATTCCTAAAAGCACCGGGTTGACGCCAAGCCACTGAAGCTGTTTCTCTCCTAAATGCAGCAACAGCAGAGGCACAGTCACTCTTCACTTTCCCCTTTCCAGGGAATTTCAGCTGGGTTTGTGGTGTTGCCTGAAAAATGTTGGGTTTTTTTTTTTTCAGCATCTGTGCTGGCAAAGGCTCCAAGACATCCTCCTCATGCTAACAGTTCTGATGACGGTCCATACTGCTGGACCAGGAGCGGAAACAGGAGGTTCCTCATCACTCCACAAACCTCAGAGAACACCCTTCTTGCATCTCACCAAACACCAGCTTATGCCATAAAACATCTAAGTAAAGAGAAGGATGAGACCTCCAGCCCTGTTTCTACTCACTCTGCCAAGGCCTCCAACCATGCAGAGCCAAGGAAGAGGTGGCTGCTGTATTTGCATGGCCAACTGCAGGTGCTCAGCTTGCACATTATAACCATTGCTTTCCACAACAGCAGCCAAAGTCTCTTTGAGATGATACTCTAGTCTGAATAGAACCTCAATGAAAGCAGGTATGTTTTGGGGACAGTTTAAAATGACCAGAGTTGTGGATTTTTTAAAAAATATTTTATCAAGAAGGATAGAGAAAATGATTTATTCTTTGCATAAGATAAAGTTCACTATGGGATTCAGTGTGTAGCATGATGTAAAGTCTCAGGTGAGCCAAAAGGGGTTAACATTGTGTGCGCTTTAAATGATGCACTTAGTCAATAAAACGAGATGTGCTTAGATTGGAACTATGTAAACACACTCATTTTATTAATATAAGGTAAAAACGTAAAAGAGATATTGCTGGACAATTAAGTCACCAAGTATTGGTTCTATTTAAAATTCAAGAGAAGGGATATTAAACATACTCATATTTAATTAAAACATTTGCAGTGGCTTTAATAATTCAGCACAAAATTTTATTTAAACATTTCTCTCCACTTTTGGAAAAGGCAAACATAGGACCATTGTACTGTGGTCTGGGAATGAGAAAACAGAACTGCTCAGGTGCAGTGGATTATTTTACCTGTTTAGACAATACAGCGATGAACAACCAAACCTGGAAATCAAATCTATGCCAAAATCCTAGCAGTGAGGTTTTCCATGTTGTAATGGCTTTTGAAAGTCCCATCAGTCATCTTTTTGCACCTTCAAGTACCTTTTGCAGCCCAAGTTGATTTTGGTGGGGTGTAAGCTCCTACATGCATTCATTGTGAGATCAGGCTTCTGATGGAATTTTGATGTCTAAATACTTTTGGCTCAGAGTTTACTTTGAAATAGGACTTAAGGTCCAGCACTTTGCATGTTTTGGGTTTTTTTTAGTTGTAGCTGTTGCTTGATTTGCTAAAATAAGCAAAGGATGTAACAGGTGAAAATAAAAAGGATTTAAAAAATATTTTATTGTTTAAATAATCTGTAGTGTTATTAGTAACCAGGAAATTCAACTATCCAGAACTGAACTTCTAATATTAACAATTCCTTTTATGCGTGTCACATTACAGTGCAAGTTTTAAAGCTATTCACAATGTAATGGCAAAATAATTACTCTTACCCAGCACTGCAGTACACATTTGGCACTCATGAATGCTGTAAGGATTAATACAACCATTCATATCTGCTATAAAAGAGCTTCTAGCCAATAAAAAAAAGTACAAGAAGGCACAAGCCATTTTCTAAGCTCAGTTATAGAGTATCTGAGGGACAGAGCAAGTGCAAGAACAGTTGTAAGGACCTGTGGGTAGGAAATAAACTTTTAATTACACAAGTCCCACTTGAAAGCTCTCATTCTGTTGTTCAACGAAGCAGGACAAAAGTTTGACGAGCCAAAAATTATGAAGAAATGCAGCTCACGCTATTGTACCCATGGATTTTTACTGGCATATTTGTCAAGCTTTTGTGACACTCCCAGTGATGCGAGATTCCCTGGCGGCACCATCTCTATCTTCCACCATCTCTATCAAGAATAGCTTCTAAAAGTCTCCAGTTTAATTTTAATCGCTCCTGGACTCCAGAGGCTCTTCCATTTGGAACTCAAAAGCAATCGGGGGAGTACAGACCACGATGCACTGTAGGCAAGGAGATTGTCTTTCAGTCTAACCTTCACTCACTGAGGATGATAACAGGAGGACATTAGACTGAGACCTTGCACTAGTAAGTGAAGGAGACTAGACGCACACAAACACATGTACACACAAATCCTTACTGCACTGGGACTTAATAGAGAGCAGCAATTTGCCCTGCCTGGGAGAAAAGCCACCAAAGAACACATTGTTGGTAGGGTTGGGGTTGGGTTTATAAATGGCAAAGCAATGAAATCAATCACAGCAACCAGAGTCTGGATGAAGACCAGTTTGGCAACGTAGTCAAAAAAACAAATGAAGGAATAGGAAACCACTGCATCTGGTGCAAGATTTTGAGAGGAAGCATGATCTGCTCTCCAGCGAAAGGCACCTCAAGGAATTTTCTGTCCCTCAGTTTGTGCCATTTACTCACTGAGTCCCTCTGGGAAAGGTCACTCACCCAATATGCTGCACCAGTATGACATACCTGAAGCAATGTGACATCCATGTTGCAAACAAAGCCCAAGTCTCTGCTCACCATCTGTTCTTATCAGAAACTGTCACATAATTCACCAGAAATGCAAACCCTGCCACAAAGAGATCAAGAGTAGAGAAACCAGGCTAATAGGATCCTGAGGTCTATCAGCACATCAGGACCTGAAGGGAGGGAAGCTACAGCTCACAGCAGTCCTACCTTCTTCACATTTGGCAGAAGCCAGCTCTTAAAAAACCCAAACAAACAAACAACTCTTTGAAGAACGTCTTATTCTTGCGGTAACACTCATCTCAGCACTGACGGGATTCAAACCAGACGTGGTCGAGGGAAGTCTGGAGTCATACCGGGTTTAGATCTTACATGCCAAAAGAGGTCAAGACCTAGCCAAGCCTTGAATAGATGACTTGCAGAGAAAAACCCAGGACACGGAGGAAGTGGTGTTGGTGGAGAGTGCCTTTCTCTCTGACTCATTAGGCAATGCCATATGACAATGCTCTGGTGAGGAATATGGAGCAGCCTCCATTTCCATCCACTAAAGCCCAAATGTCCAGTGCATTTGTCCTCAGTTAAGGTCCTGTGGGACTCTTAAAATAGGTTGTAAAATATCTAACCTGGCTCAATCACATTTTAGTCTCTCATACTCTGGTCACCTCATTGCATGCCCTAGGGGAGGGCTTGAACTTTCCTGACCTAACCTGAAAATTAGTTTGGTTATGTGTGCATGTACAATTTCTTTTTCAAAGATGGCTGGAAGTTTATTTGGAGTTTGGAAATCTTCTATTTTTTCAAGTGAATAAAGTGGTTTGGGGTCTCATTTATCTCTTTAGAGACTTCTACTGGAAATAATATACAAACAGGTCATAACTATTTAAGAGTTCAAATGTACTAGATAAAACTTTGCAGATACCTCACTTTTCATCAGTTCTTGGCATTACTTCTTACAGAGAAACAGTTGGGCTGGAGGACTAGGAAGAAAGGGAAGAAGCTAGAAATAACTTTTATATGATTTCTCACCTGGGAACAGAAAGCAAAATCCTTTCCACTGGTCTACAGATAATACAGTTATGCACCCTGACCTAGTCCTTAACCATACCCTGACCCCCAACAAGATGCCATCACAAAATGGGTGCCTCATGATCAGGGTAAAATGGCAGCAAAAATCTAATTTTTGTTCCTTCCAAGGAACAGAAAACATAGTTGGCTCCTTGAAGGTCTTTTCAAACAATCAGGACCACCACACTATCTGATCTGAGTGGTGATCAGTTACTTGAAGCCGCACCACAAACACTGTTAATTCCTTGAAAATTTGCTGTTCCTAGGAAGCAAACACCAGGACATGTCCTCATGGTACTGTTGTGACTAGGCTTTGCCAAGTTAGCCTGTTTGACATCAGCCCCAGGATCTCTGTGATGATGCTGGACTCACAGCAATGTTATGTAGAAGTAGCCACAGAGACGTAATCCCTTTTCATTAGGCTTTGACTTCTATGTTTCCAAAATTATCTAAAGAAACGTTACTGAAGCAAAGCCCTTTGTGAAAATACCAACAAATACTCCATTACTGTAACAGGTGTGAAGTCAACTGTCAAGTCCATATTGTCACATGAAAAATCTCTAATATAAACTATTTTTACAGCAGGAATACACAAGTGGGATTTAGCAGACATTTCTGTTTTATGGCATCTTCAGAAGAACACCTTTCTCCAGGACAGTATGTGAACATGCATTTAGGTTCCTCTGAAGTCAACAGACCTAAGCAGGTATTTCTATTTAAGCATATACTTAGGTGTTTTCCTCAATAGGGAGAGACTTTAAAATAGTTCTGTAGCCTAGATCACTTTCTGTATGTCCCTCTGCCTCATCAGCTCATCATTTCTTTTCAAATCTCTTCTACAAACATCTCTTCTTCTTCTTTGCTAATCCCCATTAGAATGATCTTCCTTTCATTTACTGATTTGATGACTGAATGTGTTAATTCCTTCACGATCCTATCTTTCTACACCCTGCTTTTTGTAATCTACAACGCAGATTTCTCTTGTAAAATATCATACTGCACTTGAGTTGGGATGAAAGACAGCATATGAAACCAAGTGTTTTATCTCAGTGAAGACAAATAGTCTCAAACAAGAATATGCACGTAAGAACATCACCCTAATGCAGCTGTAAGCTTGAAACTTTCTTATTTTTAATATATTAACCACACTCTGGTAGTCTTTCCTCTACCAGTGGTAATTTGGGATGTGTGGTTACTCTGTGGGATCTTAAGAGGCTTTCAGATGAAACATTCAATCAGCAGGTAACATGTCCTGCAGCTGATTTCCAAATTGAAAGCCATGTAAGTAGCTCCAGAACCAAGCTAGGAAAGCCTCACATGAAGGGGCAAGAGGAGGAATAAGACAAATTCTTCTCCAGGATGCTTTACAGGATCGAAAGGAAAATATTTCAAAGGCCCTTACAGGGTTTAGGAACACACATTTATTTCTCAGAGAGACTTAAATCCAAAAAGCTCAATGTGACTACATTTCATACAGCCCTAGCATATTTTTTCAGGCATGCCTGGCTGCACCCAGGTGCCGTTGCAAGTGACTTGCGTACATGTGTACGGGGTAGGGAGACGTGTAAGAGAGAGAGAAAATGAGTTGCAGCAGAAGGAAAACTGCTGTGAGGAGGCTCCCACCTGCACGAAAGGAACACTGACTCTCTGCTGCACTCACAGAAAGGAGCAGGCAGTGGTGGTGGAGCCTAACTCTCACATTTAATCTAACAGCAGGCACTCAGCAGTGGAGAGACTATGGTACGGGTCCTTCTGCTGCTCAGGGGGTGAAAAAAGATAGCTCCTACCTCCCAGGCTCCTGCCATGCTGTAAGGTGTTCCCCTCACAAGTCTCAGCTTAAAAAAAAAAATCATCAAAAGGCTCACAATCTACTGGTTTCACTATCAGCTACCACAATCAATTACATCAAAACCCAACCCCATACATGCCAATACAATGAGTGCAGGGAATGCAGTAAACTTGCTCTTGAAGTGGAGCCTGGCCAACTGATATCAACTAAACCTTGAATATGTTTTTTCTGTAGCCATCCTCCCAAGAGATTTGCCATGTGCATGCTCCTACAACAGAGAGGAAACAGGGCAGAAAACATTCCCATCAGTCCTACAGGAGCTGTATGACCGGCATGCACAAGCCACCTCATTAACATGATTGCGTTTCTTAACACCATACCAGCCATTTTCTTAATTTTTAGGCACTTAACTCCTTCACTAGGGCTGGCTTTGGGGTCCTGAGTTTCAATGAATGTTGGGGGAGTTAGACACTAACTGGGATCCAGAATGTTTGAAAAACCCGTTGTGCTTTTGCATCACCAGTGCTTGACAAGCCAGCCATAAGGGTCAACGTTATTTTGAAACCCACAACACCCACTTTCAAAATAATGTTTTTGGCCAGACTCAATGCAGTGGGATTTACGATCTGAAATCATACAGGCACTTTTTAAAATTTGACCCTTGAGTAATGCTCTGAACTTTAGCTCTGTTAGTTGTCCATTTAATATCAATGGTGAGAAATAAAAGAACAGGCATAAAAAGCCTCCAAGGCAGAAATTGTGTAAAATCACAAATTCTCAAAATTATCTGGCACACAGAAGAAAAATGTACATACGTGGTTTAGTGTCAAAGCCAGGGATCTAGAAAGGCCACTTGAATGTGTCCGTTCCCACAGGAGGGCTCTGCAGATCTGAGATTTGCCAGAGTAACAGCATCCAGTTCTGCCCTTTGGTTTCTGTAGATGTGTGTGCACGGTGTTAGCTGTAGGCAGGGTATCCAGATCCACAGTTCTGCCAAATAGGGTCTTTTTTTATTAAGACTATTTTTTTTTTCCTTTCCCCCCAGCCATCTGGGTGGTCCGAGAATCAGTCCCGAAATACCTAGGATCCCTCGAACCACATGTTCTAATCCCAGCAGAGTTGACTCAGTCCTTCATCCTTCCAGGGTAAATTGACTTCTCTGCTCTTTATTGCGTGGGGGGAAATTTTGGATGAGATTTTAAAATTTCCGCTCTGTATGGACATTAAAAATCCTACATTTTTCTTCCAGTATCACAAGCCAGCATTCCTGCCATTAGTTTTTATCTCTCAGCACCTTGTGTTATTTGCTTCCCATGGCCACTGGTAGCTGGGAACCCAGATTAACCAGCACCTGAAAAGTGATGTGCCTCAGGCTTCATTTCACAAGCCAATGGGATGGATGGGTTTTGTCCATTTATCTCCACACACACTGGAATGATTTCAGAGAAACACAGTGAAAATGAGGAGGCTGAGCAGATTGATATTCGAGTATATGCTGCAGGCTGCAGCCTGGCCAGTTCATTAGTGCGGGAAGGAAGGAGATGACAACATGCAGCAAGTATCTGGAGGGATGTGTTACACAAGGAGGTGTGCTACGAGCAGAAGGGTGAAATTCAGGGAGAGAAAAAAAAGGAGGGTGGGCTAGGAAGGTGAACTGCATGGAGAATTTTTTATACTGAGAACAGATTTGCTACAGGATAGAGTAAAACTTCAATCAGGAGGTGCGGGACCAGAAAGGGCAACCCGCACACCCCTGTGCTGTACAGGAGAAAGTGCCACACGGGAGCAAACCACTGCAACAGGTCACATCACCTCTTGTCCTCATGAGTGTAAGAAGCTGATGAGAGGTGAAACACCATCTAGGCAGGGTTTATTTAGGATTAAGAAAAATGAGAGTCCAGGAGGGTCAGTGCTCCACATTTAGTTGGGAGAAGACCTGGGAAACAAATTTATAATACTAGAGTCTAAAAGGGCAGGAGATTGGCCCTGAATATTTATCCATTTTCACAGGATGCTGAAAGCAATGGAGAATGGGCATTGAGATAGTTTCTGAAAGACCTGCACTCTCTGTTTGGAAACTCTTTAGAAAGCAGCGGGAGAATAGAGTTCAAATAATTTTTTCCTAAAGCACAAGCTTAACAGCGGATAAGGTGGAAGCATGAAGTCACTTTTAATCTACTATAAAGTGAGGTAAGCAAAGGGATTATCACTTAAGACTTGCTGACATGAAGCTCTGAGAATGACATTTAAAAGCAATGGTGGATTACAGAGTGACATCATATTAAACGAACACATGGCAGAGGTTTACATAAAAGACCTCAAAGATCAGGCTCTTGTTCTCAATACTAAAACCTCCTAGCAGTTTTTACACTTCTGGCGGTGATTAAGCTAAATTAGAGCTGTAGTTTTTCATTTAGTAAATTGTGGTGTCACAGCACCAGCAACCTGGTGGCCCAGATCTTCACTAAGTGCTAGTGGGCACGACTCCATCTGAGCTCACCGAGGCCCCTCATGCCAGTGTCATGCCGCCGGCATTCAGCAATGGAAGATCCAACTCAAATGTTTCTAAGTCCCATCAATGTCTTACTGCATAGTTTAGTGACTCTGAAGCCATGCACCTTCAGGTCCCTCTGGACTTCAGGTCTGAGTTTTTCAAAGTATTCTGAAGGCTATTTAACTAAATACACATGATGAAACTATCCTCATTTTAAGGAACAGTATAGATGTGCAAATCTCTCTCATGATGGAAAATGCTTGAAAATTGCTAAGATTCAAAAGAGAAAGCTGTGGGGTTTTGTGCTTGGTTGATTGGTTGTTTTGTTTAGGTTTTTTCTGTAGAATAGTTTATCAGATTAGAAAAACCTACAGAAACATTCTAGCCCTGATGAATGTTTTGGATTATGTCTGCCCCATTTTTAGAAGACCTGATCAGCCTGTCCTCCCACTGAGGTTAGAAGATGTTAAGCGTGTACCTTCTCAGTTTCTGCACAGGTAGGTTAGTGCTGTGTACTTCTTTCCTGATCCCTGAAAACATGCCACAAGCCCCTGCTGGGGAGCCAAACAAGTCACAGACCACCTGACTTTTCTTAGCTCTCAAAACATCAGAAGATGAGTATTACTGTAGCAGCATTTTAGACATGGGAAAACTAAAGCACAGATGCAATTAAAGTAATTTTTCCAGCTCCCAAAGCAGGACAGCAACAGCCCAGTATTTGATCTGTGGTCTCTTGGAGAGGGATCAAGTGACCATCAAGTATTAATGCTGGTAGTTTTACAGTGAGATTGGTATCGATAGTCCCCCAAATCACCTCCTGTAGGTTACCAAAGAGCCACCTAAAAGCAACACACTCCTGCTAATTACAGACCAGGGAGAGGTTTGAACCACCCTTCTGGAGGGGACCAGCCTCTGCAAACCATCACTTACTCACACATTCTTATTTTCTTAAATAAATAAAAGAAGCATGTGGGAAAGAAGGGGACAGAATAAATGGGATGTGGGAGCCCCCAAACCTGTTTCCCAAATGAGCAATGTATCTGTTTGGTGAAAGTCATAAAACTTTGCAAAACACATAAGAAGGTCTCTCTGAGCAGCTGTTTGCTTTGACTCCGGAGGGAGCTCGCTCTATCTCCAAAGCAGCACAGTAACATCAATCACGATCTGCCAAAGATTTTCTACTCTGGTAGCAAAGTAAATATGAAAACACACAGGTTTTACTGGCGTGTACATTCTGTGGCTCAACCGAGCAGCATCCTTGCTGCAGGATCAACCATTACCTGGGGTCCTATCCTAAACTGCGTGATGGGATCAAAGCTGCAGCCTCATGGGAGCCATGTCCCACAGAGGTCAACCAAAGGCACTTTACGTACACCAATAACGCACAGAGGTGGCTCTGCGAGCTCATGGTGCAACCGGCTCCCCTCCGCCGTCGGCTGCGGTCATGAATCCCCCCAGGCGGAGGGGACAGCTGAGAGCCCCAGCAGAAAACGGGGACCACTAGCAGGGAAGCCCTGGCAGGGCTCGGCTGGAGTGTGGGTGCTCGGAAAATTTCCCTGTAAAGCTCCAACACTCCTCCACCGAGCATGTTGGAGGTGAGATTTTTCAAATAATTTCTATCTGGCAATATTAAGGGGCTTTTTGTGTTTTGTTTTGTTTTTTTAAATACGAACAGCAAAAGGCACACCTGTGACAATAGCAAATTCCAACTCTAGAGCAAGAGACACTGGTGTTTCTCAAAGCACAGTTAGAAGATGATGATTATTTTTTGTAGGGCTAAAGAACATATTTTCCCTTAACCCCACTTGGCCTCCCTTGGCTGAATCTCACAAAAACAACAAAGGAAAGAGAAAACCAGCCTGAAATAGATATCCAACACGGAAAATCTTGAGTTTGACATTAAATTTGTAAACGCTTGAGACATAGTCTTTTTATGATGAAAAGTTTAACAGTCACCTTGCCTACCTGTGAATTACCCTGCCTAAAGAGCTCGGGAGCTTTGGAGCCGATCCTGAAAAGGTGTTCTGTAATTTTTAACAGAGTAAAAAGAAAACAAACTTCAACAAGGAGGGGTAATAGGATCAGATAAAGAAAAAAAGTGTAGGCTGAATATCAGGGAAAATCTGTAATATATTAAGATCTCAGGGAAGTAGAGGAAG